>NC_134238.1:23262960-23875688 GCF_965152275.1 Natator depressus
CCCTTAGCTGCATTAATCCCTGCTAATGAGGATGATCAGCCAAAATACCATACAGCTCAGATGCACCTCCTTACACCAGGCTGAATTTGGTCCAGCAAGACTCAATATATTTTAATATTTAAGTAAAACCCTAAAGGAACTTTTTTCAGCATAGCAGCCGTGTTAGTCTGTATTTGCAAAAGGAAAAGGAGGACTTGTGGCACCTTAGAGACTAACCAATTTATTTGAGCATAAGCTTTCGGGAGCTACAGAATGCATCCGATGAAGTGAGCTGTAGCTCCCGAAAGCTTATGCTCAAATAAATTGGTTAGTCTCTAAGGTGCCACAAGTACTCTTAAAGGAACTATATGTCCACATTAATTATTTCAGGGAGAGTTCCCTACAAGTTCTAAGCAGGTTACTCAGAAACCACAGGTAATTTTCATACTCAAACACACCATTCAAGCATTCCATGTTTCTTTTACTCTTGCATTTAGTGTGTGTGTGTTGGAGAGAGAGATCCATAATCAGAATTAGTCAGCGAGTCTTTAAGTGCCCCAGACCAACAGTGAAATCTGCCCTTTGAGATGTCTCTGCATAACAGATGACATACATATGCAATGAGTAACACAGCAGAGCCAGTGTGAAGCTTCTGCAGTTTATATCCCACCCCCACCACTTGCATAACTGGCTCCTTTGATAGCTACCGCAGTGCTGAACTAAAAGCCTAAAAGCCATCAGTGTGTGACCTGAACGGAGAAAACTTCCAGATCTGAATAAAAACAGGAAACGACACAAAAGATCTACCCTGCCGATACTGAGTGGCCACGTGAAAGTACAGAGCATGAAATACTGGCAGCACAGTATACACAACAAAATAGCCTAGAAAATCTCTTACTTATCTCTATGCACAACTAAGTAACACATTTTTAATGTCAGGTTTCAGAGTAGCAGCCCTGTTAGTCTGTATTCTCAAAAAGAAAAGAAGGACTTGTGGCACCTTAGAGACTAACCAATTTATTTGAGCATAAGCTTTCCTGAGCTACAGCTCACTTCATCGGATGCATTTGTGTCACGTTTTAGGGGAAGAGCTAGAAAAAAGACTCTGGCATGTTGTTTGCTATTATATACCTGCGGAAACATAACTAATACCCTCTCTAAAACAGAAAATGCATGCAGCATGCAAAGAGCTAGCTGAAGAAAAGATACTCAAGGATTTAGCTTCAACAGGCGATAAACAGCTAAGCAGTGCCTGAAGGGTTACATCGTTCTGGACCAAAGGTTTTTATCTCATCCTGTGCATTTTCACAGTCATGTTTATTTATCATTTCTTGCGCATACCGCTGTGGATTTCAGATTACTCTGCTTCCGAGCCTTGATAGGCAAATCTGCTTTAGCAACCCACATGCATTTCACCATGTTACTTCCGCGATGAATTCGCTTTACTTTCAGACGGATGATCAATGTCGCCCCAGCTGAATGCAGCTACAATTAATGGCTATTTTTCACTAGCTGTCTTACTGATCAGACAAGCTGCCGGCTGCGTCTGGCAACACGTTGCGCCTACGCCCTCCATCTCAGGTGCATAGCACTAGAGCGAGTGCATGGGGGAAAACCACCCTGATTCCCAGCTAAGGAAGCTGGCGAGCACTCGGGAGCACAGCGTACAGGGGAGACGGCGTTACTCAATGGGACTGTGGATGCGTTCAACAAACCACTGGCTGGAGGGACTGAATGCTGAGCGTCATGTTTTGCACGCTAGGAATCCCCTTAACGTTTCCCGTTTACATGCAGTCAACGTGGGAATAAACCGCTGTGGCATCAGGGCATAGTAAGCCTATTGCAATGACTTTCCACACAGGGGATTTGAAGACCCTCCCCAGTCCCCGCACACAGCCAGGGCTTTATCAGACGTTCACCAGCTTTGAAAAACAGTGTTGTGTCTTTGCTTTAAAGGGGGCGGCTTATGGTCCCCTTTCTGTAGATCGTTATGGGGATGACTGACCGCCCGTGGAAATCTGCTCCGCTAGACACGGTGAGATTGACTCTCTGTCACCTTGCGCAGCCATCGGCGCCAGTGCGCGGTGCTGCCCTGCAGCCGCTGCCCTGCCAGCGTCTCCCACCCGCTCGGCACTGGCAGGGCTGGCTGCGGGGCGGCTGAGCCACGGCTCCTCCGCACGGCCACAGGAGGGGGCTTTGCACTACGTCTCTCCACCCACGAGGCGCTGCCGGTGAGACTGGCCCCGGGCTTTGGGCAGGGTGCGCCTGGGCCAGATTTTTACGGCGGGTGCATCGTTGCAGTGGAGGGGGATTGCGGCGATTTAACTAAACTCCACCGGTGGGCGATGATTTGGCCAAGGCTCCTTCAGCGGAGACGGGGGAGGGGGGGGCTGGTTTGGACAAAGCTCCTCCCGGAGGCACTGGAGGGAGATGATGGACGCAGAGGGGAGCAGCGGAGCTACAGCCCTGGCTGGGGCGGGATGTTCGGGGCGAAGCTGCTCCAGCCAGGGGGAAGGGGAGGTTCGGGCGGGTGCCCGGCTCCAGTGGAGTTGGCGGGGTGAGATCGGGGCAAGGGGCCGGGGGGATTCCCCCCTGCGGGTGCCCGTGCTGCCCCCGGCTCACTCACCTCGCTCCCCAGCCTGGATGGCGCGCACGATCTCGTCCAGGTCCAAGTAGCGGCCGCTCTCGTCGAAGCTGTGCACGGCCATGGGGAACGCCTCCTCCTGGAAGACCACATGCACCCCCTCCATGGTGAAGTAGCAGTTGCGCTCCTGGTTGTTGTCGCTGTAGAGCAGGGTGGCCCGGCTCCACTTGTGGTGCCGGAACAGGGCCAGGAACATCTCGCCCATCTTGGAGTAGGCGGGCGAGACCCGGGTCAGGTGCGAGAACTCGCCCGTCCGGGTGCTGAAGCCGGTGGCCAGCGCCCCAGCCGAGATCATGGGCAGGTTCCAGTGGGAGGCCAGCCGGGCCACCGGGGCAGCCGCGTACTCGCAGACGGGCCCCAGCAGCAGGTCCGGTTTCTGCTGCTTCAGGGCCACCAGGTCCACCAGGCTGAAGAGCGCCCGGTTGCCACACTCGGAGTCCTCGTAGATGAGCTCGAAGCGGTAGCCCGGCAGGCAGGTCCCGTTCTCCTGCAGGCTCCGCACGGCGTACTCGATGGCGGGCTTGACCCTGGCCAGGGAGAACAGGTAAGAGTTGTCCTTGGGCAGCAGCACCAGGACCGTGATCAGCTTCTCCTGGTTGGGGCTGCTGCTGCTGCTGCTGCTTGCCAGGAGCATCCAAGCCATCAGGATGCAGGGGACGCTAAGTAAGAAGAAGGATGGCATTGTTTCAATAGCAGTGAGCTCCCTCCCCCCTCTCGCCGCTGTCTCCGAGTCCCCCTGGGTGCCCTGCACAGAACAAGAAAGTGCTACCAACCTCCTCCCCCTGCACACTTTAATACAGAGATCAGTAGCCCGTGGGGTTAGAAGGAGCTGCTGGTTTTCTCTCGGTTGTTGGGTGGCTGATTTTTTAGGGTGTTTGGCAGGTTAACTAACTGTCCCAGCAACTTGTTATTGGTGGGGCATCTTCCTCCCCCACGCTCTGCCTCCTGGCTGATCTTATGGATGCTCGCTGGTCTATAGCTCTCTGTTTAAATAGTGTGGGAGCCAACGCGCCTGTTGCCACACATGGCGCTGCGAGGCCGGGTTTGTGTTTGGGGAGGAGTCGTTCATTAACATTCCTGCAGGGCTGATCCGCCCCCTTCCCCCCCCCCCCAACAAAATCCCGGGCCCCCCACCCCGCCGCCCCTCTTCCTGTAACCAACCCACATCTCGCCCAGGGGCGCTCTGATGAGCGATGGCTGCAAAGGGCACTGCAAACCTGGAGCAAGGGGAGAGGTGGGTAGGAAATAAAAAGACCCCGCTCGGCTGCTGCTTGCCTGAGAAGTCGCGCTCACCCTTGCAATCCGGACTTTGAAAATCCCCTCGATGCGATTGTTTCTTTTCCCACCGTGCACGTGTCCCAGCAGGGCGTGCAAAAGACCCGTTTAAAATCAGGACCTGGAGATGCAGCGAGCTGACTCGTACTGCTGTAACTCTGGATGCGGAGCGACCTAGGGCAGTGCACGAGACCCCTCGTGTCCCGGAGCTAAAGCGCCGTGTTTTAAAAGCCCTGCTTGCAGGACTGGGAGCCGCCCTCCGAATGAATGAATTCCCCCACCCCTGCTTGAAATGGCCCTTTCATTGCAAGAGCGGGTGAGGCGCCCCTTTAATGCTGCTGCCCCTGCTGAAAGGGGAGCGTTCCTGGCTCCCCTCCGGGTAAAAGCCCCGCGCCGCTATTCTACAGCAGTGGAAGGTAGCGCGCATGCTAGTATCAGCCTAGGAACTGGAAGGGAGAGGACACAGTAGCTCCCCCCCCATGCAGAATCCCAGACAGTCCGGCAGTATTCTCCTTGGCAGGCTGTTACTGCGTCAGGTGTGCCACATGGACTGCGGCTGAGTGGTACCTTAGTGCACGAGCATGCCCGTCGACGTGAATGGAACAACGCCTGGTGTAATGTACAGCTCAGCCTGAAAGGGTGATGGACTCAAAGCATAAGCCCCGGATTTCTTACTGGGCGGAGGAGTAGGAGTACCTTACTCCTCAGGCAGGCTCATGGAAAGCAGTGGACTACCAATGTGGGTAAAGCTAGCCGAATCTGTGCCCCTGCCTGTTCTGTGGTTGGGGGCAGGAGGCGGGGTAAGAAACTCTTCTAGTTTGCACAGCCTCCATGGGGAGGGGTATAACTAGCACTCAGTGATGCCCAGAGGATACTTCCAGGGAGTAGGCAGGACTTTGGCTGTGCCCCACATAAACTGTCCAGCAGACCTGATCAGCAGCATGTGAGAAGCATGTTGCCTCCTTTAAGGGTACGTATAGTAGTATATTAAATGCTCCCAATCCCCCCGTGCAACTGGGGAGCTCTGGGAGACATTGTGCCACTTTGGTGTGGCCCCTAGAACAGAGCAACTCCGCACTGCCCCTCATTACAGCCTGGGCTTAACAGGCACAATTTAATTCTGCAGAAGACTTTGTGTGCCCCAGTAAATAAAGTGTGTAATTAAAAGCAAAACAAAACTCATTTTTCAGTTATATTATTTCATTTGAAAGACCTTGTATTCGGAGAATTGTGTTTGTTTAACACTATTTTGGTGTGAAAAATTCACTTGTTAAGTAATCTGGGCACCACTCTCTGACTAATTTACTTAGCTATTGCCCATGGTAAAAAATAAAAACCGCTTGTTTTTATATGTATTGCTAACAAAGCAACTATAACTTCTGAATTTTTGGAAATGCCACTTGAAAATGGATGATCATTTTCTGAATAAGAAACTATACTCAACATTACATATTGAAAAGAGTTAAAAATGATATAATGAAGGAGGATACAAGGAGAATGCAGAGGGGGACTAACTGCATTCATTATTTGCAACTGTGAAATCTCTGTGGATTCTGCATGTTCCATAATGGTCAATGGTCCACGTCTGCACACACACAGTAATCCTGCACAGTTTGACATTTTATGCTTATAATGAGAGGCCCAAGGTTGAACTGGTAGGGTGAGTGAACTGCTTCTCACCTTACAGAAGAGGTCTGTAACTCAGGGTTGAGGTCACTGTCAGGGCAATGTATATAAACAAATTGTTTCTGCCTTTACTGTACAGAGTGTAAATTGGAGACTTCGGTTCCAAGTGGAATCCAGCTGTTCATCTTTAAGAGCACATGAAGTCTGAATTAAACACAAGAGGAAACTGCACATGCTTTTAATGCAATTAAACTAAGTAATAGAATTTAAAAGGCCCAACAACACTATTTTCTTTCTAATCCAAACTAATCAACTAATCAAAAATTCACCAGAATATTTTCCTGGAATATTTATCTAATGGCAATCAGTCAAAAAATAAGATGTAGAAATTCAAAGACAAGTAACTTGCCTGAAAAATGTGCATTTAAAGTAATATTATTTGATTAATTAATTTGGTTTCAGAATGATTTTAAAGTTTACATATACATCCACCCTGCTGAAGATCATTTTGTATGTTGCCTTTCCAGCCACTGTTTTCCATTGACCCTATATGTCTGTTTATGACACTGCAACCTGGCAACATCTCTTCGATTTTGTTTTTCAAAATGTATCTGTCTTTTTCATTTGTGTGTGCTGCATTTTGTCTGAGAGCCATCTTATTTCAAATAGCATGAATTGTATCAATATGGACGAGATAAGCAAACAAATCATAAGTCTGCCATCCTTATTCATTTTGACTACTCCTCAGGGAATAACGTACTACTCAGCATACAGGACAAAAGTGATGAAAAAAGAAGACTGGAAAATATGAGGTTTGAAGGCCAGTTTTCATACATAGATACAGACTTGAATTTAGGCCCCAACATGCAACCCTTATGCACATGAACACTGCCATTCAAGCTAGTGGGAGTCTGCCTTTAGTAAACATTTCTGGATCAGGCCCTTAGAGCACCAGGATCTTTTGGAGTCAGAAGCTTATGTGTAACAATTTATTGTTGATCCAAATTACATCTGTCACTTAATCTACCTTGTCATGAGTACAAATACAGTACGGCTGCAAACATTTTCCAGGGCTGTAAATCTAATTGTTTTTCAGTGAGCAGACATTAGTTCTTTCAACTACATACATGTTTTTTAATAGGACCAACTCCTACAGTCCTGAATCTTTTGTCAGGCAAAATGTCCGTTGGCTACAATAAGAGTGAGGATTTCGGAATCTGGCCCTTTAGGATTAAGGTCATTATGGAAACAGTATTTTCCTCCCAGAATAGCATGCATACAAATCAAGATTAGAATCACTGTTCCAACTCAAAGTATTACAGTGAATTGTGCTTTTGATTCTGGAAGGCTTTATTCCTAAATTAAGGTCCAGCTAACATTAAGAACAGTTTGTGAAGCCTGCTCTCGATTAAGAAAATTCTTATTGGGGGAGGGTTTGCTGAAAACATAGTTCCCTCTAGAGGTTGAAAAGATGAAAGAACTTAATATTGTCTGCAGTGCAAATAAATTCCTACTTTTTGGATTTTTAAATTCGTTCCCTGTTTTCCTATACAGTTTTTATTTTATTTTATTATTGTCCCTTATGGATGTGTTATTGGTTCATTATATATCTTGGTATATCTTTTCATATTTTTGTATATTTATGTTAAGTAAAATGCAACAAAGATTTTAAATGAAGATACTGCAACGTAAAATCTCATGAGGGACAAAACTCATACCAGAAAATTAAATGAAACAAATTAATATAAGATCTTCTTGCATGTTTTTTCTTTTGTTATTGAAATACAGGATGGAAAGTCACCAACAGTGAATGGTGTACGTGAGTGCCAAAGAGGATATATTAGAAAATGTAGATGTATAATAATAATAATAATAATAATTAATAATACTTTGTGGTTCTACGGGGATTTCTATCTGCATATCTCCAAGTGCCTGACAGATTAACAAATTAAGTCTCACAACACAACAACCCTGTTAGAAAGGTAAGAAATATAATTATTTCCATTTTACAGATGGGGAAACAGAGGCACAGAAAGGTTAAGTGGCTTGACCGTGGTCACACAAAGGCCTGGGATAGAACATGGGAAAGAACTTTGATCTTCTTCCTCCCAGTGCTGTGCGTTAACCTCAAGATTACCCTTCCTCTCCTATGTAACTTTCCTCCTCTATGTCCATTTAAGTCATGAGTTCTCAGCTGGGAGCTCAGAAACAGGTGTCAGGGGTTACTCCCTTATTTGCTAAATGGGGGTGGGGTAGTCCCAGCTACATGGGAGAGGGCTTCCAGGGGTGTGTAAAAGGGCATCCTTTTACAGTATAGAGAAGGTTGAGAGAACCACTGAACAAGTCTATTTGGTATTTTCAGAGCTTCTATTTTAGCAGTTTCTTAAGTGTCAAGAGCAAATATTTTGTCCCAGGCATTCTCCTCTGGAGCAAGTTAAATATGTATAATGCTTTAAATATCTGTATGTATATCAAACCCCAGATGCACTCTTTTCTACAGAAATACAAGGTAATATTGACAAAGTGAGCGAAGGTGGGGAAAAAATAAACCAGCAAATCTCTCTAGAGGATTGGAAGAATATAAGGCTAACTACTCTGAACAGTACAAGTTCCCCTTCGTGGAGAGAATAACAGTGAGAAATTATTATTAGATATTTTTGCACAAGTGTTGTAAAACAAGAGACATAGCTGGAGCAGATGCCATGGTATAGGGAATCATCTTCAGATCTTCCAGGACTGTGCCAAATTGAAAGGCATCTGGTCTCATGTTAGAAAACTGATACAGGACTCATTTCTAATATATCTGGTGTTAGGAAAATGTATTGATTTCCTGAAATTAAACAAAGTTGGGTAGTTGCTTAGAGTTCTAAGACTGGGGTAATATAATTGGGATGAAATTTAGCAGTGCAAAGTGCAAGGTAGTGCATTTAGGGACTAACAATAAGAATTTTTGCTATAAGCTGGGGACATATCAGTTGGAATCAACAGAGGAGGACAAAGACCTGGGTATAGTGGTTGATCACAGGATGACTGTGAGCTGCCAGTGAAAATGATGAGACCATTAAAATGCAATCCTAGGATGCATCAGGCGAGATGTTTCCAGGAGAGATACAGAAGTGTTAGTACCATTATATAAGTCATTGTTGAGACCTCATCTGGAATACTGTGTGCAGTTCTGGTCTCCCATGTTTAAGAAAGATGAATTCAAACTGGAACAGGTGCAGAGAAGGGCTACTAGGATAATCAGAGGACTGGAGACCTACCTTACGAGAGGAGACTTAAGCAGCTTGGCTAGTTTAGCCTAACCAAACGAAGGCTGGGCAGGGAGGAGATATGATTGTTCTCTATAAAAATATTGCTCGAACATGCAGGAGTGTAATCATGAAGGCCAAAGCACAATTGGAGTTGCAGCTAGCACGGGATGTGAAGGGTAACAAGAAGGGTTTCTACAGGTATGTTAGCACTAAGAAGAAGGTTAGGGAAAGTGTGGGACCCTTACTGAATGGGGGAGGCAACCTAGTGACAGACAATGTGGAAAAAGCTGAAGTACTCAATGCTTTTTTCGTCTCAGTCTTCACAGACAAGGTCAGCTCCCAGCCTGCTGCACTGGGCAGCACAGTATGGGGAGGAGGTGAGCAGTCCTCGTGGTGAAAGAACAGGTTAAGGACTATTTAGAAAAGCTTGACATGCACAAGTCCAGGGGGCTGGAATTAATGCATTTGAGGGTGGTAAGAGAATTGGCTGATGTGATTGCGGAGCCATTGACCATTATCTTTGAAAACTCATGGCAATAGGGGAGGTCCTGGACGATTGGAAAAAGGCAAATATAGTGCCCATCTTTAAGAAAGGGAAGGAGAATCCATGGAACTACAGACTGGTCAGTCTCACCTTAGTCCCTGGAAAAATCATAGAGCAGGTCCTCAAGCAATCCATTTTGAAGCACTTGCAGTAGAGGAAGGTGATCAGGAACAGTCAGCATGGATTCACCAAGGGAAAGTCATGCCTGACAAACCTGATTGCCTTCTGTGATGACATAACTGGCTCTGTGGATATGGGGAAAGCGGTGGACGTGATATATCTTGACTTTAGCAAAGCTTTTGATACGGTCTCCCACAGTATTCTTGCCAGCAAGTTAAAGAAGTATGGATTGTATGAATGGACTATAGGGTGGATAAAAAGCTGGCTAGCTTGTCAGGCTCAACGGGTAGTGATCAACGGCTCAATGTCTAGTTGTCGGCTGGTATCAAGCGGAGTGCCCCAGGGGCCAGTCCTGGGGTCAGTTTTGTTCAACATCTTCATTTAATGATCTGGATGATGGGATAGATTGCACCTTCAGCAAGTTCACGGATGACACTAAGCTGCGGGGAGAGTTAGATATGCTGTAGGGTAGGGATAGGGTCCAGAGTTACCTAGACAAATTGGAGGATTCGGCCAAAAAACATTTGATGAGGTTCAACAAGGACAAGTGCAAAGTCCTGCACTTAGAACGGAAGAATCCCATGCACTGCTACAGGCTGGGGACTGACTGGCTAAGCAGCAGTTCTGCAGAAAAGGACCTAGGGATTACAGTGGACGAGAAGCTGGATATGAGTCAACAGTGTGCCCTTGTTGCCACCAAGGCTAATGGCATATTGGGCTGCATTAGTAGAAGCATTGCCAGCAGATCGAGGGAAGTGAGTATTCCCCTCTATTTGGCACTGGTGAGGCTACATCTGGAGTACTGCATGCAGTTTTGGGCCCTCCACTACAGAAAGGATGAGGACAAATTGGAGAGAGTCCAGCGGAGGGCAACGAAAATGATTAGGGGTCTGGGGCACGTGACTTATGTGGAGAGGCTGAGGGAACTGGGCTTATTTAGTCTGCAGAAGAGAAGAGTGAGGGGGGATTTGATAGAAGATTTCAGCTACCTGAAGGGGAGGTCCAAAGAGGATGGAACTAGGCTGTTCTCTGTGGTGGCAGATAACAGAACAAGGAGCAACGGTCTCAAGTTGCAGTTGAGGAGGTTTAGGTTGGATATGAGGAAAAACTAATTCACTAGGAGGGTGGTGAAGCACTGGAATGCGTTACCTAGGGAGGTGGTGGAATCTCCATCCTTCAAGGTTTTTAAGGCCCGGCTTGACAAAGCCCTGGCTGGGATGATTTAGTTGGTGTTGGTCCTGCTTTGAGCAGGGGGTTGGACTAGATGACCTCCTGAGGTCTCCTCCAACCCTAATCTTCTATGATTCTATAAATACATCAGAAGGATAAACACTAGGGAGGGAGAAGAGTTATTTAAGTTAAGGCCTAATGTTGGCACAAGAACAAATGGATTCAAACAGGCTATCAATAAGTTTAGACTTGAAATTAGACGAAGGTTCCTAACCACCAGAGAAGTGAAGTTCTAGAACAGCCTTCCAAGAGGAGTAGTGGGGGGCAAAAAAACCTAACTTTTTTTTAAGACTGAGCTTCTAGCAACTAGACCAGCCAGCCAGCTTCCAGCAACTAGATCATGGTGGTCCCTTCTGGCCTTTAAGTCTATGAGATCTGCTGCTATTGAAGTAAATGACAAAACTCCCTTTGACTTCAGTTCCAGACTGTCAGTTAGGGGATGTGGCTGGGGAAAGGAGCCATTAACTGGTGCACTTGTTTCTGACTGTTCCAGGCAGCCAGTACAACTTAAAGCAGCATGAAGACTGCTCCAATTTACGGTAGAGCAAATGTTTCTTAAAGCAACCTGTGCACGCCCCCTCCTTTGTTATGTGCCCTCTGCATTTGTAGCTAGGGATCTGGATCCATATCTTTATTTCCATCAGGGAATACCTACAGCATGCCTGGCTCTTTTTCACTGTCTGCTGGGAGCAACAGTAACCAGTCCTGGAACTAGGGATTCCTCATTAGCCTTTCCTCGATAGGGTAAGAGGGGCCTTTTCTCTCCTTCCCTTTTTACTCAATGGAATTATGGCAGGGATAAGTCTGGCCCAGTATATCTTATTAGAGAATCCTGAAAATATGCTATCGATCATTTGTGGTTGCTGAAGTTTTGAGAATAACGTTATTGTGCAGTAGTATTCCATCAGGACCATATGTCTGAATTATATTTCTTGGTCCTTTTCCAGTTTATACTGTATCCTGCATGAACGTTAAACTCTATCTACCTTACTCAAATGTCACTAGGAAAACATGGAGGAATAGTTTTTCATTTTTATGATGATACTAAAATTGTCAAATTTTGTTTATAGCATTTTCAGTTTCTAGTCATTTATCACCAGCTTCAGGAACGCTAAGACTTATTAACTGCCTGAAGGAAGACTGTAAATCCTAACAGGGATGAGCCAAAGCATCTTTTTTAATGATTCAAAGTAGGAAAACGTGTACATATAATTATTTTTCCATTTGAAGTTCATTCCTCTTTAGTAGTACCACCTCTTCCAAGTGGAAATAATCACCTAGAGGAATATTACAAAGCATGTCAAGGATTTTTGCATATGTTGCTATCCCTTCCGATGCCTAATATTCATAAGGAAAATTATCACCTGTATTTCTGTAGTCAAGGCATGTCTTCAGCTGCTGCTGTGCCTTTGCCACGTCTTTGCCTTTCATTTCCAAACACATGGAGGTTAAAGAAGGTACTAGTTTTCTCTACAGACTATAGTCCTGACTTCGGTAGATACTGCAGTGACGATCATTCGATATCTGAGGTATTATAGGTGGGTTGGTAGCACTGCCTATTATTAAGGTTGCCCGATACGTCTCATTATAAGACCCAGTATTCAGTTGCCTATAACTTAGCTAAATTTTAACCATTTGGGCTGAAATTTTCCTTGCCTGGTGGCTACTTTAGGCTGAATTATTTTGAAATTTTTCAACCAGAATGATTCAGCCATGTCCAAGAGTGAGACTAGGGAAAAATATGTTGTTTTCCCGTGTTAAAAAATTCCAGCACCCTTTTCTTTGAACAGCTTTAGTGCCCCCAAGCTTTGGAGCAGGGTCTCCAGGACTACAGAGGTAAAGCCAGGCTTTCCCTGTAATGGCTGCTCCCAACTCTTTCAGGCCAGGCACTAGGATGACCCCCCACTGCTGGCAACCAGGCAGTGTGGAGGAGGAAGCTGTCTGAATCAAATGCAGAGGGAACAAAAGCTGGACCAGGGAGAGGGAAAGTAGTAGAATGAGACAAGAAGTCTAGTGAGATTGGGACTGGAGGAAAGGAGAGAAGCTGGGACTGATTGGGCAGGGAGGCTGGCACTAGCAGATGGGGTAGGAAGGGGCAGGCTGAAACTGGGCACACATACTGGGAGTTGGTGACCCTTCCCCTAATTAGAATGAAAGAGGCTGGTGCTTCCAGACTGGAGCACTTTCCTCCAAGCGTTCTCGACAATCTTGATGACACCCACTCAGCTGAAGCCACGGTACAGAAGCTCTGACAGGGACAGGGCCCGGCTATCATACGCCGTTTGGTTTTGATGGCTTGCAGTGGATGTGGAATGGAATGAGGTGGCCCTGCTTTATCAGTTTCAGTGGGCTCCAGAATGAGATCAAGGATGAACTGGCCTGAATAGAGATCCCTACAAGCTTGGATGCCTTCATTGATTTAGTTATTTGTATTGACAACGGGTTGCGTGACCGAAAAGAGGAGAAAAAGGGGGTGTTGCAGCTGTCCTACCCACACCCCACACTGTCATCCACAGACCCCTGAGCCCCTGCAGGTCGATCTAGCTTGCTGGCATTTGACCACCCAGGACAGGGAGCAACACTGGCGTAATAACCTAAGTCTTTATTGCTCTGAGCCAGGTCACGCTCTTGCTGCCTGCCCTTTGAGAACACCAGCCCAGAGAGATCAGGGAAACGACCAATCTCAGGCCTGGTAGAGGGGCCTGGCATGGGTGTGACCAAGGGGTTATAGCCTGGTACAGCCCACCTCCCCGATCTTGACTGGGATGCATCCTGAGCCACATGGGTCCTCACCACACTTTCAAGTATGATACAATTACGCATTCCGGACGAGCGCCTTCCAATACCTGTGCTATGGGCCCTTAATGATTCCAGTGCTGCTGATAACTTTATTGATATCAACATGGTTCTGACCTGCAAATCCCTGCACAGCCAAAACCTACCCCAGACCTTTTGGACAGGATAGGTGGGCCCTTCGTGTCCTCAGGTCCAGTGGTAGAAGAGACAAACCCCTGGAAATCACCATCTCAGGACACCGAGAGACACTGCCGTTTGGTTCAATCCGTTATGTGCATTTCCCCCTGATTCTCAGTGTTTCACGGCTAGCTCTCCACAACCCCCATATCTTTTGGTAGGAACAAAAAATCAGCTTCCCCTTCAAATTCTGCTGGCATGTCTGCTTGTGCAAGGCTGACAATGGTTCTTCAGATCCAGGTAGATCCTGCCACTATAAGGCAATGTCAACGTCAAGGGTACTCTGGGCTCTCATAGTGGGTCAGATGGGGCTGCCCTCAGGATTGTCCCCCTACTTCCCTGTCAAATACCAAGAGTACGTGGCCATTTTTGAGAAAAAGAGTGCAGACATCCTACCCACATCGGGGCTACAACTGCCCTATAGACTTGCAACCTGGTGCAATAGCCTCTTATGGTTGAATCTGTGCGATGCCTGAACCAGAGTTAGCTGCTCTGCATAGTACCCCCAGTCTACAATGCTTCTTAGGCTTTACCATTTTCTATCAGTGTTTTATTTCAGTTTTTCAGGGCAAATAGTGCCCATGACCACACTCCTCTGCAAAAATGCAGGGTTCATTTGGTCCCACAAAGCCCAAAATATACTTGAATGACTCAAGCTCACCTTCGCCACTGCCCCCATCTTGGTATACCTGGACCCAGCGCTGGCCTTTATTGTGGAAACTGATGCGTCCAACACGGCAATAGGAGCAGTGGTGTCTCAGCGATATGGTCCGGAATCATTATTACACCCATGTGTCTACTACTCCGGAAACTCACCCACACAGAACAGAATTTTGAGAAATTGGATAAGGAACTCCTGGCAACCAAAGCCGCTTACGAAGAATGGTGTCATTACGCTGAAGCAGCCCAGTATCGGGTACAGGTCTGTACAGACCACAAAAACCTTGAATATCTACACAAGGCCAAAGTACTGAACCAGAGGCAAGTCAGGTGGGCAGTGTTCTTCTCTCTCTTTGACTATATCATCGCTTACGGGCTAGAGGCCCGGAATGAGAAGATAAACTCACTATCTAGAAAGGTGGAATATTACTTAGGCCAAGAAATGCCTAGCAGGGAGCTGTCCTGCATCCTCAAGCCCTGTAACTTTCTTAACAATGCCATCCCCTAAGATCTAATCGTTTTCAGCCTCAGGGGTTGGACTAGATGACCTCCTGAGGTCCCTTCCAACCCTGATATTCTATGATTCTATGATTCTCCAGACTAAACAAACCCAGTGTCTTCAATCTTTCCTCAGAGGTCATGTTTTCCAGATCTTTAATCATTTTTGTTGCTGTTCTCTGGACTTTCTCCAATTTGTCCATATTGTAGCGAGGCGGTGTGGCTCCCCGCCGCCTTGGAGAGGGTCGAGCCCTTCCAGACGCCAGAGTGGGCGGAGCCAGGAAGCTCTGAGCCCGCCCCTCAGAGGGATAGACGGCAACCCGGAAGTAGAAGGGCGCGACCTGGAAGTATAAAGGCGGGCCCTCAGCGCTTACTAGAGGACCAGCCGCTGGGGAGGCCAGGTGCAGCCAGCCTAGCCCATCACTGGAAAAACCCCGCAGCCCCAGGTCCACACCAAGACTGGCCTGACCTGCGCCAACTATCCAGGGGAGTTGCTGGACCTGCCCTGTGCCAGCTACCCAGAGGAGGTACCAGACCGGCTGCTTGTCCACTGCCCCAAGGAACCCATGGTGCTGGAACCCCCCGGAGAACACCGCCGGGATCCAGGTACCAGAAGGAGGGGAGTTAGGAAGTAGCCCGGGGACAGCCGACTCTAGTTTGGCTGTAACTCTGCCAGAGCCCATGTCAGTGTGTTGCGGTCAGGATCCCCACTGACCCAGCAGCGGCTCATTTGCCGCTGCTAGGGCCCCGGGCTGGGATGCAGTGGAGTGGGAGGGCCTGCGTCCCCCCCGCCTCCCAACTCATGGGTGCCAGTCTCCCCCTCTTCCAGGTCCTTGGAGGCCTAGGCTATTTCACACATGCTGTGTTGCTCAGCCCCTGCCTGAGGGTTTGAGCTATTAACTGTTTGTTGCCCCGCCCTGATCCAGGGCCTGGACCTGCCTAATCTTGAACTGTTTGCTCAGCCCCTGACCCTGGGCCTGTTACCACTGGACCATTTGCTCAGCCCCTTCCTGAGGGCCTGAGCTACTGACTATTTGGTGCCCTGCCCTGACTCAGGGCCCGGGCCTACGGTGCTCATTCCAGTTACCACAAGGGCTGCCGAGGGAGACTCTGGTGGCCGGACAAATTCCCCAAAGTCAACAGTGTGTAGCGAGCCAGCGTGGCTCCCTGCCGCCCCAGAGAGGGTCGAGCCCCAGCCTAGCCCCTTTACACACATCTTTACTGAAATGTGGCACCCAGAACTGGACACAATACTTCAGTTGAGGCCTAATCAGCACGGAGTAGAGTGGAAGAATTACTTCTCATATCTTCCTTACAACACTCCTGCTAATACATCCCAGAATGTTTGCTTTTTTTGCAACAGTATTACACTGTTGACTCATATTTAACTTCTGATGCACTATGACCCTCAGATCCCTTTCTGCAATACACCTTCCTAGGCAGTCATTCCCCATATCTGTATGTTTACAACTGATTGCTCCTTCCTAAATGGAGTACTTGTCATTTATCATTATTGAATTTCATCTTATTTATTTCAGACCATTTCTCCAGTTTGTCTAGATCATTTTGAATTTTAATCCCATCCTCCAAAGCACTTGCAACCCCTCCCATCTTGGTATCATCCACAAATGTTATAAGTGTACTCTCTCTGCCATTATCTAAATCACTGATGAAGATATTGAACAGAACCGGACCCAGAACTGATCCCTGTGGGACCCTACTCAATATGCCCTTCCAGCTTGACACTGAACCACTGATAACTACGGCATTTTCTGGGAACAGTTTTCACCCAGTTATGCACCCACCTGATAATAGCTCCATCTAGGTTGTATTTCTCTAGTTTGTTTATGAGAAGGTCATGCTAGACATTACCAAAAGCCTTACTAAAGTAAAGATATACCACATCTACTGCTTCCCCCAGCCACAAAGCTTGTTACCCTGTCAAAGAAAGCCATTAGGTTGGATTGACCTGACTTGTTCTTGACAAATCCATATTTATCACCTTCTTATCTTCTAGGTGTTTGCAAATTGATTGATTTATTATTTGCATCATTATCTTTCCGGGTACTGACGTTAAGCTGTGGTATGTAATTCCCCTGGTTGTCCTCTTTTTATATATAGATTGGCACTATATTCCCTTTTCCAGCCCTCTGGAATCTCTCCTGTCTTCCATGATTTTTTTAAAGATAGTTGCTAGTGGCACAGATATTGACTCAGTCAGCAACTTGAGTATTCTAGGATGTATTTCATCTTTTAATAATAAAAGAAAAGAGATTAAACCTCATGCTTCAGCGCTTATAACTAATTTCTGACTGTTAGAGATCAGGATGAAACCTAATGTGGGGAGCAGGCTATCCAATATCTGTCTACTGTAGTGTTCTTATACCTTCTTCTGAAGCATCTGGTGCTGGCCGCTATTAGAGACAGGATTCCAAGGAGCTGGACTCCGATCTGATCCAGTATGCCAATTCTCATGTTCCAGCAACCTCTTCCCCATGGGGCATTCCATATGCTCCACAGGAAAAAAAAAAAAAATCCTCGCCAGCAGGAACTACTACCTACTTTTTAATATGCAGCCTGGAAAACAACAGGCTGGCTCTTGCCAACTTGAAAATGTGACCTCGTTTGTTAACATGGCCTTATTAAAAGAACCAGCTGAGTTTCAGTTATAAAGATCAATTTTAAAGGTAATTAGAGGCTGATAAAAGCCAACTGTACCGTACAAATGTGACTCACCATTCATTCTAAACAACCTAACAGAAAATGTGGCATGTGAATCCTGTGCTTTCATAATGCAGTAAGGTAAAGATTTTACAGACTATTGAATCAGTGCCAAAGAGCCAGTTAGACAGTGTGGACAAACATTTCGGAATTGTTCAATGCTTTTAAGCTTCATAGAAAGACAAGGACATTGACTGACCATAACCCAGCTCACAAGCAGAAATGGGATGATAAAGATTCAAGGGTAATGGAGTTTTGTATTACTCAGGTATTCACAAAACAAAAAGTGCACTTACTATGTAGCCCAATTGCTGATACAATGCAGATATAATTTCCGTACCAAATATAAACAAAGGTCAGTGCTCTTTTGGTTTACTATGAATTTAAGTGAAACAGTGCTCTACTGTGAAAGTGGTTTTACATTTGCAGTGAAAATAGTTAACATGGGCTGCAAAACTGGGATCCCAGTTATGAACCCATCCCAAACTTTGGCTGTTTGGATCTGGGATTGTGTTTGATTCATTGTGAAGATAAGGGCTGTTTGCAAAATTCAACTTTCAGTCACACCAAAGTTTAGGTGGGTTGGGATCCTGGATGTTGGTTTCATCTCTTGAAAATATTTAAATTAATTGTACCATTGCCATTGAAAAGAAATGTAGTGTCTGCTACCATGTGTAACTTATCAATTTGACTATAAGGACCAGGTAGAATGTTTTCCAAAGAGAGCAATACAAGCAAATTCTACTGTATATATCGGGGTGAAAACAGTGTTTGCCTGCTTTGGATACTGAAACACTGAAAAATATGGAGATATCCCTTCTAAAATCTAGAAACTTGACAAATGCTCTACATTGGAAACTCTTTGGGAAAGGGGCTGTTTTTTAATTATATGTGTGTAAAATGTGGATTGCTAACTGGGGCCTCTAGGAGCAATAATACAGAATAATAATAATAATAATAATTAATGGCCATCTGACCCTTAGGACAAAATCCTGCCTTAGTTAACACGGCTAAGGTAAGCAAGGATTTGTCAGCTATCTCTTTTGATCTAAGAGTCCTGCCACCCTGCAAGTGAACTGTACAGGCAAGTGCACTGTGTAATGGGATACGCATTGTTATGCTAGCCTGCTGGAGAACCGGAGATGCATCAAGCCAGAAAACTGCCTCCTTGGAAACAAGATTGCCAACTAACACAAATCTGCATAGCTCCATTGACTTCATTTGAGTTATGCTGATTTACCCCTCCTGAGGATCTGGTCCATGCAATGCAGGATCTATCATCCCCTACTATCATTCTCAAGCACTAGAGCAAAATCCCATATGGAGTGGGAGGAACAGCAGCTTCCTACCCTCTTCGGCCACCAGCACAACATACAGCATGGCACAAGATCCAGCCTTTAACATAAACAAGACTAGCTATCATTCATATTATTATTGAACAGGATACATGTGGTTACACCATAGCCTGCATCAGAGAATAGCACACATAAATTAACAGTAGAATGTCCCAGACACATTGTTTTTGAGTTAATATATTACTAAACATTTTTCCTATTTTACAAAAAGTACTCCCATGCTTCTTTCTTATTTATTTTCCAAGTATTTGCTGCCATCAGAGAAATATTTAGAAAACAAGCTTATTTTAATTACCTAAAAATGTAACAGTATGCAATACCATTTTCCCCATGGTATCTCCTCCCAGCATACTTCTCTTTTGCATGACAGTCAGTGGAGTCAAAGCCAAACTGTAAAAGATCCAGCAGCAAGAGCTAACTTGTTTGGAAGCACAGACAACCGTGCTGGCTGTATTGTTGTCTCTGAGATTACCTCATAAGGAGCCAGCTAGTGATCAGTATTTTCACTCTTTAAATGGCCAAAGTTTTATGCACCATGGATCAAATTTAGAAACAAAGGAGCTCGTTTTCTATTATCAGTGCTGAATTGGGTTAGGAGGAGGGATCACCTCTGGAGTCACGTGGCCATATTTCATGTTATCGATTGTTTGAGATTGTGGACGAGAAGCTGGATCTGAGTCAGTGTGCCCTTGTTGCCAAGAAGGCTAACGGCATTTTGGAATGTATAAGTAGGGACATTGCCAGCAGATCGAGGGATGTGATCATTCCCCTCTATTCGACATTGGTGAGGCCTCATCTGGAGCACTGTGTCCAGTTTTGGGCCCCACACTATAAGAAGGATGTGGAAAAATTGAAAAGCATCCAGCGGAGGGCAACAAAAATGATTAGGGGGCTGGAGCACATGACTTATGAGGAGGGGCTGAGGGAACTGGGATTATTTAGTCTGCAGAAGAGAAGAATGAGGGGGGATTTGATAGCTGCTTTCAACTACTTGAAAGGGGGTTCCAAAGAGGATGGATCTAGACTGTTCTCAGTGGTACCAGATGACAGAACATGGAGTAATGGTCTCAAGTTGCAGTGGGGGAGGTTTAGGTTGGATGTTAGGAAAAACTTTTTCACTAGGAGGGTGGTGAAGCACTGGAATGGGCTCACTAGGGAGGTGGTGGAATCTCCTTCCTTAGAGGTTTTCAAGGTCGGGCATTCTATGCATTTGACTGCATCACAAAACTGCTCTATACTTTGGCATAAGTAGCTATTTCCGTGAAGGAGACCCAGTGTAATGACCCACATGTCTTAAACCTAGGGCTGCCGGCTTTACAGACATAGCTATACACCAACCTTCCATCTGGTAGCTTGCTGATGCTTGCTTACCTGGGACTCATGAAACCCAGCCTTATTTTGGATACCACTTCTGCAGTCCTATTGGTAGAATCCTGGAGCAGCTGATTGGCCTCCTGGCTTGACTTAAGCCAGCAGCAGGAAAAGGAAGCTACCTGAACAACTAGGTTCTGCTCTGTTCTGGCCTGTGTGCCTTGTGCTTCCTGCTCCCCGGCTTGATTTCCTGGCATCTGATTTGTAGTTCTGACCACCAGTTTGTCTCCTGAGTCTGACCCCTTGGTATCCTGACTCTGGTTCCTGACTTGTGGTTTTGATCTCCAGTTTGTGTCCTGTTTCTGACCTCCTGGTGTCCTGAGCCAGCTGACTCCGTCTTGTGACTGTGGGCTCTGGCTATGACTACTAGCTCTGGCCGCTCATGACCTGGCTGTGATGCCCAGTATTGAAATATAAACCTCTACTTTGCCTGTCCCACTATTACAATCATTATAAACAGATGACTGATAGTGTCAGATACACATGTACTTATGGTGTCCTAGCTGGATCAACATTCAATGGCCCTGTCTAGGATTGCCAAGAGTCCCTTGTTACAGGGGATGTCCTTTATTTTTTTTTAATCTCTGTACAACGAGATTGGGAGTTGCTAAGTGCTGTGAAAGGCAGCAAGAAATACTGCTAGCGAGTGTAGGTGAGTACCACTTATTGATGATGATAATATTGAGAGGAAGGCTGGGGCAGGAGTGCTAGGAAAACAGTCCTTCTTGAAATACAAGGTTTGCAACCCTATCTATAACAGGGTGGCTTGCCCCATGAGCTGGAGAGCCTGGAGCTAAGCCAGTGCTGATTACAGGATGGGCCTCACCTGAGAAGAATTGGGTGATACCTGTATGGAAAAAGCCAGGTTTAAATACTGAGAGGGCCCAGCTAAGGAAAGGCTGGAGGGAGCTAGATGGATCCTACTGGCCCCTGAATGAGCAGGGAGGCCTGGGAGAGACCCTGAATAACTGGGGGAGAGAGTGGCTAAAGAAGAGTCCGAGAGGGTGGAAGTTCTTTTTCTGTCAAAGACAGTTTTTTGAATTTTTAGTCTGGACAATGACAGGTTAGTCTGTATCCACAAAAAGAACAGGAGTACTTGTGGCACCTTGGAGACTAACAAATTTATTTGAGCATAAGCTTTCATGGGCTACAGCCCACTTCATCGGATGCATAGAATGGAACATATAGTAAGAAGATAGATAGACATACAGAGAACATAAAAAGGTGGAAGTAGCCATACCAACTGTAAGAGGCTAATTAATTAAGATGAGCTATTATCAGCAGGAGGGGAAAAAAACAACTTTTGTAGTGATAATCAAGATGGTCTATTTAGACAGTTGACAAGAAGGTGTGAGGATACTTAATATGGGGAAATAGATTCAATATGTGTAATGACCCAGCCACTCCCAGTCTCTATTCAAACGCAAGTTAATGGTATCTAGTTTGCATATTAATTCAAGCTCAGCAGTTTCTCCTTGGAGTCTGTTTTTGAAGCTTTTCTGTTGCAAAATTGCCACATTTAAGTCTGTTACTGAGTGACCAGAGAGGTTGAAGTGTTCTCCTACCGTTTTTTGAATGTTATGATTCCTGATGTCAGATTTGTATCCATTTATTCTTTTGCGGAGAGACTGTCCGGTTTGGCCAATGTACATGGCAGAGGAGCATTGCTGGCACATGATGGCATATATCACATTGGTAGATGTGCAGGTGAACAAGCCCCCAGTGGTGGTTCCAGAAGGGGTGGGCTAAAAGACTGAAACCTGGCTGGGAGGGGGAGGGGCAAATTACCTGACACAAAGAAAACCACAGTGTGAGTGGACTCTGTTACAGGCCTCAAAGTAGGTACCTGTACTCTGAAGAAGTAAAGTTATAGGTACCCCTCTACACTTTGCAGTAGAAGTAACAGCAGAGGGCACTGTTCTCACGACTGCCAATCTTCTCTCCTTTTAGATTCCAAGGCCAAAAAGGACATTGTGATCATCTAGTCTGACCTGTATAACACAGGGTCCAGAACTTCCCCAGAATAAGTTCAAGAGCATAGCTCTTTACCAAAACCCTTGGTAAATTGTTCCAATGGTTAATTACTCTCACCATTAAAAAGCTATGCCTTATTTGCAGTCTGAATTTGTCTAGCTTAAACCTCCAGCCATTGGCTTATGTTACATCATTCTGTACTAGAGTGAAGAGCCCCTTATTAAATATTTGTTCCCCATGTGGATAACTATGGACAATAATCAAATCATCCCTTAACTTTCTCTTTGTTAAGCTAAATAGATAGACTGAAGGAGCTCAATCACTATAAGGCATGTGTTCTAATCCTTGAATCATTCTTTTGGCTCTTCTCTGAACCCTCTCCAGCTTATCAACATCCTTTTTGAATTGTGAGCTCCAGAACTGGACATAGTATTCCTGCAGCTGTTGCACCATTGCCAAATATAGAGGCAAAATAACATCTTCTACACAAGAGTCCCCTGTTTATGCGTCCCAGGAATGCATTAGGCCTTTGGGTCACAGTGTTGCACTGGGAGCTCAAGTTCAGTTGATTATCCACCATGACCCCCAAATCTCCTTCTGTGTCACTGCGTTCCAAGATAGAGTCCCCCACCTGTAAGTATGGCCTACATTCTTTGTTCTTTCAGTGGGGACACTATATCTTTTTTTCCTCCATCACTGTTTATGGACATTGGGGAACTCACAGGAGGCACTCAAGCATTGGACTGGCTCTGTAAAGGTGATGTGTAAAGGATTTTTTTTAGAAGTTAGGATTGTGTGTCCCCCCCCTTTTTTTTTCTTTTCTCCTTTATGATATATAAAGAGGATCTGAAAGGGTTTGGTGTGTGATACGGTTTGTGGGGGTTTTTTGGGGGGGGGGGGGTTCGTTGTTACGCTATCAGGAATGTCAATTCTATTTCCTGTTGTTGATAGAGGCCTTCTTAGGGCTCGGCAGGGAAAAGGTATTGAGTCTTAGGCAACCTTTTGCCAAGAGCTTAATTAGCCAATAAAGCTGAATAGATATTAACAAATTAAAAACAAAGGGTTTTTAAATATTCTGACTAAACATTTTATTTCAGTTACTCAGCTTTCACTTTTTTTGGCTCTTGTGATGTCAACATTTTGCTAGTTCTCTGGTCATTAGAATCTTCCCAATGTAAATGAGAGAACTACCTTTAAAACAACTCCTTAAAGGCTGCCATTGTACTTCATAAAGAAGAAGAAAAAAAAAAAGTGCAAGTCCATTTTTTTTCCCTTACACTGAAACATACCAAATTAATTGCTAACTAAATACAACATATGATTTATTTTAGATATAAATCCAGGTACAGAAATGGATATCCTTTCATGTACTTGAATTGAAACAAAATAGCGTATGGTGTAGGAAGACAGGTTTTACTCCAAAACAGCAAGTGCTTACTCAAATAATTCAATTAAATACAATTGTGTGCTTTAGGAGTTCTGCCACTTGCAATTTAATAAAGTGCTAATTTAATAGAAACCATATGTTCCCTTTCCAGGGCACTTCTCTCGAATGTAACTCCCAATTTAACTTATTACCTAAGCAAGCCACTAACTCAACATTGAAGGCTATAGTTTAGCCTCAGAGTTTTCTCATGGAAAATGTTCATTACAAGCTTGTACATCATAAAGACAATGGAAAATGTTAATTTGCTGAGTTTGACTAAATTCTGTAAAAATACCCATAGTCTAAAGGATTTTGTAGATGACCTTCATCACTAACTCACATTAGATCTACATAAAACTAACTCTTTATTTTTAGGGAGAGTTAGTCTAAGGAATGGCCATGAGTCCCAGCTCACTCTAGTGTCCAGAGTCTGTACTGCAAATCAATGATTTTCAGAAATTTTAGTGAGATGACTTTTAGTGTAGGGCTCTTTAGGGAGAGTTAGTCTAAGGAATGGCCATGAGTCCCAGCTCACTCTAGTGTCCAGAGTCTGTACTGCAAATCAATGATTTTCAGAAATTTTAGTGAGATGACTTTTAGTGTAGGGCTCTTCAGGCCACTGTTGAGCCTCCTTTGGTTCAGAAGTGGAGCCTAGCTGCTTGTGCAAGGGTCATAACATAGGAGGAGCATAATGAACAAAATCAGAGAAATTGGGAATGAAAAAGACCTATCAGGCCTGCTGGCTGGCTGTTTTTGGGGTACTTTTTAGTATTCCGTCTAGTTTTGAAAGCCCTTAGCAATGGGGCTTCTGCCACTTCTCTTGGGAGAAAAGACCAGAGTCTAATATACATACCTCCCACTCTGAAAAGTTTTCTTCTTCCACCTGAATCTGATTTTTATTAATTCCATCCCATTACTTCTAGTTATACCCCTGTGTATAACTCTAAAATAACTCCCCTCCCTTCCTGATGTTCACATCTCTGGTGTAATTTAAAGCTATCCTATCCTTAGCTAAACTACACCTATTTAAGTCTTGTGATCTAGCCTCATAAGCTAATCCCTTTATTTACTATGCTGCTCCCTGTATTCAATTGTCTCTCCCCAGTTTTGCCTTCTCTTTCCCTTCCTGCACCAGAGGTCCATGCTGCCCCCTTACTCTCCTCACTGGAAGGTCTTCCATGCCTCCTTTTACTCTCTCATCTCAAAGGGGTTTGTTCACCCTGTGCTCTAACTCCCTCATTTCTGAGTGAAGCAGCTGCTACGTCTCTCCCTTACTCTGACACCCTCCCCTTGCCCAATGTTTCCTCCTCAGTAGCTGTTGCCACATTGTTGAGAGCTGTTGGACTCTAGGTCCCTTTTGCCTTCGCTCTCCATGTGTCAATATTTTTCAGCTGAGCCACGTGTTCATTAAGCTGCCCCCCACCTTGTGGATGGGGGTTCCATTCACAACGCAGAAGAAGGGCCTACTGAGCTGCTGCTCACTCACAGTAATGCAAGTGTTGCTGGCAGAAGCCTACGGGGTTTCCTCACAGTCAGAAGTCAGTTGTGGGGACTGTAATATATTATTTTATATAGTGCTTCACCATTAACGGCATCTGAAAAAGACAGTCACAGGTTTTACTTTTATTTGAAGAGTAATTTAAACAAAAAGAAATACACATGATACTCCCCAAGTTCAGTCACGACTTGATTTATTGCTTCCAATCGTTTCAGTTGTTTTCTCAGAAGTGAATGCATGGCGTTAGCCTGTTTAGAAAAGGGGGAAAAGTCTTTTATTTCTCAACAGGAGCTATTTTTAGATTCTGCCCAAGTTACCGACATTATATCTGCAGATCAGGCCTGCTCTTTATTTTTCATCAGGTTACCACCTTGCCTATCTCAGTGGGTGGGGGTAGAGGGGAGGGAGATTAATTAGATACATTTTGTGCAGCACTTCGAAAATAAAAATTGCAATAAGTTCTAACTTATTAACATGAGATTAACTCAGCAGGGTCTAACACAGGGAGTGTCCAGTCAATACTTGCTTACCTTATCTACATCACATCTGTGTTACATTGAACAAGTCTAAGCCCAAAACAAAAAAAAGTTCTCTAGCAACTGAAAAAAAGGGTTTCCACTTTAATGTACACAATAATACCCCTACGCCGTACTAAAGAATTCAGTGCCCACAAAACACAAGCTCATCAAAACCTTTTGTTTTCTTCCTACAGCTTGGAGACAAATATCAAATAGCTAAGAGCTGGAAGAGCATTCTGGGTATTGGCATGCAAATGAACATACCAAGCATCCCACTTTGCTTAAGAATTCCCATGTCTGAAAAAAGTAGACATTTATCAAACAACTTGTCCTCAGGCAGCCTTAACAGATGTACCATTTGTATAGAATATTTTTAACATTTTATTTCTTTGTGTTTTTTGTTGCAGTTCCTCAATTCAGGTCACTAGAAAAACAAAGTTAAAAAGAAATAGTTGCTGTATTTGCCATGGAAAGAAACAGTTGCTCTATTTACTATGGAATCTCTAATGCGTATGCTAATGGAAACCTGTGCAGAACTAATAACCCCTTCTAAAAATACAGGGATTGATAGGTAATGAACTCCTGTACATTTTGTTACTTTAAGGATAAACAGATATTTGCCAATAAACAAATTTTCTTCCAATTCTGTTTTTTAACTTTTTTAACTTGAAGCATTTTGGCAAACATGTTATAAATGTTTTTCTTGGAACAAAAAATATATTAAAAGTAAAATATTGCCTGCCACCACATTTTTAGGTGGAAGGAAGTGGGGGTAAGATGTTATAGCTGGTATGTCTTGCAAGAGGGCTGTGGTCTTCTGCTGGTGGATTTGTCACCAGCTCTGATGTGGGTGAGACAGTCTGGATTTTCTTGTGGCTGTGCCACATCCCAAAGATATGTTTGCCTTGTTTTCCTCCCTCTGGATCAAGTGTGTCATACTGGAACAGAGAGGCCAACATTTGATGTGACCCAGTCAGCTAATCCCACATACAGAAGACAATTGTCTGATTATATCAAGGGATCTTCACAATGGCTTCTGAACAATATTCTTGAGTGAGATTTCAAGCACTAGCCTTACCAAATGGGAGGAGACAGGTCTTTAGGAGGTATGACCTCCTTTACAAAGAGAGGAGAGAGAGGCTTTAAGACTCCTAATTATTTATCAATTCTATAGTGCCAAAAAGTCAAACAGCAAGTTTATATATGGAGAATGCAAAAAAGTAATCCCTGATTTTTGTGTGTGTGTGTGTGTGTGTGGGGGGGGGGGGGGCTGGCTATAATACAGTGCAAAACCAATAATGCCAAGTTAATCAGAGGTTGGTGTGGTCAGTGTAGTTTGAAGGCTTCCCAAAATAGGTATGTTTGTAGGAACTTTGTGAGGCAGGAGCCTTGTCCTGTAGTAATGAAAAACTATTCAAGACATATGGTAGTAAAGTTGTAATGAGAGAGAAGTTACAAAGACATGAGAGGGGGAATGATCAGAGAGAGGCTTGGGTGGGGCTAAGGACAAAAGAAGGGGTATAGGAGTAGATAGTATGATATGTAGGTAGGCACAAGTGCTCTGAAGGTTAAGATGTTTTAAACTAGTTTTAGAAGAATGGAAGCCAATGCAGAGATTCAACAAGGGGCAAGACATACCATAGAATAACGGGAGAAGATGTTGATCTTAGCAGCATTCTGGATGGCTTAGATCCTGGGGGGACCAGGACTCCAAAGAGCAGGAAGATGCAAAAGTCAAGTCAGGAGATGACAAGAGTTTGGGCTAAAATATTGGCAGGTAGCAATAGAAGAGAGGGAGACATACTGGACTGAGGACAAGAGACGCTGGGTGAAAAAATAAATTTGATTTCACATAGTAAAAGTGAGGTGGGAATGAATAAGCTTACCGTGAGAGAGAGCATTGAGCGAGAGAAAGGGGCTGAGGATTGAGCTCTCAGGAAAACCAACAGATGGATGGAGCAGGAACCAAAGGGAACCAAGACAGAAGTCTGGAGAGCAATGAATGAGAAGGGAGTGGTCAGCAGTGGCCCAGGCACCACAGTGACCTAAAAAGATGAGGACAGAGAAGAGGCCATTAGATTTGACCAGAAGGAGGCCATGTGATACTTTAATAAAACCACTTTTTGTAGAGTGTGGT
This sequence comes from Natator depressus, assembly GCF_965152275.1. Lineage (NCBI taxonomy): Eukaryota > Metazoa > Chordata > Testudines > Cheloniidae > Natator > Natator depressus. Next base: position 23,290,764 of record NC_134238.1, read on the forward strand.
GAGCAAAAGGTCAAAAGACAAAAGCAACAGAGGATCATAGAGCTGGAAGGCAGGACCTAGCAGGCACAGGAACAGAATACTTTCTTGAACAGTTTAAAAACCTCGGGGAGAGGGGTGGCCTCATTTACACAGCAAAGATGGAGAGGCCTTAGGGGGTGTGGTGTTATTTACATATGCATCCGATGAAGTGAGCTGTAGCTCACGAACGCTTATGCTCAAATAAATTGGTTAGTCTCTAAGGTGCCACAAGTACTCCTTTTCTTTTTGCGAATACAGACTAACACGGCTGTTACTCTGAAACATATCAAAGAAATAAAGGCCTTTAGCAGGGAAGGTCTTAGTTGCATGCTGCTTACTCTGAACTTTCTAAGAGCACACTTGACTTTTTATTCTTTTCTTTAGTTGTAAATTTCATTTCTGCTGACAGCAGGAGTAAATGCTTTTATGGCAAATAAAATGTATTGCTTTAAAAGGTTATCAGTCTTCCTGTATGTGCGCTTACAGACCTAGGTCAAAAGGAGAGAGAAATTTTTGGTGTGTTTTTGTTTTTTTGTTTTTTAAATTTCTGGTGCCAAAGCAGACAGAATAAAGTATGTACTACTGTAGCAAGCTAAAGGGGAGTTAAGGCTTTCTGAGAGAATAAGCATCTTGTTTACTTCCTATTCCTTTTTACAGTTATTGCTATTAAACTTTTCTGTTCTTTTTCAGAGAAAGGGGCATCAGGATTACGGTGGTTTTTTTGGGGGGGAGGTGAGGTTGCAAGTCAAGCAGTTTTATAGCTCAGTTTTAAAATTAAATCTCGAGAGAGAGAGAGAGTTCAAATTGCCTTTGCTTTGAAAGACCGGCAGGAGCTAGTCCACATGCACACACAAAAGCATAACAGCATTTCCCATAGGGGGCAGACTTCACTGTTGCTGCTTACCTTCATCCTCCTGCCATTATTGGGAGAAGAACAAAGTACTGAACTGAGCAAGAAATCCAAAAGCAAACCTGAGTCCAGCATGGGGCTACTCATTCTTTTTCCAATTAGGCTACACCTAGTATAACTCCAGCAGTTCCGACAGAAACAAATAGGAAAGCACTGAAATATTCCCAAGCACCATGCATGCACTGTCAATTATTTTATATTACTTTTTAAGTGAACATAAGTATTCTGGGTACCTTGCAAAAACAATTAAAACCTCTTTCTTCAAAAAGCATATATTTGACATTAAAGAACTTCCTTTGTATTCAGAACATAATGAATTACAGCACCAATGTACATGAAGCAGCTTAATTAAGTGGTCTGCTGAGCAGACCAGAAGGCAGAAACTTCCAAGTTTTAATCCCAGTTTGCCACTGCCTCACTAGATGGTCTTGAACAAGTCTTTTAATTTCTCTATGCCTCAGTCTCCCCTTCAGTACAAATGGGAATAGTATTTTCTTTAACTCCTTAAGTGGAGGGTGATATAATGACTGATTTGCAAAGGTTTGTTAAGATGCTTTGCAGATAGTAAATTCTATGTAAACAACAAGTATTATCAGACAGTGCCAGCTTGTGTAGCCTTCTGGAGTGTGGAGAAGCCATCCTGCAGTGAGAGAATGAAGACTTTGAACCTGGGACTCCTCTAAGACTGTACTATTTGCATGATAGGCAGGAAGGAGGACTGTAGCAAGAATAAATACATCCAGAAAGCAAAGCATTTTTTTTCCAAAATAGACTACAGCCTTTCTGAGGTCATCTATGGTGAGCTATGGAAGTAGAATTAGAAAAGTAAACTAGAAGGCATCATTATCCCTCAAGGTCAAGCATCGAGATTAGTCCCCCATAGGAGGGAACCCAAGGAGGTTAAATCCTTTGAGGAAAAGGACAACCTAAGGTGCAGTGGTGAAATTCCTACAATGGGGATGGTGCCTGAGCATGGCTACTAGTCAGTATGAGGCTCATGGACAAAACCTCAAAACTAGGACCTCCCACAGTGCAGCTAACCAGGCTAACTTAAAAACTAGTGCCCCCCCCCATTCATAGCCCACATAAAGAATGCAGGGTCAGCATAATATGATTGTAGCAGAAGTGGGGCTGTTCTGTAGTAATTTATGAACCCTGTATGTTGACCTGGTTATCGGGATGTCTACTGTATGACTACTGGGTTAAATCAATAGGACTGTTGGAAAACAAACAAGAAGGCTAAACAATGGCTTGAGATGTCCACACTGAAGTGACAATGCAAGAGCCTCTGTCCCTCTGCTGAGCTCCCTGGACTAATTTGTCAAGGGGAGATCCAAGCTTGTGAACACCTGAGAACAAAGACCATGTCTAGATTTAAAAGGTCACACTCCCTCAAGCAGAAGGAGAGATATTTAGGGGAAACAGACTGACAACCAGACCCTAGAGGTGAGGCAGGGACGGATTAAGACCTTTAGAGAACCTAAGCACTGAAAAGATTATGGTCCCCCCGCCCCAACATGTGATTCAAAATAAAAACAATACTATACCGTAAAATAAAATTTTATTTTTTGAAATGATACAAAACTTACATGTATGCTGAAATTAAAATAGCTTCTTTCTAGATTTTTCTGATTGCAAAATTCTGGATAAGTTCATCGAAGCTGACTTGATGAAGCATGTCCACTTCCATACACAATAGGGAAAGTGAAGCAAGTCTGTCCTGACACGTTGTTCTCTGAGGATATTTTTATTCTTTTCAACTGAGAAAAAGAGCATTCTGCGGAGCAGTTAGTAATCATCAATGTTAGAAAAATATGTAGTATGATCTCTACATTTAGAAATACACATTGTATTCCGTCTTTCAGTATTGTGTCATAAAGATCAATGTGACTGAATTTCATTTTTCCTGTTTCATTAAACTTTGCGCACATATAACAGTGGAACTGGTGTACTTCTCCACAGAGATTCATGTTCAAGTCAACTAGCTTTTGGGAACCTTGTGAATATTGTTTGTCAGATAAGTCCATATCATTTAGAAAAGAAAATCTACTTGATACTACTTTGTACACTTCACCTCTCTTCTTCATATGAGCTTCAAGTGTATCAATTATAGCATAGTAAGTAGATACGTGAAATTTGTCTCTAGGATTCAATGCTGTTTCTGTTGCACTGCTATCATTTGCTTGTTTTTTCCTGATTTGCTTGTGGGACTGGGCTTCTTTGTCGTTAATATCAGGCAAGATATCTTTTGATATGTCTTCAAATCTTCCGAAATCATTCCTCAAAGTGTGTAAGTGGTCTGCTAATGATTGACAGAGGTCTGCACGTGTTCAAATCCAGTTATTTGTCTTGGAGAGCTTTACTTGTGTTGTAAAGTTTCATTCCACATGGTCAACGTGAATACAAACTCTAGTTCTTGCATCTTGTTTGCCTCTCGTATAATATCTCCCTTTTGTGATTGGTCTTCAGCTATACTTTCTAATGCATCCACAAGGATGCATTCAGAGGGATCAGAGAGGGGGCAGACGTGCAGCTATCCCTGTAATTGTGACGGTGATCACTGTGGAATTTAAAAACAAAAAACAGGCATGTGTGTGCATTCTCCGTTTAGCTTTTTTGAAAGCCTTGCTAAGAAGGCATTAAAATAGTCAGGCCTTGTGGTTCCAAGGACATGTGAGGGTCTTATAGGCAGATTTAGTCCTTGAGACTTGTTAATAGTGAGGGTGCAAACTGCAGCCCCTGGTGGGTCCGAGTTGTGAGGCTGGAAGTGGCAACAATAAAGTAAGTATTTCCCCCTCCTCCCCCTTTTCTAAACAGGAAGAAGATGGAAAAAAGGGAGACCAGTGGGAGCTTCATACCGAGGAGAGAGAGAGAGAGAGAGAGAGAGAGAGAGAGAGAGTGTGTGTGTAAATGCAGAAGCCACTTGGCAGGAGTGGTGAGGAGAAATATTAAAGATGATGAACCAATTGCCCATATTATTTCAAACTATGAAAAAGCTGGGGAAGAAGTGATTTGTGCAGGAGAACAAATAAGTTGTGTTTTTATTTTCCCCACGAAGAAAGTGGGAGTCCATCTATTTGCCCCTCATTACAGGCTGTAAAGCATGGTAATCCTTTTATTGGCCTGGGAAAGTTGGACATAGCTCCCTCTGGAATCCTCCTACTCTATTCCATATACAGGAAAAGCTGCGTTATCTGGCACTTCACAAACCAAAAAGCTCTATAAATCGCCATTTTGGGAGGAGGTGCAGGGCACAGGCTCTGGCAGGGGTTGGGGCACAGGAGGGGTTTCGTTGTGCCAGATCCAGGTGGTGCTCACCTCGGGCCGCTCCCCGCAAGCAGCGACATGTCTGGAGAGGTGTGGGCAGGTGGCTTTATGCGCTGCCTCCGCCCACAGGCGCCACCCCTGCAGCTCCCATTGGCTGTGATCAATGCTCCTAGGCAGAGGAATGGCTACAGGGGCTCCATGTGCTTCCCCCACCCCAAGCGCTGGCTCTGCAGCTCCCATTGGCTGGGGACCGCAGCCAATGGGAGTGTGGGGTAGCGCCTGCGGGTGGGGTGGCACGCAGATACACCTGGCCGCACCTCTCCACACATGACGCTGCTTGCGGAGAGCCGCCCAAGGTGAGCACTGCCTGGATCTGGCACCCCGAAACTCCTCCTGTACCCAAACTCCCTCCCTCTTAGTTAACTGAAATTTTTGACTTACTGACACCCCCCCATTCTCTCAACATGCTGGATAACAGCTTTTACTGTAGTAGCTAATACTGAAGTCACTCAAAATCCCATTGTAGGGCTTCCTTGAACTAGATATGGACAAATTCCTTACATATGAACTATAGGATCTTGCAATAACTTTCAACTTCAGAATTATTTTTTTAAGTCTTAGTTCAAATATTTCCATATGAAGAGGACACAAATAAAAAAAACACCTTTTTTTTACATAACTGGCAGTGATCATTTAGACAAGATTCACTGAGCAAACTGTTATATATTGCTCTGATGCTGTTGTTTGCTCAGATGCAGCTCTCTCTCTCTCTCTCTCTTTTTTGCAAAAATGTTATTGGAATGTTTCCATGAAACATCATAATAAAGCCTGTACATGAGATGATCACCAGAACATTTGAGTCATGGCTAAGAAATAATCCAAGAACATGCATTGCAAACAAAATATATTTCATTGGAAATGTCTGGAAAACAACAACAACATGAATACAATAAAATAAAGGTTAAAAGACCCTAATACCTAAAATACAATATCTTTCTTAGTATTTTTAGGGAAAACATCACTTTAAACAGCAAAGTGCGTATGCACCTGAGAGAGAGAGCGATTGGACTCTGTTCTCAGTGCCTGGAATTCATTTCTAACCCTAGTGAGCATAATAAAGAGAATTTTGGAAAAGTCATGCCCATGGAAGGTGCCAAAGTGACAGCTCAGGATGCTAAAGTCTGTATTTATCAACATAATGTGTTCAGCTTCCCTATATTACCATGCTACTCTGCCTCAACCCTGATCTGGATGGATTTCCTTGAAAGAAAGCCATGTGCAAGGGAAGTTGTGTGACCTGTGTTATATAGAAGGTCAGATTAGATGATCACAATGGTCCATTCTGGCTTTGGAATCTGTAACTCCATGCCATGTCAGTCACCTGTCTTTCTATGAAGACTGGCAATAAGGCTGCCAGCTAGTGCCCATTATGATGGGGGTTTTATGATATGAACACATGTCCACTTTGAACTGGACCGAGGTCACAAACTTGCTATCCGATAGGCCCCAGACACTAGACCATTTGAAACAAATGTGAAGTGGAACTGTGAATATTACCTTATTTTTCTACTGGTGTCTAAAGTTAAATTTTTTGATTTTCCACTCGTTATAACTCTACATCACTATAGCCAGCTAACAAGATGTAGAATTAGAAGAGGGTGGGAAGTAGAAGTTCTTTACATACAAGATTCAGAGTAACAGCCATGTTAGTCTGTATTCGCAAAAAGAAAAGGGGGGAGGTATTTTTTCATGCTTTGTGTGTATAAAGAGATCTTCTACACTTTCCACAGTATGCATCCGATGAAGTGAGCTGTAGCTCACGAAAGCTTATGCTCAAATAAATTGGTTAGTCTCTAAGGTGCCACAAGTACTCCTTTTCTTTTTACGTACAAGAGTTTCTCCTAGTCTTTCCTCAGTGTGTGAGCACCACTCCCATTAACCCATCTGACACCCCATGTATGTTCTACCTTTGACCATTCAAATGCAGTAATATTCTATGGTGGTTTAGCATACGTTGTCATGCAGCAAGGCCACACTTGAAAACCAAAGGATTAATAGGCCCCACTCAATAACAATGCTTTCAGTACAGGACTGGTAATAAAGAATTAGATGTGGATTTAATGTGAAGCCCTATTGTCTTGTGGAACAAGACTTCCCTTTTTGTTGGTGTTATTATTTAAACATTTCCACTGTGGTCCTTTTGTGGGGCTCGGAAAAGAGATCTGTTTACAGCCCATCCCAGAAAAAAAGATTTCAAGAATAGCTATTGGGGGGTGGGGGAGGGAATGGTTATCAGAAATCAACAAAGTTCCATTACTACAAAATCAGTAATAAAACCACACTTGTTAACTTTAAACACTGAGTTACACAATATGAAGAAGCATAAAAAGCCAAATACTGTGGTCAGAAAAAAACTCTCAGTTTGGGGCTAAAAAATTTTACTGAATGTAATTGGTTGCACCCCATTTATGTACAGGGAAGCTTTGTTTTTGTAGGATGATTGGTGATGCTGAAAAGTGTACAGTTTGCTCTAAAAGTTAGGCAGTTTTAAGTGAGGTAAGAAATAGTAGGGTGTGCCACAGAGACAGAAGGTGGGGTTGGGGGGATGAGGAGAGAAAATTTAAATTACATTTTTGGAATTGTTTTGTTTTAATACTCTAACAGGATTAATAACATAGTTAAGAACCTTTTTAAAAAATATATACCAACTTTTTAACCTGAGAGTGTCATTTTAAGTGATTTGCCTAGGCCACACAGTGAGTCAGTGAAAATATAGGGGAAATCCAGAAGTCCTAAATCTCACTTCCCACAGTCTAAACATAAAATTCAAAGTGCGTAATGGCAACACCTGGAGAGCCACAAATGGGGTATATTTCTGAAACCAATCTCCAAAAGTGAATTTTTTTAAAATGAAAAACAGAAATAAAACCTCCATCTGGAGTTTCTGGGTGTACATTTTAATATAAAACTAATAATTTGTTGCAATACCTTTAGGACTGGATTCTATAGTCACCCTGCCCATCAAGCCGCAATTGATGTAAAAACAAAACTGGACCCTTTACTAATATACAAGATTAGCTATTTAATGCCCCTAAGACACCACTGCATTAATGATTCAGAGGCCTCAAAAAGGTGAATTAAGAACAAAAGATTAGGCTTCATCTCTCAATATTCCTAATGTATACCAGTTTAAACTAGACCCATGAAGTTATTTTCACACAGGTGCTTAAGTGTCAGTTTCCTTTGGTTTTTTTTTTTCTTTTTGTACTTCATGTATTGTTAAAGCTCCTTCGATGTTTATTCTTTCATTTCTGCCTTACTGGCATCATTCAGAGAGGACTTTCACTGTACCAAACTAGCCCAACCAAAGATAATTCACTAAAAACTGGACAAAAGAAAAAGTTCACTCCTGACTCGGACTCTGCTCTTTCATATGTGGGCATTTGTCAATTGTCTCAGGGGTGGGGGGCAAAGGGCACAGTATAGATGCCACTTTACAGAATAGAGCAATGAAAATAAATAATAGAATAAGAGTTATGATATGAAGTAGATGGTTTAGGTGTCTATAGGCTATAGTTCCTGGCTATTTGCAGACTCCAGAGCACAACTCTGCATCAGATTCCATTAGAAGGTTCACAACCATAAAGGCAAGAAGTCATAATTAAAAACTCTATATTTTAAAGACGGAATCCTAGATTTTTGACACTAAATTCAATAGGAGGGTGGATTCAGCAGCCAGTCCAGCAGTGAGGCGCTCATGGAAAAGACCAAGTCCTGCCTGAAGTTACGTACTGTTAACAGTAAGTAGGGATGGATGAATTTCATGGAGTTCAGCTTTTTGCAAACTTTTCAAATATGTTCTTGTTTGAAAAACTAGTGAGAGTTTGTGGACCTTTTCTTCCTTGAATCCTTATTCCTCCTACAAGGATGCTTCAGTTTAAACCAAACATGAAAACGTTCAAATATGTTTTTCTACCTACAGGGAAGCTGTGCTACGCAGATTAGGCTAAAAGGATCCCCCAAAAGAGGCTGGTACAAGTGGGTGGCCTGGGTATGTGGTATCTATTTTTTTTATTAAAATGTTTACCTCTTCCCCATTTCTTCACTCCCACTTCCCTTGCACCAGTCTCTCTGTTTCACAGTCTCATTGCAATTTTTCTCCCTATTATTTCACTGGCTTTTTTTTTTCTTGGCTCCTTTTTTCAGTCTCTCCTAAGCAGAATGTGAACCCAATAACATTCTAATTCCAGTCAGTTTTTCCAACCACAACTTTCAAGTGAGTTTGACATTAGGCAAAACAGGCCAGACACTCAGCTGGTAATAATCATCATAGCTCCATTGAAATCAATAGTTACAACTATTTACACCAACTGAGGTGCTGGATCAATTAATTCTCCCATCGGTAGTTAAACTGCCTGAGTGTGAGGTGAGAAACGTAATCATACAAGAGCTCAATAGTGTTTGGTTTTTTATCTCAGAAATAGCAGTTCTCTGAATCCAATGTTATAAACAGGTCGCCCCCTTGAACCAGTTTTATACACTGAAGAAACTTGCATCTTTGCTGCCATCTTCTGACAAAACAAAAGTAAATTTTTTGTTACACTTCTGCCAATGTTAACATTTAATTATCTTTTGTCCATTTTTAACTGACCATTGCAGTTTTTCTTTTCCTTACTTGTCAACATAATTTTTGGGGATATTACACGAAAGTTTTTTTTTTTATCTTTTAAATCAGCTGTACTGATCGATTTTAGTCTGAAAGGCCACCATCAAACTAAACATCAACATTTTAAAAACTTCATTTCTTTTCACCATTTATGCTATATCTGGCATTTGGTCAGTGATAAAGTGAAGGGGTTGATTGTTTTTGGTTCACGTGTTCTACTCAGTGAAACAATTTTGGGGTCGTAAACACTGCAAGAGAATGTTTAAATCCAAGCTAACTGCCCCTCCCCGCAACCCATTTTTAATTTAAAAAAATGCAAAAATATCTGTATTCTTCTTAGGTTCCTACGTTTATGGCTAAACTATTTGATAGTAGTCTTATTAATTGCCTTTTCTTTTTGTCTGTGTATAGATAAGTATAATTTTACTAATGTTAATCCTCTTGGCTTGTCTTTTAGCATTTCATTAGGTCTGTAATGTCCAGCATGGTCTACTGCCTATCACAGTAAACTTTACTATCTGAATGAAATACCAAAAATCTAGAACCCCAGATCACTGCTGCAAGGGGCCAGAAAGCAGCCAACACAATAAGGATTCTCTGTGCAATGTAGGACTTGCATAACAGCCCTATCCCTATCTTATGGTTCCAGGGCAAGCTGTATCTTTGAGACCTCAGGCCTGGTCTACTACACCACAAAGTTAGGCTGATGTACGTTGTCTTGCATTGACCTTATTTGTGCATATGTCTGCTCTAAAGCTTGTTGTAAATGCCCCATTGATTATATAGTAAAACCACCTCCTTAAAGAGTTAGAGCCACAGTCAACATACTGAGGTCAATACGGTCCAAGTGGGATTCAACCCTAACAGTCTTCCAGCTGTTGTCCCACAATGCCCTATTCGCTGGGATAGTGAATACTCTGGTTACAATTGTAAACTCCATTGTCCAGGAGTCATAGAGACGGGAAGCCATGCCCCTAAAAACGTCCCATGCATTTTTGAAATGTCTTTTCTTGATTGCCCATCTTGGCAAGTACACCAAGCAGTTCTCCCTTGTTGTGTGCAACTGCCCAACCAACCATACCAACTCCACACACTTGCAGAGCTCCTGCCTGGAGAACACAGGAGATATATTGGCCTGTGGGGAGAAGAGGCTGTGGAAGCACAGTTATGGACCAGCTGTAGAAAGGTGGGCAGCTAGGAAAAGACTGCACAGGGGATGTACATGAAGGGTTAGAACAGGGATTATCAGCTGTGCTGCATGAAAGTGAAGGAACTGCAGCAGGCATTCCACAAGGCCAGGGAGGTCAACAATAGATCTAATGCTGAGCACAGATCTACTACCTTTACAACAAGCTGCATACTATTCTCAGCAGAGACCACACCAGCACCCCCCAAACTACTGTGGCTACCCTGGAGGCCCACAAGACAGAGACCCCTGCTAAACAGCAAGGAGGAGGAGAAGAGGTGGCAGACATGGGGACTCCAGCCATGCCATGAGCCAAGACCTGTTTGATAGTCCTCAACAGTCTAACCAGCCAAACATGGATGAGACCGATAAAGGGGAAGGGACCTTTGGTAACTGTGTACAGTACATACAATTTTCCTTAGCAAATTAAAATTTAAAGACGGTGCCTGGCCCATCTCCAAGTTAACAAGCCGTGGTATTGGCTTTCAATTGTTTTGCTCATACAAGAAGAGGTAGAATAGGTATCTATTTCCCTGTTGGGTTAGGCAGGGGGAAGGGGAATAGGGAGCAGTTTGTTTATGTACAAAGTGATGTCCCTTTTATCTTTCTGAGAGATCTCTATGAAACTTTCATGGAGATACTCTGCAAATTCTCTTAAAGATTTATAGGCATGGTTGCGTTATTTCTTCCTCTGCCATAGGACACTTTACCAGAACACTTTACAATATCTTCAGCAGGCACCATTGCAGTTAACAAGCTAGTGGCATGTGGGCACAAGTGGCTTTGGGATGCCAGTAGCAGCTATGCTTTCTGTGCCTCTATTACCCTCAGGAGTAAGATATCATTAGTGATCCTAGTTTACCAGGATTAAAAAAAAAAATCAAAATTCTAAAAAAAACCCAAAAAAACCCAACCATAAAAATCCATGTTTTTCCATGATTAAAATGGAACGCTGAATTGTAGTTTCCCTAGCCACAATATATACAGGTATCAGTTGAACTCGGTGCGTTATTGATATATTTACAATTTTTAAGCAAGTTCAAAGCCTACCAGTGACATCAATTATTATAATCAAATTAATAGAGTTGCAATTTGTATTTGTCTGCCTTCAAACATAATCTGCAGCCTTGCTACACATAGTACAGAACAGAACAGAACATTACCGTCAACTTGAAATTTGATCTTGACAAACTCAGTGACATGGTCTTTAAGGGTGATTTTAAGTTTTTGGCATCTTTTCATAACTTTAATTATTAACATCTGGAGGCTGAAGTGAACTTTGAGATGCACTGAAACACGAACCCCTATACGCTGGAAGCATTTTATTGGAATATGTTTAGCTATGTAAATTTAAAATCAACCACAAGAGGGGAGGTTGCGCACATTGAAATAACTGACACTGGTACTTACAGTAAAATGTAGTTAATAGTTAATATATGCTTTTATTTTTCAAAAATTATAAAAACTAAAGATTCTCTATAAAAATGCAAATTCCATGCTTTTCCGTGGCAAACAAATTTCTAGGATCTCTGGATATCAGCTAGAACCAGCCCTGACTGTGGAAAATAGTTTCAATGTTCAGTGCCGTTTCCCTATGCTTGCACCCGTGGAATAGAGACTGCAATTTTATTGTTTCATGCAGCCAAAATTTCTTTCTGCCCCCTCATCCCTAATGGGCACCATGGCTGGGACTGGAGAGAGATGCTGGGCAGAAGTGCTCCAAAGCTGAAGAGTCAACAAACATGTCTTATTAGAAGTTGTTATGGGAATAAGGGAAGGGAGTTTTGAAACTTATCTTTCTCTTTCTATTGTGAGTATAAATCCAACGATATATCTGTGCACTTTTACCAGCAGCTGCTGCCTTTGCAGTTTTGAGGGGTGCCTCCTCCACGTCTGTAGAATGCAAGATCCTGTTGAGGCAAAGAAAGAAGATGACAAAGGAGGGCATGTTTTGCGAGATCCTGCAAGCCAGTACTGCATCAGATCTTGAATGAAGGGCCTGGAGGCATAGGCGCCAACTTTTGCCGGTGCTGGTGGGTGCTCGCCCCTGGTCCCACCCCGCCTCCACCCCTACGCCAATTCCAACCCCTTCCCCAAAGTCCCTGCCCCAACTCTGCCCCTTCCTGCCCCTACTCGACTCCTTCCTCAAATCCCTGCCCCAGCCCCGCCTGTTCCCGGAGCACACCACATTCTCCCTCCTAGCGCTTACCGCCGCGAAACAGCTGTTTGGCGGCGGCAAGCGCTGGGAGCTAGGGGGAAAAGCGGGGACGCAGCGTGCTCAGGGGAGGAGGTGGAGACGGAGGTGAGCGGGGGGGAAGCTGCCGGTGGGTGCAGAGCACCCACCAATTTTTCCCCGTGCGTGCTTCAGCCCTGGAGCACCCACAGAGTCGGCGCCTATCCCTGGAGGACCAGTATGACCAACAGCATGGACAAAGACTCAGGGGTCCCAGCAGGAAAAGGACAGGGAGATGTATCAGGACATAGTGTGACAGATTTATGTTACCAATCTGCCTGAGGCGTCAGGTGATCAGGCTGAGGCCACAGGATCTTTAGGGAGGAGATGACGGAACACACCATGTAACTGAGTTTTAAAGCTTTATTGATAAAAATAAAATAACAGTGGAGAGTGATGGGTGTTCCTCACGTCACTCAGAGGAAGGAAGAAAGCGTTAGTGCCCCAAGCCCTAACCCAGGTTCATACTCACACTCACTACCTGAGGCTGGCCAGGCCTGGGTGTAATGTAAGAAGAGGGGGAAGGGTGGTCGAGAGTTCTGTCCTGTGTACACAGGTCATCCAGGGTTCGCTGCCAGTCTCCGAATTGCTCCAGCTCTCAGGAGGGTTTTAAGTCCTGGGCTCCTTTGGGGGTGTTCCATTCCACAACCTCTGTTCCTGGTGCTCTTTGTGCCGCCCAAACTGGCTTTCTGTGGTCTTCTTTCCTTTCCCAAAACACAACGGCTCCATGGACATGAAGCTCTGCCCTCCCTCATCATCTCACCTGTGTTTTCCATCTCTGCAGCCCTGGTTTTCTCATGGCTGGCTGTGGCGGGGTGAGGGATAAACTTCTTGTCTAGCACCGTGACCTTGAACTGGGGCCAGCATCTTATCGTTGGACTGAGCTTGTAGCTACAGTGTTGAGTTAGCCTGTTCTCTGCTCTCTTTCTTCTTCCCTCTTTGGCCTCTTGCAGCCTGCAAAAGAATCTTCCACTCCCCACTCACACCTTTGACCCTTCCCAAAATGCTTTGCGATGCTTGCAACAGCGTTAGCAACATGCAGTGCTGATCTGCCTTCCTCAGGGGAACCCCTGAGGTTGTGATAATAATGGGTCCTCTCAGGCAGAAAGCCCAAATGTTGCAGACCTCTGGTTGACATCTTGGTTTAAAAATCAGACTCCCCACTCTTTACAGTCTTTGGAGAACTCCATGGTAGCAGCTCATTATCCCTCCCAACATACCACGTGACATCACGATGGCATGTAAATATCCCCATCACTCCACATCAGGGGACAACAAGGAATACTACAGATTCATATACACTGACCTGTGAGAACCATGGCAGGTGTACATATAGCCACAAGGGACTACATTTGTGGACTGATATGGATAGAAATGTTTGCTGCCTTTCCAATTCTTAAGTTCTGTAAATCTGTTAAAAGTTTGTATTGCATTGTCCTTTGCACATTGTTCTTCTACTCTGGTTTGGCACTCAATAAATTTCTATTGTTAGAAAATACAATTATTTTTATTAGCTTGCAACACACTGTGGAATGCATAGTGGTACTCAAAGCAAACAATACTTGTACAGAAATAAAAAGGTCAGGAAAACACCCAGTCATATTTATAAATGTACAGAAAGCACCACATAATTCATAGCTTCACTAAAACACACAGTAATAGTTATAACTTTAAGTACCCAAAGCTTCGGGCCCAGAGAACAGTACAGAACACAACTGTGGCTGACTGTTCTGGTGCTCTTTTAAAGTTTCCCTCAAACGCATAGTTCCAAGTTGAGCCCTTGTGTTTTGTTGTTCAGTGTCAGCAGACAGACGCTCCACCATCATCTATCTGGTGGCAGCTTTCCCCCCTTTGCCTCACAACACAGGCAGCTATAACCATTAGCATATTTTTCTCACTGAAATCCTATCTAGTGTCCCTTCAATCTACCAAAAGCACATTAAACTGTCATTCTGTACCTGCAGAGCCAGTACGCAAACCAGTGTATGAGGGAAGTAAGGGGTAGGCTGGGTCCCCCAGAATAACTATTGGCTTTTCAATTTCAAGTGGTAAATGATCAGAAAAGATGTCCCTTGCTTGCAGCTTTCTGAACAGTCCTGTGTTCTTAAAAGTTGTGACTATCCTATACTTTCCCTGACCAGCCCATATTAATATCAGTGAAGTCTCCCCAGTCATCCACCAGTGTTTGCATAGCCATAGAAAAGTAGTCCTTTCAGTCTTTTGTCCATTCTAAAGTCCCTTTGCATGTCCTGGGACACTAGAACCTAGTTAATCTGGTTTATGCATCTCCCCAGGTGGGACAGAAGCAGACTTCCAGAAGTGGATTCAGTGAAGTCTCCATCTGAGCAACAGCAATTGAATTAGAGATATTGCCTGTTTCCTGGGCTACATGCGGAGAGTACCAATGGGAATTAACCCTTAGTGTTTCATAGAGCCAGCCACACCACAGTGCTCAAGCAAACAGAGATACACAAAAAATATTTATAAAATATAATGCAGAATTCTTCTATGTGCTTCACAGCCTTCCCTCAGAGTCTCCAGCCCCAAGGCATGCCCAGGGCTAGCAAGACATATTGGTGGAGGGCGGTGGTGGGTGGAGTGCTCTAGCTATGCTGCTAGATGGTTCTTTGTGGACTTCCGCAGCTCAGGTGTAAATTAGAACAGCCCCTCGGGCCACTCTAGTTTATGCCACTGGCCCACCCAGTATCCTAGTGGTGTAAACCACCTTTGTCCCTCATCCTCTGGACTCAGAATCAGGGCCTATGAGCATGGTAGTTCAAAATGGAACAGTCCTAGTACAAGAGAGTAGTTGTAGCCATGTCAGTCTCAGGATATTCTAAAGACAAGGTGGGTGAGGTAATATCTTTTATTGGACCAACTTCTGCTGGTGAGAGAGACAAGCTTTCAAGAGCTCTTCTTCAGGTCTTCAGCACAAAGCCAGGTTCCAGGGCGAGGTCACACACAGGCCTAGCCAGCTCAGGCAACTGATGCAACAGAGGTACGGCTGCTCCCATCCCCGAGAGCCAGGAGGTGGGCCAGGCAGGCTGTAGCTAGACACAAAGAGCTGTGTGGCTCAAAAGTGTCTCTCACCAACCGAAGTTGGGCCAATAGAATTATTACCTCATCCACCCTGTCACTGGAGTACAGTAGAGTCCATCTCCCTGCCAACATGGGTCCAAAAGAGGCCATGCCAAAACATCTTTTAGTAACCCGAGTTTGGTTTGGAGATCAGCTCTGGAATCCCACAATAGCATGATGGGGTGGGAACAAGGGAGAGGAAGGCGACACTTTAAGAAGCTCCCTTGGCAAGGATCTCTGGCTAGCTGATAGTTTTCAGAGTAGCAGCCGTGTCGGGCTTGTGGCACCTTAGAGACTAACCAATTTATTTGAGCATAAGCTTTCCTGAGCTACAGCTCACTTCATCGGATGCATTCAGTGGAAAATACAGTGGGGAGATTTATATACACACAGAACATGAAACAATGGCTGCTACCATACCCACTGTCACCAGAGTGAGCTGGCCTAGTCAATCCTCTGCTCCCACTGCCGGCCCGGCTCCCTAGTTTGTCACCTCCTAGCCTAGGAGCTGGGGTCCTCACGCCGACGGCTGCCGCAAGAGGCCGTGGCCGGCAGGGTGGGAAACACCGGGCCGGGCCGCAGGCCGGCGAGGGGCTCGCCCCGCACACGTCTCCGGGCTGGCCACGCAGCTCAGGCAGGTCTCGGGTGAGGGTGAGGCTAGGCGGAGCGATGGCGTCGGGCCGGCCCTTTGACAGGCCAGAAGCGGAAGGGCGGTGCCGGGCAGCTTTGGCTTGCGTGGGCCCCTAGCGCTGCTCTAGGTCACCCCGCGCAGGCTTGGGCTCCGCCCGGCCCCAACCCGCTTCCCACTGTCGGGGCGGGACGAGCCGCGCCTCCAGTTGCATCAGCTGCCAGAGCCGGCTGGGCCTGCGCGTGGCCTCGCTGCGACCGGCACCCGGCCCGGCTGCGTGCGGAGAGCGGCATGGCGGAGGTAGGGAGCCTGGTGAGCGCCACGCCCGTCTCAGGGGCTTCTGTGTGGGTCCCCCCCCCCCGCCCGCTCTGGGCTCGCGGGCCCTCTGACCCCGGGCTGGGTTTGAACCGGGGGCGAAAAGCCCCTTCTCCTAGGCCCACCTCAGGCAGCTCTCCCCCGCCCTCCCCCCGGCCCTGTGGCGGGTTCCCCTCTCGCTCGCGCAGGGTGTCCCGCCGCGGCCCTGCCCTGCGGGGTGGGTGGCCGTGGTCAGGCAGCGCCGGCGGGGCAGGTACCGCCCGCCCGCAGCACGGTGCGGTTCTGCCCCGCAGAGCGCGCAGGATTAGGGGCTCCCCGGGTCCTGCCATCGGGACCCCTGCGCCAACGTGGATCCCTGGTAAAATCAGCGGGGCTCGGTGCGGGCACAGGGGCTGCGCGGGATCCGCCCCCAGGAAATCAAAAAGCCAATTGAAACCCTGCTAAACAACACGTATAGGGATGGCCAGCGCACAGCGAAACCTCCAAGTAACTATCGTGTCTGTTTCTATCCCCGCCAACGTTATTCCCCTTTCCGCTGTAAATGGTCATCTCTTAACCACTGATTTAAAAACGACGTGATTGTGGGACTTTTCACATTGGCCTTTAAGCTCTAGACGGCACTAACTTTTAAAAACGCCTAGAACCACAGCCATGCAAGGTGTTTTACAGGTGGATAGAAGAAGGAAGTCCCTGCCCTGTGGAGCTTGCTGCCAATTATAGTGTCATGTTGCATAGTTAGGTTTCAAAGTAGCAGCAGTGTTAGTCTGTATTTGCAAAAAGAAAAGGAGTACTTGTGGCACCTTAAAGACTAACCAATTTATTTGAGCATAAGCTTTCGTGCTCACGTCATCGGATGCATAAAGTGGAAAATGCAGTGAGGATGTTATATACACACAGACCATGAAAAAATGGGTGTTTATCACTTCAAAAGGGTTTCTCTCCCCCCACCCCACTCTCCTGCTGGTAATAGCTTATGTAAAGTGATCACTCTCCTTACAATGTGTATGATAATCAAGGTGGGCCATTTCCAGCACAAATCCAGGGTTTAACAAGAACGTCTGAGGAACAGTGGGAGGGGGGTAGGAAAAAACAAGGGGAAATAGGTTACCTTGCATAATGACTTAGCCACTCCCAGTCTCTATTCAAGCCTAAGTTAATTGTATCCAATTTGCAAATGAATTCCAATTCAGCAGTCTCTCGCTGGAGTTTGGTTTTGAAGTTTTTCTGTTGTAATATCGCAACTTTCATGTTTGTAATTGCGTGACCAGAGAGATTGAAGTGTTCTCCGACTGGTTTATGAATGTTATAATTCTTGACATCTGATTTGTGTCCATTTATTCCTTTACGCAGAGACTATCCAGTTTGACCAATGTACATGGCAGAGGGGCATTGCTGGAACATGATGGCATATATCACATTGGTAGATGTGCAGGTGAAGGAGCCTCTGATAGTGTGGCTGATGTTATTAGGCCCTGTGATGGTGTCCTCTGAATAGATATGTGGGCACAGTTGGCAACGGGCTTTGTTGCAAGGATAGGTTCCTGGGTTAGTGGTTCTGTTGTGTGGTATGTAGTTGCTGGTGAGTATTTGCTTCAGGTTGGGGGGCTGTCTGTAAGCAAGGACTGGGCTGTCTCCCAAGATTTGTGAGAGTGATGGGTCGTCCTTCAGGATAGGTTGTAGATCCTTGAGAATACGTTGGAAAGGTTTTAGTTGGGGGCTGAAGGTGACGGCTAGTGGCGTTCTGTTATTTTCTTTGTTGGGCCTGTCCTATAGTAGGTGACGTTCTGGGTACTCTTCTGGCTCTGTCAGTCTGTTTCTTCACTTCAGCAGGTGGGTGTTGTAGTTGTAAGTATGCTTGATAGAGATCTTGTAGGTGTTTGTCTCTGTCTGAGGGGTTGGAGCAAATGTGGTTGTATCGTAGAGCTTGGCTGTAGACAATGGACCGTATGGTGTGGTTTGGGTGAAAGCTGGAGGCATGTAGGTAGGCATAGCGGTCAGTAGGTTTCTGGTGTAGGGTGGTGTTTATGTGACCATCGCTTATTAGCACTGTAGTGTCCAGGAAGTGGATCTCTTGTGTGGAGTGGTCCAGGCTGAGGTTGATGGTGGGATGGAAATTGTTGAAATCATGGTGGAATTCCTCAAGGGCTTCTTTTCCAGGGGTCCAGATGATGAAGATGTCATCAATGTAGCGCAAGTAGAGTAGGGGCATTAGGGGACGAGAGTTGAGGAAGCGTTGTTCTAAGTCAGCCATAAAAATGTTGGCATTCTGTGGGGCCATGCGGGTATCCATAGCAGTGCCGCTGATTTGAAGGTATACATTGTCTCCAAAAGTGAAATAGTTATGGGTGAGGACAAAGTTCAGCCACCAGGTTTGCCGTGACATTATCTGGGATAGTGTTCCTGATGGCTCGTAGTCCATCTTTGTGTGGAATGTTGGTGTGGAGGGCTTCTACATCCACAGTGGCCAGGATGGTATTTTCAGGAAGATCACCGATGGATTGTAGTTTCCTTAGGAAGTCAGTGGTGTCTCGAAGATAGCTGGGAGTGCTGGTAGCGTAGGGCCTGAGGAGGGAGTCTGCTCTGCATTTTCCACTTTATGCATCCGATGAAGTGAGCTGTAGCTCACGAAAGCTTACGCTCAAATAAATTGGTTAGTCTCTAAGGTGCCACAAGTACTCCTTTTCTTGTTGTATAGTTAGTAAAGGGTAAAGCAAAGCACAGAAAGTGTGTTTCTTAGAAATGGGGGGTTACTGACTGTTCTTCATAACATGTTGGTAAGTCTTATATGCCCAGTTAGAACTGGAGAAACTGAGGTAGTAAGATGAAGTGACTTATCTGAGGATATGCAGAGTCCTTGTCAGAGCTGGTGTTAGGATTCAAGACTTTCTGAAGCCCTGTATTGTGCTGTGCTTAAACCAATGGGCACCTTTTCCCTCACCTATAGAGTTAGATACAGCTATAAACTTGACATTGAGAAAGGAGAGTAAAGTAAAAGATTAGTTTATTTGTCTTTTTAGATAGCTGCTGGGGAAGAAAAGAAGGAATGGGGAAAGAAGAAAACCAAAGAAGGATCTGGTGATGGAGAGGTAAATTTCCAGTTCATTTATATGCTTTTAAACAGTTCAATTTCATTGCTGAATGTTGGACCGAGGACATCAATGTATTACACCAGGGTTCTCAAACTTAATTGCACCGCGACCACTGTCTGACCACAAAAATTATACCACGAGCCCAGGAATGGGGGACCGAAGCTTGAGCCCAGCTGCCCCAGGTGGCAGGGTCAAAGCCTGAGCCCCACCAGCCAGGGCTGAAGCCCTTGGGCTTCGGGTTTGGTCCTGGGCAGCAGGGCTCAGGCTTTGGCCCCACCCCTACCAAGTCTGAGCCAGCCCTGACAACCCCATTAAAATGGTGTTGCGACTCACTTTGGGATCCCAACCCACAGTTTGAGAACCACTGCATCACACCTACTATTGTGGGTGCTCTTGTGCGCCAGCTGATTTATAGTAATGACATGCAGCAGTGAAATAGTTACGAAATAGTTTTTGTTTCTTTGATGCTATTACTACAGGTTACATTGGATTTGCAGAGCAGTCTGTAGTAATTCCCTTTTTACTATTAGTCCTCGGTTTTGCACCAGGATGAGGGATTCATTTGTAATGATGATGTAACCTTTGTCTTTCTAGTGACTAAGTTTTCTAATTCTGAGTAAATGAGAATGCATAGTAGTATAGACATGAAAAGCATATTTTTTCTTAACCCTGTAGTTTCTGAAATCTTTATTATTTGGCATATTAGAATTTTAAGCAAATTATTATAAACCAGGTACAAGCCAATGTTTATTTAATTTAAATAATCTTAATCTTAATTTAGCTAAAGTTTTTTTGTCTTTAAATTAAAATTAATTATGATTACTTAGTGTTTAAATTGCATTAGCCACACTTCTGGAGGCAGACTATTGAAGGAGTAAATGGGAAGAGTGGAAGAGTAGCAGGTTACAGGTTAAAGTGGGAATGGAAGAAGAAAGTGGAGATGGATAGGGAAGGTAGAGCATCAATACAGATTAGCTGGGATGTTAGTAGGATTTGATTTATTAGAATAAGGTCAAGTCAGCGTTTGTATACCTGTAGGAGGCGGAAGTAGGAGATCTTGAGATACATACGATTATACACATTTTTTGTTTGTAACTGAAACAGTGTGCTGTTAGTCCCCCCCCCCCCCATTTATTATTGTGATAATGATGTCAGCAGCTTGCTTTTTCCAGTGTATTTTAAGCTACAGTAGAATATGTGCTTCTCAAACTCTTGTTGCATTGCATTAGCTGCTTTTTTTAATAAGAAACTAGCCTGGCCCCTCTCTCTCTCTCTCTCTCTTGAAAAAGGATACTGACTAAAACTTTCATAAGGACCCAAGTGACTTGAAAATCAATGAGATTCAGATTCCTAAGTCACTTAGACACTTCAGAAAAATTTACCTTCTTTGCTTAATTTTTAAAGTTGTTTGTCATTAGAACTGCAAGTCTTTGCTAATTACTTCTCCTTTTTTCCATACTTTTACATATAGCTGAATCCCTGGCCTGAATATATCAATGAGCGTCTAGAGAGGTATCATAAACTTAAAGCAGAACATGATGCGCTTCTAGCAGAAAGAGCTGCAAAAGACAGCAAACCAATTAAAGTGACATTACCTGATGGCAAGCAAGTTGATGCTGAATCCTGGAAGACCACTCCTTATCAAGTTGCTTGTGGAATTAGGTATGACTGACTTCTGTGACCTATGCTATCACTTTCAGACAGAACTACTGCAAATTGCATCTGTGATCTTTTATAGTTCTTAGCGTGATGGATTGTTTATTTCTTAGCACAACTTAATTTTCTTCAAGGCATTATTTTTAGCAATCTTGCTTTTACTATAAATTCAAACTAAACAGCTTTCTCATTTCAAAACATAATTCTTTGCCTTATGAAGATGCTGGTTTCTAAAATTAAATCATTATTTATGGGCTAGATCCTGTAAATACATAAACATGTGAGTAACTTTTACTAAGTGACTACTCCTGTTGAGTTGGGAACTAATCAACCATGCAAATAATGTTACTCACATGCTTGAAGTGTTTGTAGGATTGGGTGCTAGTGCATCACATAACTTAATCTATTCTGCATTGATATGTGGAGGACCGGTGGGTGAGAGTCACCCATAAAAATATCTTAATTAAACCCTTTTCCTACATATGTGTGGCACATCAAAAAGAGCACTACCTTAACTTTGGATGTATATCAAATGGTTAAACTTTTATTATAGTTTTGGGCAAGGTAGTAGGCATCTTGGAAAACTTCATGGTCATGTTTTATGATGCTCAAAATTAAAATGAGAAGACCTTAAACTTTAAATAGAAACACGAACCCTATTGTGGCTATGTTATTCATTGTACTTAAAAGCTTATCTCTTTGCTTTCTTGGTACATACGTTTAAGGCTGCCAGTTCATGTCCATGCTGTTTGCATGCTTATTCATCTGTCAAAATAGTCTCTGAAAATTTGGCCTCAAACTTTAATTTAGTGCCCTTTATCATAAAAATAAAGATTGTACCTATATGTTCATTTAGTGTTTCCATTAAGATTAGGGTGAGTCCGGTATCAGTGGATGTTTCTGAACAATATTGGTAGGGTTCTTAGACATCAAATAATCTCCAGTAGAGTTGATTTCTTCTAGGTTGAGATGAAATAAGCTAAGAAGGAAAGATTAGGTCTTTCTTGGAGACTTGTTCAGCTCTAAATGAAGTGCTTTAGAAACACTCATGGTGTGCTTCTTCTCTTGCAGTCAATCCATCTGAACTGCTGATCTGTTCAAACATTTAATAATTTCAGTTTAAGGTTCAAATGACTGCCAAATTTATCATCTTCAAGAATTGTTGGGATTTTTTTGTTAGTGGAGACAAATATAAAAGTAGTAGTGCCTACCTGAAGTTTAAAAAAAAAAAAAAATCTGATCTCATTCATATACTTACTTAAAAGAGCTGCATCTCCTATTGCAGAAGGATCATATTAGCAGAGTCGGCAAGTACTGCCCTAAGTAAGTCAAATACGTTAGTAAGAGTGCTCCACAGTGGGAAATTTGCTAAATAAACTACATTTAGTTTCTTCCTGCTCTTTGCCAAAAAAAAAAATATATATATATATATATTGTGTGGGGGATTTTCTTAAGTGCTTAGTGTTGGTCTAACTTTGCTTCCATTGCCGTCAGTGAGTGTTCTACCACCGACTTCAGTGGAAGCAGACTTAAGTCAACGCTAAGCATCCTGAAAATGCCATCCTGACTGTGCAGGGGAAAGGTTATGGGGGTGTGTCTCCATTTGTTGATTCCAATAGCTGACATACAAATTATTTATTGTATAGTCAAGGTTTGGCTGACAACACTGTTATTGCTAAAGTGAACAAAGTGGTTTGGGATCTAGATCGTCCCTTGGAGGAAGACTGTACCCTGGAACTGCTCAAGTTTGACGATGAAGATGCTCAAGCAGTAAGTATCTTCCACTAAACTGTTTCTTCCCTCCCTTGGATGACAAACTTCAAAACCTGAACTTAGTCCTCAGTGAGCGTAACTGCCTTTAACATTTGTAGAATAAAGAATGAAAATCATTGTACAGTACGTACCTTATTTTGTACTAACTAATTCTTAAGAAAGGTGTGTGCTACTGCAGATATATGTATGCTGGCATGTATTAATAGCAATTGCTTTGCTAGTAGTTGTGGTAATTAAGCTTATGTTAGGACTCTCATGGTGAGAATAAGCCTCTAAATCTGCAATCTTAATCTTACATTAATGTTTTTTGTATTAGTATCTTTTTGCACATCATAAAAATTTAGCTCTTTATTTTAATGCTTGCTTATTCAGATTAATGTATATGGAAAGTAGTATTAAGTACACTTTAAAAATGATATTCAGTATGAGCAGCACTCAACACTGTAGCTGAGATCTTAAATTCACACTTGTTCCCATATCAACTAACTCTGCCATGTTGTACATATGATATAGTTTAAGGCATATAAAATAATGCTATTTATGTGCAACATGGACAAGTTACACTTATGGTGAGATGCATAATTTTTCATTTTCAGGTATGTACATTTAAAAACATGCTGCAGTCATATAGATTTGGTTTTAATTTATCAACAAAACTAAAAATAGTACCTTTGTAAAATTAATGTGCAAGTGTAATTTTTGTCTTCATTTGATTTTTAATTGAAAACACAAACTAGTAAAAAAATCTTATCATGTGGAAAGACTGTTTGCTATGTATCCAATGTTGTATGTGTAAGACTTATTAACAATTTAGGCCCTGATTTTGCAAACTCCTGCACAGGTGCAGGATCAAGACCTTATGTTCCAGTTGTATCTTTCAGACTAAATATTGTGGGGGTGCAATACACAAAGTAACAGAGGTGCCTAAACTCCAGTATTAAGCACCTAAGTTCCTGTGTGCAGCACCACTGTGATCCATGAAACTCCCACTTGGCTGCTGCCTAGCCCCCTAGGCACCTAAATTCACTCAGCGTTTAACTTTCAACTGTAGAAGTTCCCTAACTTTTAGATCCTGTGGCATGAGCACTGCTGCCCCACTCTAAGGGTCCAGACAACTGTCTCCTGCCTTAGCCCCAGAGCAATTCATGAACCTGGGAGGCATTGAGGGGAAGCTTAGTGTTTGGCTTCCTAAGTCATATGCGGGACCCAATCCATTAGGTGTCCCTTGAGCGTGCCTAGCAGATTGGGTCCCATTCAAAATCTTGGATGGAGTGGGAGGATGGGGAGAGAGAGAGAAATAATGAGAGGGATTGGAACAGGGGGACTAGACTCAGGGGCTCCCATCTCCCAGGTGGGTGCCCTAACCACCGAACTACAGAGAGTGTCTCTCTCTCACCCACCTAGTCACACTGTCAGTATTTATCCTCAGCAGAACAGCTTAAACAGGCGAGATGGAGGGTGCCCCACATCAGAATCTCCCATTGCTCAGTTGTGTCAGCACATTCCTGAGAGGTGTGGGAGACCCCTGTTCAAATCCTTTCTCCCCTTCAGGCAGAGAGGGGGGAATTGAACCTGGGTCTCCCATATCCCCGGTGAGTGCTCTAATCACTGGGCTAAAAGATATACCACAGATGGCGGCTCTTCCTCCTCCAGCCTTTTTGTGTAGAGTGAGGCAGGCACTTAACTCATTCCTGCAAGACGCAGCATAGGTGCCTAAACCACCTGACTCTCCAGGAGGTAGGTTCCCGTTTGTGGAAAGAGAGGTGCCTCCCTGCAGTAGGGAGGGGTGGGACTTGGCACACTCTCTGTCATTGGCATCTCCTGTTGGCTAGCTTGGGAGGCTCAGCACCAAGTGTGCTAAATTTTTGTGGATCACATTCTAAGCTGCCTGTCTCTCCCCACTCGTTGAATAGGAGTCTAGACACCTAACTTGGCTATGTTAATCACAGTGTAGTTCTGTGATTCTCTAGGCCCCTAAAAGTTAGGTCCTGCAATGCTGTGTCACAGCACATAAGTCCCTTCATGGATCCCAGCTGTATTACCACTCCATTTGCTGGTATTTTAAAATAGATCAATGATGTCTGAATGTAGTAAATGAGGCTAGTCAATTAACATTTGTGCAACTTACTAAGTGAATTTTCTCTCCTCCCCCAACCATTTGAGAGAACTTTTATGAAATAAATTTTTCCAATACTTAACAGCTGTAAAGATGAGCAAGTACAATTTGTCAGATAATTACTCATGATTTTTGGGGGGTAAATTGGCAAATTGATATGGGAATCATTGCCCACAGTGCAACCGTCTCTAATATTAGCTCGCCTCCTTCAAGTATCTGTAAAAACAAATCATCAGAAGACTTCTGTATGGATTTCAGAGGATCTTGAAATGCTTTGTACATAAATACTCAAGATGATCCACTTTTTATCCCTCTCATTAGGTATACTGGCACTCAAGTGCTCACATAATGGGTGAAGCTATGGAGCGAATCTATGGTGGATGTTTGTGCTACGGCCCACCAATAGAAAATGGATTTTATTATGACATGTACCTCGAGGATGGGTAGGTTCTTTCATTTCACTTCCAGAAGGCTAGACTGTAACCCTATATTCCAGACCAAGAAAAAGGCAGAATGCGTAGCTGTCCTGCTCCAGGAGCAGGAGTGGAGTCACAATCTGGGGAGTTTGTCACAGTCTAGTTTCTGCTTCCCCTTGCTCCTGGGGCAAAGTCCTCTGTCTAGCCCTTTTTCGGATGAAAATTATGTCCCTCATTGCGGTGACTCTAGTGCATGAGCTGATACATTGTGGGTGTGGATCGACAGCAGAGATTACTAGTAAGAGATAATGCAAATTTATTTTTGTCTGTTGTAGAGGTGTGTCCAGTAATGATTTCTCTGCTCTGGAGACCTTATGCAAGAAGATCATGAAGGAAAAACAACCATTTGAAAGACTGGAAATTAAGAAGGAAACTCTACTTGAAATGTTTAAGGTAGGTTGTTCTAGACTGTTTCATATTTACTGTAGCTGCACAATCACATTAGCCGTGGAATGTTAGCTGTGCATCTGCTATTAGCATTAGTGAAAATGCACCGCTGATGATGTGTGCAGCAAATTGACATAATTCCAAAGGTGTAGGTTTTTATATGGGTTTACTTGGGATATTTAAAGATGAGCACATATACCTATTCATTTATTTAAATGACGGGAATGAGGGTTAATCATGGGACTGTGTTCCTGAAACACCAGAGTTCTAATCTGATTCTTCCACTGACTCACATCATGGCCCTGGGCAAGATGTCTTTCTGTTACTTCGTTTCCCTGTCTGCAGAATGGGACTAATAGCTTACATGGATGTTGTGAACACGAAGGGGATGGTTCTATAACTCTTTGAGAATATAAAACACTAGTGATAGTTTTCAGAGTAGCAGCCATGTTAGTCTGTATCCGCAAAAAGAACAGGAGTACTTGTGGCACCTTAGAGACTAACAAATTTATTAGTGCTGGCTTTGCAGATGTCTGAAGCTGTATTCAGCGAGCTCTTAAAATCAATTTTCATATGACAGCACTAAGTCTGAGTATGAAATAATATCTGTACTACCTTAAGCAACAAGGACTCTTGTGTTATCCTGTAATGTTCACTAGATAGACATACATTAAATCACCATGATTGCTACTAGTGCTGAATTAGACACGAGCATTTTCCAA
The DNA here is from genome assembly GCF_965152275.1 of Natator depressus. Lineage (NCBI taxonomy): Eukaryota > Metazoa > Chordata > Testudines > Cheloniidae > Natator > Natator depressus. The sequence continues at coordinate 23,317,284 of NC_134238.1, forward strand.
CGTGGTAGCATTTTTGCTTGAACTCCATTTGCTCAGTATTAACAGCGAACAGACCTTAGAAGAAATGAAAATCATAGAATCACAGAATTGTAGGACTGGAAGAGACCTTGAGAGGTCATCTAGTCCAGTCCCCTGCACTCAAGGGAGGACTAAGTATTCTCTAGACCAGTGCTTCTCAAGCTATCTGATGTGAGGGACTGGCAATTTTTTTTCCCAATGTGCGTGCAGACCGGCAGCTGATGGAACGGTCCGTGGACCACCACTTTGAGTAGCACCGATCTAGACAGTGGTTCTCAACTAGGGGACTGGGGCCCCTTGCGGGGGCTGCAAGCAAGCTTCAGGGGGTCCACTAAGCAGGGCTGGCATCGGACTTACTGGGGTCCAGGGTAGAAAGCCGAAGCCCTGACACATGGGGCTCAAGCCTGGGACCCGCCGCATGGGGCTCAAGCTGAAGCCTGAGCAACTTAGCTTCGCTGGTCCCCCTGTGGCGTGGAGCCTCATGCAGTTGCCCTGCTTGCTACTCCCTAATGCTGGCCCTAGCTTTTATATGCAGAAAAACATTCGTTGTGGCGCGCATGGGCGATGGAGTTTTTATGGCATGTTGTGGGCGGCTCAGAAAGAAAAGGTTGAGAACCCTGATCGAGACCATCCCTGGCAGGTGTTTGTCTAACATGCTCTTAAAAATCTCCAGTGATTGAGATTCCACAACCTCCCTGGGCAATTTATTCCAGTGCTTAACCTCCCTGACAGAAAGTTTTTCCTAATGTCCAACCTAAACCATTCTTGCTGCAATTTATGCCCATTGCTTCTGGTCCTATCCTCAGAGGTTAAGAAGAACAATTTTTCTCCCTCCTTGTAACAACCTTTTATGTACTTGAAAACTGTGATCATGTTCCCTCTGTCTTCTCTTCTCCAGACTGAAAAAGTTGGGTTTGTTTAATCTTTCCTCATAGGTCATGTTTTCTAGACTTCTGTTGGCTCTTAGGTTAATTGCTTGTCAGCCGAATTACTTTTCTTTCAGAGATCAGCTGCAGTAATACTGGTGTATACACAAGGATTGGGGGGCGGGGGAGAAGCTTTGAAGGAAACAACATAAATATAGTTGATTGCCCTATTTTTAAAAGAAACACCACAGTCCTCCTTGTGAATAGAGCCCTGAGTGTTTTGTCTAAATACTCATATATACTGTACAAGTTATTAAATTCCAAGTGATTTGAATGAACTTTGCCACTCCTCAGAAGTATGTCCATCCAAAACTGATGCTGATAAAAGCTTCATACCACACCATCATATGTTCCTTGCAGATGAGTGAGAGAATAATATGGGAGTTGCATGTGTTCAAGACCTCTCACAATTTAGCATTAGAAAGGCTTTTTCAGAAGAGTGCCTTCAGCTGTGGAACCCAACGGCCAGAGATCAAGATGAATCTGTGTTGTTCGGTATAGAGCAAAATGCAAATTGCATTTCTTTGTGAAGATCTACCCTGAATAGGAGGCCATACATGAACACTCAAGTGCCACAAAAAGCTGGTCCCCATCCTTTAATCTCTATATCTAGCCCACTCTGTAGGATACTCTCCCATCTGGGATAGGAGGAGGGGAATTAGTTTGTTCATGAACCTGCATTGAAGGGTTCTTTTAAATTAGTAGAATAGATTCTTTCATACAGTGGCAATAGCACATAACAAATACTTGATATTTGAATCTCAGTTTCGAATCGTGAAGAATTAACACGGACTCTGCCATTCTATTCCCTCCCAGTATAATAAGTTCAAGTGTCGGATCTTGAATGAAAAAGTCAACACTCCAACTACTACAGTGTACAGGTAAAAAAAAAATCTATATCTATATACACATATACACACTATAATGTCAGTGTCTGTAGTATTTACTAACATAATGTGGGCTAACTGAGCATTGTCTTTGCATTTTCACAGGTGTGGTCCCTTGATAGATCTGTGCAGGGGCCCTCATGTCAGACATACCGGCAAAATAAAGGCATTAAAAATCCATAAAGTAAGCACTGAGATTCTGTGCCTAATTCTAAACGAAGATATTTATCTGTTGACATCTTGGGTCAAATCTCCGGGGGGTTGGGGTGGGAGGGGGTCTTGCACTTTGTGTGACACTGCTAGTATAATCTGATCATAAACTTAGTTTAGCCCAGTTGAGGGAGGATCATCCTGATGTAAGAATGACCTTCTAGTGGTGCAGTCAAATTATGGGGGCCTAAGCCTACGCTCATTGCTGATAGCACAGAAGGAGAGAGGACATGGCTCAAGAAAAGAGGTGTAGCCAGGTACCCCATATGCTATGCCAATCCTGGCTTATAATTTTTGCCCCTTGTAACTGCTTCTTGCAGTTTATTTTAAATTGGAGCAGCCAGAGGGGAACTGACCATGCACAGAGCAGTACCAGGAGTAAAGGGCACCTTTTCACACAGCCAGCCAACTTGTGTTTGTGCATCTTTGCTACAGTCAGGTAATTTTTTAATGTGTAGATTTCGCTTTCATCATGATTCGAAATCTAAGAGCTCTGTATTCATGCTTGTGTTCTTTTTACATAGTGCCTTTATCAGTTCCATTTTTTAACTATGGCTGTTTAGTGTTTGTTTATTACATGCCTTTAAAGAACATATCACAGACTTGTACAGTGGCAGTTATAATGGAGGGTGCTGTTGTCCTTGTTATACTATACCGTTTTGTCTGTCTTCAGAATTCCTCAACATACTGGGAAGGCAAGTCTGATATGGAAACCCTCCAAAGGCTTTATGGAATTTCATTCCCAGATGTAAAAATGTTAAAGGAATGGGAGAAGTTCCAGGAGGAGGCTAAAAATCGAGATCACAGAAAGATTGGACGGGTAAGACAAACTTGCTGGTAGTATATTTTTTAAATTCTGCCTAGAGACTACTCACAGCGTGTGAAAGACAGCACCTATCTGCTGACACTTTCAGAATTCAGATGTGATGTATTTCACAGAAAATACAGTAACAAGTTGCATAATTAAGTGATTATCCTCTTCAGAACAGAGCCCCAAAACCCCTACAATGGACTGTAGACAAATAAGCATCTTTTTAGAGAGTTTTTGGCTATTTAGTGCTATGCTGAAGCCCAAGAGGAAGCTCGTTCCTGGAGGGGGCTCTTACAGCTTGTCGTTGCTTTGAGTTTTTTCTTTGTACAGCTCTAGAATCCATTATATACTCTTATTTTTTTCTTCTTGACTATTGCTGACGATTTCTAGTGTTCACAGTTGCACCACGTTTTTTATTCTTTGTCTGCCAATAAAATCAAATCATCTTCATGAAAATGCATTGTTTTAGACAAGGTGATTAATAGAGTCCTGAATAAACTGTTACAGAGTCTGCTGTTTCTATTTGAAGAAAGGAGACCGCAACACACTAAAATATCTCCTGCTCTAAAGCAGGAACACAATCTAGCGAAGTATCAGCTTACTGATTAATTGTTTGAATAGTGCTTTGGATATGTAAAATGTCACAGCAGGACTAGTTATTGTTAGTAGTAATAGCAGATGAGATGAACCTTGAGGGGTGTAGTTAACAAGACATCGCACACAGATACGTGAAATGACAGGTATATGTAGGAACATCTATATTAAAATAGGAAACTGAACACCAACCATAAGATATCGTTCATGACGGAGGATATTTACACAGGGAAGCATATCAGATCTACTGCACCTTGCTACTTTACAGTATGTTAAGTTTAAAAAACTAAACAAAACTGTAGTCTGGATAGTGATGTGTAATAAGAACTGATGTTTCAGGCCTGACTTTAGCTGTAACACTGGGAGAGGAAAAGGGTTTGATCAGAATCTAAACTTATCAGATAAAACTAAGATGTACTAATGTTTTCCTACAGGACCAAGAACTATATTTCTTCCATGAGCTCAGTCCTGGCAGTTGTTTTTTCTTGCCAAAGGGAGCTTACATCTATAACACGTTAATTGACTTCATCAGGGTAAGTAATATCTTTTGGTGGTTCTTCGAGTAGTGTCCCTATGGGTGCTCCACTTTAGGTGTCTGTGTGCCCCTGCACCTCTAAATGGAGATTTTTGGTAGCAGTGTCCTGCATGTGCTCTTGGTCTGCCTCGAGGCTATTTAGCACTGCACAGGCGGGAACCCCCCCTCACTTCTTTCTCTACCGCCTTTGGCCTCTGAGGGAAGGAGCAATCCTCCCTTCCTTATCTGTGTCATTAGCATGAGTAGTGCTTGTTTTGTTACCTTTGTTCTCCCTAAAAGTACTCAAGCTGGTGTTTTTGTGTTGTTTTATTTTATTCCTTTGGTTTAAAGAGAAAAAGGAAAAGAACTTCACTTTCCTTCCCTGTCTGGGGACATCCCCCCCGGCATCTAGTAGACTCATAATTATTTTCTTTTACTTTGTCTTTTCTGTTAAAAAAAAAAAAAAAAAAAAAAAAAAAAAAGTTCTTCTGCATATTCCTCCCTGCTAGAGGATGACAACCCCCTGCCAAGGGGCTTGCCTGGCTCTCTCTGCTCCAAGCCATGCCTCTCCTGCCAGGAGTCAGTTCCTGTAATGGCCAGACACTCACTGTGCCTGGGAGACCCTCACAGAAGTGCTTTACCTGCCACACCTAAAACTGCAGCCTCACAGGAGCTGGGAGCTGAAGTTAAAATTCCTCCCAAAAGAGAGAACACTTCAGTCTGCAGAGGACTCCGGTGGGTGTTGACCCTGGATCATCCCCGGAGCCTTCACTTCAAAAGAGGTCGAGTGGTGAAGAGGAGGAGAGAGAGAGAGAGAGAGGGAAAAAAGCCACCAGCAGACTCCTCCTGGAAAGGCTCCTCCGAGCAACTGGCCAGCCAGAGGGGTGTTCCCCAGTGCAGCCCTCTCGGCACTAGCTGGCCAGCCAGTGGGACTCCCTAGGGCGGCCACCTCGGTAGGACAATACCAGCAGAGGAACCTCCTGCTGTGAGCTCAGCTGCCGCAGGGTTGGGCACCAGGAAGCTCTGGAAGCTGAAACCTGAGAAGGGGCTTCCTGCTGTGAGCTCTGCCCTGCTCTGAGCTCTGCTCTCCACATGGACAAGGGGCTTCTGTAAGCCCTGGGCTGCTCTGAGCTCTACTCTGGGCAACTGCTGCACCGAGAGGGGACAGTTACCGGACCATCTCTAAAAGAGCGGCACAGAGAAGCCCTGCTGTCAGCTCTGCTTCTGCACCGAGACACCAGAGGCTTCCACCCTCATGCTCTGAGGCAATGGTACTGTCCCCTAAGGAAAGGGGACAGTTACCGTACGATCTCTAAAAGAGCGGCATAGAGAAACCCTTTGGTACCAGATGCAACAAAACTCCCATCTAGGAAGTGTTCTGCACCTTCCCAACCATCAATACCAACTACAGACACTCCTCTGGGGTCCCGCATGAGCCCATGGTAACACAGGTGCTCTGATATTCTGGAGACCTGTGGCCTCAGTACCCAGGAAGAGACAATTACCATACCATCTCTAAAAAAAAGTGGCACCAACAAACTTTTTGTACTGGGCAAAACTCTCATTTAGGGAGTGCTCTGCCCAACTATTGGTACTGACAACGTACCACGGACCCTCCTCTGTGGTACCAAATGAACCCATGGTACTGAATGAGCTCTGGTACCCTGGAGACCTGATGATTGGGGTAGAACCACAATCCCCATTACTTGGTACCAGGACCCCGGTATCGAGCATATCTCGGCACCCAGAATCGCTCTTAGCACTGGGCCATATACTGCCAGTACCCCAGTCAGCAGCACCCTTATCCACTGACGAATCTGACACTGGCCAGGAGGAGATCATTCCCTGGCCCCTCAAGGTGGCCCACCACCACACTACAAGGGTCATCCCCAATTCCATCACGCCAACCGCCCGTGCCTGCCTTCCTCCCTCTCCCTCCCACGACCATATTGTAACTCTTCGGGCATATACACACATGTGGTGCGACCGTCTCTGGTGTCTCTCAGCAAGAGTCCACCAGATGGTTTGCTACAGCCTGGCACCTGAGCCAGGGCAGGAGAGCACCTGAGTCAGGACAGGAGAAAGCTTTTTCAGAACAGGAAAGAAGGGAGAAGGAAAAAAAAAAAAACCTGAAGAGAAAGCTACCTCTTCAGCACACTTTCCTCATCTCTCCCAGATGAGACTGTGCTGCCCACCCCTCATCACTAGGTGAAGATTTAAGAACTTTCTGGATCTTACCAAGAGGGTGGCAGACGAGCTGCAGATTCCTTTACAGGAGGTGGCAGATACACATCACAAGTTGGTGGAAATTCTGCACACTGCCTTCTCATCTAGAACTGTCCTCCCAATTAATGAGCTGATTCTAGATCCTACCAAAATCATCTGGCAGAGCCAGCCTCCATCGCACCAACCAGCACCAGAGTGTAAACAAAAACACCCTACATCTCTACCCAAAGAGGCAGACTTTGTTTTCAGCATCCGCAACCCAACTCCATCATAGTGGATGTGGTTAATGCATGAAGCAAGCAACATAATGCCAAGTCAACTCCATATGATTAGGCTTCGCAAGATGGCGTATTCATCGACAACATTACTGTTTAGAGTCATAAATTACCAAACTGTCATGGTCAAAACAATTTTGTTAATCTTGGGAAACCCAGGATGTTTCTGAAATGTTACTGGAAACACAAAAAGAACAGATTCAGACCATTCTTAGAGAAGGTCAGTTAATAGCCAGACCGCTCCTAGAGACACCACTGGATGCAGCTGTTACAGCTGCCCGCCCAGTCTCCATGACAGTGGTACTGAGGTGGGTTGTAGGGTTTTTGTGTTTTTTTTGTTGTTGTTCGCTACACTTCTCTAGATTGCCCAAAGAGCTACAGACTTCCAATTTGAAGGGCCAAACTCTTTGCGGAGAAGACAGGTTTTCTCTCCACATCCTGAAGGATTCTCGGACCGCACTACACTCCTTAGGAATCTACACTGTAGAACAGAAGAGAAGATATACCTCTCAACCACGCCACAGATCACAATCTTCTCAATACTCACCGTCTCTATGCTGTTATGAGCCACAGTGTAAGAGGCCCAGGGCTCAAAAGTGAGAACCGTCTGCACCTCAGTCATTGACCTCTCAAACTGCCTCTTATAAGCACTTGATGAGCAGGTCAGGGGCCTGAACAATGATACCTTACAGCATCAGCTGCCATCTATACACCTGTCATGCCACTCAGAAGTCACCTTACCTTACTTCTCAGCAGTTAGGACCAGCTCTAGAGTAAAGAGATTGATTTCTAGCCCTGAACCTACAGGGTGCTTACTTCCATATCTCAATACAACCATCGTACAGGAGATTTCCTACGGCTTACCTTTGGGGCAGGATCATTATAGGTACAGACTGCTCCACACAGGGTAGTCTCCAAGGTTTACTTAATTGTAGTGTCATACTAACCCCGGTACAGTGACTGGACTTTATCAGCACCAACCTGATGCAGTACAAGCGAGAGCGCTCCTCTCACTACCCGCATTCACCACCCTGGGACACGTCTCCCGAATATGCTGGGGAGCTCACCTACACAACAACAAGGTTCAGGACAAATGGCCTTCCAGAGAAATGACCTTCCATATCACTCTTTTGGGGCTAAGGGCTGTCAGGAGTGCCTGTGCACAAACTCTGCCTTTCATCAAAAACAGCACACAAAGGTTATGACGGACTTAATGTGACCTGTATGTTTTGTATAAACTGCCAAGGAGCTGCCAGATCTCCCTCCCTCTGCAAGACAGCATTCAAACTTTGGAACTGATGCACCCATCACAATGTGCTCATCTCAGCTGTCTGTCTACAAGGGATACAGAACGGGATAACGAACAGTCTCAATTGGAATTTTCTCACAACAATGAGTGTATACTAAATTCTGAGGTGCTTCAAGATATAGCCACCCATTGGAGAACTCGGCTTATGGATCTCTTCACTATTTATTGGAACAAGAAAAGTCCTTGTTACTGCTCCAGGATCGGCTTGGGGAAACATTTACTGGCAGTTGCCCTCATCTTCCCAGCAGACAGGGCCCACTTGTATGTCTTTTCCTAGTTTCCTACCGTATCCAAGATTCTGTTGAAAATTCAACAAAACAAAGCGAGAGTTATTGTGATTGCCCCTCTTGACTATGACAAGTCTGGCTCCCTTACCTGACACAGATGGCAATATGCCCTCCTGTTCCTCTGACGTCAGCCCATTCCTCACCCGCTCTCTCAAAACAATGGGCTGACCCTTCACCCCAACCCATGGGTCCTCCGCCGACAGGCTTGGATCGTTCTTTGTTCCAAGGCTAAACACATGTTGCCACACAGCCACAAGTTGACCACTCCACATATCTATCTGCAAAATGGAAACGACTCCAAGTTTGTACCATTCCAAACGGACAGACCCAACCTTGTCTTTCCTCCCTTTGATTTTGCACTACATTTTAAACTCTCACTCAGCTCTCTTAAGGTACATCTCATGGCGAAAATGGCTTCCCACTGGGAGTTTGCTCAACGACTAAGACAGATTCTTTAAGGGCACTGAGACTCTCTTCCCCCATGTGACACCATCCGCTCCAGCCTGGGACTTTAATCTAGTTCTCAGGGCTTGGACTAGACCTCCCTCTGAGTCCAGGGCAACTTGTTCTCTCCTACACCTGTCCATGACGACAGCATTTCTAATTACCATCACCTCAGCTAGGCACAAAGGAGAAATAGCAGCCCTGATGGCATACCCATCATTCATGGCCTTTGTCTTAAACAAAAAAACAAAAAAAATAACTCTCTAAGGCCATATCCCAAGTTTCTCCCTACTTTTTCTGCACTTTCCATATGAATCAACAGGTCCATCTCCCTGTCTTTTCCCAAAACCAAATTGTGACAACTGGGAGACAATTGTGCATATGTTAGATATTAGTAGGACATGAGCATTCTACTTGGACAGGACTAAGGACTTCAGGAAATCCCCTAAACTCTTCCTTTCGTCCACAAAAAAATCCAAAAGCTCTGTGATATCTCCTCAAAGACTATCCAAATTGGTTGCATTAACCACTTAGCAAGGGTGCAACTTGCTCCCGTCCATACGCACTCCATGAGATCAGTTCCTACCTCAATCACATTCCATAGGGATACCCCTATCTCCCCAACCTGTAGAGCAAAAATTGGGGCCTCTGTCCATACTTTTGCAGAACATTATGTGATCACTGAAGATTTGGCCACTGACACAGTCTTTGACTCCACAGTACTCTCTGTAGTAAAAGGCTCTGCTCCGAAGTCCCAGCCTCCAGTGGTGGGTACTGCTCCGGAGTCACCTAAAGTGGAGCACCCATAGGGACACTACTCGAAGAAGAAGAGGAAGTTACTCACCTTGTGCAGTAACGATGGTTCTTCGAGATGTGTGTCCCTATGGATGCTCCACAACCCGCCCTCCTACCCTCTACTTCGTAGTTCTCTATAGGGCTCTGTAGTAGAGAAGGAAGTAAGGGGGGGTTCGCCCATGCAGTGCTAAATAGCCTCGAGGCAGACCATGAGGGAGGGAGAGCACACGCCCGGGCTCAACGGGACACTGCTACCAAAAATCTCCAATTAGAGGTGCAGGGGCACACAGACACCTAAAGTGGAGCACCCAGAGGGACACACATCTCGAAGAACCATCGTTACTGTACAGGGTAACTTCCTCATTTTTTTTCTCCTGTGTTTTATAATAAGATTTCTAGACGAAGAGCTAAAAAGGTTTTAGAAGACCATATAACAATAAAATTTGGGATTAATTTTAAATGTTTTGAATGGGTTCTGCTTTAAAAAAAAAAATAGTAGTATACAGTACACGGGTGGTTGAATGCATGTTTGTTTAATAGGTTATTGAATTTAGCCTGACAGAGTTGGAGAGCTACTTTCTGGAGAACGGCATGTAAGAAAGCAAAAAAGATGGGGGAAACATCCTGACATTCTGCTGTGATATTTGCATGGTCACCGCACCATGTTTTGCATTTGTGCTACACTACTGTGCAAACATTGCAATGCAATATCACAAGGCGCATCCAATTATTTTGTGACTCTAACAAATGGAGACTGATTCTCGATTGCTTCTATGGTTGCTAGGATGGAGAAACATGTTTCTTCTCTTATTCCCCACCCCTTCACCCTCTCTGTCTACTGCAAAGAATGAGAAGGAATCTTGGCAGCCCCTGCCTGTTTAACACATTATTGCCTGGCATGTTTCAGGGGAGCAACTTTGCTTGTTTTTAATGAGTCATACACTGCAAACGCTGTCTAAAGAGACAAATGTGGCTTTAAGCCACAGGTTGAGCATAGGTATTCTAGTCTGCTCTATTAATTCTTCTATTTCTTGGGTCTATTCTTTCAGCGCGAGTATCGGAAACGAGGATTCCAGGAGGTTGTCACTCCAAACATGTACAACAGCAAACTCTGGATTACATCAGGGCACTGGCAGCATTACAGTGAAAACATGTTTTCATTTGAGGTGGAGAAGGAAATCTTTGCTCTGAAGCCCATGAACTGCCCAGGACACTGGTATTTATATAGCACCTGTTTCATCAAATATTGCCAATTTGTTTGGACTAGCTCTAGCTTTTATATTTTCCACCCGATTTGTGAAAAAATCCAAGCCATGGCACAGCGGGGCTAAGGCAGGCTTCCTGCCTGCCCTGGTCCCGCGCCACTCCCAGAAGCGGCCAGCACCACATCCCTGCAGCCCCTGGGGGAGGAGGGCTCTGAGCGCCGCCCCTCGCCTGCAGGCGCCGCCCCTCGCTTCTCCCGTCGGCCGGGAACAGGGAACCGCGGCCAATGGGAGCTTCGGGGGTGGTACCCGTAGGTGAGGGCAGTGAGCAGTGGAGTCACCTGGCCCACCCAACCCCCAGGAGCCACTGCAGGACATGCTGGCCACTTCCGGGAGCAGCGCAAGGCCAGGGCAGGCAGGGAGCCTGCCTTAGCCCCACTGCGTGCCGCTGCCATCCCAGAGCTGCTCAAGGTAAGCGGTGCCAGGCTGGAGCCCTCACCCTGAACCCCTCCTGCACCCCGCACCCTAACCCGCTGCCCTTAGCCCCCTGCCACACCCCTCTTGCACCCCAGCCCCTTGCCTTGGGCCCCTTCCTGAACACCACACTCCTTCCCACATCCCAACCCCCTGCCTCAGCCCGACATTTATGGCCCTGCATACAATTTCCCCACCCACATGGGCCCTCAGGTCAAAAAGTTTGCCTAACCCTGTTCTGAGTAGAGCAAACCAATCTAAAGAACCAAATATGGTATGATGATGATGGACATATTGAGGAGACACTTTAAGGATGCCACCAACACTACTTCCATGAAAAGTGACAATATGGACACCATCTGGAGAGAGAAAAAGGGCAACCTAGAGGAACATTATACACAATAGAGAAAAGCCAGATCCATCAATGTGATATTCAGAAGTCTGAACAGACCAGCACAAGACCAAAATAAATGGCAGAAACTGGTGAATGTATTTTGCACCTGAGAGTGAGGAAGGATACGGGGGCGGGGTGGGAAATGTGTATGTATATCATCATTTCACAGGTGAAGTTTAGGAAGCCAGCTTTTAATATTTGACTTAGATGTTGTATGGCTCTTAGGAAAAACCTTCTTTATCATTCTTCCAAACAGCCCTGAATTTTTTCCCCCTGAAAGTTTTCTCTGGGTTTGACTGTGTGCTGTGTTACAACTTGTCAGTATTACTGAAATTGCTAGCATCTGGCTTATCAGAATGCGCCCTGAGGATCTTTAATAGTTTAATCCTGAATAAATTTCAAATAATGAACCTTTTCCTTCAGCCTTATGTTCAACCATCGACCAAGATCGTGGCGTGAGTTGCCACTGCGTATGGCAGATTTTGGAGTTCTCCATCGTAATGAACTGTCAGGAACCCTTACAGGACTTACTAGAGTACGGCGGTTCCAGCAGGATGATGCTCACATATTCTGTGCCATGGAGCAGGTAAAGCATATTATTGAATAAGAGGATACGTGTTAAAATGCAAACAACACAAAGCCTTAAATATGATTTGTCTTCATGTAAAGATTGAAGGAGAGATAAAGAGCTGTCTGGAGTTCTTGCAAGCAGTGTATGGTGTGTTTGGATTTTCCTTCAAACTGGACCTCTCCACTCGTCCTGAAAAGTTCCTTGGAGATATTGAAGTGTGGAATCAAGCTGAAAAGGTAATAGGTAACGTCAGGGGCCTGGTGTAGAGGTTTTAGCTCTGTCTTCAAGTAGTGGGAAACTGGAATGTCTGAGGGGGAAAACATGGTCCTCCGGATGGACTTGTGACAGCTGTGACTGTCAGCAGTTCAGCTCGTACAGCCATTTTAAATTCTTTCTGCCACCAGCTAATAATAGCTCTCAGTGTATGGAGATCATGGTGGATGATGATATAACGAAAACTTGAATTCATTTTAAAGAAAGGGCCAGAAGATGTAACTACTTAAAATGGAGAAGAAAGCAAGATAGGTTTTTCTCAAGCATGTGTGTGATCAGAATTTTGACCCACCATCCAAGAGCTGAGCTGCACCTTAATCATGACAGTAGTACTGCTGAATTCAACTCCACAAGTAAGGGAAACAAGATTGGGTCCCCAATTATAATTGGGCATTGTTGACAGTTAGGTAGTAAATGACCTAGTATTCATTATATCTCTGTGTGTGTGTGTGTGTGATCTGATACTGTACTATGTGGAAGAAAAAATATGGCACATGGAAATAAATACAAAGTGAAAACACTAAAAACACACATCCTTTCTCCAGCAACTCGAAAACAGCCTCAATGAATTTGGTGAGAAGTGGGAATTGAACTCTGGGGATGGTGCTTTCTATGGACCTAAGGTTAGTATGCTTTCCTGGGATGTAATTTTTTCCCTCTCATATGTAGCTTGATGGCTAACTCTAAAGCAGTGAGGCAAAGTTCTTAGTTGTTTTCATGTTAGATGCTACAACTTCCAAGAACTTGTTTTGTGCTTAACATTTTTCTATTTCATCAAATCAACTCAATTTACACAGACAAAACAATCAGGATTAATTTTATCGTTGTAATGAGCAAGTAGATAACTCATTGGGAAGCATGAACAGAAGGTGGCACTATCAGGCCTGGTATGAGAGAGTTTTACGTGTATTGGGAATATTCAAGTTTAGAGATCAGTAACTTCTTGCTTTTGGGGGGGGGGGGGTTGGTTTTTTTAAGCAGCAGTGTAGTTTGGTTTCTCATTAAAGTTTTAATTGCACACTAGCCATGAACAATTTTACCTGAAGTAAAATATCACTTCTGGTATTTGCAATTTTGTAACTACTATAGTGTGCTTCTGTTCTTCTTTTATGAATAGTTTTTGAATGCAATATTCGTGAAATTATCTGGAAAAGTGGAGTTAGAATTGTATTGATACCTCTTTCAAGGAAAAATAATCCCCTTACAGGCATCTGAGTAAAACTTGTCAAATTACTTGTTTTGAATAAGCTATTCAATAAACATAGCCTACTTTTCTGTTCACAGATCAGTAGAAAACTGATTTGATTTCTACGAATGTATGTTAGTGGTAAATATTCACTAAATGATTTGAACAAATTTCACCTTGTGGACTGTTAGCAAACTGTTGGTGGTTACAAATGTTCATTGTTAACATTAGATCTTGTCTATATACAAGCTTGCACCCACAAAATTAAATCAGTTTAGATTGGTGCGTACATCTGTGTGAATACATTTCAGGTTAGCTTAAACCTGTTCCTAATAGACTAAAGCTAAATTGAAATAATTACCCATGTAGCCTTTTGCACTGGTTTAACTAAAACAGTTTAAAATTGCACCTTAAGTTCAATTGGTGCAGCTCTGCATGTAGTTGAGCCCTAAACTAAGTGGGATTTTTTTTTTTACTTCATGATTGGATTACTAAATTAATGACACTAGCAAGCAGCACACTTCTGTTAAGAATTTTGATGAATAACTGTAAAACTTGATAAACTATCTTAGGTGTTCAAAAATCCAGAAAAACTGACTGTTATCCAAATACTTAAACAACAAATGGCACCATGTTTATTTGTCCCCCTGCCCAAAAAATAAAAATTAAATCACCTTTTGTTTTGACCAGCTGATTCTGAAGGTCACTGAGGAGTTTGTTCAGTAAAACAGCTTAAACTGATTTAATAGTTTGGCTTTGTATGTAAATAAAATAAACAGGGTTTCTTCCGCTTCCCCTTTTTAGTGGTAGAGTGCTGGAATAATAGGGACAATTTGCTAAATTATTAAGGCCCAGATCCTGCAAATACTTGCTTACATGCTTAACTTTCAGCCAAGGGTTTTCAGGATTGCAGCCTGGATTTAAGAGAAAAGCATAATATGCGTGTATTCAGATCTGTCAGTCAAGTTACTTTGATGAAACTGAGCAATCCAAAATAAAGGAGTATGATCTTCATTACTCAGTGATCTTTTCCTCAACTGATAGCCCTCACTTATGGAGGTATGCCCTTTAGCATGTATTGTAGGCTATGAAGCTGACACCTTTGATTATCTAATATTTTAAGTTAAATAGGCCTGAGATTGGTTCAGCTACAGGTTGCAGAAGTCTTGGTTTTGATGATTGTTCATTTTGACTTTTTAAAGTTATTCCCATGTACAATTGAATAGATGCAATGAGAACCCCATGGAAAGTGAAGTAGCTGCAAATTGGTTCAGTGCACTGAATCAATGTGCAAATTTCATTTGAATTAGTGAACCTCCTGCTGTATTCATTTCTGTCAGAGGGCTCAACCCAGGCCCTAAAAGCCATTTATGTTTTACCGTGGGCTGAAGAGAGGCATAGACGATGTATTCACATGGTTCCATAGTGCTGGGATAGATTTCACTCAGTGTGAAGTGTCTGAAAATCTCTTTGCTATAAGAGGGCATTGCTGTATCTTATAGATCCTACTAAAAGCTTGATTTTGTTTCTTAGATTGACATTAAGATTAAAGATGCCATTGGCCGATACCACCAGTGTGCTACAATCCAGCTAGATTTCCAGCTCCCAGTCAGATTTAACCTTACCTTTGTGAGGTGAGTACAACTAAAAATCTTAGTGTATAGTAGGTACACAATCTAGTTTTCCTGTCACTTATAGGCATATTAAATAAGTTTGCAATATTTCTTTTATTTACAGCCATGATGGTGATGACAAGAAAAGGCCAGTTATTATTCACCGGGCCATCTTAGGATCTGTGGAAAGAATGATTGCTATCCTAACCGAAAACTATGCAGGCAAATGGTAATGTTGAAAAATAAACTTACTGTCCAACCAGGGAGTGAGCACTCTGGATGGTGTAAAAGGGGATTAATCATGTCTAAAAGAGTTAAAGAACACTAAACACTACATAATTGTTTTTTTCTGAAGGCCTCTCTGGCTGTCTCCTCAGCAAGTGATGGTGGTGCCGGTGGGACCAACATGTGACGAATATGCACAAAAGGTGAATTCATTTGTCCCAAGATAAATTTGTGATTTAGTTGAGTTGCTTAATTGTCATTAAGTTCTGTTTTTAATTAAGGAATTTATATAAATTCCTATTGTAAGTAAGTTATATTGTATTCAGATGATAAATTAAGCTGCCTAAATTCTAAATGGACCTTAATCATCAGAAGCATGAAGTTTGGATATCCAGAATCCAGACAACAAATGTTGATGCTGGAGAGAATGTTTCTGTTTGTGGAGGCAAAGGAAATTGCTCAGCTCTGCAGCTAGAGGGAAACCCCATGGAGAAAGTATCTTTACATTTATATGCTGATCTTGCAACTGACTCCACTCAGACAGACCCTCAATGCCCACATGCAGTTTGAGTAATGATGATGGGGGAGGAAAAGACAGGGGTATTAAAATACAATCCACACAAATAGCACTATGTATGTCTCTTTCAAACACATCAGGCCTAAACTTTAAAGGATCTTCTGATCACAAAGACCTATAGCTCTCCTGGCTTCAACATTGCTAAATTCTCGTAGAGTCCATCCTAATGGATCTGGGTACTAGATTGCTTAGTGATTTAGTGTGTGCAAGGCTCTCCTGCCATGTCCAAGCCATTCTTCCATATTTCAGTGCCCTGTGCACTTTTTTGCCACTACCAAGGGGTAGTGTCAAAATGTGTCTGCCTCTGAATGAGAGCAAAACAGAGATCTAATTTTAATTTTTGGCTGTCAAACCTCAAATGGTCCCTTTCACTCAAAATCTACATATTCTCTCATGGTTGAGGGTTCAAATAATATTTTGTGCTTTTATTACTTAGGTCAGACAGCAGTTCCATGATGCTGGATTAATGTCTGATGTAGATGTGGATCCTGGGTGTACGCTGAACAAGAAGATCAGAAATGCTCAGCTTGCACAGTATAATTTTATCCTAGGTAAAGAAATAACGTGTGGTGGCCATGCAATACCGTGACTGACTTGTTTTTCTTGTACGCAGCTGAAATTTGGTCTAACCCATTTTCCCAGTGAGTGAATGAGTGAGGCAGAGGCAGCACTTACACCTGTAAAGTCCTTTTTAAGTTTCTTTCACAGCCAGCATCCTTCCAGCTGTGCGTGCCTGTGCAGGACATGCTGTGAAGCCAATCTCTGCTGCTTTGTTAGTTGAAGAGATTGCTGTGCAGTGACTCGATAAGTTGACACTGCATCAGGAAAAGTATTTTGGTGCCTTTCAGTCAACAGGGCAAGACACTGGCTCAGTCAAAGATTACATTAAATGATTTGCAATAACTTGATTGTTCTCATGTCAAGTGTATGCTAGAGGAGGAATGGCACATTCTAATCTCTGATTTCAGGCTGCATTCCAAGATATCTCTGTGCATTAATGAGTCTATGCACATGTGCCCAAGAACTGAGTCCTGATGTTGTGCAGCAAAGATGAGAATCTGGCCCTAGAAGTATAACACAGTATTGTTAACAGAAGCACCGTCAGTCATGGGGTTTTCGTTATTCAGTGTGTCTGCTGGAATTACTAAAGGTAGCTTTAAATGTAGGGATGGGGCAAAGAAGAATGCAATGTAGGATTCAGTTGTATTAGGATGTTCTTATTCTTAATTCTTATTTAAAGAAGTGTGATTTTTATTTTATTTTTTTAATCAAACCTTGAGCAAAAATTATATTAATCTGTGGATTTTGGCTTTGTTTAGTTGTTGGTGAAAAGGAGAAGGCGAGTGGAACGGTTAATATCCGTACTCGAGATAACAAGGTGCACGGTGAACGAACTGTTGCTGATACTGTGGAGAGGCTGCTACAGTTGAAACGCCATCAATGCAAACATGCTGAAGAAGAATTCTAACAGATTGTATTTCCCTACCTGGTTTAGTGTAAAAAGGATAAGTTTTATAAAGCAGTTAAATCATATTGTCACATCTTATATGCACTAGGTTGCGTTTGAAATAGATCGTCAAATGAGCCAACAAAAATGAACCATGAAACACCTTTCTATATTATTCAGACATTACATGTGTCTATGGAAAGACCATTTTACACAAATGATGCAGCAAAGCTTCTTGGTATCTGATCACAAAAAATGAAGCCAGGTGACTAAGGCTTAATATGAATTGAGGGGAAATGGAATTGTTAATGAAGGATTAAAATATTGTAGTAGTCGTTTAATATTGTTCTAAGTAGACGACTAAGAAAAATAAAATTTTGGTAACTGTGTCTTTCATCAGGTTCAGCTTGGGCATGTGATGGATTGTAGAGTATAGCAGAGTGACCACATTGGTAGTGTTCATTTTACATCTCAGTGCAACTGAACCTGAAGACTTGGAACCTAAAAATGAGCCCCCTTTTAAAAGAGGCTGTTCATGAGGCTGCTAAGGCAAAACTAAAGATAGAGGTAGGTTGGGGATAGATTTTTAAAGGGCCTGGAAAGTGAAGAGGGGAGAGAAGCATGAAGAGAATCATCAACCCTGTCACTAGAAAGAGCAGGGAGGAGAGGTCAGAGCAGTCAAGAAGCCTGCAATACTGGATGGACGCTGTACGGCTGAGTAACTATTGCCCCCATCCCTAGTGCTATTGGAGGGGAAGTTAGGTAGAGAGAGCAGTGGGCGATGAAGACCAAGTCAAGTAAGCGGCCCTTTTGGGGAGTAGGGAAGTTGATCTAGGGCTGCAGGTTGAATAATGAGGTAGGGGTGAGGAAATGTGCAGCTAAGAGGTTGGATGAGTTGTCAGCATGGAAGTTGAAGTGGGGGCGGGAGGGAGGGAATTGGGAGAAGAGGAAGAGGTGAGCAAGCCAGGAGTTGAAACCAGAAAAAGGCTGATTGTGAGGAGCTGGGTAGATGACCTCAACGTGGAGGGGGGGAGGATGACAAAGACTGGCGGTGTGGTAAATACTGATGAGGACAGGGCAGTCACAGAGCAATCTGGATTGCTTGGTACGCTGAGCCTATTCAAACAAAATGCATATTAATACAGTCAAAGGCACAGTTGTGTATCTACAAACAAGGAATGTAGGCCACACCTACAGAGTGGGGGACTGTACCCTGGACAGCAGACACTCTGAAAAGGACAGAGGGACTGGCATAGTGGACAGGCCACTGAACATGACCGCCCAGTGTGATGCTGTGGCAAACCATGCTAATGCAATCATTGGCTATATAAGGAGGAATAGGGAGGTGAGAGCTGAGACTGATGTTGGAATACTGCAACTAATTCTGATGTCCTATGTTTTAAAAAGGATGTTGGGAAAAAATGGAAAGGGTGCAGAAAGAAGTCACAAAAATTATTCAGGGGATGGAGAAGATGCCTGACAGTGAGAGCTCAATTTGTTTAATTTATCAAAAAGGGGACAGAGATGTGACTTGATTAGTGTGTTAGTTCCTTAATGGGGAAAAAATATGGGGTACTTAGAGGCTCTTTAGCAGAGAAAGGCATAACAAGAATCAATAGCTGGAATCTGATGCCAAGCACATTCAAATTGGAAATAAGGCAAGGGTGATTAACCACTGGAACAAACTGGCAGGGGAAGTGGTGGCCTGTCAATCTCATGATGTTTGTAGATCAAGACTGGATGCATTTCTGGAAGATCTGCTTTAGTCAGACACAACTTGTGAGGCTCAATACAGTGGTAACAGTGAAATTTAACTGGCTTGTGATTTACAGATCAGACTAGATTATTATCTAATCTTCCCTTCTGGCCTTAAACTCTGTGAATCAGTCTATAAAAGGGGAACCAAGTCTCTCAGATTTTATAAATGTAATGTAGTTGAGTATAAAACGTTTAAATACGTTACCTCCATAGACAGCACCATGGGGCTGCCACTACAACCTGTCAGAAAAATAGGAATTGATTTTTCTAAGGGAGTTCTACTACAGCCTAGAATGTTTTCTACGAGGCTAGTCCAGTCTGTTCACCTACATGTTTACTGGCTGTATTGTAAGTACTTTCAGTCCATGTGAGAAGTTTGTCAGACTAAGAGCCACGGGGGAGAAAGAGTGAGAGTTGACCAACAGGGCATATGGGACTGCATGGGCAAAAAAGATGGAGAAGAGGAGCTGGTGGGGAGGGGAGTGAAGATTGGGACTTTGGGGATCCCCAAGAATGGCCTGGCTGGGCAAGGAGACTGGGACCAGGACGAGGTGCCAGAGAAGTTTCGCTGTGCAACCTTAATTTGCCCCTCTTGTACATATGCATTATAACAATCTTCAATTAGATGATCAATACTATATTTTCCACAGGGCCTTGCCTCACTTAGTAGGCAGGCTGGACCTGCTCATGGGATGAATCAGGGTTGTGTAGTGAATGAGGCTGTTTTCTGTAGGACCTCTCTCATTTGATGCAAAAGTTTAGTGGTGCCTATTGGATGAAGCAGGGCATTGTGGGAAGAGAAAGGATGTCTTCTTGGCTGCCCTGGAGAACTGGATTCTGTCCCTGTCTCTGCCATAGCGTTCCTGTGTGGTACTGGGCAAGTCACTTAAACCAAACTTTTCACAAGAGGTCACTCGTTTTCTGGTTGCTGAACTTGAGACCCTGGGTTTGCAGAAGTGCTGAGCACTCTCAGCTGCAGCTGGAATTACTGAGAGCTGTGGTTTTCTTTTTACCTTGAACAATGAGACTAAAACAAAATATTCCGTAGTTCCTCCTTCAGTGAGTGACATCTGGCCTCTGCGCTGGCAGAGGCAGAGGTCCTGTAGGAAAAATAGTTTGTGAGCATATAATGAAAAGACAGTTCTAATGGATATACACAGAGGGCCAAATTAAGATTGCACAGGCAAATGTAATTCTGGCCTTTGAGTGCTTGACTTTGCAACCTTAATGTAGTTTTTTGGACTGTTTATCTCTCTCGATATATATTGTACATCTGTTAGCTCAGTGTATTAAAATGACATTAAGAGCAATGCTGCTGTTTCAGCATCAGTGTGCATTGTGTTGTATAAGAGACAGTTCCTACCCCCCCCCCCACCTTATATAACAGACAAACAAGAACACAGAGAGATGGGGAATGATACTAACTTTGAGGGGAGTGCGTTCTTCATGGAACTGTAACAGGTTTGATGTATGCCAATGTTGTGGCCTTGAAGTAGTAGGGGTTAAAGAGGTAGTTGAATGTATCAAAGCAGGAAGATGTATTCCTATATCATACTTAGTCTCGTATGTAAGCCATTGTTGTCAGTTATCTCAAAAAAGTGAAATGAAGCATTTACAAGGGGAAACGCTAAAACACGTGACAAGTTTTCTGCCAGTTTCTTCACGCTGTGCGTGCACAGGGGAGAGCTATGCAGATACGATCAGGCAGTCTCACTGAGGTGATAACGAGAATACTGGAGATAGGTACAGCTAGGGCCCTTGATTACAGCCAACTGGTCTGCTCTTGGGCTCGTGCTCAAGGGGCTGGTAGAGCATGAAGGCGAGAAGGGAAAAGAAACCAGCAGCAGATCCTCAGTGGGTGTAAGTTGTCAGAGTGCCATTGAAATCAATGTAATTTACACCATCTAAGAATCTGTCCACCACAGAAGTTAGGAGAAAGGAGACTCACCTATCTCCCAGTAGAAACTATTATTTTCTTTGGGAGGGCTTGTTACCCAGGGTTTTCAGAACCCAACGCAGTGGTAAGTTCTCTTTCTCTCCAGTGTCAGGAATAAATCAATGGGAACACAGTGCATCTGATAAATGATTGATACAAGGAAGCATGCTCTTATCTAAAATTACTGTTTATTAGCTATTAAGCATACACACAATAGGTTTAGGACATCCCAGATATAGTTACCCACAGTCTGAGATGGTTTTGAGGGATCACCAGCCAGGATTCTAGCAGTCCTCTTTCTGTTCAGCTGAGGGGGAGTTTAGCTATCAGCTCCTTGCCTGAAGAAAAGCTCCCTCGGACTGCTCGGAGATATTTACTTTTACCTTTTAATCTTTTATAGCTAACTCTAACAAAACACATAACCTCTAGTGGGTCAGCATTATAACCTCCACTAGGTCACCAATTCTCCTAATGTCAACAAACTACTTATTATCTCAAAACATTTCTAGCCAAATCAACAATAACTCAGGGGCACCTAAAACCAAGGTCGCTATTCACTTACTCTCCTTCATAACTTCCAGTCCCATCCTCCCATTCTAATTAACAAACTGCAAGCATGCAGCTGTCTGACCGTGTCTCATAAAGGCCTAAGATTCTCCTAGCTATGTAATGTTTGGTTTTCAGCTGGCAGTGGTTGACCCTACAAAATGGCTGACTGCAGAAAAACTGTCAAGTTCTGGGGTACAGGCAGGAATGTCAAATTCTGGGGTAACAGGCTGGATCGTCTGAATTCTTGTGCTCTTTTCCCACAGCCCCCTTCCACTCTGAGTGATCTAACCTGTAGGGTAGGTGGCTGGTAGTGGCAGGCAATAATTAAACTCTTCGACAGGGAAATTAGAGAATTTGGGGGTCCCCAAGGAAAAACTAGGTTCTTTCTGCTCTCAGTAAGTCCTAGACTCCTAGAGAGTGAGTAGCAGCAAGTGGTG
The DNA here is from genome assembly GCF_965152275.1 of Natator depressus. Taxonomy (NCBI): domain Eukaryota; kingdom Metazoa; phylum Chordata; order Testudines; family Cheloniidae; genus Natator; species Natator depressus. The sequence goes on from NC_134238.1 coordinate 23,339,222, forward strand.
TTACTCAGGTTAATGTTTCTTTATTATTCTGAGACAACAAATACAGTTTTTCAAATAAGGACAATACAATCTACTTCACTGGGATGCCTCAGTGCTTGGCCTTTCATCCCACATGAATGAAGTTTCCAATTAACAGAGCATGCCACTCTATTCTTGAAGTGGTTCATAAATTGCCTTGCTCACATCAAGCCTGCTGGTTCACTACAGCAGTAAATATAACAGGTATAAACAGCTTAGTGATTTTTACCCCAGTGGATTGAAAGTGTAGTTGAAGTAGATAAATACTGTGCCAACAAGCTTCTGAGAAGGCTGTCCACCCTACCTCGAGAATTAGCTTTAGAGAGGGGTCAAAAGGGACCCTGTTAGCTGAACACCCCGAAGAACTGTGATGTTTTTCTTACAACAGAACATAGATCTGAACTACCCCAGGCTTTAGGAAACCCCAAACAACCCCAGTTTTCCCATATCAGAGCTATATTGAAGCAGGAATATTTGACTTAACCCTTCCAAGACCCACCCCAGCCTTCCTAAGTGTGAGGAGAAAAATGAAACCTGGATCAGAACCCTCCCCAATTTCAATTTTGCCAAACCAATATCCAACCAAGAAGTTTTAACAAAATCAAAACCCAGCCTCCTTGGTCTATCGCTGTCTAAACAATGCTAGGAAGGAGAATTAAAAGACCAGGGACCTGTTTTGCCACTGCCTTGAAGACATTTGCACCTATGCAGCTATAAAATGACTACATAAGGTATAAGATAGTGGAGAATCAGACCCTAGCTAGCCCTGTTGAAGCAGGACTTACTACAATGTAGGTGCTGAAGCAGTAGTCCCATGTAAGCAGCAGTCCTAAGAATCATTAGGCTCAGTTTAGTTCCCTGGGAAATATCCCATTTAACTAGTGTGCGTAGTGGATTTCCCACTGCACCCTGCTTTTGGTCTCATCACTGAATTATATTACAATGACCCCTATTTATATTTAAGTGTCAGGAGAATAAAGTTGCCATATTCTTCCCAAAAAGGTACTTTGAACTGCAGTGAAAGACGTTGTCCCAAGTCATACCAGAGCTATAAAATGCCAGCTGCTATTTCATTTTCTAACAGTAGATGTCAGTCTTGCATAAACCCTACCTGTGGAAATCTCAATGAAATGTTAGGCCTTTAAATGTATATAATTTAACCAGCCAAAAGAAGGAAACTTCAAAGTTAGAAATCATTGGAAAAAACCTCTCTGTTAGTAAAATACCAATCTTGAATGTCAATCACCCAGCATTTAAAAAAAAAAAAAGATGTAAAGAAGCTGGGTATGTTAGGATATAAGAAAAAGAAGCTGGCTCCATGGGGCTGCTCAGATTTTTTTTCTACTTACAATAAGCTAGCAACAAGAGAGGACAATTACCAGTATTTTTTCTCAAAAGAAAAAAGTGATTTAGGTTAATTTAATTTCTCAAATCACTCTAATGCCATTTCAGCTGGAGGATGAAACCAGAGACCACAGTGATGAAAATACCCCTTAGATCATCCACTTATGCAGTCAGAGACGGTAAAACAGGATCAAGTGGAAAGCTCTGTGTTTGGCCATGCAGCTAAGTCACTCTGCTGGTTGCTCAACCTCTCTGGAGCCCCTCACATGTGTCATGTTAAAAGGGCTCCTCCCGTTTTTGTTAGCCACTGCAAGTAAGAAAAGAGAATCCCACGTAGTCCCTGAAAGGACAGGAGCCGAGGATAATTCCACTATAATGGTCAGTGGAGAAGTTCATGCTCTTGGGAAATACATAACTTGCAGCACATTAATTTTTTTTCAATACTACTACTTGATCGGTCAGCCCCGCAGCTGATCTAAATGCGCGCAGGTTCACGGACTCCAGGGGAGCTCTGCTGTTTTCCACAGCTGAGGAACTGGCTGTAAATAGACATTTTTAGTGCTTTCTAGCTGAGTCTCATAAGCACTTGCCAAACAACTCAAGCACTGCAACACCAGCATTGGCTCCTTCTCCTTCCTCCCCTGCCCCCGCATTTTCCAGGCTACTAAACAAATGAATGCTTAGTACAATGATGTTATTTCCACTTTACAGATGGGAACAATGAGGAATAGATTGGGTAAGTGGCTTGCCCGAAGTCACAAAGGACGTTTATGTGAGAGCCAAGCTTTGAACCCAGATCTTATGTGCCCAGTTCTACATGTTAACCACAAGACCATTTTTCTATCCCAGTGAAACAGTTACATCGGAAAAGGTGCTACAGATGCATACACCATACTATAGCTTGAACAGTACGATTAAAGAGCTCCCAGTAACTCACTCGCTACTCTGATAGTCATGATGCAGAACTGTATAGTCAAGAAGAGCAGGCGTACGCCATGGAGGTTGAGTGTCAGCCTCAAAAAGGAAGCTAGGGCCCTATCCAAGTCTATAAGATGAGTTAGAGTTAAATCTTTGGTGTACATAATTAGCATGAATGCATGAGATTTCTGTATCCAGCCTGAAAGATTCAGCCCTTTGATAGGTCTGAGGTGTTCTTGCGAAACAACTGAAGGATCTTGCAAATGTGCATCCATGAAAAAACTAAAAAAGAAGCAATTAAGAGATTGTGTGTCTGGCAAAAAGAAATAATGCCAATCAAATATGCAATAGCTTTCACAGGCAATTGTGCTTGTGTATGGATGGCTGCATGAAAGGATGAGGTAATATACAACATGCTCATGAAGATCCAACAGCCACATCCACAATGCCACATAGGACTACGTCCTTGGAGCCTCTGGAATCAGGGGCACTGGAACAATTTGTATAGTGGGGGTGCTCAGAGCCATTGAACCAATCTGTAAACCCTGTGTATAATGGAAACCACTCCAAGCCAGGGGGTGTGGCAGCATCCCCAGTTCCAGCACCTGTGTCTGGAATCACTTCTGTCTGTACTCTCCCCTAAGACTCTCAAAGAACACAGACTCTGCAGCTGACAAAGCTTTTGGCCAAGAGTGGAAGGCCATTGACTATGGCATGCCCCGCTACCAGAGCCAGTACAAGGCTTGCCATGTACAGAGCACAATGTAAGATCGATCCCTTTGCACACAGGTTTCCTCAATCAACTTCAATAATGCTCTACTAATTCTTGTATTTGGTGTCCAGCTATCAGTGTGTTGGGAACATTAACGACAGCTATCTAGACTGAGTATAAAAACAAAATCACAGGTAAAATGGACACTTCTGGCTTGATTCTGCTCTCATACTGGTGTAAGATCAGCATGAGTAGGCCTTTTGGCTCTTCTGGTTTTTAGACACATAGTGCAAGTATGTTTTAAAGGGAAGACAAGAAAGAAAAGGGACAAGGTCATTATGCAAGGCACTGAATTTAGCCACATGGAGTGGAAATCTATCAACTTCATGAAAAAACTCATACAGATACAGACAGACATCATCTTCCTTTCCAAATGCAAACAGATGGACATCATACCAAAAGGACTGAAGGTAAAAAAATCCATTACAATCTACATACCACACAGACTATGCTGACAGCTTGTGCCAACCTTCCACACAAACTTCCTCGTGGCTGGACTTTACAAAAACTAGACAAGCCATTTACAACACACACTTTGCTTCTCAACAAAAGAAAAAGGACACTAAACTATCTAAACTACTACATGCCACAACAGTGGTTCCCTTAACCCATCCAGCAATATCTATCCAACTATACTCTTAGCCCAGCAGAAGAATCTGTCCTATCTCGGGGCCTCTCCTTCTGCCCCTCCACCCCCACGGACATGATACAGTTCTGTGGTGACCTAGAATCCTATTTTCGACGTCTCCAACTCAAGGAATATTTCCAACACACCTCTGAACAACATACTAACCCACAGAGACCTTCCTACCAAGACTACAAAAAGAAGGATTCTGGGTGGACGCCTCCTGAAGGTCGAAACAACAGACTGGACTTCTACATAGAGTGCTTCTGCCAACGTGCACGGGCTGCAATTGTGGAAAAGCAGCATCACTTGCCCCATAACCTCAGCCATGCAGAACACAATGCCATCCACAGCCTCAGAAACAACTCTGACATCATAATCAAAAAGGCTGACAAAGGAGGTGCTATCATGAATAGGTTGGAATATGAACAAGAGGCTGCTCGGCAGCTCTCCAACACCACTTTCTACAAGCCATTACCCTCTGATCCCACTGAGGGTTACCAAAAGAAACTACATCATCTGCTCAAGAAACTCCCTGAAAAAGCACAAGAAAAAATCCGCACAGACACATTCCCCAACCAGGGGTATTCTATCTGCTACCCAAGATCCATAAACCTGGAAATCCTGGATGCCCCATCATCTCAGGCATTGGCACCCTGACAGCAGGATTGTCTGGCTATGTAGACTCCCTCCTCAGGCCCTACGCTACCAGCACTCCCAGCTATCTTCGAGACACCACTGACTTCCTGAGGAAACTACAATCCATCGTAACAGCCGTGTTAGTCTGTATTCGCAAAAAGAAAAGGAGTACTTGTGGCACCTTAGAGACTAACCAATTTATTTGAGCATAAGCTTTCGTGAGCATCCGATGAAGTGAGCTGTAGCTCACGAAAGCTTATGCTCAAATAAATTGGTTAGTCTCTAAGGTGCCACAAGTACTCCTTTTCTTTTTACAATCCATCGGTGATCTTCCTGAAAACACCATCCTGGCCACTATGGGTGTAGAAGCCCTCTACACCAACATTCCACACAAAGATGGACTACAAGTTGTCAGGAACAGTATCCCCCATAATGTCATGGCAAACCTGGTGGCTGAACTTTGTGACTTTGTCCTCACCCATAACTATTTCACATTTGGGGACAATGTATACCTTCAAATCAGCGGCACTGCTGTGGGTACCCACATGGCCCACAGTATGCCAACATTTTTCTGGCTGACTTAGAACAACGCTTCCTCAACTCTCGTCCCCTAATGCCCCTACTCTACTTGTGCTACATTGATGACATCTTCATCATCTGGACCCCTGGAAAAGAAGCCCTTGAGGAATTCCACCATGATTTCAACAATTTCCATCCCACCATCAACCTCAGCCTGGACCACTCCACACAAGAGATCCACTTCCTGGACACTACGGTGCTAATAAGCGATGGTCACATAAACACCACCCTATACGGGAAACCTACTGACCGCTATGCCTACCTACATGCCTCCAGCTTTCATCCAGACCACACCACATGATCCATTGTCTACAGCCAAGCTCTACGATACAACCACATTTGCTCCAACCCCTCAGACAGAGACAAACACCTACAAGAGCTCTATCAAGCATTCTTACAACTACAATACCCACCTGCTGAAGTGAAGAAACAGATTGACAGAGCCAGAAGAGTACCCAGAAGTCACCTACTACAGGACAGGCCCAACAAAGAAAATAACAGAACACCACTAGCCATCACCTTCAGCCCCCAACTAAAACCTCTCCAACGCATCATCAAGGATCTACAACCTATCCTGAAGGATGACCCAACACTCTCACAAATCTTGGGAGACAGGCCAGTCCTTGCCTACAGACAGCCCCCCAACCTGAAGCAAATACTCACCAGCAACCACATACCACACAACAGAACCACTAACCCAGGAACCTATCCTTGCAACAAAGCCCGTTGCCAACTGTGTCCACATATCTATTCAGGGGACACCACCATAGGGGCTAATCACATCAGCCACACTATCAGAGGCTCGTTCACCTGCACATCTACGAATGTGATATATACCATCATGTGCCAGCAATGCCCCTCTGCCATGTACATTGGTCAAACTGGACAATCTCTACGGAAAAGAATAAATGGACACACATCAGACGTCAAGAATTATAACATTCAAAAACCAGTTGGAGAACATTTTAGTCTGTTTGGTCACTTGATTACAGACCTAAAAGTGGCAATTCTTCAACAAAAAAACTTCAAAAACAGACTCCAACGAGAGACTGCTGCATTGGAATTAATTTGCAAACTGGATACAATTAATTTAGGCTTGAATAAAGACTGGGAGTGGATGTGTCATTATACAAAGTAAAACTATTTCCCCATGTTTATTTCCCCGCCCCCTAGATGTTCTTGTCAACTGCTGGAAATGGCCCACCTTGATTACCACTACAAAAGGTTTTCCCCCCGCCACCCGCTCTCCTGCTGGTAATAGCTCACCTTACCTGATCACTCTGGTTACAGTGTGTATGGTAACACCCATTGTTTCATGTTCTGTGTATATAAATCTCCCCACTGTATTTTCCACTGAATGCATCCGATGAAGTGAGCTGTAGCTCACAAAAGCTTATGCTCAAATAAATTTTTTAGTCTCTAAGGTGCCACAAGTACTCCTTTTCTTTTTGCGGATACAGACTAACTTGGCTGCTACCCTGAAAAAAGGTCTCCACAGACACTGCAATAAGCAAATTGGGGCAATGTTAATCAAACAAGTCTAGCTCTACAAAGAAGTGTGGAATGAAAAGAAAGTGCTTTCTTTGCCCAAATACAGAGGGGAAAAGAAGCTAGCTTCTTCCTGCTTCAAGCATCTTGTCTTCTGCCATTCTTCTCACCAGATTCCAAGCTGTCAAAGAGACCATCTTCATTACGTGCCAGTTTTGAGCTGATAGTTAAAAATTCTTTTGCCTTAAAGACGAATAGATCACAGTAAATTGCAGGCAAATAAAACAGCATATTGGTTTATTACACCCAAAATGTATCATCATTCAAGGAACCCTCACAACTGACCCCTGCATGTCAATTTAACCAGATTGCCAGTACCGTAACTAAATAGTTTAATATTCAACAAGAGGCTTACATGTACAATTAAACTGCAAATTGTAAGTAATAGTTTAATATGTGATGTGTCCCTCCTACACTGCAGGGCTAGCACTGTCTAGCCTGCATTGCTAGGAGAGCTAGATTTATTCTTTGTTGTGGTCCAGGGGATAAATGCACAGACGGGAATGAAGTCACCCACATGTGAGCATCTGCAGGGAGTTCAGGCTGTACATTGGAACAGCTTCGCATAAAGAAATGAAGGCATTTAAGACATTTTTAATAGTGGTGGAAAAGGCTCCTTTTTACTTCCCTTACATCATCTAACTAATGAGTTGTTCAGTGGCTGCTCAAAGCATTTGCCCAAAGCTGTGATAGCACCTATGACTGCTTGTTCCCTGCCCTACTTCACTCCAGGTAATTTTGGCCCTTGGCTCCAATTCCTGGCCTCTGACTCTGATTCTGAGATAGGTGCTGGAACTAGAGGTGCGAGGGGTGCTGCTGCACCCCCTGGCTTAAAGTGGTTCCTATCACATATGGGGTTTACAGTTTGGTTTAATGGCTCTCAGCACCCCCCCCCCCTTTCCCCCCCACTATACAAACTGATCCAGCACCCCTGGTTCTGACCCTGGGTGCTGACTTCAGCTCTGACCACTTGTCCTTCCTGCCCACGTTCTGGTCACGTGACACCTGGTTTATATCTAGATGGACAGTATCTGTAGAGGGTTCAGCCTCAGTCCTTGTAGATGATGGTGGGTTGAGGCAGGGACAGGAGCCAGTCAATGGGTTTTACATAGGCATGTTTTAGAATCACTGCAGCTGGAGCTTCAAGTGGGGATTGGTGCCAACCCCCCGGTCTGAACAACAAGAGATTTTTCATGTGTTCAATCTCAGTTTCACCCTCTGTAGTGCAGTACGGGGAAAGGTCAGATGGTACTACAATTCCGTAAGACCCATGGGCAGAGATGCTGCAGTCCCTGGCTGCCTCTCTATCCTGCGCTAAGACACAGGCTTGAAGGAAGCAGTTTACTCTTGGGATTCTGTCTGTGTTTGGTTTTTGCATTTGTGTTAAACTCTCACATTCTTTACTTCTGCTTTGAATGCATTTATTTTACCTTAGGAGACAGTCAGAGCGACACTTAAATTTCTGTGTGCTAAAACACACACACGGTATTTTGAGCAATTTTAAAAAACAAACCCAATGACATAATATATTCTGCACTTCTGCCATAAGCTTAGCATTATTCTAAGCCCTAAAATTTTCTTCTGCATCTTCTCTGTCTGAAAATATGCCATCCTTACAGTAACACCTATATATAAGGTTTCAAAGTAGCAGCTGTGTTAGTCTGTATCCGCAAAAAGAACAGGAGTACTTGTGGCACCTTAGAGACTAACACATTTCTCAGAGCATAAGCTTTCATAAGCTACAGCCCACTTCATCGGATGCATAGAATGGAACGTAGAGTAAGAAGAAAGAAAGAAAGAAAGAGAGACATACAGATAAGTTGGAAGTTGCCATACAAACTGTGAGAGGCTAATTAGTTAAGATGAGCTATTACCAGCAGGAGAAAAAAACTTTTGTAGTGATAATCAAGATGGCCCATTTAGACAGTTGACAAGAAGGTGAGAGGTTACTTAACTTAGGGAAATAGATTCGATATGTGTAGTGACCCAGCCACTGCCAGTCTCTATTCAAACCCAAGTTAATGGTATCTAGTTTGCATATTAATTCAAGCTCAGCAGTTTCTCTTTGGAGTCTGTTTTTGTTTTCAAGCAGTCTTCCTATGACCCAGCTCTGCAAATTCCAGCATGTGCAGAAACAACCTACTCACTTTCTCACATCAAGGGATTAGAGAGGGCTGTAGGATTTCATTTCCTCCTGGTTTTTAAGATCTCTCTATAGACTTTATAAAGTCCTCGCAGAGCCTCTCTCACCTCCAGTCTTTGAGTACCTGCCTCAGATCTGAACCCTCTGTCTCAAAGGCATTATAAAAATAGGGTGAGGTGTGGGTGAAAAATGGTTTTGTTTGGGGACCCATGGCACAACTTCAGTTCTCAGCAAAAATATGTATGTAACTCTTCTGCAAAGTGTTGTTAACTGCAACAAGGGCCAGGCTCAAATATTTAGGGTGGGTGGGGGGGGAGACTCTTAAAATTAATAAACACACTCACTCAAGTCCCAACGCAGAAACCTAGGAGAAACAAAATACCTCCTTGAGGCAGCCTTACCAGGCAATGCTTCCCCTCACAAACACTGACTCTGTGTATCGAACAAGGTGTCAGGGTTCCCTCCCCACTCTGAACTCTAGGATACAGATGTGGGGACCCGCATGAAAGACTCCCCTACACTTATTTCTACCAGCTTAGGTTAAAAACTCCCCAGGCACAGAGTAACAGCCGTGTTAGTCTGTATTCGCAAAAAGAAAAGGAGTACTTGTGGCACCTTAGAGACTAACCAATTTATTTGCGCATAAGCTCCTGGAGAGTGGGGTGGGAGGAGGTATTTTTTCATGGTCTCTGTGTATATAATGTCTTCTGCAGTTTCCACAGTATGCATCCGATGAAGTGAGCTGTAGCTCACGAAAGCTTATGCTCAAATAAATTGGTTAGTCTCTAAGGTGCCACAAGTACTCCTTTCCCCAGGCACAAATTCTCCTCTGTACCTTGGGTTTAAGTAATGCTGCCACCACCAAAAGATTTAACAAAGAACCAGGGAAAAGGACCACTTGGAGTTCCTCTTCCCCCAGCAATCCCCCCAAGCCCTTACACCCCCTTTCCTGGGGAGGCTTGAGAATAATATCCTAACAATTGGTTACAAAATGATCAAAGACCCAAACCCCTGGGTCTTGGAACAATGGAAAAAATCAGTCAGGTTTTCTTAAAAGAAGGATTTTATTAAAAAAAAAAAAAAAAGAAAGGTAAAAATCATCTCTGTAAAATCAGGATGGAAAATACTTTACAGAGTATTCAGATTCAAAACATAGAGGATTCCCCTCTGGGCAAAACCTTAAAGTTACAGAAAACAGGAGTAAACCTCCCCCTTAGCACAGGGAACATTCACAAGAGAAACAAAAGATAAACTAATCCACCTTGCCTGGCTTACCTATACTGCTTGCAATATTGGAGACTTGGATTGGGATGGGTTGGAGAAGATGGATTTCTGTCTCGCCACTCTCAATCCCAAGAGAAAACCCCCCACACAACACAAAGAGCACAAACAAAACCTTCCTCCCTCCCAAGATTTGAAAGTATCGTCTTTCCCCATTGGTCCTGTTGGTCAGGTGTCAACCAGGTTATCTGAGCTTCTTAACCCCTTACAGGTAAGGAGGAATTCTAGGCTACCCTGAGCTGTATGTTTATGACACAAGGAAAACTATATTAAGAGGCAAAGGAGCATGGCATTAATTTGGGAAAAGAACAATAAATCAACTGTAGGTCCATATGTCACAGTCTGCCCCAAGACAGCGATGGCTCATCGGGCAGATGCAGACTAAATCATGTCAGTTTCCATAGCCAATGGTACACAAAGGAGTGATGTGGCTAGCATTGTGTCTGTCCGCCTTTGACTGTCCTCACCCCATCAGGTACCATTTTGCAGCTGAGTGAACTGGTGGCAACTCCACCATACCCAGGAGTCCCAAGATAATGGAGAAAAAGGCAGACTTAAGTTTATTTAGGCCTGTATTTATCTGAGGTGACATAGGTAATGGCATGAAGATACAGGTGGCTGCATGTGTTGTGTGGACATTTTGCTATTCCAGTTTACTTTAACCTGGACTACACTGCAACATTAAATGTAGGCACTAAAACTTCTATTGTGCCATCCCATAAAAAGCTGCTAGGCATTATTTTAGCAAAAGGTGGGTTTTCTCCCTCTTTTCCACTTTCCTTCCCTTGGGGCAGTTGGTCAGCCAGTCCATTTCTCAGAAACAACCCATTACAAAAATGTTTGATTACGACTGATCATTTATCACGTAGCTTATTTTGTGTTCCGTTGAGCTGAAGCCGCAAAGTTACCAGTGTCACAGTCAGACTCAAACGGAATAATAATAATGCAAAGGTCTAAAAATAGCTTTACAAATCTTAATTTATGTTGCACTTGACAGCACTCCAGGACATCCATTCGAAAGCTGAGCAAATTCAGTTGAGTGACTTGCCCAGTCTGTGGACCAAACCCATGACACCTTACTCCTAGTACTATGCATTAACCACAAATTCAGCCTGCCTCAATCTGTCTTTGTGATGTGTCAACACATCATGTGAGATTATTATTTGTACTAACACAGCCCCCAGAGTCCCAAATAAGCTCAAGATCCCATTGTTCTGGGCCAGGGCCAGGCAGAGCCTATAGTCTGATTAGACAAGGGGTCAATGGTGAAGAGAGGTGAGATAACTTACCAATGTCACACAGCAGGTCTATGGAAGAACTTGGACCAGAACCTAAGTTGCCTCACTCACAAGCCTGTGCTCCAGGTACTATCCACACTACCTTGTCAATAATGATATTTCTGCCTATTGACTTTAATGAGAAAATTTTTCATTACGTGTGTGTGTGTGTGTGTGCGCGCGCGCGCACGCGCACGCACCCTCTGCATCTCCTGCACATGCTTTAAAAAATAAGTGTGATGTGAAAGGGAATAATATGCACTTCACTGCACTGATAAATTGATTCTGCCTGGCTGCTGGTGCTGAATGACCAAAAAAGTCACAAGCCAACACAATAGGGTAATTTCTGCACTTTGCTAACGATCATAGAAGAGGAAAAAATGTTGGCCACCTTCAATTTTTCTATGTTGAGAAAAGATTGAACTTTCCAGCTGTTTAAATTACAGCAGTCAAATGCCATGCATCGAATCTCTCCATGCCACTGCCCTGTGTTAACATTTCCCTATGGTGTGAGCGCAGATTGAGAGTGGGGGTTAGAAGCCAAATGGAACCAGCTGTTTTAGGATAGGGAACACACACCTAATGCACAGCAAGACCTTCCCACCCTCACCACTGGCCTGTGGCTTGCTGCTCACATCAGATTTATTCTGGCTGGCCAGGCCATTTTGTCCTTGCCGTTCATTCATAACATCATGGGCTTTATCCCTTTTGTGGCCCAATCATGTAAGGTGAAGAGCACATCCAGGGAAGTGCTGAGTACTCTCCATGCCCATTGACTGCAGGATCAGCTCCTTGGGCCCATCCACAGCAAGGATCACACTTGCTGAATGGGGCATAACACAAGCACTCCAGTAGGAATGACTGTGTTTGCACCTGCCTGTATTAGGGCTCTAAACAGCAGCTTCCTTCTCCCAGTCAAAGACAGACGTCAGGACCCACTAGGACTCTTTTTCAGCCACCCAGCTGCTCAGTCAGATTGGCTACTCCATTTTGTATTTGTATTTGGGAAAAGAGCAATCTGCCAGACAATGGTAATCAATAACTGAAGGCAGAAAGACCAGAATCCCAAAGCTTCAAAAGCTTCTTGGGAAAAAAGTGATCAATCCTTCTTTTAGGTCAATTTTGGGAGGTTCACATGAGTAAGTCGCAGAGTTTGAGACACTCTAGTGATTTTAGCACTCACGGAAATAGCACAGAGTCCTTTGAAGCTATTAATACGTGTAAATGCATGTCGCAGTTCTTCACTGGAAAATGTTGACAGTGATGGTTTAGAAAGAAACAATATCTAAAAGAAGACAAAGAAGAAAAAGCTCATCCATTGCACCTAACTAGAGCACCACCACTCTTCATAAAGGGCTTTCAGATCGACTCACACCAGTCATCATTCATTTTTCATCATATATCCATGACCAGGCTTACTTTTAGTGAGAGAGGAATGTATACCAAGGCTTTACAGCACTGCCTTTTGCCTGGAGTAATTGCAGTGCATGATTATATGCAGTAGTTAGAGTATTGTGGTGCTGGGGCCAGTAAGAGTATCTTGCTGAGCTGTTGTTGATTGGTCCCTCTCACCAGCAACATTAGCCTGGTAAGAACACTGACCTTTTCCAAACCCATTGTAATCCATGAGAACAATTCAAGATGTCTGATGAACACATAACAAGGATTTTACTGGGCAGCTGCAGAATGTGAAACACATCAGGTGTGTGTGGGGGGGGGAGGGGGAATCAAACAGAACATTTATATGATTCACTTGAAAAGGCAAACACACCAAGAACATGACAGTTTGCAATTTTCTCACCTCCAAAGACAAGACGGGGCCCCAGACAGTTTTGTCTGCACAAGGAAGGTTTACAGCTTTTCTTTGTGTTATTTTGCCGCAGTTGAGCAGCATAATAAAAGCAGTTCTACCTTTGCATTTGGTAAGAAACTTTTCAGTCAGGGAAGGGAAAGCATGAGTGGATGGTGTATGTTTGGTGGGGAGGAGGGTAGCAGGGGGTATCTGGAATGCTGCATGACGTACATTGGAGCTTCATAGGTTCATGATTTATTAATGAACTGCAATTCACAAATTTTCATTTACCATCCACAAATATGGCAACGAGCCTTTTGTTTTTTCCCCCCCCTTCTTCCATCGTGGCGGCAAGGCAGTGAGCCAGGTTCTGCACTCAGGGTATGTCTTTACGTGACAGCAGCATGTACTGCTATAGTGTAGACACTTCCTACATTGACAGAAGGGTTTTTCCATTGACGTAGGCTAGCGGTTTTCAACATTTTTTCATGTGCGGACCCCTAAAAAATTTCAAATGGAGGCGCAGACCCCTTTGGAAATCTTAGGCACAATCTGCGGACCCCCAGGGGTTCATGGATCACAGGTTGAAAACCACTGCTGAAGGTAATCCATCTTGCTGAAAGGTGATAACTAGGTTGACAGAAGAATTCTTCGAGGGCGGGGTTAGGTCAACCTAACTATGTCATGCAGAGTTTTACATTTTTCATAGCCCTGAGCGATGTAGCTAGGTCAACCTAAGTTTTGGGTGTAGATCAGGCCTCAGTTACAACTCTGTAAATATGGAGTAACTCCACTGGCTTAACTGCATTTATTCCAGATGGATAGTAATTGTTAGGAGAATGTGAAGTAAATAGGGTAGAGACATAATAATAATCTTGCCTCTGGCCTTGCTTTTAGTTTAAACAGGCTGAAGAAGCAAATAAGAGACTATAAGTGAAAGCACAAGGCTGCACCCCTCCCATCAGGTGCAAAAGAGGTGGTCTTATCGACCCCAGACTCAAGACCCCCCCCCAGAATAGAACATGACCATATATTGGAAGGAGTGGTACCGAGGAGGAGCACTACGAGTATAATTAAGTTTCGTATAGCGATAGCCTGACTGGTGTGAAGGAAGGGCTGCAGAATAAGCTGGCTTGTTTAGCCCCAATAAACCCACCAAATTGCCTGCAGACTGGACTCTGGACTGGAATTTTCCAGCAAACTGTGTTTGGGAACTGAGAAGGAGGAGGATGCTGACCCCCCGCCAACAGTAATATAACTGAGAACAGAATCTACAACTGTGGGTGTGTCCCTGGCTGAGCCTGTTGGATAAATGACTAATAATGGAACTAGTGTGGTGAGCAGCTTTCTGAACAAGAATGGAAATCAAGCAGTGCTCAACTGATTAGGAGGTTTTGAAACAAATCTGAGCCTTTGGTCAAATTCACCAAACACTTTGCTGAAGTTTGCAAACTTTTGTTTGTGAACATGGACTGAGTTTCAAGAAGAGCGGGTCAAAAAACCCTTCAAATTTCAAAATTTTCTGATTAAAAAAAGGGGGAAAACTTTTTGTGGAAATGTTTGTCTGGTCTCTTACTGACAACCAGTTCTAGTTTAAAAATATTCTAATTTACAGTCCAAGGTAGAAACTGTGTTCAACTCATTAGTTTCTGCCTGAAACCAATCAAAAGTTTGAGGCATTGCATTTAAGCGCTAATCTCAGTGGATAAAATCAAAACACACACAGAAGAGTAACTTCCTCTTCTCATGTGGATGGAAGGTGGTGGCTGTTTAACTGTACACCACAACACTGAGCAATAGCATAGTGCAGAACACAGGGAAGAGTACTAGAAGGGAAATTTACATGGAAAGAATGTAGTTACTCAGCCTGGAACTTAGACAGGCTACTGGAGATAACATCTTTACTTCTGGGATACATTAAATGGCATCTCTGAGCCATGATTAGGTATTGGCTCGAATGGAAACCCAGAAGCCAACATCCCTAAATAAAGCTGGTTAAAATTATTCACAGGAAAAATGTAAGTTTCCTGAGTAGTTTTACCCCCAAACTTTCAAGGGATTTGAAATCCAGACTTGTATTTTGTGGCTGGACCCCATCTATAGCTAGGAAGGTTTTTTACATCTCACGCAAAAGATGACAACTGGCAATGGCTAGGCAAATAGTGAGATTAGACTACTGCTTATTACACACATGTTCATTTTGCTGTTACCTCATCCTTCCACTTCCCCATCCCATATTTGAATGAATCTTATCTCAATCCTAGACAGCGAGCACTCTGAGACAGGAACTCTCTTATTTACATGTTTGTTCAGCACTTAACATAAGTTGATCTTTACTGGGATCAATAAATGCCCTCTAATATGATGATGGGCATTGGCTTGGTATTCTCAGAGAGAAGAGTTCCACTTAAATAACCAACACCACTTCCTCCATCCCCTGTGTTACCCTGGGCTATTTCTTACTGAAGTTCTGACCAGACCTAGCTCTGCTTTTCTGATGACATCTGACAAAGTCACAGCCCAGGGTGTAAGGTTCAAGATTAAATTTCCCTTGGTCACTGGCACCTGCGTCTTATTGAAGATCCCTATTACTTTACACACCTTAAAATCTACATCTTCTTTTACTGTACCTCAAACTAGCAATAAGTGAAATATAATTGTGATGCAGCATGTGTTTCTTTACAAAGGACAGACATGTCTGCAGAGAGATTGAAAGCAGTATTTTTCCTAACTCAGCCTGAAAACACTTCAGGAATCGAATTACTTACTTGGAAGGTGTATGATGGCAATATTAGTAGTAAAACACAGTGATAGGCAAATGCAGCCTCACGCTATCATTTTGGTCTTACTCTATATGTGCAATAGCCAGCTGATGACTCCATGGGTGAGTAGTGCTCACAGTAGCCCCTAAGTAGTGCTGGGTTTTGCAGTACATCCCATCCACCTCCCACTATGAACCCTCCCTTCCTTAAATATGAGCTTGGAGTCCAGTGTCTCCCAGTTTCAGGCTGTGTTGCTCAGTGGAATCTTACGGCACGCTGCAAGTGAAGGTGTCATCTAAACACTAGTAAAGGTAGCAAGAGTAGTGTAGATGTGGTGGCACGGGCTTCAGCAGAGTCTAGCTAGCTGAGATCGCATTCAGACTCCTTGGAGGGCTGATACTCTGATTGCTAGCCCATCCCACCATGTCTACACTCCTATTGTTATCCGTGCCAGCTATGTTAAAACTAGCAAGATTCCCAGAGGAGAGTGATTCCCAGAGGAGAGCTAGCGTGAGGATGCGTAGTCATGTAGCCGCAGCAGCATGGACAGTGGTGACATGGCTTAGCCATGCAGAGAACAAATCTGCCTGAACCTCGGGGGTACATACTCAGTGTGGCTAGCCTGTGCCACCATTTGCCTCTGCCCGTGTTACCAGGGCTACACTATTCCTTTTAGCAAGCTAACTGAATGAGAGCTAGTGTGGGTATACGTATGTAAGCTGGGACTCACATCCCTAGCTGATAGGGTAAGCATAGACTCAGAGTGCTCCAGACCCTGGTCATGGACACTCTAGGATTTGTCTCACCCCTAAATCCACTGCACCCCGGAACAAGCAGCCGTTCATTGTGGTGGGACCTCATCAGAGCCCACGCAGTTCATCTTTATGGTAAACGGGGAGCAGTACTGGCATGAGGGCTAGTGGGAAAGGTTGTAGGGAGAGGGCCAGAGGCTAAGGAGCTAGGCACGGGATGAACACCTCTTCCAGCTGCCAATCACACCATCTTCAGACCTTCTTCCAGACTTCCATACCCGCCTGGAGGTCTCAGGGAGCAGTGGCCTGAGCAGCCCCCTCCTCGAGGAGTCAAGCACATCAAGGACAGTAGAGCTGGTAAGTCTTTTTCCCTCCTCTGCCTGCTTCAGAAGAGAGGCTTTCATCCCAGATCACTCTGAAGCAGGCAGAACAGGGACTCGAACCTGTGTCTCCCTCGTCCCAGGCTGGTGCTCTGGCCATGCACAGAAAATGCAGAATGAAAACAAATTGCAACCTCCCCTGAAAATTGGCATGAAGGGAAGTTGTCATTCTCCAGAGCCACAAGCACCACTTACAGGAAAACACCTGCCTCACTGCCATGCTCACTTTCACCTTTAGTCCTAGTGTGGGTCAGGCAGGTATGTTACTTGTGAATGCTGTAACTAGGTCATGACTGGCCCATGTCTGAAAAATGGCAGGCTCAGATTCATCCAATGCCTAGTTTCCCCGATCCAATCTATATGATCCTTCAGCCGTTAATCCTGGCCTTTCCCACGGCGAGTGGCTCTCCCCATTTGAGGGAAGGCAGTGCAGGTGGAGGAACTCTAATTTTGAGATTCCCATTTTAAGAAACCAGCAGCCTCCACTTTCTTTCTTTCTATTTTAAATTCGCCACGTGCTATATTTTATCAAACGACTCTACATCAGGCAACAGCTAACCCACCCTATAACAAGGCATCCCCTCCGTGCCAGTCTTCCTTTGTTCATACAGACAGGTTTCAGAGTAACAGCCATGTTAGTCTGTATTCGCAAAAAGAAAAGGAGGACTTTTGGCACCTCAGAGACTAACCAATTTATTTGAGCATGAGCTTTCGTGAGCTACAGCTCACTTCATCGGATGCATGCTGTGGAAAGTGTAGAAGATCTTTTTATATACACACAAAGCATGAAAAAATACCTCCCCCCACCCCACTCTCCTGCTGGTAATAGCTTATCTAAAGTGATCACTCTCCTTACAATGTGTATGATAATCAAGGTGGGCCATTTCCAGCACAAATCCAGGTTTTCTCACCCCCCCCCCCACACAAACCCACTCTCCTGCTGGTAATAGCTTATCTAAAGTGACCACTCTCCTTACAATGTGTATGATAATCAAGGTGGGGCATTTCCAGCACAAATCCAGGGTTTAACAAGAACGTCTGCGGAACAGTGGGAGGGGGATAGGAAAAAACAAGGGGAAATAGGTTACCTTGCATAATGACTTAGCCACTCCCAGTCTCTATTCAAGCCTAAGTTAATTGTATCCAATTTGCAAATGAATTCCAATTCAACAGTTTCTCGCTGGAGTCTGGATTTGAAGTTTTTTTGTTGTAATATCACAACTTTCATGTCTGTAATCGCGTGACCAGAGAGATTGAAGTGTTCTCCGACTGGTTTATGAATGCTATAATTCTTGACATCTGATTTGTGTCCATTTATTCTTTTACGTAGAGACTGTCAAGCTCTGCGATACAACCGCATTTGCTCCAACCCCTCAGACAGAGACAAACACCTACAAGAGCTCTATCAAGCATTCTTACAACTACAATACCCACCTGCGGACGTGAAGAAACAGATTGATAGAGCCAGAAGAGTTCCCAGAAGTCATCTACTACAGGACAGGCCTAACAAAGAAAATAACAGAACGCCACTAGCCGTCACCTTCAGCCCCCAACTAAAACCCCTCCAACGCATTATTAAGGATCTACAACCTATCCTGAAGGATGACCCAACACTCTCACAAATCTTGGGAGACAGGCCAGTCCTTGCCTACAGACAGCCCCCCAACCTGAAGCAAATACTCACCAGCAACCACATACCACACAACAGAACCACTAACCCAGGAACCTATCCTTGCAACAAAGCCCGTTGCCAAATGTGCCCACATATCTATTCAGGGGACACCATCACAGGGCCTAATAACATCAGCCACACTATCAGAGGCTCGTTCACCTGCACATCCACCAATGTGATATATGCCATCATGTGCCAGCAATGCCCCTCTGCCATGTACATTGGTCAAACTGGACAGTCTGTACGTAAAAGAATAAATAGACACAAATCAGATGTCAAGAATTATAACATTCATAAACCAGTTGGAAAACACTTCAATCTCTCTGGTCACGCGATTACAGACATGAAAGTTGTGATATTACAACAAAAAAACTTCAAATCCTGACTCCAGCGAGAGACTGCTGAATTGGAATTCATTTGCAAATTGGATACAATTAACTTAGGCTTGAATAGAGACTGGGAGTGGCTAAGTCATTATGCAAGGTAACCTATTTCCCCTTGTTTTTTCCTATCCCCCTCCCACTGTTCCGCAGACGTTCTTGTTAAACCCTGGATTTGTGCTGGAAATGCCCCACCTTGATTATCATACACATTGTAAGGAGAGTGATCACTTTAGATAAGCTATTACCAGCAGGAGAGTGGGGTGGGAGGAGGTATTTTTTCATGCTTTGTGTGTATATAAAAAGATCTTCTACACTTTCCACAGTATGCATCCGATGAAGTGAGCTGTAGCTCACGAAAGCTTATGCTCAAATAAATTGGTTAGTCTCTAAGGTGCCACAAGTACTCCTTTTCTTTTTGTTCATACAGAGCATTTGGAGAGTCTCTGCTTGTAGACACCACATGAGATTTATTTACACTGTTCCCCCCATCACCTTTAAAGCACTGTGAAGCACCTTCTCTGCTATCACATAGAATTCCTCAGCCCTGTAGGCCAAGCAGAGGTGAGGGAGATCAGCTGTCAAAGCCAGCCAGCCATAGTCACTCTCTTCCTTCCACTTCCTTCCTGAGTCATCTGCTACTCCCAGAGCTAACAGGCTAATTAGTGTTTTAACTCTCCCCAGCCCTTTCTGATCTGTCAATTAGACACAGCTTTGCCCATCAGGTTTATTCCTGGGGTGGTTTAACTGGTGAGACTGTGATCAGAATGCTGATACTTTATCACAAGACCCCTTTTAAAATCTTCCAGTTCAAATAGTGATAAGATGCCCAGCTCTCCAAACATTAGTCTGTCCTTTTGACTTCCAGCCATTGTAAACTGTGCAAAACTCCTGCTCAAACTTAGCAGTTATTAGCTTCACTTTGTAAATTATTTTTTGCCAAGCTAAGTGAGGCCCTACGTTCAATTTCATGGCATTGCGCTGTCTGTCTGTCTGTCTGCAGGGAGAGGGGAATAGGTTCTGTTTATAACAAATCCTGGGTTTCTCAGTTCAACCTCTGCCAATATTGACTCTGGATGGAGAAGGCCCCTCTCTGTGGGGGGACACAAAGGAGTGTTCTAGTGGGAGAGAGGTGTGAACTTCTGGGGTCAGGTGGGAAGGGGAGGTTAATTAGTAACGGGACAGTAGAGGACAAAGCCACTCTGCATGCAGAGACTAGGGGGTGTCTGTAATCCCATGATGCCATCTCTACCCTCTTTTCTGATCCCCATTACCTCCTCCTCTACTCCCTTTACATCCACTCCCGCCCACCCACCCCCCATGCGGCAATTTGGTGGGGCATCTCTGTGGTACCCCTGCAGCTACCTATGCATATCACCAGCAGCAACCTAATCTATGGCTCTCTCTCTCACTGGGTGTACAACCTACAGAAGTAACAAAGTGTGTACCCCTCTAGTATTATCAACGCTACTATTTTCCTTCTCCTGTCAGACTGTGGATGCTTTCAGATGGGGGATTTTTTACCACTTGATTTGCTGTAAACAACCCATCCTGGCTGCAGGTTGCTGGCAGACAGCTTCTAGGAGTGCCTTTAAACTGGCTACGGGCTATGATTTACAGTAATAGCCATTTGCATGATTTTTTCCCCCTTTTCTTGCAACAAGACTGCAGGAGCCCCACTCTTCCTGTGTAGTGATTTGTGAGTGCTTGGAATGATGATCACATGAAGTTTGCAATGACAGGCCTAAATAAAAAAAAACATATAAAAGATTTTTGAACACAATGTATTTTGATGTTAAAACTCTGATGCTTCTGGTTGTTCATGGAGATAACAATCATATTTTGACTCAATTTGTTCTTGTCAAACTTGATTTTATTTAATGAGATCAGAATTTGATTGCAAAAAGTAACTGACATAATATGCTTAGATTTCTGTAAGGCATTTGACTTAGTGCCACATGACATTCTGATAAAAAATTAGTACTATATAAAAGCAACATCACTCATGTTAAATGAATTAAAAACTAGTTAACTGATAGATCACAAACAAGCAATTGAGAATGGGGAATAATCATCCAATAGGGGTGTTTCTAATGGGGTCCAAGGAACAGTTCTCAGCCCTGTGGTATTAAATATCTTTATCAATGATCTAGAAGAAAATCTAAAATCATTGCTGATAAAATTTGCAGATGAAACAAAAGCTGAATTGGTAAATAATGAGAGGGATAAGTCAGTTATACAGCTCAGTCTGGCTCACTTGGCAAGGTGAGCTCATTTGAATAATATGTGTCAGGGTTCCCTCCCCACTCTGAACTCTGGGGTACAGATGTGGGGACCCGCATGAAAGACCCCCTAAGTTTATATTCCACGAGCTTAGGTTAAAAACTTCCCCAAGGCACAAATTCTTTCCTTGTCCTTGGAAGGCATTGCTGCCACCACCAAGTGATTTAGACAAAGATTCAGGAAAAGGACCACTTGGAATTCCTATTTCCCCAAAATATCCCCCCAACCGCTTCACCCTCTTTCCTGGGGAGGCTTGAGAATAATATACCAACCAATTGCCTTTAATAAAAGTACAGACCAGACCCTTTATGCTTAGGACACTAAAATGAATCAGGTTCTTAAAAGAAGAACTTTATTATAAAGAAAAAAGTAAAAGAAGCACCTCTGTAAAATCAGGATGGAAGGTAATTTTACAGGGTAATAAAAAGATTTAAAACACAGAGGATTCCCCTCTAGGCTCAACTTCAAAGTTACAAAAACAGGAATAAACCTCCCTCTTAGCATAGGGAAAATTCACAAGCTAAAACAAAAGATAACCTAACACATTTCCTTGCTATTACTTACAATTTCTGAAATTTTACATATTTCAATAGGTGCTGGGTTACCTGCTTAGTCTCTCTCTTTGTCCTGAGAGGGAACTAAACAAAGAGCACAACCAAAACCTCCCCCCCCCCCCCAGATTTGAAAGTATCTTCTTTCCCCATTGGCCCTTCAGGTCAGGTGCCAACTAGGTTAATTGAACTGATTAACCCCTTACAGGTAAGTGATTCTGTACCTGTGGCCAAGAGGGATTTGATGTTACTGCATACATAAAGGTTGTCACCCTTCCCTTTATATTTATGACAACATGCATTTTAATACAACCAAATGCATGTTGTATTGTACCTCTAAGAACAAAGAATGTAGGTTTTAATACAACCAAATGCATGTTGTAAATGTACCTCCAAGAACAAAGAGTCTAGGTCACATTTATAAGATGAGGTAACTGTAACCTGGAATGCAGTGACACTGAAAAGGATTTGGGGTAATGAAAAAAAACAGCTGAACATGAGCTCCCAGGACAATGTTGTAGCTAAGAGAGTATATGTGATCCTTTCATATATAAGCAGGGGCATATAAAATAGGACTAGAGAGGCAGTATTATCTCTGTATGTGGCATTAATGGGACTATTACTAGAATACTTGGTCTAGTTCTGGTGTACACACTTCAAAGTGGATGCTGAAAAATTGGAGAGAGTCCAGAAAAGAGCTGCAGGAATGATTTGAGGTCTGAAAAACATGCTTTATACAGACTTAAGCAGAGAGACTTAAGAAGTTCTATCTATTTACTTTATCCAAGAGAAGGTTAAAAATTCATTTGAACATGATCTACAAGAACCTGCATGGGGAAGATATTACCTATAGAACATGGGTCTTTAATTTGGCAGACCAAGGCATAACTATATCCAGAGGTTCAAAGATGAAGCTGGACAGATTGAGACTAGAAATAAGGGGCACGGTTTTAACAGTGAGGGTAATTAACTACTGGAAAAACTAAAGGAGGGGGAAGTCTAGTCTTTAACTTGATCTACTAACTCATCAGAGAACTACAAACCATGTTGTCCTCATTAGGATTTTACCTTGAGTTAGATTACTCAAATTAAGAACACACCTTTTTCCCAGTGAAGACAAAGAATAGAAGGTCTTTAGTCAACAACCTCACTTTAAAAATAGTTCAGAGAATGGAAAGGAATTCAACATGTACAGCAAGAGAAGAAAGAGAAATAGTGGCTCCTGTAGCTATGGTATACAAGAGATTTTTTTCCCCCTGTATAATGCACCTTTAAATGCCATAGAAGATAATTGCCATTCTGCGAGGCAGACGGGATACAGCATGTTACAGGATACACAGTGTTCTCTCTCTCTCTCTCTCTCATATGGGCACCTACTTAATCTAAAATAAGTTATTCAGACTGAAAATATATGGTTGCACTTTTTGTGTATGGAAAAATTCTCTATAAAAATGTGGGGACTGTCTTTAAAGTTGATATAATTATTGACTGTTTAATCTGGACAAGATACATCACAAACCTGCTATGGCAGTGAGCTAATAGAATGTACCTTTTGTGCTGAAAACAGCTTTTGGCTGTACCGCAACAGATGGCCCCTGTAAAATCAACAAAACTAATTTGCTAGCCAGAAAAATAAAAGGCCTTTCCGAGCAATCGCCTCCTCATGCTTAACACAAATTTAATAACATGGCATGTCTCCTTCCATTCTCTAAACGGTGCGCTCCTTAGAGCTTAGGGCATGGGTGAAATCGTGGCCTGACTGCAGTCAATGGCAAAATTCCAATTGACTTCAGCAAGGCCAGGATTTCACCTCATGGCTTTCTAAAGCCCCAGACACTGCTGCAGTACTGTATATCAATGTTAAATCCTACTCAGCTCACAGTGGCAGGGCAGAGGCTACAATTTCCCGAATGCAAAAGCTTTCTTCACCTCAGCTGATACTTTCTGTAAAAGTCACTTCATGCAGGTAGCATACAGCATCTATTGATGCATCCTGATGCTCTGAAACTTTGAGAGACTTGTGTTTTGACAGGCGGGCTTATAGGTAAATATAATCATCATACTCCAATCCCAAGCCAATTAATTCCCTTTCCCCTTCCTGAAACTGTCACTCTGGCAGAGGGTGAAAGTGGTGCTTCTCATTCAGAAGAAAGAAAAGGAGTACTTGTGGCACCTTAGAGACTAACAAATAAAAACCTCCTGGTACTTGGTATTAAAAAAGAAGCATCTGCTATAGAACAACACATGGGAAGCCAGAGGTGACACGTACCTGATAGTGGGGGAGAGGGGGGCGGCACAATTTAAAGGGTTTGGGGAGCATATGACAGCTCCATGTGTCGTCTCTGGGTGCAGGAACCTTCCAACCTCACCTCCCTGGACCAGGGCAGCCGATCCTGCCAGCTCCTGGTAGACTGGGGCCATAGGAACAGGGAGCGCATGCCACCAGGCAAGCCCCAGCTACAACTCACTTCATCAGATGCATGCAGTGGAAAATACAGTGGGGAGATTTTATATACACAGAGAACATGAAACAATGGGTGTTACCATACACACTGTAACCAGAGTGTTCAGGTAAGGTGAGCTATTACCAGCAGGAGAGAAAAACAACAAACATTTTGTAGTGATAATCAAGGTGGGCCATTTCCAGCAGTTGACAAGTATGTGTGAGGAACAGTTGGGGGGGGAGGGGGGAATAAACATGGGGAAATAGTTTTACTTTGTGTAATGACACATCCACTCCCGGTCTTTATTCAAGCTTAATGTAATGGTGTCCAGTTTGCAAATTAATTCCAATTCAGCAGTCTCTCATTGGAATCTGTTTTTGAAGTTTTTTTATTGAAGAATTGCCACTTTTAGGTCTGTAATCGAGTGACCAGAGAGATTGAAGTGTTCTCCGACTGGTTTTTGAATATTATAATTCTTGACGTCTGATTTGTGTCCATTTATTCTTTTTCATAGAGACTGTCCGGTTTGGCCAATGTACGCTATATCCCCTGATAGCCACGTCCCATCAGTCATTCCCTGTGTCACCAAAGAGGGGGACAATAAGCAGATGGTGCTATATTGGCATCTTCAGGCAAGTGTGAGCTAAAGGAAGTTGCAAATGCATTGTTTGTCAAAACCTAGTGCTGCTCCCAGTGGATCAACACAGGCAAGGGTGTGTTCCCGGGGCATCATCCATTTGTGTACTTGCCCAAACACACACCAGTGGACCAGGCACAGTGGAAATGTGACCCCCCCACAGTAACACTGAATTGTCAACTAATATCTTGTTTAGGTTTTTATACTGCATCCATCATAATAGTTTTCAAGGGACTGTGCACAGAGCACCAATTTGATAACAAGGAGGCTGCCATGGATAACTCACGCTTGCATTTGAACATTTTGGTCCAATAATTCCTCTCTGAAGTATGCAAAGCCTGGGTGGCATTGATCACAGCTTCCTGTCTGTTCACAACCCAGCACTTGGCACTTTCTATTTTTCAAACAATTGTATGCCTCCAAGAATCACTTGCTGCAGTGCTCAGAAGTTAATACCACAGCCCAAGGAAGTTCAGACCCCCAATCAGTTGGATATTAAGAAAGATGCCTTTTGGCTTGGATTTGCTGTTTCCCTGACTATAGCCAGCCTGCCGCTGCTAGAGGCGGAATGAACTGCCTAGGTTTTCAGTAGTGTAGTCAGTCCAGCCTGATTTGAATGGCAGGTCTGGTTCTGTCTCCAGTGAAATGCAAGCAGGTGGGAGGAAAAATTGTGATGGATTGCAGACTTTCCCTTCAAAGATGAATGCTCTTGTATGAGTATTTATACTGACCCCTTTTTGCTATTCATTTAGCCTTCAGATAGTGTCAGCAGCGGCAAATGTCAGTGAGATTATGAACAATTATTGTTTTACTATGAGTCTGATTCAGGCTGCCATGTATTATAAAATGACAAAGTATTTTTACATCCACAGCCAAGAAATCAAAAAACACATTTCTAGAGTGAACATAGCGGATAAGAGATAATTTCATCTCATGCTTCATTAGTTTATCCATCGTATGAAACAGATAGCATATGCACGAGAAAACACAAAACATGATCTTTTGTTTCTGGCCATTTATTTAAATAAATGTGTGTGGGGGCGGGGGTGAGGAGTTGTAACTTTATTACACAATTAAGTCAACAGAAATTCATTATTTTATTATTATAAAGAATTGCTGCCTTGCTAGCTGAGCAGTGTCATCAGTTCCCATCATAATGAAGTCTTCTTTATGGTATTCTCCCTCGAATGGCACAATTTCACATTGCTTTCCTATGCAGGGCAATACCAGATAGGCCGGGCCGCACAGCAGTGCTGAAGTTGCCTTCTTCCCAATAAAATATTCCACTGAAATAGCTAGAGCAGGTAGTTCCATAGTTTGCCAACACCACTGAGTGTATTTCAGATTGTGGAAGGGAGTTAAGGATTTAATAAAGCAACTCAGTGTTTCAGTTCATACCACAGGCTTTATCATTTCCACGAAGTCACACTGGAGTTTTCACCATCTGCATTAAAAAATATTTCATACACGCTAGCGGCTCTGTGTACCATGGAACTGCACCAGTGATGAACTGTCAGTTCCATTCTCCACGCCCCTACCCCCGTCATCCAGTTTCCCCTCTAATCATGCCCCAAGGTAGTTGCAGCCTGTTCTTTTTTCAGCTCACTTTCCCTTTTCTGGTCTGTCATTTCTCCCTCTCTCTCTCGTTTTCTGCAAAAACCTATGGATAGAAGTCAGAAGACGTGGGTTCTATTTCTGGATCTGCCAAGGATTCATTGTGCCACCTTGATCAAGTCACCTGGGCCAAAATCTTCAAGTTTGGATGCTCAAAATTAGGCACCTAAATAAAAACCAACATTTTCAGGTTTGACCTTAAGTTCTTGGTACCTCAGTTTCCTCAGGGAACATGGCAATGATACTTACCACCCCTTGTAAAACTGAGGATAAAAATCTATGGACAAAACTACCATTAGTGCGAAGTATTAATTATGACTATTAACCCTCTTCTCCTTTCTCTTTCCCACCCTGTTCCCCTGCGTGTGCTCTCCCTCTCCCCCCCCCCCCGACTCCTGTTCTGTCTCCCACAGAAAGATGGCGGCCAGAAGCAAGCAGCGGCAGCACTGCTCTGCTGAGGGAGGTGATCTGCCCTTTCTTTCCAGCACTTGCTGTACTACCCTAAGTCAAATGACCAGTTAGTTAGACCCTGTGTTACTGGGCGGATTTCATTCCCTGTTTCACCGCTGTGGCTCCAAACCAGCCATGCAGCTCCAGGAGGTGGCGGTGACAGAATTAAAATTAAATAAGCAGCTGCCAAAATCCTGGAGCAAATTGCTTGAGTTCTGCCGCTCGTGCCTTAGGGGAGGAGCTGGCTCACCGGAGCTCTCCCCCTGCAGGGTCTCAGAGCCCACTAAGGGCCGTATTGCAGCCCACTTCGGTGTTTGATGTCAGTTTGCCCCGAGAAGTTTCCTTGCACATAAAATTAAGGCACCTGAAGAGAAAACTGATGGCAGATTTGGGGCATATACACTCTCTCTCTGTGTGCCTCACAGTCTTTGACAGACTTAACCTCACAACACTCTTGCAAGGTGAGAAAGGGCTGTTATCTCTATTGTACAGATGGGGAACTGACGCACAGCGAGCGTAAAGGCCAGATTTGTAAAGGTAATTAGGCGCCCAAAGATGCAGCTAGCCCCAAAGGGATTTTCAAAAGCACCTAGATGACAAATTCCTATTGATCCCACGGGGGCCTGTCTGCATATCTAGGTACTTTAATATTTTTAAAAATCTGGTCCTAAATGAGCTACCCAAGAAATCTGAAGTGAAGCAAGGACTTGAACCCTGGTCCCAGGCTAGTAGCCTATCTACTGGACCATCCACTTCATTTTCTAAGCTAGAGGACAAGCTTTTTTTGAAAATCTAAGAGCAAGAATAAAATATAAAATTAAAATTTTTCTGGAGGTAGCAAATGAGGTTGAAATTATCAGGCAATTTCCAGCTGCGGTGTAGTTGACTTTGGAAAATCAGACCAAAATAAAAACCTCCTGGTACTTGGTATTAAAAAAGAAGCATCTGCTATAGAACAATACATGGGAAGCCAGAGGTGACATGTACCTGATAGTGGGGGGGGCACAATTTAAAGGGTTTGGGGAGCATATGACAGCTCCATGTGCCGCCTCTGGGTGCAGGAACCTTCCAACCGCACCTCCCTGGACCAGGGCAGCCAATCCTGCCAGCTCCTGGTGGACTGGGGCCATAGGAACAGGGAGCGCATGCCTCCAGGCAAGCCCCAGCTCCAGGCAGGGAACTCACAGCAATAAAGTTTCTCCCCGGAACTCCCATGCCCTTGTGGACACCTCAGTGTGAGGGAGGGGAGTAGGCAACGCCCCTAACTCTGGCTGAGCACCGGGAACTGGCTCCGGACACTTTCCCCAAAGATTCCCCTGCCCTGAGCCTGACCCAGGGCCGCTGCCCTCTCCCTGCCCTGCCAGGGTTACCTGACGTGTGGGCTGCCACTGCTGCTTCTCCAGCCGAGCTCCTGCAGGCAGCCGCCACGCTGCACAGAGGCAGCGACCTGAAGGGGCCACCCTCACCCAGCTGGAGAAGCGGCTCCTTCCTGCCCCATCTGCTCCCTGCCTGGGCCCGGCTGCCGGGGAGAAGAAGGGCTGAGCAAGCCGGAAACATGCTGGGGGCAGGGTGGGGCTCAGCACAAGGACAGAGCCTTTTGGCAGGTGAAGTGGGAGTGGGAGCGGCCCACTGACCTGCAGTGAAGGGCTGGGAGCTGGAGGGGGAGCAGCACTGGGCACATCAGGCCCATGTGGCATCATGCAGCACCCAGCCATTGCGGCCATGGGCTTTTTGTGGGGTCATGGGGTCAGTTTGCTCTGAGCCTTTCAAGGGCAGCTGTGACCCCCTGGGTGCTCGCCCTCCCCCCGCATGTCACTTCTATGGGAGGCAGCCTTTGTTTGGCCAGGCTTTGGTTTTCAAGTGCAATGGCTCTTTATAAGTGCCAACAAAGTAGTTCCTGGTAAATTCCCAATTGCCACTCCAAGATCAAACCCACTGGCATCCCCACAAAATGGTACGAAGAACTCCTCCTGTATTTTTGGCGTGGAAGCTCAGCTATTATCACACGTCAACACTAACACACTGTTTAACAACTAACATTAAAGAGGGGAAAGAACCTGATCTTTTATCTGAAGCAGCGTGCACAAGTTTTTTGAATAAAGTGCCTCTGACCCAAAGACAATGACTAAGGCTTTATTTTCTTCATTCTGAACTCAAATCACTGCTTATGCAGCTGTCTTCTTTTCCAGCAAAGCTCTGTTTGATTTTTGAACAGATTAAATACTCTGCCTCTGATAAAGCCAAAAGATTTTGTTCATTCCAAGTTAAACCCTTGCAGATTTGGATACAGATTCCATTGGGGATATTATAACTTTTTGCATAATAAGTTAATCTGTTTCGGTATAGATAGCTTTTCTGTTCGCATTAAATTATTTGTATTTAGATATGTTTTCCTCCTGTTTAGGCTTTTTCTGTTTGAAGATGTAAAATAATTCAATTTTGCAGACTAACCTTATTTGGCTTTTATGATTGTTCTAATGTCAATAATAGCTGTGTAGTTAAACTCTGGTAATTACTGCTTGAATCTCTTTCTTTCCTACTCCAGCTGAGGGTTTGCTAAGGTTGTCCAACATCTTTTTCTTTGCTTAGTATTCTCCCTTCCTTTCTAAAGAATATTATGCTATGCAGCATAGAATCTGAAGCCCAGTGATAGAACAAGGGGTAGAAGAATTTACTTAAGGGAGAGAGAATTTCATTTTCTAATGCTATCCTTCCAAACCAGCCTCACATTCCCACTGTAAGTAGGTTGCTTATCAGTAACTGAAGTTCTCTGAATAGATTGTCTACATCATCTCCTTCTTTGTAGATGGCTTTCCAGAAAGCCAGACAGGAAGGGCAGAGCTCCTCTTCATAACCTGAGGCCCCAGTTCTGCACTGTAGTCACTAACACCTTTGCTATGTGGGTGTAAAAAGCTGTGGGTAAGGCAGGGATGAATCAAGCCCTCAGCCCTGATCTACGCAACAAAATTAGGTCAACGTAAGTCACCTTTTGTTGCCTTATTTGTGAAGGTCTCTACATGCAAAATTGTATCTGGCCGACATAAGATCCTCATTACAGTGATGCAATAAAACCACCTCTCCAAATGGTGTAAAGCCAAGGTCGACCTACTGAAGTCAATACAATGCAAATGTAACCCTTCTTCCAGGCCGAGTTGATAGCAGCAAGGGCCGGGTTCAGTACACAGGGGTTCCCTCTCAACAAAGCGAATGCAAAACCGGCTTGAGCCCTCACCCAGTGACCTGGGAAAATCTTACACACACCCCTGGGCGCCTCAAAGAGGCAATACTTCCCCTCTGGCAAGCACAGAGTCTCGGTGTAGCAGAAAATCTTTAATAACATGAGGTAAACGACATCAGCGTTAAATTGGGAAAACACCACAACTAGGATTCATCAACCAAACCATGAGCAAAGACCCACCCCACCATATTGGGCTATGTCCTTTCCTTCTGGCTCTTGAGTCCAACAACCCAAACATCTCTTGAGTCCAGCAACCCAAAGATCACCCAAAGTCCCAAAAGTCCAACAACCCAAAAGCCCAGGCCCAGAGTTCAAAATTTCATCTGCAGAGTGTTACTCCCCAGCCTGGGTGAAAAGGTGTGGTGTGTGTGTGTGTGCATGTGTGTAAGAGGTCAGGGACACCTTACATGATCCAAAGTAGACTACCCCACCTCTCCATATGGCTTCACTCCAATCCACTCCACCAGCTGTCCCACAAGCTGCTCTGCTCCACCCCACCCCACCAGTCCCGCCATCCCACAAACTGCTCCGCTCACTGCCTAGCAATATATCTTCAAGCTCCCCACTACTTAACACAGTGCTTAGTAACTTTAGCTCTTTAATGATTTCAGCTTGTAGTAGTGGGAACCTCAGTACTGGTGCACCATAAGCACAAAGCAAATTCAGGTCAGCACCTGTAGCTAGACTCCTAACAGGCCCAAAATTAGCTCTGATATACCAGGGAGAGGGAGCAATTGATGTTTCAGGCCTTCACAAAAGGGCCCATACCACCAGATACTAATACCTATCCCCAGCCACTCTCAATTCACTGAGTTTTGGAACCCATGTCCCTTGCCTAGCGAGTGCTACTTAGTTGATGGCGAGCCCCTCCATCATAACAAAAGGTCAAGTACAGTTCCACTGTCCTTGATTCACATAATCAGGATAATAACAATGTATTCTTCCTGCCCCAATAGCAGAGACACTGGAGATCCTACAGCAGCCAAAGTGACCATTTGGGCAGCTATGGGCTCATGCTAGGCGGGGTAGGTGTGCCTATGCAAATGAGATCAGCCCCAGAAGTTTTTTTCTGCAACTTGCCACAAACTCACCACTAGATGTCAGGGTGGAGCTCATCCTGACCCTGCTTACACAAATGTAGATGCTGCTTGACAAGTGTTGACCTTAACAGCCCTCCATCAGCTGTCCCACATTGTCCCATTTCCTGTGACAGTGATTGATCTGGTTACAATTACACTCCACTGCCCATGGGTTACAGATTGCAGGTGTGGCATCTGCTTTTCATTCCCCTGTTGGGTTAGGCAGTGGGAAGGAGCAGAGTATTTATATATGCAGTGATGTCCCTTTTATCTTTCTGAGAGATCTCGATTAAACTTTCGTGGAGATACTCTGCAGTCCTTTCCTGGAGGTTTTGAGGGATGGTAACCTTATGTCTTCCTCCCTGGTAGGACACTTTCCTATGCCACTCTGTGGTAAGTTTGGCTGTCACCTAGGGTGACCAGACAGCAAGTATGAAAAATTGGGAAGGAGGTTGGGGGTAATAGGCGCCTATATAAAACAAAGCCCCAAATATTGGGACTGCCCCTATAAAGTCACCCTACTGTCACCACTGCAATAAACAGGCAGCAGCATATGGGCCCAGGCAGCTTCCAAATACCAGAAGCGGCTGTGCTCTCTGTGCCTTTGTGACTCCCAGGAGTGAGATGTCATCTAAAATCACCACTGCTTGTGGAAAATAGTTCCAATATTCAGTGCCATTGCCCTATGCTCATAGCTTTGAAATAGGGGCCAAAATTGTATAGCAACAGAAAATCCTCCACCCGGCCCCTTGCAGGCCTTACTCACCACAGCTGGGGCTGGAGAGCAGTGCTGTGCCAAGGCTCTCCATAGGTGATGTGTCAGCAAGCATTTCTTATTGAAAAGTGTTTATGGGAATAAGGGAAGGGTGTTTTAAAGATTATACAATATATAATACAAATAATATAATATAATATAATATATTATACAAAGAGCAATACAGCGGTGCACAGACAATCCAGGAAGTTTTTGGAAACTGTAGGGGACAATTTCCTGGTGCAAGTGCTGGAGGAACCAACTAGGGGTGGAGCTCTTCTTGACCTGCTGCTCACAAACTGGGAAGAATTAGTAGGGGAAGCAAAAGTGGATGGGAACCTGGGAGGCAGTGACCATGAGATGGTCGGGTTCAGGATTCTGACACAAGGAAGAAAGGAAAGCAGCAGAATATGGACCCTGGACTTCAGAAAAGCAGACTTTGACTCCTTCCGGGAACTGATGGGCAGGATCCCCTGGGAGAATAACATGAGGGGGAAAGGAGTCCAGGAGAGCTGGCTGTATTTTAAAGAATCCTTATTGGGGTTACAGGGACAAACCATCCCGATGTGTAGAAAGAATAGTAAATATGGCAGGCGACCAGCTTGGCTTAACAGTGAAATCCTTACTGATCTTAAACACAAAAAAGAGGCTTACAAGAAGTGGAAGATTGGACAAATGACTAGGTAGTATATAAATATTGCTCAGGCATGTAGGAATGAAATCAGGAAGGTTAAATCACACCTGGAGTTGCAGCTAGCGAGGGATGTTAAGAGTAACAAGAAGGGTTTCTTCAGGTATGTTGGCAATAAGAAGAAAACCAAGGAAAGTGTGGGCCCCTTACTGAATGAGAGAGGCAACCTAGTGACAGAGGATGTGGAAAAAGCTAATGTACTCAATGCTTTTTTTGTCTCTGTCTTCACGAACAAGGTCAGCTCCCAGACTACTGCACTGGGCAGCACAGCATGGGGAGGAGGTGGCCAGCCCTCTGTGAAGGAAGAAGTGGTTCGGGACTATTTAGAAAAACTGGACGTGCACAAGTCCATGGGGCCGGATGCGTTGCATCCGAGAGTGCTAAAGGAATTGGCGGATGTGATTGCAGAGCCATTGGCCATCATCTTTGAAAAATCACGGTGATCGGGGGAAGTCCCGGAAGACTGGAAAAAGGCTAATGTAGTGCCTATCTTTAAAAAAGGGAAGAAGAAAGATCCTGGGAACTACAGGCCGGTCAGCCTCACCTCAGTCCCCGGAAAAATCATGGAGCATGTCCTCAAGGAATCAATTCTGAAGCACTTAGAGGAGAGGAAAGTGATCAGGAACAGTCAGCATGGATTCACCAAGGGCAAGTCATGCCTGACTAACCTAATTGCCTTCTATGATGAGATAACTGGTTCTGTGGATGAAGGGAAAGCAGTGGACGTGTTGTCCCTCGACTTTAGCAAAGCTTTTGACACAGTCTCCCACAGTATTCTTGTCAGCAAGTTAAAGAAGTATGGGCTGGATGGATGCACTACAAGGTGAGTAGAAAGTTGGCTAGATTGTCGGGCTCAACGGATAGTGATCAATGGCTCCATGTCTAGTTGGCAGCCGGTATCTAGCGGAGTGCCCCAAGGGTCGGTCCTGGGGCCGGTTTTGTTCAATATCTTCATTAATGATCTGGACGATGGTGTGGATTGCACCCTCAGCAAGTTTGCGGATGACACTAAACTGGGAGGAGTGGTAGACACGCTGGAGGGTAGGGATAGGATACAGAGGGCCCTAGACAAATTAGAGGATTGGGCCAAAAGAAATCTGATGAGGTTCAACAAGGACAAATGCAGAGTCCTGCACTTAGGATGGAAGAATCCCATGCACCGCTACAGACTAGGGACCGAATGGCTCGGCAGCAGTTCTGCAGAGAAGGACCTAGGGGTGACAGTGGACGAGAAGCTGGATATGAGTCAACAGTGTGCCCTTGTTGCCAAGAAGGCCAATGGCATTTTGGAATGTATAAGTAGGGGCATTGCCAGTAGATCGAGGGATGTGATCGTTCCCCTCTATTCAACATTGGTGAGGCCTCATCTGGAGTAGTGTGTCCAGTTTTGGGCTCCACACTACAAGAAGGATGTGGAGAAATTGGAGAGAGTCCAGCAAAGGGCAACAAAAATGATTAGGGGTCTGGAACACATGAGTTATGAGGAGAGGCTGAGGGAACTGGGACTGTTTAGTCTACGGAAGAGAAGAATGAGGGGGGAATTGATAGCTGCTTTCAACTACCTGACTATTCTCAGTGATAGTAGATGACAGGACAAGGAGTAATGGTCTCAAGTTGCAGTGGGGGAGATTTAGGTTGGATATTAGGTTGGATATTAGGAAAAACTTTTTCACTAGGAGGGTGGTGAAACACTGGAATGCGTTACCTCGGGGAGGTGGTGGAATCCCCTTCCTTAGAATTTTTTAAGGTCAGGCTTGACAAAGCCCTGGCTGGGATGATTTAGTTGGGATTGGTCCTGCTCTGGGCAGGGGATTGGACTAGATGACCTCCAGAGGTCCCTTCTAACTCTGATATTCTATGATTCTATGATCTTTTCCTTTCTGTTGTAACCGTAAATCCAGGGGTACCTCTTTCTGTTTTTATCAGCAGCTTCTGCTGTGGTGGCCTTGAAGGGTGTCCCCTCCACACCTGCAGCATAACTGACCCTGACAAGGAAGAGAAAGAATAGGACTAAGGAAGGCATGTTCTGCAAGATTCTGTAAGCCAGTATTGCATTTCACTCTGAACAAAGGACTTGGAAGGCCAATATGACAGATGGCATGGAGAAAGACAGAGGACAGGAAAAAGGTCCAGGAGCCCCAGCAGGACAAGGAGAGGGAGATGAACCAGGATATAATCTGTCTTCTTAGGCAGCAAACCCAAATGCTGCAGACCCTGGTTGACCTACAGATCCAAAAATCCCAAACTCTCTACCCTTTTCAGTCCTAGGAAAACCCCATGGTTGCTGCTTCCTATGTGTCATAACATATCACATGGTACCACTGGGTGATATCAGCACCCCTACCACCCCACTCTGGGGGGCAGCAAGAAAACCCCCAGCTTCACATACACTGGCCTGTGAGAACCACGGTTGGTGTATGTGTAGTCACAAAAAACTATATTTGTGCATTCAGATTATTACCAGAGAAAATTCTGTAGTTTCTGTTTTGCATTTCTGATCTCCATTCTGAATAAGCAAAAATCATTCCACTCTTAGATGGATGCTGAGACCCTGAGCATGCTCAGTAAGAATTCAGGATTTCTTTAAAGAGGTGTGTCAAGGTTCCTTCCCCACTCTGAACTCTAGGGTACAGATGTGGGGACCTGCATGAAAGACCCCCTAAGCTTAGTCTTACCAGCTTAGGTTAAAAGCTGCTACCACCAAAGTGTTACACAAAGAACAGGGGAAGTGCCCACTTGGAAATGTCTCCCCCACCAAAATATCCCCCCAAGCACTACATCCCCTTTCCTGGGGAAGGCTTGATAAAAATCCTCACCAATTTGCATAGGTGAACACAGACCCAAACCCTTGGATCTAAGAACAATGAAAAGCAATCAGGTTATTAAAAGAAGAATTTTAATTAAAGAAAAAGTAAAAGAATCACCTCTGTAAAATCAGGATGGTAAATACCTTACAGAGTAATCTGATTCAAAACATAGAGAATCCCTCTTGGCAAAACCTTAAGTTACAAAAAGACACAAAAACAGGAATATACATCCCAATCAGCACAACTTATTTTATCAGCCATTTAAACAAAACAGAATCTAACGCCTCTCTAACTAGATTGCTTACTAACTCTTTACAGGAGTTCTGACCTGCATTCCTGCTCTGGTCCTGGCAAAAGCATCACACAGACAGAGAGAACCCTTTGTTTTTCCGTCCCCCTCCAGCTTTGAAAGGGAATATCAAGGGTGGAAAGCATGCATTTGGGAGCATGACACATGACTAATTTTAGCTACTAAAATGGGAAAAAATGTGCCAGTATGGCTTGTTCCATCAGAAATAAAGTTAGAAATGATAGCTCTAGCCCAAAATAATGGACATTTACGTGTAGAGAAAACTCTCAGCAGTCTGCAAGCAAGAGGGTGGTGGCCAAGTATGATAACTGATATAGAGCAGTATGTAAATAATTGTTTGTCTTGTGCTGCAAATAATGCGGATTCTAAAGTGGTAAAAGAACCCTTGGGTCATGAAAGAATAGTGGGTCCCTGAGCTAGAATACAAATTGGTTATATTGGTCCTCTAGGTAAAACTGCAAAAGGAAATCAGTATTGTTTGGTAATAGTGGATGCTTTCACAAAATGGGTGGAAGCAATACCTGCAAGAAACAATACCACTCTAACTACGGCTCGTGTCTCAGCTAAGCAGGTGATAACATGATGGGGTATTCCCTAAGAAATTGATTCCGATGAGGGACCACATTTTGTGGGAGAAATCACAAAGGGACTTTGTCAGGCATTTGGTATTAAGCAAAGCTTGCATATAGCAGGACATCCCCAAAGCTCAGAACAGGTGGAAAGAATGAATAGAACCATAAAGACAGCCCTAAGGAAAGTGGTAAATTTTCAGGGAAAGGATTGGAACCAGCAACTCCCATTGGTTTTAATGGCCATTACGGGAACTGTAGCATCATATGGCGTAACCCCATTTAAAGCCATGAACGGGCGAGATCTGCGACTGCCTGAACAGTGGTGGGTGTCTGGGGTGCCTCCAGATGAGCTGCAGTGTAGAGTATTAACAGATCAGTGGATGCAGCAGCTCTTGAAATCCATTGCAGATATGCACAGGCAGGTGCCTTAGCACTTAAAGCAAATGGATAAAAAGATGGGACCGATCCTGCATCCACAGGAGTGGCAAATAGGGGACATAGTGATGTATAGGTATACAAAGGAAAAAGCCCACGTCCTCAGACCAGTGTGAGTTGGCCCTGTTAGACTTGTAAATAAAGCTAGTCCCACCGTATATCAGTTAGACATTTGTCAGGGTGTCCAAATGGTTTCATTCTTCTCAGCTAAAGTGCTGGAAGGGAAATTCTGAAAAGCAACAGTAAGGGGGAAAAAGGTATACATATAGTTAAGTGTGCAATATAGTTAGAAATAGGAAATTATTTTTGTTATTTTAAGTTTAGTGTAATAAGTAGTGGTAAGTGTATTCTTTTAAATATAGATAAGAAAAGGCAGTGAAGGAGGAAAATATCAGAGGAGGAGGTGCAGGAGACTCAGGAACAGAATCAGAAACAGACATTTACTCCCTTAGAACCATCATTCTTTGAATCACTTCCTTTGTTGGGACCATATCTTAACTGTGAGCTTCTCTCTCCTTTTAATTCTTCATTGTCTAGATTTTCTCCTTGTGAACGCTTACTACCTCAGCCTCTTCTCCCTGATTATTTACTGTTAAAAGCCCCTTCCCCTGAACCCTTACCACCTGCCTCATTGTCAAAATCTCCTTCCCCTGAATCCTCACCATCCTTGAATCCTTCCCTTGAACCTTTATTATCTGAACTTTCCCCTCTAAAACTCTCAATATTTGAATTCCCTTCTGTGGAGAATGCAATATCTAAAGAACCTCTACTTTTGGAATTGCATCCAGATATTATAACCAAATTAATAAAAGATGAATGGGGCTGACTTTTGGTCCCTGTGACTTTTGAAAAGGGATTATTTCAACAAATTATTTATATTGATACAGGAGCCACGTGCTCTGTTTTAAACATTGCTAATTACAGGAAATACTCCTATTACCTTACTGTAC
The DNA here is from genome assembly GCF_965152275.1 of Natator depressus. Taxonomy (NCBI): domain Eukaryota; kingdom Metazoa; phylum Chordata; order Testudines; family Cheloniidae; genus Natator; species Natator depressus. Next base: position 23,376,919 of record NC_134238.1, read on the forward strand.
ACCACAAGTAAGGGAAATAATTGGAATCAATCGGGTGTGAAGTATAATCCCTATAAGTTGGTATATGCATATTAAAATAGGAAAGAGGGAGTTAAAAGCTCAATTTGGTTTTCTTGAAATGGGAAAATATGGCGTCCTCAGACTGGATGTAAGCACTCAACTGCATTACTTGATGGATACTGTGAATGATGTGCTTTGGAAAATAAGATAAGCTCTTTTCTTTTAATTTTGAATAACTGATTTTTCTATTGTGTATAATAAGTTAAATAGAAGATAGGTTTAAGATAGTGTTAAGGTAGTGTATGAAATCATTTTGTTTTACTGTTATTAAATACAACTGTGGATAATAGGTAACTTTAGTCATATTTCTTTAATACATATATAGGAAGCAGCAGAGCGAATAGAGAGGAAAATGGCAGGAGCAGCAGGAATACCCACATATTTTGGACAGAATTTAAGAAGCTAAGTGAAGTTAGAAATGGATGGATGCAGAAGGCCTTTCTTAAATGCTGTGATTAATAACGGATTAGTTAGGCAACAAATACTGGTTGATACCAGAGCCATCACTTCTTTCTTCTGCCTGCCTAGAAATATATGGCCGTGGTTCTGGCTTCTAACCAGATTAATAAGAGTTCAGGGCTTTAATGGAATGGAAGGTATTTTTCCAGTGGGAACAATAACATTCCACGGAAGATTTGGGCTAATGGATAATAGCCTATATGGCGTAATAGGAACAGATATGTTAAAGGAACTCCAAGCCATAGTGGATTTAGGAAGTAGGAAACTGTGGGCAAAGATACAATAATACACGTATGTGAATAAATTTCCTGCCCCTATAATCGAAAGCTTATGGTAATGGCATCCATTTTGTGTCAACTGTAAACATGAAGTTATGTAATCAGCCCGCCATTTGCTGCACTGCTGGCAATATTGAATCAGAAACAGTCTACGAATATCCTCACTGATTCCCAGGTAGTGTGCAAACTCAGTTAAAATAAAACTACCCCTGTTTTACCCAGTTCTTAATAATATAGTTAGTGTAGTGTAACCCTTCTGCCCGTCAGAGCTGGCAGCAACAAGGGCCGGGTTCAGTATCTAGGGGTTCCATTCCAATAACACAAAGCAAAACCGGCTCAAGCCCTCACCCAGTGACCTGGGACAAATATATACCACCCCCGCTGGGCACCTCCAAGAGGCAATACTTCCCCTCTCACAAGCACAGAGTCTGAGTTTAGCAAAAGCCTTTTAATAACAGAGAGAAACAATGTGGCATTGTGTTGGGGAAACACCACCAACAGGATTCATAACACAACCCATGAGCAAAAACCCACCCCAAGCAAATTGGGTCTTTGGTTCTTGAGTCCAGCAACCCAAAAGTCACCCAAGGTCCCAAAAGTCTTTGTCCCTGGTCAGTGCAGCCCCAGAGTTCAAAAGTTTATCTGCAGAGTTTTACCTCCCAACCTGGGTGGAAATGGGAGGGCTTAAGGGGCACCTTACATGGTCCGAAGCCAATTGCCCCACCTCTCCGTGGGGCTCTGCTCCACTCCACCAGCCGACCCATGAATTGCTCTGCTCCGCCAGCCACTCCGCTCCACCAACCATCCCATAAGCCGCTCCAGCCATTTTGCAAACTGCTCTGCTCCGCTTCACCAGCCGTCCCGTGAGCTGCTCCAGCCATCCCACAAACTGCTCCTCAATATAGCTTCAAACCCCCCCCCTTAACACAGTGCTCAGTGATTTCAGCTCTTAGTAAGTTTAGCTCTTTAGTGATTTCAACTTGTAGTAGTGGAGCCTCAGTGCTGGTGCCCCATTAGGCCAAAGTGAATTCAGCTCAGCAGCCTGTAGCAGACTCCTATTGGAATCAAAACTAGCTCTGATAGTCCAAAGAGAAGAAGCCATTGGCATGTAGGACCCTCACCAAGGGCCCATACCACCAAACATTAAAACCTATCCCCAGCCTCTCTCAATTCACTGGGTTTTGGAACCCATGACCCTTGCCTAACAAGTGCTGCTTAGCTGATGGTGAATCCCTCCATCATAACAAAAGGCCAAGTACAGTTCCACTGTCCTTGATTCACATAATCAGGATAATAACAGTTTATTCTTCCTGCCCCAATAACAGAGAAACTGGGGCTCCTACAACAGCCAGAGTGACTGTCGAGGTGGGGTGGGTGTGCCTATGCAAATGAGATCAGCCCCTGAAGTTCTTTTCCACAACCCACCACGACTCGCCACCAGATGTCAGGGTAGAGCTCATCCTGACTCTGCTTACAGTAGTTAGCCTTTCCATTTTCTTTATTTTTAACATATATATATATATATATATACTAAAATCAGGGGGTCTACTCAGATCCCTGGGATCTTGAATGGGGCCTGCCTTGCTGGAAAGTTCTCTCTGTCAGTGACAAGACTTCCCGCTAGCTCACTAGTCTGCTGTTCAAATCCTGCAAGTGTGTCTGCTGTCACAAAGCTCAGGGCATACATTAAGGAATAAGAAAATCAGACTGAAGAGTTTCATAAAAATCCCAATTATGAGACAAAGGTCTAGAGAAAACCTTCTGGCCCAAAATAATCCTATGGCTGGAAAAGCACCTAAGCAAATGTGGGTAGATGATTTAGCTGCTTCCAAATAAGTAACTTTTAAACTTTTTCTCAACAAAATACAGGGAAAGAAAGACCAGATGGAACAGTACAGATTCTTGCCAGCTAGGATGCCAGAAATAGTGTCTCATTTAATATTGGATTCATGGTGAAGGCTCATAACCCACATAGACATAAAAGACAGCTGCTAGCCAACTGTGTCTGGTCGACATAGGAGCGGCTCGGTGATTGGTGTCCCTGAGGCTTGCTGCGAGATGTTTACAGATAATCCCCCTCAGAGGTCACAAGTGTATGGCATGGCTCGATGGGTAATGAATGTCTGCGTCTCAAAAATACTGGAATGCCAAATGGGAACCAAGAGGCTGAGAGGGACTTTTCTGACATGGGGCGTATGGCATTATTGGGATGGACATTCTTGGAGAATTAAATGTAATTATGGACTTTAGGAGTAGGTTTTTGACATTGTTAAGGAAATAATTGGTATGATATTGTTTTGTGTGTGTTTTTGTGGTTTGATCTGGGTTAGAAGGAAATAGTGTTATAAAAGTTATAGAATTGTTAAAGATTTATTTTTGTTTAAATAAAGATTGTTGATTTTTATTATAATATAAGGTAAAAACTCCCCACCCTAAAGGGAGGAAAGAGTGTTTGTTCTTTATTTTTCAGGAAACAGAGGATCCAAATGACAAAAAATGAAGTCCTATTTGTTTTGGTTGGCCTTGGTATTTGTGCTTACTGACTCCTGCTGCACTGGTGCAAATTTGGAGAATGTCCATTCTACAAACAAGACCTAGGAAAACCACCTTGTACTGTATGATACTTCTAATAATATTTTAGGACCAGCATATAGCCAGCAGAAGTTAGAAGAAGCTCAGAGCAACCCCCATCAATAAGTGGCCATAGAAAGAGTGGGGAAAACCATTAAATGTAACTGTTAAAAGGACAAAGCATGGAATGATTAAAGCTGCATCCATGCAATTTGAAAAGTTAGTTGGAAGGAAATTTAGTATAGTTCGAAACGGCCTTCATAGTACAGAATGGTATAGAAATCAAGGTGCACCAAGAGGGGTTTACCGAATGTTTGGGTGTCACGTACGGGGTGGAACTCAATGTTTTTGGAAGACTCCACCATCTACCAATCCCATGGTAAGGGGTACAATGCTCGATGAATTAGATATGACTGTAATCCTAACTTGTTGGTTAGAAGTATATTTACTTCAAGAAACCAGTCCTTCTTGTGTATCAACACTTTACTGGAATCCAAAGAAGGGACCAGACCCTGATACAAGTTATTGCACCCAGAAATCAAACATTAATTATGCCTAGCACTAAAAGACCTAAACGTACACCTATGGAACTTAATTCTTCTCCTACTACCATAAAATTAACAGTTCCAAAACCACTAGAAACACAATATTTGCCCATAACATAGTCAGGCCCATTTCAAATTAAAGTAGATCAGAAATATCTAGATTTAGTAAACACTACTCTGTCATTAACTAAGGTAAATATCAATTTAAAAAATGCTTCATTGCAGTGCTTTATCCCAACTGTAATTCATTCATTATACATCAATGTAAAATGCTTGAAGTATGGTGGAAACATAGGGAAAAGGCGTTGAACAGTGAGGTGGCAAAATTTGCAGATGATACAAAATTACTCAACATAGTTAAGTCCAAAGGTGACCGTGAAGACTTACAAAAGGAACTCATGAAACTGGGTGACGGGATGACAAAATGGCAGATGAAAGTCAGTGTTGATAAATACAAAGTAATGCACACTGGAAAAAATAATCCCAACTATACATACAAAATTATGAGGTCTAAATTAACTGTTGCCATTCAAGAAAGAGATCTTGAAGTCATCATGGATATTTCTTTGAAAACATCCACTCAATGTGCAGCTGCAGTCAAAAATGCTATCAGAATATTAGGGACCATTAGGAAAGGCACAGATCAGGGTGGTCAACCTGTGGCTCCGGAGCCACATGAGGCTCTTCAGAAGTTACTATGTGGCTCCCTGTATAGGCACCAACTCTGGGGCTGGAGCTACAGGCACCAACTTTCCAATGTGCTGTGGGGTGCTCACTGCTCAACCCCTGGCTCTGCTACAGGCCCTACCCCCACTCCACCCCTTCCTGCTCCCTCTCCTGAGCCTGTCATGCCCTTGCTCCTTCCCCTCCCCCTCCGAGCCTCCTGCATGCCATGAAACAGCTGATTGGGAGTTGTGGAGAGGTAGGGAGAGGCGCTGATAGGTGGGCCTCTTGGTGGGTGGGAGGCGCTGGGAGCAGCGGGGGGAGGGCTGCTGATGTATTACTGTGGCTCTTTGGCAATATACATTGGTAAATTCTAGCTCCCTCTCAGGCTCAGGTTGGCCACCCCTGGCATAGATAATAAAAATAACATCATAATGCTGCTATATAAATCCCTGGTACACCCACACCTTGAACACTGCATGCAGTTCTGGTTAACCCATCTCAAAAAAGATATATAAGAATTGAAAAAGGTGCAGAAAAGGGCAACAAAAATTATTAGGGGTATAAAACAGTTTCCGTATGAGGAGAGATTTTAAAAGTTTGGGACTGTTCAGCTTAGAAGAAAGACAACTGAGTGGGGCTTTGACAGAGGCCTATAATATCATGACTGGTGTGGAGAAAGTGAATAGGAAAGTGTTATTTACCCCTTCACTTACGACAAGAACTAGAGGTTAAATTAATAGGCAGCAGATTTAAAACAAACAGTAGAAAGTACTTCTTCACACAGTGCACAGTAAACTTGTTGAACTCATTGCCAGTGGATGTTGGGAAGGCCACAAGTAGAAATGAATTAAAAAAGAATTAGATAAATTCATGGAGGATAGGCCCCTCAATGACTAAAAGCTAAGGTGGTCAGCAATGCAACCTTATGTTCTTCTGGGTGACCCTAAAGATCCAACTGACGACGTATCTAGTAATGGCAATTGTTGGAGGACAGGACACTGGGCAAGATGGACCATTGGTCTGACCCAGTATAGCCATTCTTGTGTTCTTATGCACTGTTAATTCCCATTCAAAGTTCTATTGGGGGGAATCAAATTATCTTTATTAGTTCACAACAAATATTGCAGAGTGCATAGTCATAGTCAAAGCAAACAGTAATTGTAAGTGCACATTAAGCATCAAATAATTTATAACTTCAGGAAAATACCCAGTCGTATTTATTAATATGTACAAGAAAGCTTCAGGCCCAGAGAACAGTTCAGTACAGAACACTCCTGTGGCTGACCATTAAGGTGCTCTTTCAAAAACTTCCCTCAACCACATAGCACCATGCTGGGCTCTTGTAATAGCCCTTGTGTTTGGCTGTTCAAAGCCACTCCACCTCCACTATAGCAGCAGCTTTTTGCCCTTTGCCTCACAGATATTATGTAGAACACAAGAGGCAGCTATAACCATTGGGATATTTTTCTCACTGAGATCCAATCTAGTGAGTAAACACCTTCAGCATCCCTTCAATCTGCCAAAAGTACATTCAACTTTTATTCTGCACCTGCTGAGTCAGTAATTGAATCTTTCCTTGGTGCTGTTGAGGTGGCCAGTATATTGCTTCTTGATCCAGGAGAGTGAGGGATAGGTTGGGTCCCACAGAATCATTATTGGCATTTCAGTATCGCCAGTGGTAAGCCACCAATCAGGAAAGAATGTCCATGCTTGCAGCTTTCTGAACAGGCCTGTGTTCTTAAAGATGTGAGTGTCATGCACCTTCCCTGACCAGCCCACACTGATGTCGGTGAAGTGTTCCTGGTGATCCACCAATACTTGCAGAATCAGAGAAAAGTAGACTTTTATGTTGATGTACTCTGTGGCAAAGTGAGTTGGTGCCAAAATCGGGATATACGTGCTGTTTATCATCATACCGCAGTTCAGGAACCCCATTGCTGCTAATCCATCCACTATGTCCTGCACGTTGCCGAGACTCACAGTTCTGAGTAGCAGGAGACAATTAATGGCCCTGCACACTTGCACGACAACAGCCCCCACTGTTGGATTTTCCAACTCCAAAATGATTTCCCACGGATCAATACCAATCTGGCATTGTAAGTTTCCAGAGTTCCATTCCCTACTTGCTTCTCCCCTGTCAATGCAGCTCTCATCCTAGTGTCCTTGCACAGGAGGACTGTGGTGAGCATTGTGCATAGATCCAGGAATGTGGCCTTTTGCATCTGAAAGTTCTACAGCCACCATCTGTTGTCCCAAACCTGCATTACAATGCACCCCACCAGGCAGTGCTCATTTCTCAGGCCCAAAAGTGGCCTTCCACAATCTGCAGATGCTTTGTGAACATCACCAACAACCGTGAATTGTTTTTTGCTGTGTCCCTCAGCAAACAGTCCTTGAAAAAATCATCATGTTTCCTGTTGTTGCAATACTTCCTGTGGGTCTACAAATACAGGGGTGACATCGTGCTCAGAACACACAGAACTGTGAGCCACTGTGTTATCCCTCTGCATCAGGAAGTGAGAGATTTGCAGCTGCTAAGCTATATGTCAGCTCTCTGAAGCACCAGCCTGTCTGCCTTGCCAGCAAACTCTTCAAGACTCTACCAGGCTAAACCTTGCCTTGCAGGTAATGATCAGTGAACCCATGTTCCTGAGTTCCCTAGAGACATCTTGCAGCATCCAGTCCCTCTCACTGGACACTCACAGAAATTAAGTTTGGTGCCTCCAACAAGACAGAGCACACATCAGCCTATTAGGTTAGCTGAAGACTCACATTTCACTTTAGTACACAGAACTGAGATGGTTTTGTAATAAAACAAGAATACATTTATTAATAAAGAACAGTTTTGAATGATACTAAGGAGGAGAAAAGGAGACACGTATGGCTATGAACAAACCATAATAAAAAACACTTTTTAGTGACTAAAATTTAAAGCAAGTTACAATCTTTGCCTTAATCAGTTTTCTCAAATACATGAGATTGCCAGTGCCCTAGCCATCCAGACTAGGGGATCCAACTTTCACAGGCTCAGAGGGTACTGTACCCTATGTCCTCTCAGTGATGGATAACTAAAAGGTCTTTTTACTCCCCTTATATTACCCAAAGTACATTGTCTGTGCCTTAAGAGCCAGGAAGGTTTCCTGGGGTGTGTGTGCAAATTCTGCCCCCTACTGTGCTCACCAAGCTGCCACTTGTTAGCATGATTGCTTTGTTTACCTTATATGTAAATGTACTTTCATTGTCCTCGGGCTTACAAAGGTTAATACAGACAAATAAATTCATATTCCTTTGTCTAAGACAGGCTGTTTTATCAGTTCTCTCTACAATATATTTTAGGAACATATTTCCAGTACACACACAGCTCTTTATACACCATCAATACGTATATCAGGCAATAATATTCATGACCAGTGTGTCACTGGCTTTCATAAAAACACCTTACTCTATGGATTTTTATAGTATAATATTGTATACAATCAGTTGATTCAATTGCTTATTCTTCATTTATTCCCTCTATTCTCCCCCTAGGGTGTCCGGACCCCCTTGAGAGTTTGCTCCTGGAGTTTTGGCCACTGGCCATGACATGAACTTCATCGCTGCCCCACTCTTTTCTGGAAAGGGCATCAGCTACAAAAGACACAAAAATTATGGGCTGTGGATGCCATTATGGGATGGAGAATGTTGCATGTCAGTCACTGGACCGCTGATCTACCACATATTAAACCAGCCTTGGAGTTCACCACTAAAATTGAAAAAAAGAATGTTTGCTACTGATAAAGCACCCACATTTCAGGAATGTTCCTAATGAGAGTTATAACCACCAAGGTTGTAAAGAATTGGCTGTATTTTAAAGAATCCTTATTGAGGTTACAGGGACAAACCATCCCGATGTGTAGAAAGAATAGTAAATATGGCAGGCGACCAGCTTGGCTTAACAGTGAAATCCTTGCTGATCTTAAACACAAAAAAGAAGATTACAAGAAGTGGAAGATTGGACAAATGACCAGGGATGAGTATAAAAATATTGCTCGGGCATGCAGGAGTGAAATCAGGAAGGCCAAATCACACCTGGAGTTGCAGCTAGCAAGAGATGTTAAGAGTAACGAGAAGGGTTTCTTCAGGTATGTTAGCAACAAGAAGAAAGTCAAGGAAAGTGTGGGTCCCTTACTGAATGAGGGAGGCAACCTAGTGACAGAGGATGTGGAAAAAGCTAATGTACTCAATGCTTTTTTTGCCTCTGTCTTCACGAACAAGGTCAGCTCCCAGACTACTGCACTGGGCAGCACAGCATGGGGAGGAGGTGACCAGCCCTTTGTGAAGAAAGAAGTGGTTTGGGACTATTTAGAAAAGCTGGATGAGCACAAGTCCATAGGGCCGGATGCGCTGCATCCGAGAGTGCTAAAGAAGTTGGCGGATGTGATTGCAGAGCCATTGGCCATCATCTTTGAAAAATCATGGCGATCGGGGGAGGTCTCAGATGACTGGAAAAAGGCTAATGTAGTGCCTATCTTTAAAAAAGGGAAGAAGGAGGATCCTGGGAACTACAGGCCAGTCAGCCTCACCTCAGTCCCTGGAAAAATCATGGAGCAGGTCCTCAAGGAATCAATTCTGAAGCACTTAGAGGAGAGGAAAGTGATCAGGAACATTCAGCATGGATTCACCAAGGGCAAGTCATGCCTGAATAATCTAATTGCCTTCTATGATGAGATAACTGGCTCTGTGGATGAGGCAAAAGCAGTGGACGTGTTGTTCCTTGACTTTAGCAAAGCTTTTGACACGGTCTCCCACAGTATTCTTGCCAGCAAGTTAAAGAAGTATGGGCTGGATGAATGGATGATAAGGTGGATAGAAAGCTGGCTAGATTGTCAGGCTCAACGGGTAGTGATCAATGGCTCCATGTCTAGTTGGCAGCCGGTATCTAGCGGAGTGCCCCAAGGGTCGGTCCTGGGGCCGGTTTTGTTCAATATCTTCATTAATGATCTGGACGATGGTGTGGATTGCACCCTCAGCAAGTTTGCGGATGACACTAAACTGGGAGGAGTGGTAGACACGCTGGAGGGTAGGGATAGGATACAGAGGGCCCTAGACAAATTAGAGGATTGGGCCAAAAGAAATCTGATGAGGTTCAACAAGGACAACTGCAGAGTCCTGCACTTAGGATGGAAGAATCCCATGCACCGCTACAGACTAGGGACCGAATGGCTCGGCAGCAGTTCTGCAGAAAAGGACCTAGGGGTTACAGTGGACACGAAGCTGGATATGAGTTAACAGTGTGCCCTTGTTGCCAAGAAGGCCAATGGCATTTTGGGATGTATAAGTAGGGGCATTGCCAGCAGACTGAGGGACGTGATCGTCCCCTCTATTTGACATTGGTGAGGCCTCACCTGGAGTACTGTGTCCAGTTTTGGGCTCCACACTACAAGAAGGATGTGGAAAAATTGGAAAGAGTCCAGTGGAGGGCAACAAAAATGATTAGGGGACTGGAACACATGAGTTATGAGGAGAGGCTGAGGGAACTGGGATTGTTTAGTCTGCGGAAGGGAAGAATGAGGGGGGATTTGATAGCTGCTTTCAACTACCTGAAAGGGGGTTCCAAAGAAGATGGATCTAGACTGTTCTCACTTTCATGGGCCTGTCTGCTCACAGCACATCTGGAATTTCAATCCGGTAAGAAAAAATTTGCATGTCAAAAAATCAAATGCACAACTAAAATGCGGGGGGGGGGGGGGGAGGGAGAACTCTCTAGCTGGTAGTACCGCTGAAAAGGATCAGGGAGGGGGTTATAGTGGATCACAAATTGAAATATGAATCAACAATGTTATGCAGTTGCAAAAAAGACTAATATTCTGGGATGTATTAACAAGGCTGTCATATGTAAGAAATGGGAAGTAATTCCTGCTGTACTCAGCAGTAGTAAGGCCTCAGCTGGAGAACTGTGTCCAGTTCTGGGTGCAACACATTAAGAATGATCTGAATAAATTGGAGAGTCCAGAGGATAAGAGGTTTAGAAAACCTAACCTTTACATTTAAATTTAAAGGTTAAAAAATGGGGCATGTTTAGCCTTGAGAAAAGAAGACTGAGGAAGGATCTGATAATAACCTTCAAATATGTTAAAGGCTGTTATAAGAGCAGTTTGATCTGTTATTTGCCATGTTCACTGAAGGTAGGATGAGAAATAATGGGCTTAATCTGCAGCAAGGGAGATTTAGGTTAGATGTTAGGAAAAACTTTCTAACTATAAGGATAATTAAACACTAGCAGAGGCTTCCAAGGGAGGTTGTGGAATCCCCATCACTGGAGGTTTTTAAGGACAGATTAGACTAACAACTGTCAGGCATGGGCTAGGTTTTCTTGGTCTTGCTTCAGTGAAGGGGGCTGGACTAGAAGAACACACACTTCCAGCACTAAGTTTCCATGAGTCTATAAATAATGTCTGTAAATTCAAAGTTTCTATTTATCCACTTTAGGTATTTATATGGCATCAACTGTACGTTGGTGCCAATTTCTAGTAATGAATAATTTGCACTAATGAGAGTGAGCTACACTACTACAAACTCTGTATGGTACAGGGTCTGATTTGGGGCTAAAAGGGAAGGCTATTGGAGAAGTATGCTGACCTCTGAATAACGATGCTTTGCAAAAAGACACTTATTCACGCCTTTCAATTCCCACTGTGTCACAGGTTCTTTCTGGATCAACCAAATCAACTTATATCTCAGTTTCCTATGACCAACTGGCCCATTCTTCAGGTACATCTGCTGCATTTCAGTTTTCTGTCTCCTTGCAGCTCCCATGTTTGCAAGCAGACTCCGACTACTTGACAACATTCAGCAACATCTGCAAGCTCATCATTCTTTGCATCATTGGCAGCTGGTGGCACTTTCTTTGTCACCTCCATTGAGACAAAGCACAAAGCACACAATATGCTTTTTGGGGGGTTAATTAATTAGCCCAACTCCACAAAGGGTCTTAGGCACTGCAACACCTAACTTTTAGGAACAACAATGTTAGCCACAAAGCTTGAATTAGGCACCTAGACTCCCTAGATAGTGAATGAGGAAAGATAAGCGCTGTAGAATGTGATCCACAAAAGCCAGCAAACTAGGTGGGGAGCCACGTAAGGAGATGGTGATGCTGATGAGAGGGGTGTTTCATAAACCCCACTCCTCTCATGGAGACATATTAACCTAAGTTTAAGAATAGACCAGGCCTTAGGCATCTAGCTACGGTTCACAGGAATGGGAAAAATCCACACCTCTGAGTGCCAAACTTTATCCCTGGTGTAGACACAGCTAGTCAATGGAAGGGAGGTGGAGTTCCTACAGTGATGGAAAACCCAGGGGAATGCCCTAGCCCCTGGGATAGAGTTGGGTGAATTTTTTTCAGCTAACAGTAAATGTGCTGGAAAATACATTTTTGGGGGCACTGAAACTGTTAGGGAATTTGAATTGTTTCAGCTGAAAAAAAATGAACAAAATTCAGAAATGTTGAACCTGTTCATTTAGAAAGAATCAAACATTTTGATTTTAAATGTAGGCAGTGTTGTTACAGCTGTGTCAGTCCCAAGCTATTTGTGGGACAAGGTGGGTGAGGTAATATCTTTTATTGGACCAACTTCTGTTGGTGAGAGAGACACGCTTTCAAGTTTACACAGAAGAAAAGCTCTGTGTAAGCTTGAAGCTTGTCTCCCTCACCAACAGAAGTTGGTCCAATAAAAGATATTACCTCACCCATCTTGTCTCTTGATTTTAAATGACATTTTCTAAATGAAATGTCAAAGTGAAACGACTGATATCAATGGCACTGAAGTGCCTAAATACCTCTAAAAATCTGGCCCTATCTGACTTCACCAAGGTCAATGGGAAGTCTGGGGCAGTGCAGGGAATTTAACACAGGTCTCCTTATTCCCAGACTAGTCCCCTAACCACTTAGTCAGCCTTCATCCACTGTGAGCAGATCCAAGTGATAATGCTTAGTGGGGGATGGAGCTCCTGGTAGGGGTCCCACCAACCTCATTCGCAGAAGCCTCTCACGCAAAAATTGGGGAAGAGGTAAATAACGAAGAGGACAGGTCACTGATACAGAGTGATATAGATCACTTAGTAAGTTGAGCAAACAACATGTATTTTAATATAGCCAAATGTAAATGTATTCATCTAGGACAGGGGTGGGTAAACTAAGGCCCGTGGGCTGGATCCGGCCCATCAGGACTTTGGACTTGGCCCACAAGATTGCCAACCCCTGCCCTGAGCCCCCTTGTACATCCTGCACCCCTCCTGTGCCCCAACTCCTTGCCCTGAGATGCTTCCTACACACTGCACCCCCTCCCACACCTGCACTCTCTCCCACATCCCACCCTTGCCCTGAGCCCCCTCCTGCACTCCGCTCCCCTCCCATACCCTGCACTCCCTCCCGCACCCCAACCCCCTGCCCCAGCCCTACATTCATGGCCCTGCATGAAATTTTCCCACCTAGATGTGGCCCTCAGGCCAAAAAGTTTGCCCACCCCTGATCTAGGAACAAAGAATGCAGGCCATACTTACAGGGTGGAGGACTCTATCCTGGGAAGCAGTGCTGCTGAAAAAGATTCGGGGAGGGGGGGGTCATGGTGGATAACCAGCTGAACAAAAACTCCTAGTGCAATGCTGTGGCCAAAAGGACTAATGCATTCCAGGGATGTAAAACAGGGGAATCTTGAGCAGGAGTAGAGAGGTTATGTTACTTTGGCATTGGTGAGACCACTGCTGGAATACTGTGTCTAGTTCTGATGTCCGTAATTGAAAAAGGAGTTGATAAATTGTTCAGAGGAGAGGCACAGGAATGATTATAGGATTGGAAAATAATGCCTTATAATGAGCTCAATCTGTTTAATTTAACAACAAGAGGATTAAGGGCTGACTTGATTACAGTTTCTACATACCTACACTGGGAACAAAAATTTGATAATGGGCTCTTCAGTCTAGTAGACACAGGTGTAACAAGCTCCAGTGGCTGGAAATTGAAGCTAGACAAATTTACACTGGAAATAAGATGTAAATTTTTTTTAACAGTGGAGGTATTAACCCATTGAAACAAGTTGCCAACATTTGTGGTGAATTCTCCATCACTGGCAATTTTAAATCAAGATTGGATGTTTTTTCTAAAAGATCTGCTCTAGTTCAAACAGGTATTAATTCAGGGAAGTCCTACGGCCTGTCTTATACAGTAGGTCAAACTAGACAATCACAACGGTCCCTTCTGGCCTTTGGATCTATGAATCTCAGCCCAGGAGGGGTCATGGCTCTGGGAGAATGGGCTTTAAATTGGATTTGGCCAAAGGACTCTTGCTGAGACATAGGCTGGTCAAATGCAGGAACAGATCCAGGAGGAAAGGATAGCTGAAGAGGGTTTAGATCACCTTTAGGTTTCCTTGTAGTGATACAGACACAATTACAATAGCTAGCTAGCTATTTACTAAATAAACACATATAAATAACATTAGTCAGATTTTGTTAATGACTCTTATTTGTTCATTATTTCTGTAATTGTGATTGGTGTCAGTGCCATTCTCAGCAATAGCAGCTATTTCACTGATCACTCCCAGCAGGATTTCTAGTCTCATCACACACAATCAGCACAAGAAATGCAGTTTAGCATGGAAATGCCCAAGAAAGCCAGGAGACTTTAAAAACAATCGTAAGGCAGGGTCTATTATTAAAAATAAATGTGATTCATTTCAAATTCTGCAAGCCAAGAACAAAATGTGGATCCTGAGCCTGGATTGCCAGGTGTGAGTGCACTCAGAAATCCTTACCTTTGTCCCTCTCGCTGATGACTTGCCTAATCCTCCTCCTACTGATGTCACTGAGAGTTCTGCAATCAACTTCAATGGAAGGAAGAATGGCCCATGACTTTGCTCCACTGAGGAGGTCTTCACCCTCAGAGGAGAAGAGCCTGCCTAGGAGCTAGAGACTATGGAAATGACACTGAGACCTCTATCTCTTGTCAAGTTTGAAATGCTGCCGAAATGAGCGAGAGAGAGAGAGAAAAAGAATAAAATCAGAGGTGAACAAAGGGAGACCAGTTTGTGGGCATGCTTCTGCAGAAACGGAGGAGCAGCTAATCTGGGCAGGAAGAAGTTGTACAGAGGAGTACAGTCTTTGGTTGGGGCATTGAAATGGGACTTAGGAGATCTGTGTGTAATTAATAACTCAGTCACAGACCATGGGCAGATCATTTATTCTTCCTCTCCCTCAGTTCCCCACTTGTGAAATGGGGATAAAATACTTCCCTATCTCACAGGGGTGTCGTGAAGATAAATTCACCAGTGTTTGTGAGGCGCTCAGTGGGAAGGACCATATAAATAGACAGGCTTACTACAATAGCTGTTTTAATGGGACACCTCTCAGGGAACTGATTTAGCTTGATAATGCAAATGCCAGCTACTGCTGCTTAAATCAGCACAGAGTTAACAATATAGTAGACATTTTTTTTAAAAAAAGGTCAGGGATGCCCAGAGTATTGAATGGTGTGTTTTTATTGTACTTTCCATAAATCTAAAATAAATACACTTAACAGGGATGCATTCAGCCAATGCCAAGGAGTTGAGTAGCATTTAGCTTGTTGTGAAATTCCAAGATATAGTCCGTTAATATGGAAATTGCTAAATCAAGACGGAAAGAGAAAATAAAGATGACAAACAGTGAATATCACTTTTTATTTTGTATTCAGTACAGTGTTTTATTTCATTTAAAGTTTTTTTCTGAGCTTTTCCCTACTTTTTCTTTTTAATGAGCTACTCTGTTATATTGCAACAGGGGACTCTGAAATATATCAGGTAAGAGGATTCTGCTATAGCAAATCCCCAATTAGAGGAGAACTCCAGTCTGGTATTTTTCTTAACATTTTTTTCTGATTGTTCCTGTTTGTGATTACTCTTTTATTGGGACCATACAAAATATCAGACACATCACACATAAGTAATGCCCTTTACTATGAAGCTACAAAAATAAATTGTTATAGGTTGTTTCTTAAACACTTTACGTGCTAGGACAGCCTGTGCAGGTGCTGTGTAAAAGGGCTCATGCAGAGAAAGATGAAGGGAACTGAAGTGTCTTGGAATAATATGGTGGGCTTGCGTAACATGCGTCTAGAGTGAATGGTTATTTAGTTCACTTGTGAGACTAGCAACCATCAGAATTATAGCCACAAAACCATCTTTCCTTAAAAAATTAACTTTTTAAAAATGGAAACTTGTTAAACTGATCAAGGGACTCTATTACAAATGCAGTCAGCATATGGCAGATAGTAAGGTGAGGAGCGTGGTATAAGCACCTAGATAGAATAGAGTACTAGCAAAACTGTATTATAAAGGTTTATGTTGCTGTCACAGTCTTTCCCCTGAAGTAGTAAGCTTAGCACCAAGTTTGGCAGAACTCCCCTTTGGCCCGAAGGGAGTCACATCATTTGAGTAATGGACCATCACTTCTTCACCTTCCTCAATTTTAAATAAATCACAACGCCTGGAAGCCAATAATGAAGCGAGAAATTACTCCATGCTGGCTGTAATGAGCACAGAAAGATAACCTCAGTTGGGTGAGTTCCCTTCCACTTATACCGTGCCCACTTGGTCAGTCTCCCATGTCACTGATGGGTGCCTGCTAATCCTAGCGCATTTACACTGTGCCATGTGGGCATAAAGGCTCATGTCCTCCTGAGTCTAGAGATACATTGACACGGGAGGTAATTTCCAGCTCGTGTAGATGTACACGCACTAGCCTTGATCTAGCTAGCAGGCTAAAAATACAAGTGTAGCCATGGTGGGATAGGAGGCAGGATGGTTTAGCCGCTTGAGTAAATACCATGGTAGGACTGTACTCAGGCCGGCCAGCGCCTCCCACTGCTGCTGCTACACTTCTATGGTTAGTGTGTTAGCTTGATCAAAGCTAGCATGAGCACACCTACCTGTGCTGGAAAGTATACTGCCACTCCAGTATGGATGTATCCTAGGAGAGTGTGATGGTAAAGTAAAACCCTTCATTTTCAAGCTCCAATTCTGAGAGGTGCTGTGCACCTCAAGAGCACTTGCAAGCTCCATTGAGTTAGGTGGGTCCGTGTTTGGCCCTCAATACAATCTCTGCTGGAGACAATGGAGCTCTATGACCAAACCCTTTGCAGTCATGTTGCTGCTTCAGCGATGAAACGCACCCTTCCTTTCATTTCATTTAATAATTTTATATCCAAACTGTGTAAAAATGGTCTGGTTTTTATTCTTTATCTGGACTATTAAACATTCAGGAGTTCAAAAAATAAAAAGCAAATATTTTGTAAGCATCTCATAATGTTTAAAAGGCAATAGAACTGGTGCTGACCAGCAGCACCATAGGTACGTATAATTTTAGAGAGCGTATGTGCATATAGATTATGTATGCACGCATGTGCACACACACACACAGGATACATCATTTTAGTCACCATCCAAATATTAGCACCATATTATAGTAGCACCATATCTTTTAACAGCTGATTTAAAGCAGGAATATAAAGTAGCTGTAATTGTGATTAAATTGTTGTCCCACACACATTAAGAGGCCCAATCTTGCAATGCTTCACCTGCAGAACTCCCATGAACTTCAAGTGAAGACCTGAGGCACAGATCTTGCAAATGCTGCCATGCCAGGGTATGTGGGTGTGGGTGTATTCTTGAGGGACGGACCACTATGCTCACCTGCATGGCTGCAGTTGCTGGATCGTGGCCTTAATTAGTACTGTATAGTCAGGTTTAAACATATTTCTAGTATGTTTTACAGTCACACTCCTTTAGGGCTCATCTACATTACCCACTGGATCAAAGGGCAGCGATGGATCCAGCAGGGGTTGATTTATCGTGTCTAGTCTAGACGTGATAAATCGACCGCCGAGCACTCTCCCATCAACTCCGGTATTCCACCAGGGCGAGAGGTGGAGGCAGAGTTGACAGGAGAGCATCAGCCGTCGACTTACTGCAGTGAAGACACCGCAGTAAGTAGATCTAAGTACGTCAACTTCAGCTAGGTTATTCATGTAGCTAAAGTTGTGTAACTTAGATTGATCCCCCCCCCCCAGTGTAGACCAGGCTTTAGTCACTGCAACAGATTTATGAGTGTGTATTCCCTTTCATACGGTATAAAACCAAGAAGACTGTATATAGTACATCCTTAGAACAATTAGGAAGCTGCAGGGTATGGCTAGGATTTTCAAATGTTAGCCAATACTTATGTTAGGCATAGTATACTCCACATTAATAGGTATTATGTGCATGGTATTAACAAAATATATACGTGATATTTACAAGTGTTGGGAAGTTATGTTAACACAGTTATCTTCCCACAATTCTGTTCACCCATGTGAAGCATCCCCCAACACATTGCAAAGCTGAAGTCAGCTTTGGCATCAGAAAATAGAAAACTTGTCAAAGCAAAGGGGCATGAATACTTTGCACTCAGTCAGTGGTTCTCAAACTATGGGTCGGGACCCCAAAGCGGGTTGCAACCTCATTTTAATGGGGTCACCAGGGATGGCATTAGACTTGCTGGGGCCTGGGGGTGGAGCCCCATCACCTGGGGCTGAAGCCCGAATCCCACCATGTGGGGCTGAAGCCAAAGCCTGAGGGCTTCAGCCCTAGGTGTCAGGGCTCAGATTAGAGGCCCCTGCCCCCCACCTGGGGCTGAAGCCCTTTGGCTTTGGCCCTCCCACCCTGCTTGGGGCAGCAGGGCTTGAGCAGGCTTAGGCTTCGGTCCCCCCTCCTGGGGTCCTATAGTAATGTTTGTGGTCAGAAGGGGGTCATGGTGCATTGAAATTGGAGAACCCCTGCACTATGTGCAGGTAGGGCGGACTTTCATGACCCATCCACATTTGGAATGTAGTATTCTAAATAAGGGCTAGGAAAGTATAGGGAAGTATCAAGGACAAAGCTGGCACAAACTAGCGGGTTGAGTGACGCATCCAAACAGAGGCCGCTTTAGTTATAGGTGAACTAGGCACTGCCTAAGGCAGCATACTTGCCCCAGCTGCCCCTCCGTCATGGGCAGCTGGACCAAATTTGAGTGGTGTTGCAACCTCATGTGCCAGGTTGCAATGCTACTCAAATTTGGCTCAGCCACCCCTCTGTCATGACGGAAGGGCAGCTGAGCCAAATCTGCCACTCTAGGCCGATGAGGAGGGGGGCAGAACACTGAAGTTTTGCCTACGGTGGCAGATTGTCTTGAGTGGCCTCTGCATCCAACTTCCATTGAATTTCAGTGGAACTCGAGCACCAGACTCCTTTCAGACCCTTTAAAATTCTCAGCCTAAATCTCTGCCCGTTTTAAAGGCCAATCCAGCTCCCATTGAGGGTAGTTACACCACTGTCTTCGGTGGCAGTAGGATCAAGCCTACTATCTGATACCAAACATGGGAAATGCTCCACTATTGACAAGGCTTCCTTAGCAGATTTTTGACTGTTTGCTTTAGATATCACTGTAAAATAAACTGTTTAATTGGGTTCAGTAGGTGCTGAAAGCTTGGTTTTAAAAAAGGTTGAATACTGCATCATGAGAGCATAAAATACATGGTATAATTTAATCCTGAACATTTGTTCTTTAGGTCGTTCCAAGATATTTGCACCAACAGAACCACGCTCAGAACTGTGTACTTAGGAGGTCTCCTTCAGAGAGTCAGTCGAGTGTTTAACTTTTTTTCTTTTAATAAAACATGCTGACTAAACTGAGTCTTTGAATACAAGTTCATAGCTAGCTATGACAAAACTCCACTAGTAATTTTAGGTTAATAGCCTTTTAAAGAGACAGCAATAAACTAGCAGTTTTAAGAGACATTGTCAACTCAAACAGATTTAAAAAAAAACAAAAAACAAGTTTGTACAAAACCTAAGGGCCCATGGTGGGGATCTTCAGCTGTCCCTTTGGGGCGTCAGCTTTACAGTCACTTTGTACCACTCTGGCAGTGCGAAGTGACTAATATAAAGAAGGAGCTGGCTCAGAGCTCTGTGTTATAGTGTGATGGATTTGCTAAGAAGGAGACTACAACTCCCAGTTGCTCTCTCCCCATTCCCTCCTGGCCAGGTAAGAGAAAAGCTCCTGAACCAGGAAGTAGTCGAACTCTGTTTGGAAATGGTGGCTGCCTGGCAAGCAAGTTGCTGCAGGGAAGCTGATTTCAGAGCAAAATCCCCAGGAGCCATTTGCAGAACAGGCTGTGAATGTCAGATGATACAGCTGAATGCAGCTCTGTATGGGACTGATGGGGGAACAACCGTGGCTGGGCAGGGAGCCAGAGCAAAGGGGCCCCAGTGTGGAACACTAACTCATCCTGGCCTAGAAATCTCTAGGTGCCTATTTACTTGACTAGAGATTGGACTGGAGACAGCATCCCAGGCAAGTAGACCTGAAGAGCCCTAACTGTCCATTGGGCTGCCCCAGGGAGCCAAACAAGAACCGCGATTGCTCACTTTGAACTATAACTGGTTACGCTTCTGTACCTAGGGTATTTGCAACCTTTCCCTTTCCTGCCAGCCCTTTTCCTTGGCCATGTGTCTGAGTAGTTATTGGGGTCCACTATGGCTAGCACCAGTAAGGCCTAGCTGCTGAAGCACCTACAGTGCTTGCCTCCAGGTTGCAGTATACCCAGCATGCTACTGGCATCCTAGGAGGTTGTGTACAGGGAAGCCCCAGTAATTACAACAGACAGGATAGAATAACTTTGTCCTTTGGAATCTGGGACTAAATAGTGCTATGTACAAGTGCCAGTTATTATTTTAATACTGTTTTGGGGGAACCACAGTTTGTTCTTCCACTGTAAATGGAGAAAAACAAAAAGCGCAACATTTATTTAAAGACCAAATTAATCCTGTACGCATGTCCCGAACCTGTGTTCCATACATGCATAAGAAGTACCAGGAACAGGTGTACATTGCAAATCACAATGACAAATTTGTGGCTGTCTTAAAGAGAAGGCTGGAGAAGCATATTGGGATTGATTGCCCTAAAGGATGTATTTTCCCAATTTTGATAGTTCTTTAGGTTTCCATCTATAAAGAATGGATCGGACGCAATTTTCTTCTGGGTTTGGTGTAATTTTGTTCTTTGAAGTGCTGTCGATTTCCAGATCTTGTTTTGTTAGGAATTCGGGGCCTGTTACATGTGACGCAGCACTGAGTCTGCATTGATGGCACCAAACATTTGCCAATCTGCTTCAGTCTCTGGCAGAAATTAATGGACAGCTTGTCCTTGTGGCACGGCAGGCCTATGGTGAAAAACATGATGAAAGTTAGTTATAGTCTGAGCGTCTAGATGAGAGTAACTATATCCGTGTCTAGATATGTGTGAATGCATGGACAGAATAGCAGGGAAGCAGAGTATCTGAGCTCCAAGGCAGCACCTGCACCAAGGACCTTTGATGAACAAGGCCCAAACCACAGTGTGTTACACCACTCTCAAATATACCACATTTACAGATATGCATTGCCTCCCTGTCCCACTGCACTACCAGTGATTGCTGGCTAGCTTGGGGAGGGGACTCCTGAAGAAGCTGTAGGAACTTACTTTTCTAACAGGCCGTGTTGACTGGGAGGAGCTGGTGGTAGCTTTCGAATAAGGCAGGAGGGAGCAGATACTCGAGTGCAGCAGTTCAGACCCCATTCTGCCCCCTCACTTTCTGTAAAGAACACACTGACCCATTCCTGTGTATTATCTTGCCATCTACCTGTGCTCTGCTCAGCATTCTCAGTCCCACACTACTTGTGGCTTCTTCAGCCTACCCATATCCGGTGTTTGATTACAGTAGAACAATGTCCAGTAAGGGGCCCATGTATCAGCATGCAGCCACCTGAGTGGAGGATCATACCCAGAATCTTGATGCAGCTTTGGGCCCATGCAAGCAAACCCCATGATAGCTCCTCAAAGAGGAACCTCAACCTGTACCATGGTATAGCTAAGCAGCTGCTGGCCAATCACGGAACCAGGCAAACCAGGCAGCAGCGCAGGGAGAAGATAAAGGAGCACAAGGTGACGTACCAAAAGACCAAGGATAAGAATTCCAAATCTGATGCTGCCCCAACCACCTGTCTGTTTTATGGTGAACTGGACTATGTTCTGAGCAGTGCCCCGAGCACAGAGTTTGTGGAGAAGAGGCACCGAACAGCCAGCCAGGAGAGGGGTGGCCCCCGGCTTGGGAGAGGACTGGCCCTGAATCATAGAATCTCTTCCTCGATCTGGGCCAGTAAGAGCACAGCGGGTGGAAAAAAAGCAGGGGAGGACACAGTATCTAAACTGGTTAATATTGGCCCAGCCCTCTCTGTTAGTATTACGAAAGATATGATGAAATATTTGGGCAGGTTTTACCCTATAATCCTAGCTGCTGCTTCCATTATGAGTGGATGCTGTGCTGTCATACACATCTAACTCACCCGCATCCCCTTTGCTCTCTCCCTGCAAGACTATTTAAAATGGCAGAGGAGCGGAGACCTACTTGAAGAGTGACTGTCTCACTATCAGTACTAAGGTGGGTAGTTGGTGATGACCGCTCCTTAGCTTCTGAAGGCGAATCCAGTACCGGTCTCTGATAGAAAATTCTGTCGGTGCTGTGTATGGTAGCAGCGCTGGCAAAGGGAGTTTGTGTGCTATCAGAACCAAGGACTCCAATAGTGCCAAAGGAGGTGGTCGGTGCCAGGTTTCTTGGGGCAGGCACATATGGTGCTGCTGTTCCCCGTGTTGGACTGGATGATGTTGAGGTGCTTAGTACTGGCATGCTCAGTGCTGAAAACGAAGACTTCCTTGGATTTTGGTACTGTGGTGTCAGCACAAGACTCCACTTTAAGACTGTGGGAGGAGAGAGTCTTAGGAGACACTTGCCGTCCTTGTAGTGCGGTGGGGAATCAGTACGGTCCCTGGAGCAGGACTCCTTGTGCCCCTGTATGGATTTGTCACTGGTGTGGCTGGCAGGAGGGTCTTATTTAAAGCAGCCAAGGAGCTCAGGGCACTGGTCACGTGAGACTGAACTGGTACCTGACACTTATATGACGGTCTGTCCAGAGTTGATGCTGCCATTGTGGATCTTTCCAAGAGGAAGCACATCAGCTTTGCCTCCCTCATCATTAAGGCATAGTTTTCAAAAGAGGTTAGCACTTGCAAATGGGGACAGATTTTCAAGAGAGCTCAGCACGTTGGATGCATGTTGGGTGCTGAGCTCTTTTGAAAAATCTCACCCAAGGGTATTATCTTACCTGCACTTTTCCTGCACTCTTGCGTATTGCATTTCTGAGACTCTGGAGGCTTGAACTCATGCTCACACATAGTTTGATCTTCAGCTTTGTTATCTTCTGTATTGATGCACTTTACTGTTCTTTGCTGAATGCCCCCTCCACACGAAGCAGTGCACTGAAAGAGATACAATTAATTTATCCCAAAGCCTTCTGAATGGGGATTGTGTAGTATGCTTTTAGCATGTTCATCAATCAGCGCAAAGCAGCTCTAATCTTTGAGTTGCTAAGCAAGGGATGCATGACCAAGATCTAAAGTACTATGTACCTTTCAAGGATTCCCAAAGATTTGCCAATATTTCCTACTTGTGTTATTATAAGAGCAATAAGGATATCAACTTCAGACAAAAGGAAAGCAAGGCAAAGAAAAGGTTTATCTATATACTCTACATACACATTCAGATCTTTTCCACCTGTTTTTTCCCATGAGATTGCCCACTAATAGATTTGTGAACTGCACACCCAAAATGCCATCTTCCTGTATAACTAGATGTTAATGCTATACTGTTGTCTGACAAATCCATGACATCACTGGACCTGCTATTACAGTCGCCTTGCTGTTTAGTCTGAGTCTGTGTACCTATGGTAAAATGGTATGGGTTTCAAATCAAAATAAGCATCTGATACCTTGCTGTTACCTTGTTCTCTATTTATTATTAATGATCCCTTTTATGGCACTGTACAGCACTGTGGAAATCTACAAAGAAAATGTTTAGAGTAGACCCTCAAGAATAATAGACTGTACTTTATCTTACAGCCAGTAAAAAACAGAACAAAATCTCTAAAAGGTTGTAACAATCTGTAGAACACTAATACAAGATATAAGCTAAACCAAATATATGAGGCAAATTTCAGCTCCAAACACAGAGCCATCTAAGGCTACTCCTACACTAGGAGCTAGAGTTGTGATTCCCCTGCTCATGTGCATATATACTCACACTAACTCTCATTGAGATAATGTGAGCATAAATAGTGTAGTCACCGTTAAGGGACAGCAGAGCTGTGCTGAGTACAAACGCCTGGTGGGTATATACTCGGCATGGCTCAGCCGAGCCTCCGGTGCTGCTACCCGTGCTACTGTGGCTACCCTGCTATTTATACTGACACCAGCTCGATGACAGCTAGCTTGGGTACATGTACACAAGCAGGGGAACCACGTCCCTAGCTCCTAGTAGAGATGTAGCCTAATGCAGCTAGTGAGCGTAAGGAGAAACTACACACGACTAGCAGCCTCATCAGACAAACCGTGTTAATCCTTGAGCATGTTAGTCATTCTGATCAGGAGAGACTGACTGCTGTAGCATTTTGGAGTGGGCCAGTGAAATAATTTTCTAGGTGGTCCTTCCCTAAAAATTGGTGTTGGTTGGAAGTTTTCTCTCTAAACTGTTTTTGATGGAAAATTGGGGCTTTGACAAAATGAGATTTTTTTTGGTGAAAAGGATCTGCTTTCTGTGGAAAATTTTGACTCTTGGTTGAAAATAGAACACTCTAAAACTGAAGAGATTTTGATTCAGAGACATCAACACAGTGCCTCATGGGAGTTGTAGTGCAGATGCCTCATGCCCCCATTCTTCTCTATAGGCCAAGTTTCCCAGCCAGGCTACGACCAGGTCTACACTACAGACCTATATCAGTATAACTACTTCGCTCAGGGGTGTTTAAAATCCACATCCCTGAGCGACACAATTATACCGACCTAACCTCCATACATAGCACGTGTAGACAGCGCTATGTCAACAGGAGAGCTTCTCTCGTCAACATAGCTATCACCTCTCTGAGAGGTGGATTAACTATGCTGACAGAAGAAGCTCTCCAGTCGGCATAGGTGCATCTTCACTTAAGTGCTACAGTTTTTTAAGTGTAGACCTGCCCTACATCTCCCAAATTGCACTATGGACAAGAACTTCCACAGGGGCTCAACAACAAGAGGGATGGTGGTGCATCATGGGAGATGTAGTCTTGCTGGGGAACCTGGGTCCTAAAGGAGAATCCATGAGGGTCTGAACTACCACTCCCATGAGGCATGGCGGTGGCATTTCTGAGTCAACATCTTTGGCTTTTAGCTAAAAGTTTTCAGTTTCAATTTTTTAATGCAACATCAACATTTTCAGAGGGGAAAAATAACCATTCTCCAACCAGCTGTACTAAACATAACTAAATCTACTGCTATCGCACCACTATGGAAAGGCCTGGCCTTAAGATTTTGGAAAAGCTGAATGAGTGGCTTCTTTAAAGATATTTAGGCTGCCAGTATCTTTCTTTGCTCCAGGACAACTCCAGCCCAACTCTTTCTCCTTATCCAGATGCCAATATAGAAAAATGTCTTCAAGATACAATTCTCCAAGTAACTGGGGTATAAAATAATCTATAACTATTCATCCGTCAAGGGGTTTTGTGTGCATTCTGGTCAATTTTAGAGGTGTTTCCCCCCTCTTATCTTTGAATATACAGTAGCTAGCAAGATAAATCATAAATCTTGAAAATTACCACTTCATGTCTTTTCCCTAAAACTTACAGAGCTATAGAATGTCCGCCAAGGCTGTACAATTATTAAAAGTAGGATGTGTACCTCTATTCAGTTCTGCAAAGTATCCTCTTTCTAGTCTCTCTCTCTGTCCATAAAGGATTTTGTTGTAATTAGTATAAAGTGTATAAACGAGGCCCTAGACATTCAGTGGCAACTTCCAAAATTTTTAAAATTGAGGTTTTTATTGAATTAAATAAAATTAAATTGAATAATACAGTCAGTACAGTAGCCCAGTGTTATTTTGATATTAAGTTAAGTTTATTTTATCCTGTTCCCCACATTTTCAGTATAACTCAGATGTCATCTTTACATTTTAGCATTAAACCTCATTTAGATGAATAGGGCAGTTCATACTTCTCATCTATTGTTTCACGTGGTCTGCAAACTCAGGAAGATAACATTGGTCTATTAAATTCAGGGTTTGTCTACAATTTAAACACTGGAGTGGTGGAGTGGGAGAGGTTCTGCTCCTGGCGCAGGTAATCTACCTCTCCAAGAGGTGGTAGCTAATTCTCCCATTGACTTGGTGCTGTCTACACTGGGGGTTAGGATGGTATAACTGTAGATCAGGCCTCAGTTATGTTCAGACATGGGGGCTAGAAATATAGAAAATGAAAGCTGAGGTTCTGGATCCCAATTCTGCAGCAAGGGATGAATTTCTTGACAGTGAAATCATGCAATATGTGAACAAAGTCTATATGCTGCAGAAAACACCCCCTCACTGAAAAGACAACCTACTTGGCATTCTCCATCTCTAAATTTTTATTAATCTATAAAGATTTTTGTTTTATACAAAAATTAACTAGTATTCTGATAATCAGTTAAAATGTGTATCATCTTGAAGGAGCTCCAGAAGAAGTCTTTATATTAGAGTTAGGAAACATCACTTGAATTGCTAGAATTTTTCTAAATGGTAGAAGTTCGTAAGTGGTCCCCCATTCTTTATTGTTACATTTCACTCCAGAAGTACTATCCTACAGCTAATCCTTATTCCAGTGTCTCACCTTATGTTATTTTAGGGGTTTTTTTTAGATGAAGCCTTTTTATTTTGCTAAACGTGATTTTTTTTGTCAAATTCCCATTTACTAGAATTTGTTTTGAGCCAGTATAATGTAAAACTAGATTGAAAAATTTAAGGCAATTTTTGCTTGACTGAGCTTGTAATGAACAGTTAAAAAGATCAAAGCCACAGCAGTAAATCCTGCCATAAAAAGCTGAATTACTGTGCATTTTGAAAACAAAACATCTATTTGATTGACTGCTTTGTATGATATCTTCTCCCGTACTAAGAATGCTGCATCTTAGCTTTGGAAGATTTATTTCATGGTTATGTAGCAGAAAACTTAAAGTGGAACAAAAACAGAACATACCATGAGTTGACTTTAATAAACCAATTACTTTCTGTTACATGAATTTGATGCCTGGAACAATGTTAATGGAAAAACCTACCAATAAATAAGACTCATAGAATATTCAGGTTCCATTTTATGGCCTTCTGCTGAAAAATTAATGTATCATTTGCTTTTTTTCTCTTAGCATCAATGAAACATCAGCTGGAGAATTATATTGCACACTGCCCCTCATCGCTTGCCATTTACTATTGTAATTTATATTTAAGATTCTGTTTTTAAAATTTTTTTAAAACAGTTGGTGGGATGTTTATGCAACAAACCTTCTACTTTGAAAAATATTTGTAAAGTAGTATTAGGATATAAGAACATAGGAGAGAAAGGGTTATTGTGCATATGCCCCTTCTCCAGGATTGCACATATAATGTACATATATACGTACCTAATATTTGAGTCTTTATTATAGTTTCAATCTATTTGCCTGGTACTAAAGTTAGGTTTACTGGCCTGTAATTGCCAGGATTGCCTCTGGAGCCTGTTAAGGAAAAGTTAGCACATGTGACTCCATTTTGGTTTGGGGCCCACCATTGTCTAAAAGCAAGCACATCATGCAACAGGAGGAGTGTTCCTTAGATACTGCATTCCTGTGAAAATCCTCCTCCTTGTTTCCAGCCTGCCTTGACTCCCGGTATCTGTTCTTTGTCTGTCCCTAACTCCCTATCTCCTGGCCTTTGATGTGAGGCCTCCCATCCTGATAATAAAAGTTACTGATGCATGGCTTTAGGACCATGCTGTGTAAGTAACATACTAGTTTAGCATGAGGAATGCACCAAGCAGGTAGATAAGAAAAGGGTGTGTTTATTGGCTAAGGTTTCCGATGCACGAGGGCAACATGCTTTGCTAAGAGGTATATAACCTTTGTATAATCTGTATTTGGGGTCCCCTCCTGGCTAGCAGGTGGGCACCACGCTCGAGCGTAATAAACTTGGTGTTTTTTGGGAACTCTGCAGTTGGGGACTTTGTTTATGTGCCTCAGCTAGATTCGAACTGTGCGTGACCTATCAGGTATAATTCGCAGCATTTGTGCGCGTGACCTACCAGGTGTAATTCGCAGCATTTGTGTGCATGTCCTACCAGGTGTAATTCGCAGCATTTGTGTGCGTGTCCTACCAGGTATAATTTGTAACAAGCCTTTAAAACAAAAAACTGCTAATATTAGCTATCCTCCAGTAATCTGGTAGAGGGGCTGATTTAAGAAATAGATTACCTACCAGAGTTAGTAATTCTGCAATTTCATATCTGAGTTCCTGCAGAGCTCTTGGGTGAATGCCATCTGGTCCTGGTGACTTATTACTATTTAATTTATCAATTTGTTCCAAAACCTTCTCTACTGACACCTCAGTCTGGGTCTGCTCCTTAAATTTGTGCCCTAAAAAGAGTGGCTTAGGTGTGGGGATCTCCTTCACATCCTCTGCAGTGAAGACCGAAGGACTGACATACTCACAAGAAGGGGTGAGCAGAGACTTAGGGGAGAGAGCATATAAGGCTTTTAACTGTGTTTCCTAAAGATCCGTGAGTTGTGTATGCTTTGACAGTAAAAGTTACAGTGGTATCAGAAACTCCTGTGCAAAGACCTGTGCGCCTTATTTTATCTGCCGTATGGTCTCTGAGGAGTTAAATTATGAACCAGAGCATCCACGGATATGGTGCTCTGGGGGAGTATGCATAAGCGACTGGAGAGACTTGGGAGGTCTGAGCCACTGGCCTACGGAGTTGGATGGAGGAGTCCCATATCCCAAGGAAAGGGGTTAGACAGAGTATCTGCACCCATGAGTATACCAATCGGCCCAGAGCTAGAAACAGTGACCAGATGCTGCCTAGGCCCAGATGGCTTGGACACATGAGATCCAAAGACTGGGTCCAATTACAACAGACTGGTGACTCTCCACCAAGGGGACTCAGCCAGGTCTGTAACAGAGTGTGTGCTTTACACAAAGAAGCAGAACTCTTTTTTTCCTTTACTGCTTTGCTCTTCTCTTGAGACTACCTGAATCCATATCTAGATTTGCTGCTTCTACTACCCATGGAGCTTCCCTATACAGTTAACCTGCAGTTTTTGCCTACAGTGCTTTTAAAGCAAATATCACGTGGATGAGAATAGGTGGAAAATGATACATCTTCAAACAGATACAATTACAGTATCACAACTGTGGTAAATTCACTCCACAACACAGCAACTAAAAATATAAATATATCTGCATGGTGAGCTGGCCTTTCAGGTGAGACACTGGGCAGTACCTTTTGAGAAGACCCTTGTTCTAGTTTTATCACTAACTGTGCACTAAGAACTGCCTTGCCATGTATACTGTACCTCACAAACACTGTGCATAATTATTAAAGGGCCCGACTTTGCTACCCTTGTTCTCATTGACTAGTTCCTTACTGCTTGAGCAGTACCACTGATTTTAACGTGAACAAGGGTAGCAGATTTAGGCTTTAATTTATCAATAGATTCTTATTGATTCATTTTAACCAGATAACATTGGAGAATTGGAGTTAATTAGCCAAATCAGGTTCTGTGTCTGAAGTGGATGACTTTTTAGTTGTGGTGGTGTATATTTTACTATGCATTTCTCAAAAGCCAAAAAAACAAGGATTGAATCCTACCGAATTCCATGTCCCATTTATCCACCGAGTACAAGGCTGCCCATTGCAGCGTGCCGTGGAGTTAGGCTTTTTCGTCCAGTCACAATAGTCCTTTTCTGGGCAGTAGATGTGTCTTTCTTGCAGACCACCGCCACATGTTTTCGAACACTAAAATAAAACAGCATGCAAGAAAAGAGTAAAGCGAAAGCAATTTTGGGTGGTCAAAAAAAATATAAACAGGCTGCAAAGGAAGTAGAGAACATATTTATGTGAGAAATGCATGATCATTGAACAGGTAGTAAGAAGCATTTATCTGAAATAATTTATGACATTAGCAAGTATAGTTTAGCGCATATATCAAGTCTGATGACCCAAAGTTGAAGATAACGACTGCATAATGTATTTATTTAATCTTTTTTAATGACACGGATGGGAGGGGCTGTTATTAATCTGGAGTAGGAGGCAGAATTTTATTAATAAATTCACTCCTAACATTCATAATGAAAGCAACCTAATGTTACTCAGATTTAGTGTAGGGACAATGATTCATGTCATAATGTCAGAAAGCAAGTCACGTTTCTGCAGGTTTAATCTGCAATATTAATGTAAGACTTTTGCTCACTGGGACAAATTTACAAGATGCAACCTCTCACTTTCATGAGGCTGCTTGGGGATATTGAAAATCCACACGGCACATACTAAACCTTTAGCTACAAAAATGGCAATAAACAACCATCATACAGAAATATGGACTGAGGATATTTTTAAAACTTTCTTTCCAAACTTGTTTTAAAAATTGATCATGGTTGTGGCGTCTTGAAATGCACCAAAGGCTTGATACACGGCTGGGAATATAATGGGCCAAAAATACTTTGGATAAAATTTTGTTCTTGGGCTTTCATGAAACTTCCCCTATCTGATGGTCTGCTTTCTGTAAAAGGAGCTGCTCTCTCCCTTTAGGATAAGCAGAATATCAGAGTTGAGGACCAACTTGCAGGTCTGATATCAGAATGTTATCCTTAAATCACAATTTGGAGTGATGTGTCACAATATCCTCAGTGTGAAAAGAGAAGCCATGGACGAACAAGAGAGTTTAGTAGATTTATTACATAGGCTGATGTTGAAAACTTTTTGCCAACACTTCCCTCCCCCAAAACAAAACAAAACACACAACTTTGGTGGTATAAATAAAATAGAAATTGTATTCAAAACACACATTAGATTTGGTTTTGCATAAGTACATCCAGCAAATGAGATTTTTACAAAACTAAAACCAAACCTCTGCAGCTCCTCTCTTATTTTAGGCATGGATTTTCAACAGATCCTACGGCAGTTAGATACTCCATTTCAATATTGTTCTCAATGTTATTGTAGCTGTGTAGGTCCCAGGATATTACAGAGAGATGGTAGGTGAGGTAATGTCTTTTATTGGAGCAACTTCTCTTGGTGAAAGAGACAAGCTTTCAAAGAGTGTAAGCTTGAAAGCTTTTCTCTTTCACCAGCAGAAATTGGTCCAATAAAATGATATCACCCACCTTGTCCCACTAAATTTCAATGGAATTTAGGAAAGTCCCATATGCATGTTTGAAAATCCCAATGTTGAAGCTTAAAGGAGAATTCTAAACTGGTCATGGCAGAAAGACCAAACAGAATGGCAGGAGAAGGTAACAAACATAGTGAGTTTTGTTTCCTGGTCCAATATGGTACCCAAAACAAACCCTGTTGAGGCTTCTCTAAGACGATCTCTTCTGCTGTACATCAGGGTATGGAAATTTGGGGTATTCTGCATTGCATAGTACCTGCAGGTCCACGTGACGCATGCCAGCACGTCAGTTCTCTCCATGCTCATGCTTGAGTGTTCACGCTGCATTGTTATGTCAGGCTCCTATCTGTGCCAACATGTCCATACTGCGCTATGTAGACATGAGTCAGGTGCTGTGGCTTTCGGGGGTGTATCCCAGGGACCTTAGCAGCCTTGCTAGCTGTAGAAGCTCTAGGGCTTGCTTGGTTCATGATGTATTGAGGGAGAACATGTCTGTCCATCCCATAGCACTTGACCAGGAGTGCGCTTAGCCCACCAGCACATCTAGCTGAGCCATTTTTTGGGTCTGCAGGCTCTCTGCAACTGGAGTCAGTAACATGGTGTAAGACCTTTTCCTGGTCGTGCTTTCACTGCTATTTTGGGAATCAGGCAGAGCATCTGTGAAATGCTGGTGGACATTTTGGTGGCAGTATTTGGCCTATTGAAGGCACTGTCACAGTTCAGGACAACTGCACTTGTATTTCACCTCAGTGGCACAGCAAGGACACCCACTCTTGACTTTCAGCTCCCCAGCTGTTGTCTCTCTGGAGTGGAGACATGCATCTCTCTCCTTTCTGACAGGGTATTCCCAGGCTAGACAGTTTCCTTGCCTTCGCTGTGCATTCCCAGCACAGACAGGATACTCTAGGACACCTGCTTGCTCTCTCTTCAGAGACTGATAACAGCGTAATTGCTACAGATATAAAATACCACACAGATGTTTCTAAGCAAGCCGACATTCTTTTTAAGATACAAAGCATTACAGGGAAAACATATTAAAAACCTACACACATGCTAATAAGCTTACTAGCATTCATCCCATCTCTCACATGGTGTAGCCCATAAGATTACTTTGCTAGCTATTATATCCTACTAATCCAGCCAGCCGTATCAAATAATATGTTTCTCTTTATGAATTAATCTATTTCATATATGATTCTTATATTTTATCAGTATTAATTCCTATGAAATTAGGATGTGTTGAGGCATGTGATATGTGTTTCCTAATAATTATATATAGAATAAGTTTTGCTGAAATGCAAGAAGCCTGCCTGCCTGTATCCAGCAAGATCAGCTAAATAGCTAAAAGTATGATTAATTAAGAGTAAGTCAGCATTAAGGCGGACAACCTGTGGCACAAATGAAAATGGTCCCTGAACTTTGGGGAACCGAAGGGAGGAACTACATACAACACTGAACAGGTTTATCCGGCGTCTGCAACCGGTTGGTAACTGCAGGGCACACCACAAACCTGGAAGTCGCCAAAAAAGCCTACGTTGGAGTGAGATAATCCTTATTAATATGCAAAGAGTAAGTGTCATAATCCACTAATGTATAGGATAAGGGTACCTATAAATTTCTTAAGGTACGAAAACAAGATTTGGGTATAGTAGGTTGGGCCTGAATTACACAGTGTAGGGATCTTATAAAATACCATGTAAGAATATCTTAGGAAGCTTTTTCTTTTCTTTGTTCTCCTATATTCTATATTTTTTATCTACCTATCATTCCATCTTCTATCATGCTATCAGCTCAGCTTGTGTAGTATAGTATAACTACTCAACATTCCTAACTATTGGGGAAGCCAGATCCACCTTGTTATGGGACATGCCAGGAGTACGGCTGGTCCTTCACCTCCTATTACCGGGTCCCCAAGGAAGGGTGTGAGTATGTTAGGTTAAGGTACTTATAATATGCATGTTACCACCAGGAGTTTTGGAATTCTTTTACTGTTTTGCAGTCATAAGTTTCACAGCATTTATTATTCTTCTGTTAATCTCAATAAAGCTTTTATCAATTTGGTATTGTCCTCAGTGTAAGTGTTTTTGCCAAGCACCCCGAGAGTCCTCTCCCGATATAGAATTCTCTGAGTTCTCGGACCCTATAGTCTGAATTGGACAAGAACTTATAAATCTTCTGGTCGGATGCGATCAGCAGCGAACCATAACAACTAACCCATAAAATTCAGGTCAACAGGTTGGCGAGCCAGCAAGAGTTTCAAGGTGTGCGTGGCAAACACTTACTTAAGGGGTTAAAAACACTTATTTAAGAAATTAAAAAGCAAAACTCTTTGTGACTTAGTCACTGGGCACAGTCTGGTAGCAGTTTCCTTTGTTAACAGATGAATTCTGGGCACCGATCCCAGAGAACTTATAATACTTCCTTTTTTTTCCCTCTTGCAGCTTGTGAGTCAAATGGTTTAACTGTTTCACGTCTGTTTGTCTGTTTTATATGGCCAAATATTGGGAGTAATGGTATTGCGTGATAAGGGGTGGGGTTTTTTGCATATTGAGTAGGCAGTCGCATTGGGCCCAATGACCCATACTCGTGGTGGCGTTGGAGTTGATTAATATTTTAAGGGCCGTGGTAGCTCAGAACTTGTATGGTTCCAGTTACCCCTTTGTAGTCCCCTCAGCTCCCCTGGGTTGCCCCCTTGAGCTGTCTCTGAGCAGTATTTGCCCCTCTGTTCAGTAGGTCCTGCCAGGACCTCTCGATCTGCTAATACACATTGGTCATCAAGGGAAGGGAGGGATCCTACTCCCATCCTTTCTTTTTGGGACTTGTTTGAAGTATTGTTGGACTGGTCTGGGGTATATATATTTTTTATTACTATTATTAGTTTTGTAAGGCATCTTTAGATCTCTTAATTTAGATTTAAGATTTAGAGTTAAGTTATAGTGTTAAGTTTTTCTCCTGGTTATTTTAAAGGTTAAGTATAGTCAGCGTAAAAAGCAAAAATGAGTGAGGGAAAGGCGGCAGAGCCTGTAGAAGCTGTCTGGGATATAGCCTTAGAGATTTTTGTTAGAAGATGCATTAGGGAACATGGAGGCGGTTTGGAGCAATTGAAAGATAGGGAAGTTCTCTCCGAGCATAGTAACCTGTGGGGTTTTGTAAGTCGGGTGATTGAAACTGAAACTGAGAGAAAGAAAAGAAAAAAGATAGTGAAGTGAAAGGGATTGCAATGGAGTGTTTGTTGACAACGTGTGGTCTTCTAGGATGGAAGTTAAATGTGAGAGAGGAGCTGCTCAGGAAGGCACATAAAGCTGTGAAGAAGGATAAGGAAATTCAGGAGTTAAAGGAACAGTTATGCACTGCTTCTGAAGAGCAGTTCTCTCTTTTCTGTAAAGGAAAAGAGTTGGAAAGGAAGTTAGAACGAAGTTAGCATCACGCCCATGAGGTGTGTGAGGAAGTGTATGGGTGGCAGAAATGAGCAGCTGCCAGTTTAAAATCACTGGAAGGTTATAAACCGACCGTGGTCAGTTGTTGAACTTAAATACCTATGCCCTTTTAGAACCACTTCTCCATATGTTAGTGCTCACACACATATTTTCTCAATTTACACATAGAATGCCACTAACACTAGTGAAAGCTTTTGTAACAATCATATCTTTTTGCTCATGCCTTAATGCCAGAAAGTTAGAAGGCAGCTGTGATTCACTCCGAAAGGATAAGGCAAGGTGTATGGCGTCGAGCTATATGGGAGAGACAGGAGATGAGTCAGCAGTGGTTTCTATTCCTATCGGGTTAGTGGAACCAACAGTAATTGATCAGCCCGTGGAGCCAGTAACAAGAAGGGGAACGAGAGAGCTAGCTAGTGCAGAGATGGCTTCTGAAGCCGCTAACGCAGAGAAACAGCCTGGTGAGTTAGAAGAGGAAGGTAACAGTGAAGTAATGGGAGCCAGTGTGCCAGCGGAAAAGGGAAGTCCTCCGGCCATAGTGCTAAAGGAGGAGTTAAGTGAACCAGACACTGTCATCCTAGAAAAGCAAGTGGATGTTGCAGAGGGAGAGAGAGAAGGAGATTCTGAAGAAAAGACTGTCTCAGCTCTTAGCAGAGCAGGAGAAGCGCCTTTGGAGGTTCAAATTGCCTAGAAAATGAGGCGTGCTGTATAAGAAGTGGTTCAGGTATCTAATACATGTGATACAATCATCACCAGGATTCAGGGGAGAGAGACAGAGAGAGAGCGAGCAGCTTAGAGATGTAATTCCCCCACCTAATGTGGTAGCACCATCCAGTTCAGGAGGCTTTTCAGGATCCTCTGATGGGGGCGGTCCTTTGTCATGGCAACCAGGCCAGTCACCAGCACTGCCCAGGTTCCTGGAATATCTAGGAACTCCGACTCCCATAGCCCTGTGGTATGTGTTAATGTCAGCACGTGTGCCAGCGGAACTTCAATCCGTAACTTTCACTGGTATAAGGAATATGTCAGCACGGTATGAGAGTGCCCTCCATAGAAGTTATTCAGAACACTACACTAACCATATATTTCCTAGGTTCCACTCCAGGGATATATCTGATCATTCTGATGAAGGAAGTACTGACTCGGATAGGAGAAGGCCCCCAGGTTTTGGGGGAGACACTTCAAATACTAAGTATCTTCAGATACTTCAGATACTGATTCCAGCGGCTGCCCAAACTCTCCAGATGTCACTCCTGACTGTCCCATAGCAGTGGTTATAGATATTAGAACTCTGGATTTAGTAGCTAAACAAGTAGGAATGATGGACGATTCCTCTGTTGCAGTACAGGCACAGTGTGTTCAGGAAACAGGACAAATATTTGGTTTGCCAAGTGATGACTGGGTTAAAATCTTACAGCTCACAGTAAATCGAGCCTTACAGAGCACCTTGCTCCCGGAGTATAGGAAGGGTGAGAAGTCTTTTTCAGAGACAGTACTGTGCTTGAGCATAATCAGCATCCTGGACAAAAGCCAAATGAGTCTTCCCACCAATTTCATCTACGGTTAAGTCCAGCTTGGCGCAGTCACATGAAAGAGGACACAAATGAACCACAGTATGTTAGCTTGTTGGTTAATAATTCTCTTCCCTACCTACAGGAAAGGGTTAACATGCATATCCATGATGGGACCTTCCTGGATGAGGCCCTGGTTCTTCTAGCCAAGGCCCATACCCAGGGAAACCCTAAAGCAGGTTGGCGTGGAGCCCCAGTTGCAACCCTACAAAAGCCACAGGCTACTACCATAGTGAGGATTGAGGGTCCTACTGGGACACCTCAAGGGCAGAACCAGACTAATCCTAGGTCCCCTCAATCTCAGCGCTGGGCCAATAATTTCAATTCACCGAACAATCGACAAGGATATGCATTCGGGCCCCAAGGGGGCCTCGAGATCGTGTTCCTTTTCTTGCAGGTGCTGCGCAGAACTCTTCTCATCCTCAGGGTTCTAGATTACCACCGCCTTATCAGGAGGAGGATCTCTCAGTAGTGTCAATGTTCAAGACAGTGCAGCAAATCCTGGAGACCCAACACCAGGATATCCGAGAACTCTGGACATGCCTAAACGAGTTGTTGTTGGGAGATCAACGTCCAAATCCTTTAAACCAACCAGTGGCCTCTGTGGACTCAACCCCTCCTCCCAATTGAGTGGCTTATTCTCATGCAGGGTTACCCCTGAGGAGGTGGAAGAGCCTGAAGGCTACCCGCCTATCTATCCTATAGATTACTCCGCATGATGCCAGCAGGCCCCAAGGAGCGTCACAACCCCTTTGGGAAGAGATGCAAGTGGAAAAGATGCAAGTGGAAGACCCACAGTATCTATAGTGGTAGGGAGCCTCCACCTAAATTTTATTGTAGATACCGGAGCAGCAATCAGTATCATCCATGTGAAGGATCCTAGATCCTCTGTTTTGGCATCTGGAAAAACAAAGATGCTATCAACGTTTGTAAACTACCAAGTTATGGCCATGCTATCTAAACCTATCGAAGTACAAATTGGTCACCTGCACGAGACCCATGTCTTTGCGATGTTCACATTGTCAGACCCAAAGGGTAATCTATTGGGGTCTGATTTCCTAGGTAGGCAGGAATGCGTTACTGATTTGACTAATCAGTTGTTGTGTCTTACTGAAGGACAAGAGTTGGGTTGCCTGCTAGTGGTCATGCTGGAGTGTGGTATGGTCACTCCAGCAGAGGGGCCAGAAACAGATGAATACCACCTGGACACGTTAATAGCCAAATGCACTCTATCCAGAGTTACAGGCCATACTTCGCAAACATGCTGATGCCTTTGCTAAACACAAACACGACTGTGGGTGCATGGCAGTCACTATTGTTGTGGAAGGGGGAGATATACCTGCTCAAAAACAATATTCCTTTCCAGACCAGACCACACCTTACGTAGCCAAGGCTATCAAGTCATTGCTGGCCCGGGGAGTCCTGCGTAGATGCACTTCTACAGCCAACTCCCCGATTTGGCCTGTTAAGAAACCAGATGGTTCCTGGTGCCTCACCTTCGATTACAGACGGTTAAATCAGGTCACCCCTTCTTGTGCCCCTACTGTGGCAAAGATGCCAGACCTCATACAGTCCTTTGACCCGGAGGCTAAGTGGTTCTCTGTGCTAGATATCAGTAACAACTTTTGGACTTTACCAGTGTCCCGGGAGTCGCAATACAGGTTTGCATTTAGCTTCCAGGGGGTCCAATGTTCCTGGACCCGATTACCACAGGGATATAAAATAGCTTGGCATTGTTCCACGCTCAAATGCGTCAAGTCCTGGCACGGTTTTCTAAATCGTCTATATTATTCCAGTACGTAGACGACCTTTGCTTAGCAACTCGCACCAAGGAAGAGTATTTGGCAAAGCTGGACGAGGTCCTGCAAATTCTTAAGGAAGCGGAATTAAAGTGCAACCCTGCCAAGGTGCGAGTAATGAAAACCATTGTCTCTTTCTTAGGTCTTACTCTGACAAAATGGGGTCAAACTCCCTCACAGCAAAAGGTGGAGGCAGTCCAAAAGTTGCTGATACCGGAGGACCTAACAGTGTTAAGATCCTTTTTGGGCTTAACTGGGTTCCACAGGGGTTTCATTCCTAATTTTGCTTCCATTGCAGGTCCCTTGTACCAACTGCTAAAGAAGGATGTTCAATGGGAATGGACTGAACAACACACGGAAGCAGTGCTCCAGCTGACACAGGCCCTTGTCAAGGCTCCTGTGTTGATCACTCCAAATCCTGAGATACCTTATCACCTGGAGGTGGCGTGAGTGTTAATGCATTAGCGGCTGTTGCTTCCCAGGAGAGGCATGGGAAATTCATATGCCTATGCCTCATGTTTAATGTCTCCAGTAAAACTTAAATATGACAACTGTGAGAAATACTTAGTGACCACTAGTTGGGCCATACAGCATTTTGCTTTCCTAATTGGCCTCAGCCCAATCATATTATACTCATTGCACACACCCCTTCAGTTTCTGCTATCTAATCAGGTTAAAGATGGACAGGTTTCTAATGCCTGCCTAGCCCTTTGGGCGTTGTTGTTACTGGGGAATGATATGCCAGTAAAACTTGTTAGGATGCCATTTTTGCTGCCCACAGCCTTACTGTATCAAGGAGAGCCCCATGACTGTCCAGACACAAACAGAGTCCAAAGGGAATGGTAGAAAGAGTCTTCTTCCTGCCTCTAATCCAAGAGATAGATTCCTTTAAAGGAAACCACTTCTTTGTGGATGGATCAAGCTGTCATGATCCTCAAGGGAATTCATGCACTGGCTTTGGGATTTATGTCATTCCTCCCAAAGGAGAGCCTTGGGAAAAAGCATACTCATGTACCTCACATTCAGCCCAATATGCTGAGTTAGCGGCGGTGGCTTGTGTACTGGAGTACTGTGTACAGGACTCCCTTAAAACCTTGTACCAGCGTACTGGTCTGTTTTCAGACTCCACTATGCGATTGAGAATGAAAAGGCTGACAGACTAGTCAGAGAGGGAGTTCGATCCGGGGAACCTTGGAAAGAAAAGGACTTAGAACATTCCTTCATAACCCTTGGTTCGAAGTGTTTAATTGCTGCTGCCAAGGTGGTAGAGACTGACATTCCTGACTTAAAGGAGATGCAAGCATTAGACAGAAATATAGTGGAGATAATTTGAGAACTCTCCAAGACAGAAGGAGAATGGTCATCTACATTAATCCCTGTATATGGGAAATACAAACAATATCTACAAGTGGTGGATAAAATCCTCATGTACACGGGAGGCCCTTTTCCATTTTCCTAAGAAGGGAAATGATATACATGGTCCATGATACTCTAACAGGAGGACATCAGGGAGCAGACAAAACTGTCCAACGTCTCTTAACCGTGGGATGGTGGCCTCTTCTTAAATTAGATGTACAACAGTACTGTAACAACTGTTTGACTTGTGCCCAAGTCAACCCAACTCCTTCCAAACGTAATGCACCATTACAATCTCAGGTGTATGAAAGTCCATGAATGGCTTTGCAGATTGATCTCATAGGCCCTCTACCGCAAACCCAAAGAGACAACCAATACCTCTTGGTGACTGTTGATCCTTTCTCAAAATGGGTGGAGGCCTTTCCTTTGAAGACTAGTACTGCAAAGGCCACAGCCAAGGTCCTGGCAGAACAAGTCTTCTCTCACTGGGGGATCCCTGCGAAAGTGGAATCAGACCAGGGATCACATTTCACAGGGCAGTTCTTCAAAGACTGTCTTAAACTAATGGAAGTCCCGCAGAGTCTACACATCCCATACAGACCACAGTCATCTGGGATGGTGGAACATACAAATCGGACCATAAAGGTAATGTTGAGGAAACTGGTGGATGCCAATGGATGCAGCTGGGATTCCCTCATGCCTCTAATTCTCATGGCACTAAGGGCAACTCCTGCTGCATCGACCGATAAGACACCCTTTGAAGTAATGACAGGCCGAAGTATAAGGTTGCCAGAACACCTAATTTGGCACACAAGTGGTACTCAATTGGAGGGAATCAAAATGGACACCTATCTGCAAAATCTGCAGGCACATTTAAAACATCCATCTTTAGGTAGCCACTAAATTGGGGAAATCAAAATGAAAGGCTAAGGCCTACTCTGATAAAACCCAAAAAGAAAATACTTGTGATCTAGTAATGCTGTTATCCTACAAAGCACCAGAGCACAGACTGTGTAATTGGTGGATTGGACCTTTCCGAATCATTGATAAACTCAGTTCAGCAGTGTACAAGATTAAAGTAACAGGAAGCAAGCATACTAAAGATAAAATCTACCACGCTTAATCAGTTAAAACTGTAATGATCATCCAGGTCCCAGGAGCAGCTTGCTTCCCAGGAGCTAGCCGAATTGTCTCCTGAAAACCCACCATAGTTGGAGTTCAAAGGATTGCAGTCATGAAATGGACATTGAGATTTCTGATCTGCTACTCCTTCATCTTTGCCCTGAGGGTAGGAGTAAGCCAAAATCAAGACTTTGGGACTAGACTCCTGCATCAAGTACGCCAAGCTGCCCAGGACCATAATACCCGACAACGCCTCCATGCTCAGGTGTTTGAACATTGAAAATGTATTGCCCTGCCAAAGGAGACTGAACAAATCATTATCACCAATCAAGGCAATGAACTTACTTTGAAGCTATATGCCAATTTGCTGGCAAATGGCTCTATGGATTCATTCCCACATCTTGTAAACATCTTAAGTGTTAATGCGATGGTGAATATTATTTGTGGTTGGAAAGAGGAGACCAAGGCTAAATCTTCACCTTCACAGGATTCAAAGTCAGAAGAATATGAGGTAATCATAAATTGGCAATACACACAAAATCAGGGAAAACTGGTCATAGCAATAAAACGGCGGACCAAACTATCCGCCTGGACTAATGACGCTCATAATAATGATCAGCAAAAGAACCAATCATTAGGAAAGGAAATTATTTGCTCTGCACCTGGGGACTATGTCATTAACACAATCACTGAGGCATTGCAATCCCTAGAATTGGGAAGAATCCCCAATCTAATCAAAGATAAGCAATTAGTTAATTGGTATTGCCCTAAATGTTTTCAAAGGCCTGAAGGAGAGATCTGTATGTTTGAATGTATGTCCGCATGTATCCATTGGAATTATGAGACAAATGGGGTCTGTGACACCACATCCTAACCGAGACAGTTGTTTATTTTCTCAAAATTGTGTTGTAGCATGATCCTTGTATGTTTCATTCACAGCCTCTTTACCTGTGTTTAACTCAGACAAGGATGTATAAGCGGTTGGCTGCAGTACAGTCCATAGGTCACCTCGAAGACTGCATCTACCAGGAACGTGCCAATGTGCCTCCCTTGGTAGTCTATCACACTCTAACCCAAACATGGAAAGTTCCGCAGATGGCCTGTTGCTCTAAAAAGGGGCCTCAGTATATATGCAGATGGAATGTGTTTGAGGCAAATACTATCTTGTGTGGACTGCAGGGAGAGCTCCAGAATCAATCATCGTTACAGTGTATGGTCCAACTGACCAGATGGAAGACTCCTACAGAGAGGATGACCTATGCTGGAAATAGCCAATTTTGCATAGTAACCAACCAGGAAAGGTTCCTACATGGTTCCTTGGAATGTCAGGTCACAGATCCAAACTTCTGTTTTACTCCTAAGCAGTTTACCTCAATTGGAAATCAAGTGATTTCCCCTATTCCTGCCTTTGAAAATACAACTGTTCTATCTGATCCCTCCTATCAGGATTTGACTATCCAATATACCTCAACATTTTTAGTACATGCATCCGATGAAGTGAGCTGTAGCTCACGAAAGCTTATGCTCTAATAAATTTGTTAGTCTCTAAGGTGCCACAGGTACTCCTTTTCTTTTTTCAGTTTAATTTAGTTTTTCTTTTGGCTTGTTTAAATTTTACAGTGTGGTCTGTTGGGAATTGTGTGTTTGGGGACTGTGTGGGAGTGTGGGATCAGAGGCCTACTAGCTATTAGCTGAGTGTGCACTAGCAAGGCTCTAGTCCTTTGATCCTTGATCATTCTTGATCACTGTGTTGAGCTAGGAGCAAAAGCCTTATAAACCTGATGCTAAGTGACCAAGGGGCACTAGCAAACAGGGGACTTTGAGAAGGAGTTTGTAGGAGGGAAAAAGAATAAAATCAACATGGTTCAGAAAATTTACATCGCCAATGCCAACACTGCTCCGAGCTCCTCCACCTGTACCTGTGTGCAGACAGAGAACCCAACCATGGATGCCTGTGCCCAGGTCCTGGTGTGGATTTGCAGAGACTGTGGCCTGCATTTCCCAGTCATAGAAAGCCATGTTAGGGAGACCATCCAGTGTGAGAGGTGCCAACAGATAAATCTCTCAGGAAGCAGGTGGGAGAGCTATAGGAGGAGGTGGCTAGGCTGAGAAGGATCCGAAAAGCCATGTACCACTTGCAAGAGGAAACAAAGGGTGGTGGTGGCTGATGACATGACTCCCTTCTAAGGGGGATGGAAGCATCCATCTGCCGACCTGACCAGGCATCCCGGAAGGTGGGCTGCCTGCCAGGGGCCAGTATTCGGGACATTACAGAGGACTGCAGAGGATCATCCGGCCCTCTGATTACTATCCCATGCTTCTCATTCAAGTGGGCATGAGTGATGCTGCAAGATATGACCCTAAGCAGATCAGAAGTGACTTCAGGGCTCTGGCAGTGAGGATGAAGGAGTTGAGGATACAGGTTGTGTTCTCATCGATCCTTCCCACCAAGGGTAGGGGCCCAGGCAGAGAGAGACATCCTGGAGATGAATGAATGGCTGCATGGATGGTACCACCAGGAGGGCTTCAGCTTCTTCAACAATGGGATGCTGTTCTGAGAAGAACTGCTGAGCAGACATGGGGTCCATGTATGAAAGAAGGAGAGGAGTATCTTTGGATACAGACTAACCTAGTGAGGTTTCAGAGTAACAGCCGTGTTAGTCTGTATTCGCAAAAAGAAAAGGAGTACTTGTGGCACCTTAGAGACTAACCAATTTATTTGAGCATAAGCTTTCGTGAGCTACAGCTCACTTCATCGGATGCATACTGTGGAAAGTGCAGAAGATTTTTTTATACACACAAAGCATGAAAAAATAGAGTGGGGTGGGGGGAGGTATTTTTTCATGCTTTGTGTGTATAAAAAGATCTGCTACACTTTCCACAGTATGCATCCGATGAAGTGAGCTGTAGCTCACGAAAGCTTATGTTCAAATAAATTGGTTAGTCTCTAAGGTGCCACAAGTACTCCTTTTCTTTTAACCTAGTGAGGTGGCTTTAAACTAGGTTTGATGGGATCAGGAGACAAAATCCCACAGGTGAGTCCAGAACTTGGAGACCTGGTTGGAGGGTTGAAATCTGGGAGGAATATGGGCAATAATAGCAGAGAGACAGAACAACAAGAGGGAATATAGATGGGAACTCTAATGAACATCTTAGATGTCTGTATATTAATGTAAGAAGTATGGGGAATAAACAGAAAGAACTAAAAATAGCAGTGAATAATCATAATGATGAAATCATTGGTGTCATAGAAA
Organism: Natator depressus; assembly: GCF_965152275.1. NCBI lineage: Eukaryota > Metazoa > Chordata > Testudines > Cheloniidae > Natator > Natator depressus. Next base: position 23,420,371 of record NC_134238.1, read on the forward strand.
CTTCATATAATTCATATGACTGGAATATTGATATAGAAAAGTATAGCTTGTTCAGGAAGAGGAGGCCAGGGGAAAAGGGAGAAGGTGATGTCTTTGATAACAAACATATATACACTTGCACTAAGACTGAGATAGAAGTGAGAGGCAGATCTGTTGAAAGTCTCTGGGTAGGGATACAAGGGGTAAAGAACAAAGGTGATGTCATGGTAGGACTTTACTACAGACCACCTAACCAGGAAGAAAACGTGGATGAGGCTTTTTAAAAAAAACTAACAAAATCATTGAAAACACAGGACTTGGTGCTGATGGGGGACTTCAACTACCCAGATATTTGTTGGGAAAATAACACAGCAGGGCACAGATTATCCAACAAGTTCTTGGAGTGCACTGGAGACAACTTTGTGTTACAGAAGGTGGAGAAAGCGACTAGGGGAGAGGCTGTTTTAGATTTGATTCTGACAAATAGGAACTGGTTGAGAATTTGAAAGTGGAAGGCAGAAGGTGGGTGAAAGTAATCATGAGACGATAGCACTCATGATTCTAAGGAATGGTAGGAGGGAAAGCAGCAGAATAAAGACAAGGGACTTCAAGAAGGCAGACTTTAGAAGACTCCGAGAATTAGTAGGTAAAATCCCATGGGAAGCAAGTCAAAGAAAAAAGAGTTCATGAGAGTTGGCAGTTTAAGGAGATGTTATTAAGGTCACCAGAGCAAACTATCCCAATGCGTAGGAAAGATAGGAAGTATGGTAAGAGACCATCATGGCTTAACCAGGAGATCTTCAGTGACCTAAAACTCAAAAAAATAGTCATACAAATAGTGAAAATTAAGTCAACTTATGAAGTATTAATATATAAAAAACAAAAAACCCCACAAGCATGCAGGGACAAAATTAGAAAGGCTATGGCCCACCATGAGGTTAAACTAGCTAGGGATATAAAGGGTAACAAGAAAACATTTTACAAATACATTAGAAGTAAGAGAAAGACCAATGACAGAATAGGCCCATTACTCAATAAGGAGGGAAAGACAATAATAGAAAATGTAGCAATGTCTGAAGTGTTAAATGCCTTTTTTGTTTCAGTTTTCACCAGAAAGGTTAGCTGTGATCAGATGGCTAACATAGTGAACATCGGTATAAATGGAGTAGGCTCTGTGGCTAGACTAGGGAAAGAACAAGTTAAGAATTATTTAGATAAGTTAGATATCTTCAAGTTGTCAGGGCCTGGTGAAATACATTCTAGAATACTACAGGAACTGGCTGAAGAGATCTCTGAGAACTCATGGAGGATGAACGAGATCCCAGAGGAGTGGAAAAGGATAAATATAGTACAGATCTATAGTAAGGGGAATAAAGATGACCCAGGGAACTATAGATCAGTCGGCTTAACTTTGGTACCCAAAAAGATAAAGAGCAAATAAACAAAAAATCAATTTGTAGGCACCTAGCAGATAATAAGTTTATAAGTAACAGTCAACACGGATTTGTCAATAACAAATCATGAGACAAGGTGGGTGAGGTGTGATGTGAAGGTGATTTTTTAGCATCTGATGAATGACCAACACATTTACGAATGGAGAGGGCTCCTAAGCTGCAGAAGGGGCCCTCCTGAATTTAACTGGCTGTCTGGAATTCCTATTCCTTGAGAAGTTCACATGCATCACCAACCAGAAATGGGTGAAAATGAAAAAAAAAATCGAAAGACTGATTCACGATGAAGACACATTATAGCTTCCTTACAAGCATCCTGCATTCCTGCACTGGGACCAAGAACATCCACCACTACCATTTGGAGTGTACTAAATACATCCTCCACTACCATTTGGGCTAACAATACAGGTGGCCAGGGACACTTCTACTGAGGCAGATGGTTTGATGTGGCTGAGTTATAAACTGTGCTGTACTTGCAGGAAAAGGAATGTAAGCTCCATAAAAGTTTCATACCCCAGCCATCTTTCTAACAGTAAGCATGTACCTAGTAAAACATTAATGCTAATTGCTTAACTTTTTATTCCATTTCCGTTTTGAATCGCACATGGTGCTGAGGAGCCGAGGCGCTAGAGAAATGGCGCGGCTTATGCCCCCAGTGGGAGCACACTACAATGCCCTGCTTGTAATAAATAATTTTATAGAGAGTAATCCTGAAGGCCCTCCCACTCTTAATATTAATAACATAAACTGGCAGGGGAAACATACCAACCTCCAGCTCCACAGCTTGTTGTACTGCTGCTTCAACTATGGGCTGTTCCCCTGAGCTGTCCCCAAACAGGTCCTCCGAATATGGACCCAGGATGTGATGTAGCTGCTCCAGCAGCGTAGTCTGATCCGGGAATGGCCTCAGCAGCAGGATTACTTTAGGGTTTTGGTCTGGCGGCTGCAGGCTCTCCTCCGGTGCTGCCTGCGCTTCTGGGGTTATAAGCATGCCATTCCTGCTCAGGAGATTGTCATGCACCACTGGAGGCTGTGTGCTTGGCATGGTTCCCAGCACCTGATCAAATTCCTCACAGAGGAGGCAAGTAGACAGGGAGTTCCCTAAGGCGTGGTTCTCATCCTTGGTTTGATAGGCAGTCTTGAGATGCTTGACCTGCTCCTGGCATTGATTGGTGGCCTGGTGAATCCCCAATGCTACCAGCCTCTCAGGGTATGTCCATATTGCACTCTAAACCTGGGCTCTGACTCAAGTTTGAGCCCAAGTCCCATTTCCAGCCACACAAAGATCAGTCTCATTCATGTGAGCAAGCACTCTGGAGCCAGGTCCTAGGTCCCTGCTCGGGGGTGGGTCATAGCCAGAGTTCCATTATGACTCGGGTCCAAACCCTGTCATTTTGCAGTGTGGATGCAGGTCAAACTACAGATCCGAGTCAGAAGGTCTGTGTAATGCAGTATGGACGAATTAGCATGGCTGCAAGACCCGAGTGCAGCAATGGTGAACCCATGTTTACAATGCAGTGTAGACACTCAAGCACATGCGGAGTCCACAAGCCAAGTTCCACAGACAGAGGCTAACTGTGCAATGTAGACAGACCCTTGAAGATTCTTGCATACATATGCTCATTTCTTGTGCACTTCCGCAAATCATAGGCCTTGCTCTCCTCACACCATAAATTTACCAGAATCCCGCTGTGTCCCTCTGGCCAGCTAGCAGCATGCTGGATGTGGGGTTTCTTCTTAGTGATGGCCATCGCTAACACAAGACAGAGTTGAGCAGTCCATGTGGAAAGGAAAGGTTAAATGCCAAACAGCTGTATTAGACCCAGGAGGGTGCTTCCCATTCCTGGGAACAGAGTAGGAAGTTTGGGTATAGAAGGGCTAGGTCACACAAGTCTAAGGAATTATGGGATAACATTGGCAGACTCTCCAAACATAAGCCTGGCAACCTGGACTTCCACTACATCCAGGCTGCAAAATGAGTTGGTTTGGATCAGTCCCAGAGCGGGACATGGGCTCAGACCCATACCCCTGGATGTGTCTACAGGCCTGCATCCTGAGAGGTTTCTGATGTATGTCAAAAGGCCTTGTGTGTGTGTGTGTGTGGGGGGGGGGATTCTGTTTAAACCTGAATCTGAACCAGGGTTTACTATGCAGTGTAGACATACAATATATACCCAGATCCTGTAAGGGTATGCCGATTTATGAGTATCTCAGATGTGGTTTACATTTATTATAAGTGATCTGAGATCATAAGCAGAAGCTGCAGATCCTGTGATTAGATAATAGCTGCATCTCGTCCTTTGAGAGTAAATTCACATAATAGCATGAGCAATAATAGTCACTTTAATAATTGACAGTTATTGGCTCACTCTAATTGCTTGTTTTATAGGCCAATACCTCATTCCAAGGCTCCACACGCCATTCCAAGCAGGGCTCTGTATTACAGCTAATGCTCAGTTGTGGTTTATGTTCTAATAATTGGCAGTGAAAAGGCCGTAGAATTCGCTTATCACGAACATCAGTACAGTGAACATCACGGGTTTTGAAACCACCACCGCAGTTTGTAGAGCACTGTGCACAGAATACAAAGAAGCACATCTTTAAACCACAGACCTCTGACAGGCTAACATTTCCACATTCAGGGGGATGAATGCAAATGTTTGCCTCATGAAACATGACTGGAATTTCCTGTTCTTCTTAGGAGCAATGTATCATTAGGATGAAAAACTGTTTCTCATTGCAGCAGATCTGAATGTGCCAAAATTATTTCCCTACCATCACTGGAATGTTTGAAACATCCACCAGTAATACAAATGCCTTGTTAATTAAGAAGCCCTGACAGTTGGTTCCAAAAAGTCTCATAATAAGAGAGTAATAATACATCATAAAAACCATCCCCACAATTAAACATGCAATAGATTCTAAACTGCTTTGTTTATCAAGTAAGAAATAAGCCAATCACCATTCAGGGTTTGGAGGAAATTCCCACCATCATGTAATGAAAAACAAGGGCATTGTGGGGATACTACATGTTCCTCTGGAATGTCTGGTAACACTGGTAAATGCTGGAGGCAGGATGGACCACTGCTCTGGTACCTTATATTAAACTCCTAGAAACTTGTAGGTTCAAGTCCCAAAACAATGAAGCATACGCCTTTAAAAAAAACTGATTTAATCCAGCCTTTTTTATACTGCCCTGCAGTGAAATGCAGCAATATTATTGTGATGGGTTCTTTATAAATGTTTCTAATAATAAATAAAATAATAATAATAATAACAACGAGTAATGAGAATAATAACCACCACTCTCAAAAATCCACATAGCAAACACATAACACCCCCCAAAAACGTATTTTTATATACGAGAGAGTAATTTGGTTTGTAGCACTAGATTCCAAAAAATAACAGGGTGGCTAATATGGCAGGAATTTTTATTACGAAGAGATTTTTACCTCAAATTAGCCACATAACATGTCTCATAATCCCTAAAATGTCTCTTGGTTACAGTACTTTATCACTAGCCTTGATTTTTAGTTTCTTTCTGTCATATAAACATAATTCACTTGTCACAGAACCAGTGACATTTATGGAGGGGAAAAAAGGGTGAAATTCACCCCTGCACAGAGGACTTGAAGGCTCTCGTAAGACTGAGGGCATGTCTACACGACAGCCGTAAGTTGACCTATGTTAGGTCGACTTACTGCCACTGCAGTCCACACCACCCTCCTTCTGTAGGTGGTGCGTGTCCTCACCAGGAGCACTTCCAAGGACTGAAGAGGGACAGTGTGGGCGGCTGAGAGCCCTCCGCACATCTCCCTGCCTAGAACCCAGCTGCCTCCCAGAAGTGAGGGCCAGCTGCCTGGGCTTTTCGCCTCCCTGAGTGGGAGCCTCCGGGCAGCAGCCCAGCTGGGAGTGGGGAGCCGGGGACAGCTGGGCTCTAGCTGCCCAGCTTTCTTGGCAATTTCATGGCTCTCATGGAAGCTGTGAAGCTGACAAGACAGCCAACAGCCGATATAAGTAAAGCAGTGTCTACACACAGACATAAGCCCTATGTCCCTCATGGAGGTGGAGTTATGATGTGGCTAAAGTAGGGCACTTACATTGGTAGGACAAGGCACTAGTGTGTACAGTGACATAATTAGGTCAATGTAAGCTGCCTTACATCAACCTAACTGTGTAACGTAGACCAGGCATAAGTGGTGTATTGGCCTTATGTGGACTTTCTGCACAGGGTGAATTTCACACACAAATCACTTATCAGTTGAGGTGCTCACTGATATGGTACAATTTTCATATCGCATTAAGAATAGGGATTCAACCTTTCTGGAAAACTTCCTGTCCATGGACCTAGCCCTGCTCCAATGGCCATGTCAGTTCCTGTGAATGGAACCAAGGGAAAGAGTTTGGGATCTAGCTTTCTTTTATTTTGTTTAATTGGTATTATTGCATATTGCAGATTCAACACATTGTTAGGGGTTTGGGGAACAGCATGGAAGTTATGGTGGCATTTTTTGACTGACTAGAGACATAAAACAATGAACTTATATACCATCACCAAAAAATTTCAGGCCTTCCTCAGACATCTTAAAGCTGCAAAAAGGGATAAATCCCAGTCATTTTAATTTGCATATTACCTTTAGGAGTCATATATAATCTGACAAGAGACAATGTGTGTAACGGGAACAGGCTATGACTCTATAAAATACAATGGATAACCATTCTCTCAGCTACATTTTCCTTCAGTTCCTGAAAGAAGGCAATGATTTCTCTGAAGTTCAGGCAGCAAGGTTACAAGTATTTTAGGGCCTATTCCTATATCCACTTTAATCAACTCCATTGACTTTGATGGGCATTAGTTCAGGATGATAGTGAAGTTTGTAGCAAGGGGATAATGAGATTAAAATAGTCGGGAAATGCCACTGCAGACACAAGAAAAATGAGAGAAAGCATGCATACAGCAGGTGGTAGTTTTGCCTCATGAGATCTCTGTGAAATACGTTGTAAAATACAAGAAGTGATCATTGCTATATTTCTACATGCAAGATGTAACCAACATGTCCCCCAAGTTCCGCAATTAAGAGAGAACAGAATTTGCAACATATGTTTAGCAAAGGTTACCCAGACCATAAACACAAAATGAAATTAGCTGTAAATAAGCTAGAAAGGAAATTATCAAATGAATGCTGAAAGATCAACCAGGAATCATGTGTGCATTCACTCAGTAAATTATTATTTTAAATAGTGAGACATTTTAAATCTAAGTATAAAACTGCATGGTTTCTGAAGTTAGTTAATTTACTGCTAACATACATAGTGCTAAATGATGTTACCTTGCTCCAGGATCCTGTTTTCCAGTTAGCACATGGACGGAGATGACATCTTCTTGCAGGGTCAGGTTTTTTAATGTGCTGACAGTCAGATTCATTCTTACTGTTACATTCCACATGTCTCCAAAAAGCCCCCACACCACAGGTGGTAGAACACTGTACAGTTAAGAGATGAAAGGCAGAAGTCAGTTGCAGATTAATAAATCATTTGGTAACTATGAGAGCAGGAAATGAACGAAACCAGAAGTTGCATGTGATTTGAAATGTCAATCATATTCACTGCAGAGAGCAATTAACAAAAGGTAACGCTCAGAGATGGGCATGGAATGAAGTATCTGCTGCCCACCCAGAAGCAGCATTAACTTTTCGGGCATGGCGAACAGTGCAGTGGTTTTCCAGCTTTTTCATATTGCTTAACACAAAGATCCTCTTGTGGATGACTTTTTCATTGTCCTGATTCCATAATGATTGGCCTGTCTTGCAAAAGGTCAGGATATTCAGGAGGCAGATTTCAAGTTACAGAAGCTGCCTCAGTTAACATTACATATAGTTCTTTTGCTTGGCTATGAAAATGAAAAGGAACAATCTTCTGATGTATAGCATGCACCACAGGTGCTGACTTCCCTGCTTTTCCCTAGGTGCTCGACCCCCCCACTCTGTCCCCGGTCCTGCCCCCACTCCACCCCTTCCATGAGGCCCTGCCCCGCCTCTTTCCACCCCTGCCCGGCCCCCATTCCAACCCCTTCCCCAAAGTCCTCACCCCAACTCTGCCGCCTCCCTGCCCCTATTCCAACTCCTTCCCCAAATCCCTACCTCAGCCCTGCTTCTTCCCCACCTCCTCTCCTGAGTGTGCCACATTCCCGCTCCTCCCTCCTTCCTCCCAGAGCTTGCTACGTCACCAAATAGCTGTTTGGTGATGGCTGGGAGGTAGGTGGAGGAACAGGGATGTGGCACACTCATGGGGGGAGGAGGAGGAGGAGGTAGGTTGGGGTGGGGAGCTTGGCTGACAGTGGGTGCAGAGCACCTACTAATTTTTCCCTGTGGGTGCTTCAGCCTTGGAGCACCCATGGAGTTGGCGCCTATGGCACTATTCTTCTCTGGCAAACTCCTCCCACTTAACTAGCCATTCCAAATCTGTAAGGGCAGCCCAGCATTTCTTTTGTAATTGTTCAGCCCTTCATTGGACCTCCAACTTCTGTTTTTCTAGGGTCAGTTGTCAACATGCCTACCCTCCACTCTATTTCTCCTCTCGATTGCCAATACTGCTGGTGACTGAAGGAGATAATTAACAATTAGAATTGATTGTTTGATGCTGAAAAATTTGTAACTGCTGAATAACCAAACAGGAAGATGCGGCTGATTATAAAGATGACAAATTGCAATAGTGACCAAAAATCTCCATCATGTTGCATCTTTGGTGTCCTACATGGAATGAACTTGGTCATCCCAGTCCAGTTTCCAGGGGACATGAGTCCTCATCGTCCACCAAAAAGCCAAATTTTGCACCTTGCAGAGAGTCCCAAGACTGAGTTGACAGGAAGCTAGAATTACTTGCTCACTGCTAAAAGTGCTCCCTCTATATCAAGGCTGAAGCACAATGGCAGGCCAACATGAGGAAGTTTCCACTGTCGCTGCCCGAACTGTAGCTGATCCGTGCTAAAAACAGTCAGTGAGAGGTGTGGGTTCAGGTGCCCAAATCTTAATGTAAGTGACATACTTCAGGCACCATTGTTTGAAAATATTGACATCAATTGATGCAAAAAAAAATAAAGGGGAAAATTCCTTTCTGACCCCAAATATGGTGATCAGTTAGACCCGGAGCATGTGGGTAGAACCACCAGCCAGACAGCTGGGAAAGAGCCCTCCCCATTTCGTTTCCCTTCTCTAGTCGTTGGAGATATTTGCTAATAGCAAACACATCGGCCATATGCCATTGTAAATAAGTTTATTGAGAGGATGGTATGATGAGGTTATCAAGTCACGTTTTTTGCCCCCACTACTCCCCTTGGAAGTCTGTTCCAGACCTTCACTCATCTGATGGTTCAAAACCTTCAACTAATTTCAAGCCTAAAGGTATTGATGGCCAGTTTATATTCATTTGTTCTTATGCCAGCACTAGGCCTTAACTTAAATAACTCCACTCCCTCCCTAGTGTTTATCCTTCTGATGTATTTATAGAGACCAATCATATCTCCCCTCATCCTTCATTTGGTTAAACTAAACAGGCCAAGCTCCTTAAGTCTCCTCTCATAAGGTAGGTTGTCCAGTCATCTGATCATCTTAGTAGCCCTTCTCTGCATCTGTTCCAGTTTGAATTCATCTTTCTTAAACATGAGAGACCAGAATTGCACACAGCATCAGACTAATGAGTTAAGTCTCCACATCTTATGAGTTACAAATCACTTACCTCACTCCAGTTCCCCACTATCCAGTACACATCACCATGCAAAATATTGGAGATTCTTGCATAATCCAGTTCTGTGGCATTGGATAATTTCCCCTCAGAAACTGTACTGTGGTTCTTTGGAGCATCTTCAAGACTTGGAGATTTTGTGCTTTGGGTATGATCTATCTCGTCAGAGGGTTCCATTTCTGTTCCATTTTCAAACTGGACTCTTGATACGTTATCAAACATTGCTGGCTTTATTGTAACAGGCTCTTCTGTGGTGGCCTTTTCTGTGACAGGTGTATCTATTTGCACACGGATACTTTTTAGGTTCACTGTTGTTGAAGATGACAGTCTTTCTGCTGCTATGCTACTAGTAGACTGGGTAGAAGATTCATGTTGATAAAATGTTGGTGACATTTTGGGAGTCGTAATGACATGGGACCTGATGTTTGGAGTTTTGCTCCTGGTTTTGATTGCAGGACTGCTTTCGCCTTTGTCACTAGGGATGTCACTGGGTTTGTTATTGCCTTCTATGGACCGATCAGTATTGTCAGACTCTTCAGTTAAATAATCATAGCCTGGATTTACTTCTGGACTTCTGGTTAATGAGGTGGTGCAACTAGCACCTCCTGTCTGAACAACGCCCTCTTCTGAAGCAGAGTCCAGATCCATGTTAGACACATTTTTGACTTTTCTTATATTTTCAATACTTGAACTATTACTGACAGTACTATCTTGGCGTGACCTGTTTCCATTAAACACAAAGGGATAATTATAATCATTATTTGATCTGTTAGAATTATTTTGTAATGTTCTTTTTTCCATGTTGTCCTTTTTGGAAGAGTGGACAGGACTGGAGGAAGTAGAGTCTAAAGCAGTTGTGCTTTGGGACTCAGGTATTTTTGTTGTTGTCTGGTATTTTTGGCCCAGTTTAGGGATGGGTATTCTGCCTGATGGGCCTCTTTTGGGATTAACTGCTGTCTTCCTGATTATGATCTTTCCTCTGTTGGGTTTCACTGGGGGTATCAATAGTCGTCTGGTGGAAGGACACTGCTGGAGGCCACACAGAGCCTTAGCATTTGGTCTCTTGAACATATCACATGGTTCATCATTGTTTTTGGCACAACTGATTTTACGAGTCCGTACCCCACCGCCACACGTAACTGTACACTGCAAAATAAATAGTCAATTTTCAGTCCCTATCTCTTGACTCTCCTCAACATATTCATACACATCATTACCAAACGTGCATCTATCTATAAAAATCAATGTTCTTATCAAAATCAACAACAAAGTTTTCCCCTAGAAATAAGCATTTTGATTTTTACTAGGGGGGAGTTCTTCACGGAAGGGAGATTTGTAATACTTTCCCACATACTGTACATAGTGAATGTCACCCAAGGTGGACAGAAATTATACAGATTAAATGATAAAGGCAGCATCTCAAAGTGGGATCATTCCATTGCACAGTCTTAGAGCACACTATTTTAAAGTCCTGTTTGCACAATCCCCACACGAAGTTTAAGAAATGTCAGAGACTTAGAAGGTCACCACCCAAAACATGCCTGGCCCGCTCACTTTGGTTGCTCTCAGTCTCCCAGATCTGCATTTTCATGTAATGTCCTTCAGCCTCCTCCAACTCCAGAAGCTAACCTGTGTTTCAAACTCCCCTACATACTCTTTGCTTCAATCACTGTCAGTCAGCATATTTTGTAAACATTCTGCCTAAGTCCCTACCTTATTCTTAGTTTTCTAGATTCTTCTGCTCCCTTATGCCCTACGAGGAGAACCAGAAGGGGAAGGAGGAGTGTGGAGAGTTCTCTAAAACCTGCTGAATAGGAAATGGAGCCAAAACGGCATTCTCTCAATTTGCCAATAAATGCCCCATTAGCGTGCTGAGCTAGCCCGCCTGTTCTGTTTTTTGTAGCATGGATTCATGAAGAACGGATGCCAAATTAATGGAATTGCATGAATACTTTGTTAATACTTTATGAGGAAACCTGTGTAGGTTGTAACTTATTTTCTTTATCAGTCCAGTATGCCAGTTGAAGGGCACACTCTATGGCCTAGTACAGAAAGATCTGTGAAAGGCCATGGGACCATTCTGTGCCATTCCATCCAGCATATTACATGGGGAGCAGTCCCTGTGTTCTAATGAGTTCAGGGTCTGCAATTGTGTCTGGCCCTTATGCAAAGGGAGAAGAATACTCCTTCTACCTTCCTCCCACACCCAAAGGCACAATTTGGTCCTCAGTGACTGTAGCTATGCTGCGGTTTTTCTGAAATTTCCCCACATTTCTCTAGCTCTACAGGTGCGAGCAATGGTGCTAGTGAAGATTGACAATTGGCAGTTTAACCACTGGTTCATCTAACCCTGTTCAAAGCAGGTTGAGGTGGCATGATGGTAGAAACACCAGTGGCCAGGTTACAGAATCATAGAAATGTAGAATTGGAAAGCACGTTGAAAAGTCATCGAGTCCAGCCCCATGTGCTAAGGAAAGATTAAGTAAAACTAGAAAAACTCTGACAGGTGTTTATCTAATCTGTCCTTAAAAACCTCCAGTGATGGGGACCTAACAATCTCCCTAGGTAACCTATTCCAGAGCTTAACTACCCTTATAGTTAGAAGGTTTTTCCTAATAACTAACCTAAGTATCGCTTGCTGCAGATTAAGTCCATTACTTTTTGTCCTACCTTCAGTGGATATGGAGAACAATTGATTAATATCCTCTTTTTAACAGTCCTTAGCATATTTGAAGACTTATCAGGTCCCCCTCAAGTCTTCTTTTCTCAAGACTAAACATGCCCAGATTTTTTAACTTTTCCTTATAGGTCAGCTTTTCTAAACTTTTTATCATTTTTGTTGCTCTCCTCTGGACACTCTCCAATTTGTCCACCTCTTTCCTAAAGTGTAGCACCCAGAATTGGATGCTGTACTCCAGCTGAGGCCTCACCAATGCAGAGTAGAGCAAGACAATTACTTCCTTTGTTTTACATATGACAAACCTGTTAAATACTCTGGAATCATATTAGATTTTTTGGCAACGGCATCACATTGTTGACTCATTCAATTTGTGATCCACTATAACCCCCCAGATTCTCTTCCAGTTATTCCAGTCATCTAACCAGTTATTCCTCGTTTTGTACTTGTGCCTTTGATTTTTCCTTCCTACATGACATGTTCATAGGCAAACTAGGGAAATGTGGCCTAGATGAAATTACTATAAGATGGGTGCAATACTGGTTGAAAAACTGTACACAAATTTTATAAGCATATTCTTCACTCTATTATCCAAGTCATTAATGAAAATATTGACTAGTACCAGTCCCAGGACTGACCTTGGCAGGACCCGACTAGATACACCCTTGACTCTTGATAACTAGTAGCATTTTGGAGGATAGGATTAGAATAGAAAACTACTCTTTGAGTAGTCTTTCAACCAGTTGTACACCTATCCTATAGTTATTTCATCTGAGCCCTACTGACTTGAATACATCTAACTTACCTAAATATTATTTTAAACTGTTCTTTCCCTATTTTGGCTTGCATTCCTTCCCCCTTGTTGTTAATATGAATTGTGTGGAGTACCTGGTCAACTTTTACCTTTTTAGTGAAGACTAAAGCAAAATAAACATTAATACCTCAGCCTTTTTGATGCCATCCTTTCTTAGTTCTTCTTCCTCACTATATATAAGACCTGATGGAGCCATATGGGCCTCTTACTAGTCTTCCTAACTTTCCTTCACATTATGTAGTTTGCAGTTATGCCTTTAATATTGTCTCCTTGAGAAACTGTCAGCTCTCCTGAACAAATTTAATCCTGTGGTAGGTCACCTACCAGTTCTCAGAGTTTGTTATTCTGCTTTTCTAAAATCCATTGTCCTTACTCTGCTGCTTTCACTTCTTCCTTTCCTTAGAATCATAAAATCTATTATTTCATGATCACTTTCGACCAAATTGTCTTGCACCTTCAGATTCACAACCAATTCCTCCCTGTGCATCAGAATCAAACCTAAAATAGCAAGTCCTCTGCTTACTTCATTCCCTTTCTGAAACAAAAAGGTTGTCCCCAATAAATTCCAACAGCTTAATGGAAATTTTGTGTTTTGCCATATTACTTTTCCAACAGATGTCTGGGTAGTTAAAATCACCCATTACTCCTTGATCTTGTGTTTTGGATATTTCTGTTGTTTGCTCTAGAAATGCCTCATCCACCTCTTCTTCCTGATTTGGTGGCCTATAGTAGACCCTTACCATGATGTCACCCCTATTTTCCTCCCTTCTCTTTTTCCCCCAAATTCTTTCAATTTGTCTGCCTGTCACCCCCTTCCAGACCTCAGAACCTGCATATACATTCTCCCTTTTTTTCCTGCCTGTCCTTCCTGAACAAGCTATACCCCCTCTACACCAATAAAGCCATAATTTAGCTTATGTTCTACTACTTCCACTCCTTCCTGTTTATTACCCACACTCCTTGCATTTGTATACAGACATCTAAGATGTTGAGCAGATTCCCCCACTCTATACAAGAACTGTTCCCATTGCTAGCACCTGCTGAGCTGTACCATTACTAGAACTTTGGTGGGAGAATTTCCAAAAATCCTGAGTAAATAAGGCCAGTGAGCTTGATAAATGTCTACATATTTTCTCTGTAGATCACAGCTGCAACAATACATTTAATCTATAACTCTTTCTTTAAAGAACTTTGAAAATTACGTGTGGGACCAGATCCTGAGCTATGCTCATTTACTTTTGTTGAGGTTCTGTCCCTTTTAATTAATTTAAATGGCTAGCACAAGATTTTGATTAAGGATGAAGATGACAACTATTGGCATTGTATTCCTGGCTTCTGAAGAAACTAACTAGTCTCATTCTAGCCTTCTTACCAGTCTGACCCAGACATTTTGGCTGTGATTTTCAAAAGTTCAGATTATTTGGATCCTAATTCCTATTAGTTTTAATGGGAATTGGACGTTCCAAATTCAGTTATTTTAGTGGGAAATGGGACTCAATATATCCCATAAGTGGCTTTGAAGATCTCGCCCTTAAACTGTGGTTGACACTCAAAAAGAGTTTAGAATGACATGGTAGCTGTCCATATTTCTGTGTGCCTCTTTGAATGCTCTAGTCCTGTATTAAAATTAAAGTGCTCCCATTGATTTTAGTAGGATGAGAAGGTGTTGAACACCTTGCAGGGTCAGGGTTGTGGATCTGCAGAGTTGTAGGGAGCGTGAAGTCCTTTGAGAGATGAAAGGCTCTAATAATGTAGATATCAAATGAGTTTAATGGAGTCACACATAGCAGATATGCTCTACTATTTTAAAACAAATCTGCTAGAGCAATTTTTTGATGACCTCATTCTATGGTTCACCGTCTGCCACTAAAAAAACTGTACATTATTTACTGACCACTTTAAGGATGTGCAGACAGTCTGGAGTTCTGACAGACAACTGTAGTCAAGGGAAACATAACAAGGTCAAATGTTGTTGCAATACAAGAGATACGGCTTACAAACTAGAATTAGAGCTTCGTGTGCCAATATAAGATGCTACAAAATCTCCCAAATCTGCTCCATAGTAGTGCTGATGTCTGGACTCTGAAAGAGTTTGAATATGCAGATGCTTGGAAGGCTCTTGCTACTTAGCTAGTCAATGTTTGTTAAGCGTGGTAAATATGAAAAGCACTATGTAAATTCTAAAGTTGAAATAGAAACAAGCCTCAAAGTTAAGAACTGGATTTGGATAGAAAGTTTGGCATGTCTATATCAAGTATTTGGTCAGGCTCATTTTTGGAGGTATTGTTATTGTTGTTATGGCTGATGTTACCACTAAGAAGCCAGCCTGCAAGACCCTAGAGATTTCTGCTACTGCTCAGCACAGGGGTGACACTAGTGTCTGAATGGCAACCTGGTGTCAGAAGAAGGGGCATCATTATCATTGCTTTTATCCATCACTCCTTTATTGTAGAGACAGGCCTGAAACAAATATCTAGAGCTAGCTTTGTATCTTTTTTTCAGAGCCAACCCCCCATCTTACTACTTCCAAACTCGAAATTCAAATTCCAAATCTTTCACCATGATTAAAATGTTCAGATTTTGAGTTAGGATTTGGCCCATTGTAGAGACAGATTTCAACTCAGAACTAGTAACTGAACCTGGGTATAGACCAATGCTTTGGTTTAGGTGTATAGCTGGTTATGTAGGTTCATTATCAATTCTGGAGAGATGGGAACACTGGTAACTTGCGTCTCTTTCTTACATCTCCCCATGATTCCTTCTGAAGAGACGTTCCACCTTGAAATTTTAAGTCAGGTGGAGACAGAACAGAAGCGTTAGTTCTTTCGACTGCCATGCATTTACCTCAGTCCAGTTGCTCACTGTCCAGTCAGATGGGCATAGAACATCTCTGTTGCATGAAAAGTGGGTCTTTGGTTTAAGCAGATGCTGGCAGTCTTTAGCAGCCAATACCTGCTCATCAGATCCCACTGTTTGGAGGCAAAGGACAGTTCGTTTCTTCTCTCCTGTTGGGCCACAGGTGGTTGAACACTTCTGCCATTCTCCTGCCCACCATCTGCAATCCAAGTCAAAGGGAATGCAGAACATCAGAAGGACAAAAACATTAATCCATTGCAGGCACGCTAGATAAAGGTAGCTTTGGGGAGGCTCAGACAATACAGAAGAAGTAACATAATGAAGAGTTCTGGGTTTGTATTTAAGTTCTTCATAGAAAATATTAAGCACCTAACTTTCCCGCTCCGTTGTATGCCAAGTATCTGATGGGCAGTTCAGACACTAGTCCTGTATCAGCAGTAGACTCTGAAGATTATATTTCTAGAATACCTAAGAATATAAGCCATATTCAGGGGATTCTTCCAAACCTAACTATGACTGATATCTGTGCTGTCCAGGAAGTTTTGTATTTTGTTTATTCATTCCTGTTGTTCACTTGCTCATTGTTTATTCATTCCTATTGTTCACTTGCTCATTATGATCTTACTGAAAGCAAATGAGAACAAATGATTAGGTCCATAGTAATGCCAATAATTAGAACTGGAAGAGACTGAACAAGTCATCTCATTTGTTCCTCTTCCAAAGGATTGTTCACTATAGCACATTCTCCTGTGCTTTGTTTAGTTTTAAATGACAACATTCGGGCTTCCACTGCTTCCTTTAGGGCAATACTTCACATTGTAATAGACCTCACAATTAGATTTTTCTTTAGAGTCACCCTGCTTTATCTTTTCCTCAATTTCATCCAATTATTTCCTGTTATGTTTTCTGGGGCCATTCTATACGATCAGATACCTGCATGGCTGGCTTGCATTACAAGAGAGGGCAAAGGCCATCTGCGAAGCATTGACATTTTGTGATTCACCTTGAAGTAACTTTATTAGGTTTTGCAAAATGTATCTAATGAGCTCTGGGTGGCCTTACCATTTGCAGGGACCCAGGCAAGAAGGGGGCCACAAGTTGCTGAAATGGACGTTTGGCCCAGCTGTGAACTACAAGTCCATGAAGGCATCATAAACAATGACATGTGCTTCTTGGGCTCCAGGCATGCCCTCTGAAGCCTCACATTGGCAACTAAACAGTTCCTTGCAAAGTCACAGGGACTGATTTAGAGGTGTAAGTAAATGCAACTCTACTGGAGTCAGTACACTTCAATGAGCCCTGGTTTTGACCTAAAATCTATACCATATGTTCGATTTCTTTCTTCTTAGTAATAGTTTCATAGTAAGACAATCACACCATTTTTCTACAATTGTCCTTTAGCTTACAGACATAGGAGGTCCCATATCTTCTCCTGGGTCTCTTTCCCTGACTATGTAAATTGCCACTGTCAATACCAATGAATAGTTACTAGGCCAGGGAAAGAGAGTGAGAATGGCTCTATAGCCTGATGGTTAGACTGCTCATCTAGGATAGGGGAGACCCAAGTACAATTCCTGCTCCAATGACTATTTAATTATTTATAGATGGTAGAACACATTCAATAGGAGATATTGAGAGAGTCCCACACCAGGCTCGCTCCAGAGCCCTAGGGTGCTCTCCTGCAGCGTAGAAGACTGAAATGCAAATCCCTTCTCCACATCAGGCAGAGGTGGGAACTGAACCCAGATCTCCCACACCCCAGGTGAGTACCCAGGACTCAAGGTTGTAAGAAAGGCATAAAACATTTTGTGTCAACATGACCAAAACATTTTGATTTTTCTGTTTTGTTGAAGCTATGCAGCAAATTGAACGTGACCTGAAAAAATTTGTGAATAGGTTTGGGTTGACAAGAACTTCATTTTTTGATGAATCAACTATTCACTGGGGAAAAAATCACCCATCACATTAAAATATCTTTTTTCTTCACCCTAGACTTCCCTTTCTGATTGTTTGCTTTCTGAATCAAATTAAAAGCTAAAATAAAATAAAAGTACAGCTCAGAACATGAACCGAGGAGTTACATTTTGTTCTAGATCATACAGATTTATATCTGGAGTAATTCCAATGAAGTTAATACATTTGGAGTTACACTGATTTAATCATGAATTTGACCTATTACTTGTTAAACTGACAGTACTACACAAGAAATGCTAAGAAAGAAATAAGGGCTTATTATCCTAGCATTTCCTGGTTTATCGTCTACCTGATTTTAAGACATGAGCAGGTATATTTAAGGACTAATACAATTCCAAAATCTGTAGGATTCATTGGTCTGTAGGTTTGTGAGGAATTATGCAGGCTTTGGTGGTGATACAGGTGTGCAATACTGCCTACATTTCAAAATAGCCATGTCCTGAGTCCCCAAAATAGCCAAGACAGACTCAACAAGGAGGGTTAAGCTCTGGCTACCAATGTGGGAGCTCTCATTGACCCTCTGGGCAAAATGTAAAAGGTTCCAAACTCATGGATGCAACTCCATTGGCTTCAGTGGATGAGCACATGCTTATACAAGGTCTAAATTTTCAGTAAGAGTGCATTATAGCCTGAAAGAAACATGCCTAGCTCATAAGAGATGGAATCTAAATGTACACTGAAATCTTTGAGAACAGCAACTGAGAGTGAATCACTAAGTACCAACATTAATTATTTGGGACAGAATTCAGCGAGTACCAAAATAATGCCATTTCCCACATAGTGTGTAGTGAGGAGGTGTGGCCTCCCTCAGAGAGTAACAGAGAGGGACCACAACATGCCCCCTGGTGAGCTGAACCAGGAAAGCCACGTCCACCCCGCCGGAAGCGGAAAGATGGGACAGGAAGGGGAAGTACAGAAGGCGGGCCCTACAGCTCAGTTGTGGTGGAGCCACCACAAGAGACGACGCATCCCGCTTGCTGCAGGAGCCTGCAGAGGTGCTACCGGGGCTGCCTTCTGAGGACTAGCTGGATCTCCCTGAGATGACAGATGCAGGTACACCAGAGGGGGACAGTAGGAAGCAGCCCAGGGAAGCCAGGTAACAGTCTGGTTGGGAGCTGGCCTGCTACAAGATCAGCTTGTTGCAGGCGGATCCCCGCCTCCCCCTCCTTAGGCCTGGAGACCTGCGCTCCTCAGGCAACCCTACCTGAGTCCCATAGACTCTCTTGGTGCTCACCCTTACCCGAGCCTCTAGACTTTATGGGGCTCACTCCTACTGGGGCTCATAGACAGCATCGTTGCTCTGCCCTGATTGCAGGCCAGAGCCCACTCATTGCTTTGCTGCCCTGCCCTGACTGGGCCTGGGGGCTCATAGACTGCCGTACTGTTCTGCCCAGCCAGAGGACCAGAGCACTAGATGAAGCTAATTCCCCACTTTGAGCACCTGTACAGGTACGCAACAGCAATGAGGTGTGGCCTCCCTCAGAGACTGAAAGAGAGGGACGACCACCCAGCCTACAACTGAAAAAGCAAAACTACTCAAATGAAGTTTAAAAGTACTTTAAACAAGATCATTAGGTGTACCTGAATAACTCTCTGTGGTTTAAGAAAAAGTTCCCACAATTCCACTTTTAATCTTGTTTTTAAACAAAAACAAAACAAAATAAAACCAAGCACCTCTACTCAAAAAAACCTTGGCTGCTTCATATGGACACAGAATTAATATTTTGAATTCTAGTATACGATATGAAACAGAACCAATGTCTACTATACTAATTTAATTACTGTGTTCTACCTTTGATATTTTCTGTACACACTGCTGACTGTATTAAATGTCATTCTGAAAGCACTTCAATTCACTCTGACTGAACATCTGACTTATTCAATTACCTGATCAGGAGATTTCAGCTGTGTCACCAAAAAGCGATAATGTGCCTCTCTGCTGTCACTTCTTACCATTTCCTCTGTTAGTCACAGGACAAATATTTGTATCAGTTCATTACCTCTGGGAAGCTAGCTATTACTTTTTACATCACTGTGGGCACAATATTGCTTAATACAAAAGCAGATTAAAGGTAAAATAAATACTCCCATGTTAATAAATACATAATAAATTATTATGGTGTCAGGTTTCATTCTTTTTCTGCCATGCATCCTATTCTGCAATACATCATTCTTTGCATTTCTTACCTCCCCCATCCTAATCTTTTTCTCTAATTTGGCTCTTCAGTTTCCACTCCCATCCTCTATCCCGATAGTTTCACTCAACTGCAAAAGGGCTGTCACTGATATGGGGTGGCTGACAGCTATTTATTTATAATCATACAATTAAAAAAAAGACTCTGAGCCATCAAGCTGTGCACACTTCTAATTTATGTAACCATCTGTTCTCATCACTGGTCCTCCTATGTTCCCTTTCCCATTCCCATCAATTGTTTGGTGCATTTTCTCTTAAATTAGATAGTAAGGCTTTGGGGCAGGAACTCTTTTCCTACATGTTTGTACAGTACACTGGGACCCCAATCCTGACTGAGGCCTCTGGATCTTACCACTTCTGTGCTCCTGCATCTTGTCTCTAGGAGCTTCATTTCCCCTCCATGCAGGTACAAACAGCAAAGTGAAATTGACAAGTTGTTGAGAAGACACTGCCAAATCTTCTCAGTGGAGCACAGCAGTAAAGTAAAGAAAAATACTGAATCAATTCACTTTGTACGATGCTCTCACTTCCCAGATCTTCTTTCCAGCTCTTTTTTGTAACCTCTACTGTTCTGTAAGGCCCTGACCCAGCTAGGCACTTCAGCACCTGTGCAACTGCAAGTATGTGAACAGTCCTATTTACTTTAATGGAACATCTTGAATGCTTCACGTTACTTATGTGAAGTGCTGAGTGCCCTTCATTCCCACAGACCTCAGCAGTATTCAGCACCTTGAGGGAGCGCTTAGCAGCTTGCAGGATGAAGCCCTAAATTCTTAGTCTCCATCTTTCTCTTCTCACATACACACATTCTATTGCTGATACTTTTTCTTTACTGGGTGGCTCTTGCCACCACATGTTATCAGCTTTCAATATAAAGCAAAAACCGTCACCCATATTCCATAAACTGATACATTGTCAAAGGACATAGCTAGACGTGGACTAGTAACATGTAAGTAATAAGGTGTTACACATAAAAAGCTAGGTTAAAAGAACATTATGGTTGCAAAGTCAAGCACTCCAGTTAGGAAATGTCAGAATGAAGGCTGCTGGGGCATCCTCAGTTTGGCTCCCTTGTACATATGCAGGACAACATAGTCATTAATTACATCGAGTCATACAGTCAGAGTTCAAGGACAGAAGGGACCACTAGATCAGCTAGTCTGACATCCTGTATATCACAGGCCACCAACACCACCCAGCACCCACACACTAAACCCAACAATGGAAATTAGACCAAAGTATTACAGCCCACAGAGGACTAGACTATTATGTACCACGGGGAGAGAATAGGAGGCACCAAGGTGCATCAGTGTCTGAGGCCGGAAATGATTAAATGAGATATACCCAGATAATCCTGGCAAGTGACCAACAGCTGCAGAGGAAGGTGAAACCGCTTCCCAAAGTCACTGCCAGTCTGATCACGGGGGGAAATTGCTTCCTGACTCCACATATGATGATCAATTAGACCCCGAGCATGTGAGCAAAACCAGCCAGCAAGCAACTGAAAGAGAAAACTCTCGGTGTCACTCAGAGACCTGGCCCACCCTGACCAGTGTCCCATCTCCACCACTGGCCATCCCAGATACTTTAGAGGAAGGAAATAAAAAAACCCAGAATACACTGGTGGTGGTGAGGAATCGCTTTCTGACCCCTAGAGGTGGCTGACTGAAACCTTGAAGGATGAGCTTTCAGGAACATAAAACATAAATCAGAAGGAAGCCCCAGGGCTGCTGAGCTCTGACCCCCACCATCACAAGCAACCTCATCACACAATAGCACTCATGAATTTGTCCAGCTCTCTCCTAAAACTAATTAAGTTGTTGTTTGATTTTATACTATTTTTCCTGTGCATTGGTTTAAATGACTTTCCTGCCATCACATAGGAACTCTGTGGCAGCAGCATGGATAGAATCCAGCTCTCCAGCGCATCAACCAACTGCCTTGGTCTTGAGACCCACCCTTTCTTTTCCTGCAATCCCCTGCCTCATTCACTACACACCTTCCAAATTTTGCAAGAAATGAGACCGGGGTCCTACCAACAACAGCCTCACTCACTACACGACCCTGATCCAGTTCCATCCAGTGCACTGAATGAGGCAGGGGTCCTGTGGAATAATAGTATTGGGCCTGTGTCTAATGTATCATAATGCATATGCACAAGAGGGCCGAATTAAGGTTGCACAGGCAATTTTCTGCTTCCACAAACTGAGTAATGATGGCCATGTTAAAACACTACACTGGAACGTGACAATCTGAGTTCTATTCTTGTGTGACCCTGAGAAATCACTTAATTTCTCTGTGCCTCATTCCTCACCCCCAAAAAAATATTGAAAATAATAATGCTTCCTTTTTTCAGCATTTGACTGTCTCATGTGTTTAGATTGTAAGCACGTTGAGGGAGGGATTGTCTCTGATGGTGTCATGGATAGCACACTAGACTAGAGTGCAGGAGGTCTGGGTTCAATTCACATTGACATTGGATAAGTCACTTCCCTCCCTGTGCCTCAGGGATACTGCCCTCCTTTGTAAAGCATTTTGAGATCTACTGATGAAAAGGCATAGGTATTACTATTACCATGTTTTTGTACAGCACCCAGGACAATAGGGCCCCAATCTTGGCTGGGACCTCTAGGGATTATTGTAATCCAAATCATAACAATACTCTCTGTCCTTTACAGTTGCTGGAATTTACTAAGCAAACTGTTAGCGGTGGTTAAAAAAGTTTTTCTCCTAAAAGCAGCAGCAAGCTTCCTTGAGAATGTCAGAACACCTCTGAGATGGCAGGAAATTGAAGACTTCAAATTATCTATTTATGGGCATTCAGTCTGAGCAGGTATTCATGTCAAAAAAGGGCCAGGGGAAATTTTTTTTAGACGGAAGGAAAAAAATTTCTGTTCACTTGGTATCATAGAATCATAGAATATCAAGATTGGAAGGGACCTCAGGAGGTCATCTAGTCCAACCCCCTGCTCAAAGCAGGACCAATCCCCAACTAAATCATCCCAGCCAGGGCTTTGTCAAGCCTGACCTTAAAAACTTCAAGGAAAGGAGATTCCACCACCTCCCTAGGTAACGCATTCCAGTGCTTCACCACTAGTGAAGTGTAAAAGGTACAGAAGAGAAGTTGTCAAGGTTCCTCCCCCACTCTGAACTCTAGGGTACAGATGTGGGGACCTGCATGAAAAACCTCCTAAGCTTATCTTTACCAGCTTAGGTCAAAACTTCCCCAAGGTACAAAATATTCCACCCTTTTGTCCTTGGATTGGCCGCTACCACCACCAAACAAATACTGGTTACTGGGGAAGAGCTGTTTGGACACGTCTTTCCCCCCAAAATACTTCCCAAAACCTCGCACCCCACTTCCTGGACAAGGTTTGGTAAAAAGCCTCACCAATTTGCCTAGGTGACTACAGACCCAGACCCTTGGATCTTAAGAACGATGAACAATCCTCCCAACACTTGCACCCCCCCTTTCCAGGGAAATGTTGGATAAAAAGCCTCACCAATTTGCATAGGTGACCACAGACCCAAACCCTTGGATCTGAGAACAATGAAAAAGCATTCAGTTTTCTTACAAAAAGACTTTTAATAGAAATAGAAGTAAATAGAAATAAAAAAAAAATCCCCCCTGTAAAATCAGGATGGTAAATACCTTACAGGGTAATTAGATTCAAAACATAGAGAACCCCTCTAGGCAAAAACCTTAAGTTACAAAAAAGATACACAGACAGAAATAGTTATTCTATTCAGCACAATTCTTTTCTCAGCCATTTAAAGAAATCATAATCTAACACGTACCTAGCTAGATTACTTACTAAAAGTTCTAAGGCTTCATTCCTGGTCTATCCCCGGCAAAGACAGAATAGAGACAGACACACAGACCCTTTGTTTCTCTCCCTCCTCCCAGCTTTTGAAAGAATCTTGTCTCCTCATTGGTCATTTTGGTCAGGTGCCAGCGAGGTTACCTTTAGCTTCTTAACCCTTTACAGGTGAGAGGAGATTTCCTCTGGCCAGGAGGGATTTTAAAGGGGTTTACCCTTCCCTTTATATTTATGACAGAAGTAAGTAAAGAAAATACATTGTTCTTTCCTTTCAGGACAATACAATGAATTTTATACTGAGTATCTATAAAGATAAACACCTGCTTACCAACCAAGCAATATAATTGTAAGTTACATTGGTTCATACCAGTATCTTTCTGTGCTGATGCCTGTCAATATCACTCTAGTTAATGGCGCTGTCATATCTGCATTTCCATCAAATGTTACCTCCCCATTGTAGGAGTCAACCATTTCTGTTCGACTCTGAGTTGACACTTTACATATTTGTGTGCAATAAAATATTTTAGAAATGTCTTATGTAGCTCCAGATTATTTAACTAGAGAATGGGCAAACGAGTTTTATCACATGCTCCCAGTCACCTAAGCAACATGAATGTTTGGACTCTGACTTCTCAGAAACTTGTGAGTTAACCAGTTTCCAACTTCCTGGAGCCTATTAGCGGAGAAGGTGGAAGTCAAGACATGACCCTGAGCGACTTGCAGCCATGCTGGTGATTATGTACATTTTATCAAAGGTAAGCTGCACAGCAATAGAATGGAATGTCTTCCAGTTCCTGTATGATTCAGTTTGAATTCATAGTCTGATGGCTAATCTTGTGCTCACGTGTTTTCAGTCCATGGGATCCAATAGATGGTAAGGAAGTTATCTAAAAAAACTTCCTCATGACTGCTTTAGATAATATATTTCCATCGAGAAATTGATCTGCATGTTGGAAGGTGGATGACCAGCTAATAAGAGCATTGCCTTTGATGGTAACTTAGTTTCGGGGGCCAGGAAACCGAGGGGTATGGTTACATAGCCAACCAAAGGTCCATCCATGACTGCATTGTGTTTGACCCTCCAAATCCCTTCTCAGTTCTTAACAAGCATTGAGTAGAGTCAGGCCTGTATCCCTAGAATCTCTGACAGATTCAGCAAGTGAATACTTCCCTGTGCACCCTATTTTCAAGGGCAGAAATACCATCTCCCTCTGTCATTCTGATTTTCTTCAAAACAAAGAAACTGCTTTACTTTCCTACTTTGAACTGCTATCGTGCCTGCCATTGGCGGATCCAGAAGAACTGCATCACGCCACTGAAGATGCCATCCATCGCCTGGCTAAATGACTATGCACATGCTAAACAAATAAATACTTTGCAGAGAGGAATCTTAGCTATCCTTCTGGATTGTAGATGACACAGCTGTAGGGGCCTAGCTGTGGGTTTCAAAGCTTTAGAAAATAATTGCAATAGCTCACTATGAGTTCATGGCTAGTGTGTGTGCGCGCATGTGCATGCATCACTGGCCATTGTGGAATGAAATGTTAGCACTAACTCAGTCTGTGATCATATTGCCTTGTAGTGACCAGTCTATAAAGAGGATATATTGCTATAAGGCTTGATAGGGAACAGCAATCCCCCATTAGCTCAAGTAGCAGAGCCCTGTGTTTTTAGAACAGGGGCTCCTAAATTCCATGTTTCATGTGGTGTGTGTGTGCTTTAAATGCAGCTACAGATTTATTATTCCGTTTCTTACTTATTCTTTTTTAATTACCAGAAATCATGGCTACTCTATGATTTTGAGCTGATTTTCCAGCAGCTCCTGTACATCACAGGCAACTAATTATCACGACTAAGAAGAGATAAATAAACAACCAAACCCCTATCACTATGTTTTATGACTCTCCTGCATTTTACTTTATCAATATTTTACTATTATCACTATTACTCTATAAAGGACATTTACCAAAGGAGACAGAAAGAACTGTAAATGGTTTTAGAATAGTCAATCAGACTGGGATTAAGCTAGATCATCGCTTCAGCAGTGTGCAAAAAACTAGGCACAACAAGGCATGTTTCACATAATTCTATAATCACTAAGAGATGATTTACAGCAATTTAATTTCCACAGCAGGTTCTGACTGCTATTGAAGAGAAACAGTGATTTCCAAATGTAAGCAGCAGAAGCTAGATAATATGGTATTTAAGGATCTTTTAACTTCTGAATAACCCAGTCATTTCTCTTTGGGACTTTGGAATAAAGAGCTTAATTTATATTTTTTATAAATATAAATGCTCCTGTGTGTTCAGTTTAGCCTCAGCTATTATGGAAGCCATTAGTTAATAAGATTGATTCTACTGTCAATTGACTTCCTTGGCAATTTGCACAGATTTACAACCAAGCTGCGTGCTTTATACTTTTAAAATGATTTACATAGGCTGTAACAGCATTCCTAGATATTTCCCCAAAGAGACATCATACATAACTGTGAACTGCAGGAACAAGTAATAAAACTATTAATCCCCCTAACATCTGTACATTATTTACTATATAAAAGCAGCAATATCCATCATGCAATTCAGTGCTGACAAATGCAAAGTTATACATAGCGGAAGGAATAATTTTGACTACTCCAGCCATGGCTTGGGTTCTAAATTTACTGGAACCACTAAAGAAAAAGCCTTAAGAATCATTACAGTCAGCTCAATGAAAACATTTGCTTAGTGACAGACCGTTGTCAAAAATAAATAAATAAAGCAAAAAAATATTTGGGTATGTAAACAGTGAGATAGAAAACAGTACTAAAAATTATGCATTACATATAAATCAATAGTCTGCTCTCACCTAGAATACTGTATTCAATTCTGGTTGCCCCATCCCACAAAGAGATGTAGCAGAAAGGGGGGCTGTCCAGAGACAGACAACAACAACGCTGAGTAAGAATTAACATAATGCAGTAGGGACATGGGAAACTTCCATATGAGTAGAGAATGAAAAGATCAGGACTGTTTAGTTTAGAGAGAGTAGACATATAAGTAGGGACATGATAAGGATATTAAACAATAAATGGTACAGAGGAGGTAAACTGGGCGTTCCCATTTACCCTCGCTCATAATACCAGAACAAGGGAACATTCAATATAACTGAAAAGCAGAAGATTTAAAACTGTTGAAAAGAAATACTTGTTTCAAACACACAGTGAGAAATTAATCTTCATCACAAGATATCAAGACTAAGATTCACAAAATTTTTTAAATGGTTAGATATTTATAAGTGTAACGTGTACATCAGTGGTCCCCAAATGTTTTCTGTTGCACCCCCCTCCACCCGTAATGGAACCTGTCCGCACTCCCCTGGGATCCATGGTTGGAGTCTGGGGCCAGGAGCCACAGTTGGGGCTGGGGACTGCAGTCTGAGCTGCCACTGGGGCCACAAGTGGAGCAGCAGCTGGGGCCGGGGTGGAGCTGGGGGCAGAGCTGGGCTTGGTGGCGCTCCCTTCCTGCCCCTGTGGGGGCTAGCCTGGACCCCACTACACTCCCCCCAAATGTTCTTCCCTGCCCCTCCAGGGGGGCATGCCCCACAGTTTGGGAACCACTGGTATACATCCACAGCTTTATTAGATAGGATAAAATATTTGAGATATACACATAATCATGCTTCATTTCATATCGATTAACTGATAGTAAGAAACTTCTCTTAAGGGCAAATAATTCTGAAATTGTCCTTTACAGGGTTTCTTTCACTCTCCCCTAAAACACCTGGTAGTGGCCACTATTGGAGACCACTGCTCTGAACTGTTGTTGCAATTCCTGTGTTCTTTGCCTCCCCTGAATACTATGTTTGAATTAGAATACAACACACTGAATAGTGCTCCTGTACAGTATCCTAGTATTCACAGCGTTTGTTACCTGGGTGGACAATCCTTTTC
The DNA here is from genome assembly GCF_965152275.1 of Natator depressus. Taxonomy (NCBI): domain Eukaryota; kingdom Metazoa; phylum Chordata; order Testudines; family Cheloniidae; genus Natator; species Natator depressus. The sequence continues at coordinate 23,447,806 of NC_134238.1, forward strand.
ATTGCATTTCTTTTGTCGTCCGTTTGGCTGAATTTCTGGGTCACAGAAGGAGTTTTTGATCACACTTCCCCCCCTTTTCACACATTGGGCTGTCTGTCGCTGAACACCTGTGAGAATAATAATTTCTCCGTGCATATTAAATCCTTACACCTTTGTGTTCAATTCCAAATGGACACTGATCAGGTTGGCGTACCAGGCCCACCCCACTTCGTGGCAGAGTCTGTGGTTTTCAAAACAAAAAGGAAATGGCAGTAGAGGTTGTTTGAAAAGCAACACTTGTGCTGTATTAGTTTTGTTTTCAAAAGGAGAGGACTATTCCCTCCTAATTTAATATTCTTGGTCACATTAGAAGCATAAAAAGGATATAGCAGCACTTGAAGTATCTTAGCCAATACACAACGGGCCACATCTCAGAAAGTTGGAAAAAATATTTCTGTCCTTTTAAAAAAAAAAAGAGATACAGCTAAAACAGATCCCAAAGAGATACAGCTAAAACAGATACCAAAGGCTCAAACGCCCACTGGGAAGATAAACACGGTCATTGCTTAGATTGTGTGCTCTGCATTTGTTACTTGCACTCCATTCCTCTGTACTGGAATAAAGGATTGTTAGGATATAGATATTCAGGCCTGTCTGTAAAGACCTATACTCTAAGAATTTAGGTGTATTCTTATCACTTGGCTAGTTATAGAGGTATAAAAGAAAGAATCAAAATCACTGTCTGCCAGTGTAAGGGCCTTCTCCTACTGTGACAGTCTGAGGCCCTGTTCTTAGGCTAAGGCCTTTGGCTAAGCAACAGAGGCAGCCATAAGCTGGGAAGCGACCGGTCACATCCTCACATTCCAAACTAGTCACATTGAAAGAACGTGCTATTGGGCTGTTAGGAATACAATCCTGTCCTGATAGTGCCTATCACCTCCAGAGAAAGGGATGTGCCTAGAAAATGTAAAAGGAAACTTAGTTTGATAGCATCCTGTCTGGCAAGAACTCACTTATCAATAGCTGGGATGTGAAATTCTCACTTCTGTATTGTTTTGTCATTATAGTTCCCATTTTGCTATTTGGCTGTATAATCTCTGTCTGGTTCTGTGATTGTACTTGTCTGCTGTATAATTAATTTTGCTGGGTGTAAACTAATTAAGGTGGTGGGATATAATTGGTTACATAATCATGTTACAATATGTTAGGATTGGTTAGTTGAATTTCAGGAAAATGATTGGTTAAGGTATAGCAAAGCAGAACTCAAGTTTTACTATATAGCTTGCAGTCAATCAGGAAGTGGGTGGGTGTGGGGGGAGAAATGGGAACAGGGAATGGGGGTGGGGAAATTGGAATCATGTTTGGCTAAGGGCAGGAATGGGAACAGGGACACAGGTGTAAGGCTCTGTGGTGTCAGAGCTGGGAAGGGGGACACTAAGGAAGGAAACTGGAATCATGCTTGCTGGAAGTTCACACCAATAAACATGGAATTGTTTGCACCTTTGGACTTTGGGTATTGTTACCAGGGAAGTAAGTGGGTGAAGGAATAAGCCCCCGAACAAGGATGAACAAACACAAGATACCCTCTCTCCACTGGCCCACAGAGGAAATGCAGTGTTATTGTAGTGGTGTCAGTCCTAGGATAGCAGAGAAATACTGGATTAATGGCTTATTACAACAAGCTATAACCCACTAACAACTCCCTCTCAGCTGCTTCCCCGCCACTTCCTTTCACCCCCAATGGGCATGTCTACACTATATTATTACAGGGGTTCATGTTCACCCCTCCTTCTGTCGCTGATGCGCATCCTCACCAGGAGCACTTGCACTCACTTAAGAGGGGTAGTGTGGGGGCTGAAAGCCCAAGTTTCTCAGCTCGGTGCTGAGATCCCAGCTGCAGCCAGGCTGCCGACGGCTCTCAGCTCCCTGCGGAGCTCCCAGCTGGAGCCAGGCTGCTGCCTGGGCTCTCAGCTCCACACTCTGCATGGAGCTTGCTCCATGGGGAGTGAGAACCTGGGTGGCAGCCAGGCTCCAGCTGGGAGCTCCATGCGGAGCAGGGAGCTGAGAGCCTTGGCTGAAGCCAGGCTCCAGCTGGGAGCTCAGAGGGGAGCCCACAGCCCAGGCCCTCAATGCTGGGCAGTGAGGCTCCAGCTGTCAGCACTACTGGGACTCACAGCTGGAACACCCTTCCCCCCACTTTCAAAAAAGAGATCCTATCAGCAGTGAAATCGTCAGCCATGCTGACAGCCAACAGGCTATGTAAGAAATGCAGTGTCTATACAGACACTGCGTCATCTGACCTTCATCCACTTAAGCCTTATGCATCTTGTCGAGGTGGATTTATTAGGTCGACATAGCGGATGAGTTACAGTGGCAGCAGGAATACTGTAGTGTGTACGCCTACTTACTTTGATGTAAGGTGCCTTACGTCAACTTCACTTTGTAGTGTAGACATGTCTTATGACTGGAGGGGTCTGAATGGGCCACTTCACCTTGAATGGACCCTTGGAATGTGTGTTAACTACTTATGCTAAACAATCTGTTCCACTTTGTATTTAGCTGTGACACTGCATACTTTTCCCATACCTGAAGAAAAACTCTGTGAAAGCTTGTTTCTTTCACCAACAGAAGTTGGTCCAATACAAGAAATTACCTCACCCACCTTGCCCCCCAGAGGAAATGAAAGTTTTGTGGCATGGGGATGAACTGCATAGACCCACTGGTATAAATGCCTACATGGGGATTAGAGAGATAAGGCGAGTGAGATAATTATCTTTCACTGGACCAACTTCTGTTGGTCAGAGAGAGAAGCATTCAAGCTACACAGAGCTCTTCTTCAGGTTCAGGAAAGGTACTGAGGGCAGGCCTACATTTAAATGCTGCAGCGGCTGCTACCTATGCCTCTGGGAGGGCTTCTCTCATCAGTGCAGGTACTCCACCTCCGTGAGAGGCAATAGCTATGTTGAAGAGAGAAGCCCTCCTGTTGACACAGAGCTGTCTACACCAGGGGTTAGGTTGGTTTAACTACGTCACTCAGGGCTGAGTAATGTAGTTATATCAGTTTAAGTTTCAAGTGCAGACCTGGCCTAAGGTTGCCACACCGGAATACCAGGTTGAACAGATAGTTTAAGCATAAGCAGTTAGCATGCATTTTAAAAGCGACCCGTTAACACCCCTAAAGTCATAGAACGAAAAGGAGTTAGGGGGCTACAGATTGCTGTAATAAGCCATAAATCTAGTGTCTTTATTAAGACCTGATTTTTAGTGTCTAGCAAAGTTATGAATTTAAGCTTCTAAGCTCATCTTTTGAAAGTGTTGAGCAGGTTTACTTTGAGGATCATAGAATCATAGAATATCAGGGTTGGAAGGGACCTCAGGAGGTCATCTAATCCAACTCCCTGCTCAAAGCAGGACCAATCCCCAACTAAATCATCCCAGCCAGGGCTTTGTCAAGCCTGACCTTAAAAACTTCTAAGGAAGGAGATTCCACCACCTCCCTAGGTAACGCATTCCAGTGTTTCACCACCCTCCTAGTGAAAAAGTTTTTCCTAATATCCAACCTAAACCTCCCCCACTGCAACTTGAGACCATTACTCCTTGTTCTGTCATCAGCTACCACTGAGAACAGTCTGGAGCCATCCTCTTTGGAACCCCCTTTCTGGTAGTTGAAAGCAGCTATCAAATCCCCCCTCATTCTTCTCTTCCGCAGACTAAACAATCCCAGTTCCCTCAGCCTCTCCTCATAACTCATGTGTTCCACACCCCTAATCATTTTCGTTGCTCTCCGCTGGACTCTTTCCAATTTTTCTACATCCTTCTTGTAGTGTGGGGCCCAAAACTGGACACAGTACTCCAGATGAGGCCTCACCAATGTCCAACAGAGGGGAACAATCACGTCCCTCGATCTGCAGGCAATGCCCCTACATATACATCCCAAAATGCCATTGGCCTTCTTGGCAACAAGGGCACACTGCTGACTCATATCCAGCTTCTCGTCCACTGTAACCCCTAGGTCCTTTTCTGCAGAACTGCTGCCGAGCCATTCGGTCCCTAGTCTGTAGCGGTGCATGGGATTCTTCCATCCTAAGTGCAGGACTCTGCACTTGTCCTTGTTGAACGTCATCAGATTTCTTTTGGCCCAATCCTCTAATTTGTCTAGGGCCCTCTGTATCCTATCCCTACCCTCCAGCATATCTACCTCTCCTCCCAGTTTAGTGTCATGAGGATGAGGACTGATAGGTCAGATATAGAGTGATCGCTTTGTGTTCACCCACAGGTGATATGGTGTTTTTGTCTTTTTTCATTTTCATGTGTGAAAGAGCGTACTGATTATCTGGTTTCACCCACATAGTTGTTACTGGGGCTTTTAGTGCACTGGATGAGGTACATCACATGTTGTGATAGGCACACATAGGACCCATGGATCTTGAAAGGTTAGTAGTGGGGGGTGTTGATCATGGTAGTAGTAGAGATACATCTGCAGGTTTTGCATCTGTTGATGTGGCAGGGTCGAGTGCCACTTTGAGTTGGTGTGTTCTGGTTTGTGGGGAGCTTGCTTCTGATGATGAGCTTGGAGAGATTGGGGGGTTGCTTGACGGCCAGAAGAGGGTGTTCAGGAAAGATTTCTTTCAGGATGGAGTCCCCATCGAGTATGAGTTGTAGCTGTTTGACGATACCCCATCTGGGTTCCAGTGTGGGGTGGTAGGTGACAACTATGCATGTGAAGTCACAGGGGGTTTTATTTCTAAAAGCAGATTCTCTTACGGTATTTGGATGGCCCATTTCATGATGTGATCTACTTCTCTGGTGGAGTGTCCGTTTAGTGAAGGTAGTTTTGAGTGTGTTAAGGTGTATATCTCAGATTTTCTCCTCGGTGTATATTCTGCAACATCTGAGTGCCTGGCTGTAGATAACAGATTTCTTGGTGTGTTTGGGTGGTTACTGGATCTATGAAGGTCGGTGTTGTGATCCATGGGATTCTTGTATATAGTTGTCTGTAGGTTTCATTGTTGAAGCCGACGGTCATTTCCATGAAGTTGATGCTAGTGTGGGAGTGTTCCAGACAGAGTTTTATGGACAGATATTGGTTGTTCAAGTTGTGGTGGAAATCTATGAGGAAGATTAAGTCATCTGTCCAGAGGATGAAAATATCATACATGTATCTCAGGTATATCATTGGTTTCGCATTTGTCCAGAAATTCTTCTTCAAGTTGGCCCATGAAGAGGTTGGCATATTGGGGAGCCATCCTAATACTCATGGCTATTCCCATGGTTTGGGCAAGATGTTTGTTGTTGAATGTAAAATTGTTATGGGTGAGGATAAAATGGATGAGTTTGATGATGTCTTTGGGGTGGATATCTGAGGTCATCCATTTTCTTGTAAATATTTGAAGCAGGCAGCTATGCCATCATTGTGAGGCATGTTGGTGTATAGGGAAGTGACATCCATGGTAAGGATGGAGTTCTGAGGCAGGCTGTTAATGTTGTGGAGTTTGTGGAAGAAGTCGGTTGTGCACTGGAGGAAGCTGGCCCTTTGTATGGTGAGCGGTTTGAGGATGGTTTCTATGAGGCCTGATATTCTTCAGTAAGAGTGCTATGGCCAGATATTATGGGTCTTCCTAGGTTCCCTTGTTTGTGGATTTATAGCTTATTCCAACAATTTGTACCACGCTAACCCCTCTTTTTGTCGTATGGCAACAAACTGAGCGTTTCACCTTGAATGGTCCCTTAGAATATGTGCTAACAACTTATGCTAAACTGGACTTACACTATAGCTTAGGCTATGGCTATACTACTACTTATGTCAGCATAAGTTATATCGCTCAGTGGTGTGAATTTGCCACTCCTCTGAGCGATGTAAGTTACACTGACCTAAGTGCCGGTGTGGACAGCACTATGTCAGCTTTCAAGCTTTACACAAAGCTTTTCTTCAGGTCTGGGAAGAGTGCTACTCAGAGTAGTGTCTCACTTTGTGTACATTTCCCAGACCAGCAGAAGAGCTCTGGGTAGCTCAAAAGCTTGTCTCTCTCACCAGCAAAAGTTGGTCCAATAAAAGATATTACCTCACCCACAGGTATGCTAAATGAAGAGAGCAATTAAGCCCCTTTATGTAGTGAAGTAGCTGGAAACAACAGAAACTGCTGCTGAAGGCAAAGCACTGGATGTCAATGCCTGCTAAACTAGGTGCATCGAAGAGTTTCCTGATTGCAAAAATCTGGGTTAGGGAATTGGTTGACAAGCTGTATGAGTGTGAGAGGCAGAGAGCCAGAGAGGCAAAAGTGAGCAGTCAGCGAAAGATGCAAGGATGAGCATGGCCTTCAGAGGGAGCAGAGAGCCAGAGTTCCTTGGATCATAAATGAGAGGGGAGGCAGACTTGAAAATTGTGAGCAAAGAAACTATCTACTGTAATGTGTTTCTATTGTATTCAGGAAAACACAATTTTGTGTAAACAAATAGGATTGCTAAATTCTTGGGCCAAAAGGGCAATAATATTGTATCACTGTGATTTTTATCCTACCCCTGTATAGACTGTTGAAGGGGTCAAAACAGAATATGCTACTCTGGGGTCAGGGATAACTGTTGTATTTTAGATAAAGAGGTGTCAAGTTTGCACAGATTCTTTAGCAGGTTTCAAGAAAATTAATTTAAATAGAAATCTATTAATAACACATAATAAACAACCCATAAGCTTTGGGAAACAGATGAGTTTTTCCTAATATTTCACACTTTTCCCAATATAACCATTGCACATAGAAACACAATTTAAATATTTGTTTCCTACTATTTCACATAAGAATGCTAGTTATTTTTTTCATGGAATATCAGAGCCCTCCCATTTCACTTATCCATGAAGTTACGCAAAAGGGCTTAAAAAGATGGACATAGAGAAGATAGGATGCAACTGGAAAATCCAAAGAAGGAAATTAAAGTAGTTTTTTGACGGTGGCAATGGTAGCAGTAGATTGGAGGAGGGTTGATCATTGCTGAAAAATGCCAAGAGAATTTAACAGAAAATGATACACTTTCTAGCAGTATTTGTGTCATGTTATAGTATTTAATGGATAGTAATAGTATAATTTAATAGTAATTATTTTTATACAATTCTATAGGATGGTTAAATAAGGCCTACGGCAACACTATTAAATTCCATTTTTTTTAGATAAGTTTCTATAGAACACTCTTGGTTTCCTCCCTAATCTGTTCTATGCAACTTTTCCATTATGATGTTTGTTTTTTGCTTTGGAAATCTAATCTGAGAGTTTGGCAAATGTCACTGCCAGTTGTAAAATGAGGGACGTTATCAGAAATGCTTCTCTGCTCCTTTTCAAACTCAGACATGAATTATTCCCCTATGATGAATTATTTAGCATAGTTTCAGCTGCTGTAATGCATTACAAAGCAGAAGTCTGGTGATAAGGTAGCCTCTTCAAACATGTACAGAAGCCTTGTTTACAGTGTGTGTGCTCTTATCCCTGCCCTGACCACTGACATCCGTAAGCTCATCTATTTGAGTCTGGTCAGTTATTTCAAGATGTAATCACACAAATACCATTCTTAATAGGGGCCTTAAGTGGATTCACTTTATTTGCAGAATCTCAGAAAGTTCTGGGATTGTTCAGAAATTAAAGGTGGATAGGTCCCTAATTTTTCCATTATGGATGTGCATAACTCAATTCAAAGCCAGAGGTACAGAGTAACGTGCACATCAAGGTGCAAATAGATTCAATGAAACAGTCTTTAAAAAAAACAAACAAATATTGTCATATTTGGCAACTATAAATATCCAATGTTCTGTATGAAGCAAGTCAGAAATATCTCACACTGGCCCTGACCTATTCCACAATTAAGCACATTCGTAATTTAAAACACAAGCCCCACTGAAGTCACACATAATAAACATACTTAAATGCTTCTTTCAACAGAGGCCTCTAACCTCTATGGGTGCAATCAAGACCACCTCTATATGGTGGTCCTGATTGCACCCAGCTATTTCTCCCTGATCACAGTGTTGTAGCCCTGCTCCTTGTCAGCAACAATTTGATGTGGCACTGGTGGACACCCATGTAGCTGCCGGGCTGTGTGTGTGTGTGACAGCAGTCCATGGGGTGAGATCCCTACTGCAGAGACCTTGCTCTATGTTCAGAAGCTAGAGCATGTGTGGGAGTGTCTCCAGGAAAGAGACCTTTCTGCTGGTGAAGCAGCCTCCCTCCTACACCTGTCCTCTCAAGGCTGGTCCCACTGAGTGATCACTTAAGCCAGGTCTACACTAGGAAATTAGTTTGCTATAACTATGTTGCTCAGGGGTGTGAAAAATCCACACCTAAGAGAGACACAGTTAAACCGACCTAATCCCTTGTGTAGACAGCACTAAGTCAATGGGAGAATTCCCCCATTGACATAGCTACTGCTTCTTGGGGATGTGGGTTATCTATGCCATCAAAGAAGCCCTCCCATCAGCATAGGCAGAATCTTCACTGAAGCTCTACAGAAGTATATCTGCAGCATTTTAAGCATAGACTTGCTGTCAGCTGCTTGAAAATCATTCACTTTCTCATTCTCCCAATCCTTCCATGCCTGACAGTCTCTCTCAAATACACAAAACCATTATATACAGAAGTGGCTGAGCTCGCACTTCCAGTGCGATTGAGCTTTTTTGCATGCAAATACATTCATAGGGGCATGAATACCCAACATTTGTGCAAACAGAACGTGTCTGCACCAATGTTCACGAAAAAACAAACAAACAGTATCAACATGGTCAGGTCAAATAGTGATTTTTCCACAATTTCCCCTGCTCTTTGCCTATCTCAGATGAACCGTGAGCTGGAAGGACTATTTTTGATGGCAGAGTCCAGTTCACCTTCCATGTCCATTCAATTCTTGATTCCTCTGGTAAATTTACCAACAAAAATGCCAGTTAGAACTTAGTTGGGTTGAGCTTTTTCGGCTATTGACTCAGAGGCTGAACACTTCCGTTGACAGTATCATCAAAACTAAAAACTGAAAATGTAGATAAGAAGGGTCAGTGTTGGAAAAAATCAGACGTACGAAGTGTGTGTGTGTGTAAAAGTATGTGTGTGATTGTGTCTCTTTGCAACAGACATGAAATTGATTGTGTGCATGAGTGCACGCGCGCACACACACGCGGTGTTTTACCTTGCCCTTTGAATGCACAAATAATCATATTAATTGTATGCACAAATTATATACACAATTATGAAGGCAACCATATGTCCCTAACTTTTTGAAAATCAGCATCTAAATCCAGACAGAAAACACAGTGACCACTAGTTTGTAAAATTAATACCACAACTTTTGGATTAAACTAGTACATATGGAATTAAATTTGCCATGCTGAAGCTGAAAAGGGATTTCGTGGGTATACACTAATTAGTCCCAATAGGAATCTTGTGGCGAAATCCTTTTATAAGCTTTGAAAATTTACCACTTGCTTGCTAATTCTACAGAGAGATCAACTTTTGCATTCTGCTTAATGCCATCTTTCAACCAAGAGGCTGTCCTCTATTAGACAGATTATGTTCAATGCCACTTTAATCTAATTCTGAGAAACAAGATTATGGCCTTTAGAAAGGACTGAATGTATTTGCAATTTTTTTTATCAACAATTATTTAAAGAAAAGAAAAAGCAAAGTAAAGGTTTATGCATCTTTACATCTCAGAAGTACAAGTAAACCTTCATTTTAAACACAATGTTTTATCCCATCTCACACTCAAGGGGATGAACCCTGCATGGAAGTCTCTCAAATGGCATCAAGTGTTGTAGCCCCAGAATTTGACAGTACTGCAGTCAGCCATCTTGTGTGTTCAGCCTTGCCAGTGTATGGGGAGATTTTGGCAAACCAGTAAAGGCCTGGAACCACTACTGCTTATTGCTAATGGTAGCCAAGTCAGCAGGCCGTACTGAACCACTATTGCTTGTTGCTAAAAGAAGCCAAGTCAGCAGGCTATAAATTGGTCATGCAGTGGCCTTAGCATAACCAAGGCAGGAGGGGAGGGGGTTTTGGGTGCCACAGACAGGACAGCTTGACCCTGTGACCTTCCTGCTAAGAATGTTGAAATTGCTGATATATGTGTTTTAGAAAAACAGGAAGTCTGTCTATATGTGCCCCCGGGAATGTTTGTCAGGGCCCCAAGGCATGGAGACTCTGAAAAAAAGCAAAACAAAACCCATATCTGGTTAAATTGATGATCAGAAGGAAATCTCTTGCTTGATCTTTAAAAACTGCTTGCTTAGCAAGTTTTCTTTAAGGGATATGTCATTGTATTACTAATGTATAAATAAGGGGGAAAAGTTTGAGGTAGTGGGACTTCTGAGAAGGGGCTCTTCAAGGACGCTCCCTCTGGACGCATCTTGGGGTCTCCACCGGCAGACGGAAGGTTGGCCAGCTGAAGCCTGTCATGGTGCCACTCAAAGGTCACACTCAGCTTCAGTAATTATCAAGTGTTGGGGGTATTTTACTAACCTGTTGTGGACGTGTGTAAGTGTTTGAGACTAAGTAAAGTTTAGCTTTAAGTGAAAGCACTCTTGTGTTGTCCTGTTTATGCCAGCCATCTATTGGTCAGACGGCTGTGTCTCCCTTGATTTATTTCCTGACACCACCTCGCACAGAGTAAAAGTTACCAAGAGCTTTGGGTTTAAAGAAACCCAGGTAACATTAGCTGAAAATCAAAGATCACGTAGGTAGGAATAATCCATGCAGCTGCATATTTGCAGATCTACTAATCAGAATAGGAGGTTGGGCCAGGGAGTTAATGTTCCACAAAAATAGAAAGAATGTTTAGACAGCCAACCTTGGTTTTAGGTGCCTCTGACATGTAAGTTTTATTGTTGTTATGACTAGAAATGCTTTGCTAAGAAGAAGGAAGAAGAAGCAGCAGCAGCAGCAGCAGAAGAAATTGATATTGGCTGTTGCTAGGCAAATTGATAGCCTATTAGAGGCTATCATCAATTATGGGCTTTGTCCAAATAAAATTTATAAAAAATTTAGTTTAAAGATGTGCTTTAAAGCAGTCTGAGGAAGCTTGTCTTTGAGCAAGGATCTGACATGTAAAATTCCCCATCAGCTGGATGGAAGGAAGGCCCCCGGAAGCCCCGATGGTAATCACTCAAAAACATTTCAGATTTTGGTAAATATAAATGTTTTGAATGCTCTGAACCTATTGCTGTGGCGTGCGTGCGTGCGTGCGTGCGTGTGAGAGAGTGCGTAAGACCTAGTGAAAAAACAGTTTTAGGTAAAAGCACTCTGGTTTGTATCAATCATATATCAGACAGAGTAACTTTGTCCCTATTGATTTATTCTTGACACCTCCTGGAGAGAAACAGTAAAGTTATCACTGCTTTGGGTTCTGAAAACCCTGGTAAAAGATTTGATGAGCCAGCCAGGAGTGATAGGGAGGAAGGGGATGATTGGTACAAATGGTTTGCTGTGCTGTGCAAGAGGAGAGGACTGTGGGGCAGAGTAGCCACCTGGAATTTCCCTGTGTTGTGGTCTGTGAGTCAATTTATGGATACATTCCATTACTGGGGCTCAGGGCTCAGGCTGATAGCCTGATCGACTGAGAAAATATGTCAGAAGGAAAGGAAAAATCTGGGAAAAAAGCACAGTTGAAAATGATTTTGGAAAACAGCCTGACTGATTTGTAAGGAGCATGGTAATGGTTTTTGGAAGCCTGGACGCTTTACCAGCCCTGGGGAGTTCCTGCAGCTCTGTAAGCAGATGGTAGCGATGGTAGTAAATAAAGAGATAGATGAGTTAAAGGCAAAAAAAAAAAATCCAATCTAAAGGCAGCATCAAATACCCTCCGCACCACCAGCTTGATTCAGGCCTCACAGATAGCGGCACTGCAGAAGGAGGGGTGTGACAGTGAGCGAGAAAGTAACAAGCTGGAGCAGGAGGTATTTGGATTGAAACAGCAGACAGTGGAGATGGAAAGAACTGTTAGAGCCTTACTGAAGGATTCCCAGGATAAGAACCAGGCAGACCATGGGGACTGTAAAACATTATTTGACCTATATGGATGCATCAAACCTTTACTATGCTTTTTCTTGCACATCATGCTTTAAATAATTGTTGATAAAAAATTGCAAATACAATCAATCCTTCCTAAAGGCTGTAGTCATGTTTCTCAGAAAGCCTTCTAGAGTTTTTGTACCATAACATAAGAGGAAGTGCCAATTATTTATTTTTCTTTTATATTATATAATTATATATTTATATAATATATGCACATATTATTTATAATATCATTAATTAAAATAATTATAAATTATATAACTATAAATATCATAATAAATTAGTCTACTTTTATATAATTATATTATATATAAGTATATATAGTATATATTTACATAATTTTTATATTATTTATTTAATTTATATGGGGGTGGGGGAAGTCAATTTCAGGGTATAGCTCTTATCTCTCAGGTTCTGTTGTTGCAGTCTAATCTGATCCAGTTTCCTTTTTTAGACTAACCAAGATAAATCCATACAAAGGAGAGAAGAAAAATAACTAGAACAATACATGAAAATGCAGTTTCTGTTACTAGTTTGTAGTTTTGTTGCTGGAAGCCCACAGCATATGACTTCTTTAGCCATTTATGAACCCCCAGCTCCACTTCCTTGGCTCCAGAAAATATCTGGCTGGATTGCTGTGATTTTCCTCTAACCGGGCTGTAGGAGGCAGAACAGATTAAGGCCACTTGATGTTGATCGATTGTGATAACGATTATTATTATGAGTCTGATCCAACGCCCACTGAAGTCAATTGGAGTCTTCCCACTAACTTTAGATGGGCCTTGCATGAGGCCCTGAGTTACCAATTGCTCCCAGGAAAGAAAAATTCATAAGTGGTGGCAAACTTATCCCACTGGATAGGCCAATCAGATAATTTGATAGTGCCTATATAAATAATTGGCACTTCCTCTTATTTTATGGAATAACTAATCCTTCATGAAAGGAAACTATGACCACAAAATCCACCACATTTTAGTCAAAACAAACCTAACTCCCATCATTTCTTTGACTCCATTTTGGACACCACTTGTAACTTGTTACAAACACCACTTGTTATATAATATGTTTATTAGTATACGACAATCTTTTAGTCAACTTTAACCCACTGCACCTTAGCAACACCTGTTTCAAAAATACCAAGATGGCTTGGATGTAGCACAACATCTCTGTTCTTGTCAAGGACATTCAATTCTGAGTCTAAAATACTGCGCACTGTGCTAAAAATAATCATGGGTCTAAACCAAGAAACTAGTTTTATGGACGCTCAGAGACTTGTGGTATTTAACACAGTTTGGAAATAGTATTTCATACTGGCCTATCGAATCCACTGACGGAAGAAAAAAAAGTGTCACATTAGCTTAGTGTGTAATAGGTCAATTCTTTTTGGTCTAGAAGGTCAACAATTAATGTAATTCCTATTCCTCATTATAGGTAATACGTGTTTAGAGTAACAATTTCCAGTTTTCTACACTGAGAGAGCGCTGGCATTTCCCAAACACACCAACAATGGTGCTGCCATCTAATTCTAGAAAACAACATCACAATCCGCCCTACGTAAGGGGGCAGAGCAGAGAAGTGCCATCACGGGAGCAGAGGAGGGTTGGAATGGTGATTCACATTTTCTCCTTGCTACAGAGGTGTGGTAGCGGGAACAACTGGCATAGATAAGCAGCAGTTTACTTCCCGCTTTGTGCCAAGGCTCTACTGCCTCTGGCTGCCCACCTGCATATGGCAAAATTAGTGGACCTGCTCACGTTTCTTTCCCCACAGATCATGACCTACGATGACTCACCCCCTATGTTAGGATATAGATATTCAGGCCTGTCTGTAAAGGCCTATACTCTAATTTAGGTGTATTCTTATCACTTAGCTAGTTATAGAGGTATAAAAGAAAGAATCAAAATCACTGTCTGCCAGTGTAAGGGCCTTCTCCTACTGTGACAGTCTGAGTCCCTGTTCTTAGGCTGAGGCCTTTGGCTAAGCAGCAGAGGCAGCCATAAGCTGGGAAGCGACCGGTCACATCCTCACATTCCAAACTAGTCACACTGAAAGAAGGTACTATTGGGCTGTTAGGAATACAATCCTGTCCTGATAATGCCTATCGCCTCCAGAGAAAGGGAAGTGCCTAGAAAACGTAAAAGGAAGTTTAGTTTGATAGCTTTCTGTTCGGTAAGAACTCACTTATCAATAGACACAGCTGGGAAACCCTTATGTCTTTATACATATAGTTGTGAAATTCTCTCTTCTGTACTGTTTTGTCATTATAGTTCCCGCTTTGCTATTGTTTATTTGCATGGTCTCTGTCTGGTTCTGGCATTGTTTCTGTCTGCTGTATAATTAATTTTGCTGGGTGTAAACTAATTAAGGTGGTGGGATATAATTGGTTAAATAATCATGTTACAATGTGTTAGGATTGGTTAGTTACATTTCAGGGAAATGATTGGTTAAGGTATAGCTAAGCAGAACTCAAGTTTTACTACATAGTCTGCAGTCAGTCATGAAGTAAGGGGGTGGGAGGAATGGGAATATGGAATGGGGGTGGGGAATTGGAATCATGTTTTGCTAAGGGGGGGAATGGGAACAGGGACACAGGTAAAGCTCTGTGGTGTCAGAGCTGGGAAGGGGGACGCTAAGGAAGGAAACTGGAATCATGCTTGCTGGAAGTTCACCCCAATAAACATTGAATTGTTTGCACCTTTGGACTTTGGGTATTGTTGCTCTCTGTTCATGCGAGAAGGACCAGGGAAGTAAGTGGGTGAAGGAATAAGCCCCCTAACACCCTAACTGCCCTGAGGAACCATATAGTGGCAGAACTCACCCTATATTTCAGTTTCCACCTTTGCAGAGAACTAGAAGTGAACTCTAGTCGTTGAAAAAAGACAAATAGTAAGTGGGGATTAGAAATCAACAAACAAAAGTAGCCTGGAGTCATCTATTTCAGTGATCCAGCCTGTAGTCCAAAAAGCAGAGTCAAAGAGCACAGGTGTTATCCAACCAGCTTTTCAGAAGGTGTTTCCCAGGATTATAATTTTTTTGCAGGAAACACTTAAGAAAAAACAATTCTGCTAATGTTAAAGAAAACAAATCAAGCAGTTCAATAAAACATTAATCTCATTTCATTGTCATGCCATTCATTAAATTAATCAAACATCAAACATTATCAGCACTTACATACTATGGTGATTGATGGGGGTTATACAAGCATACTGCATAACATTTAATCCAAGGGATTTAATTGTTTCAGATAACCCCTCAAATTTAATTATTTTTTTTCTGCTAACAGGAAAAGAATACTGTGATTTATTGATTGACAATACACCAGTGTTCTGAGAAAAGTAGGAGCACATAATTAGCATGGAAAAAAAAATCACATTGACCCCAGGCATTAATTACCTAAAATGAAAGTTGTAACAAGCCAGTTCTTCAAACTATGGAAAACAAATAACCATAGTTGTTTTCTTCATAGGGAAGATTTAAACACTAGTACTAATGTTTGTCTTTGCTGCCTTAATACATTTGACTTCACTCTAAATTTGTTACAAGGTTTTTTGTTTGTTCATTTAATACCAAAATCTCACGGAATGAAATTAAAGTAACCAATAATTACCTCCCAGCACTTAAAAAAACATAAAAATTAGAAATGGAAAAGGCCAATATCCTCTTAGCAATCCCCTTGCAGGTGCAAGTTTGTTCCCCCACTACTTAATGTAGTCTAGTTATTGATGACTCAGGCTATGGGATTCCTACCACATCGCTCAGACTTTTCTGCTATCTAATAGATCTTATTGAAATCAACAAATCCAGATACAAACTTCTTTAAAGACCATTACAAATCTACTGAAAAATCAACTGACTTTTTACCATTCATAACATTCTTCTCCAAAAATGTATTTTGTGTTTCAAAGAAAAGACTTGAAGCCTCTGTTTTGTAGAACCCCCCTGGGATCTTCACTATTTTATGCTCAGTTTCACTTATCACTGCCTTCAGTTCATTAATCTGTTTAAGATGATATTCCTTACGCTTTACTTTTATTATCAAAGAAATTTCTGCATCTCCTTATGTTTCTTATTCTACTTTCTACACCAAACAATTTTTTGTCTGATTTACAATTCTATACAGAACTAAAATAACACTGTGATTTTTTAAAGTCACGATAATGTAGAAAGAATTAAACAGATACAAGTTCTACAGAATGATTTCACATTAGCTGATTACTAAGAAATGTTTGGGAAAACACTGATTCCTATTAGTGCAGTACAAAATTGAAGTAAAAATGTAAAAGTAAAAATGTATTAAAAAAACCAATCGGTTCTGGTAATACAAAAAAAACTGTATACCTTTAATAGACTCCGTTGGTGGTATACAGGATCACTACAAGTGCTAGCGATTGCTTCAGTGGAAAACACTGTAAAAATGCATTTTCAGCTTGGTTTGTAGAAAAGGATGAAATTCAGACTAGATGTTATAAAAACCCATTTGCTGCCCCCTAAGCAATTTTAACAGATTTTAAGGCCACAATGCACCATTGTCATTATCTAGCCTGACCTCCTATATCATGGAGACTAAAGAACCTCACCTCAATTTTGCTCTTCGATAATTAGAATGCTGTTAGGATAACATCCTTGGAATTTCTGAATATTATAGATGACAATTTTCTAACAGTACAACAGTCCAAGGGAAGTGATAGGAATCTGATTGCTTGAGTCCTTTATAACTAGAGTACATAAACTCAGAGGGAACAAACTTGCACCAGCCAAGTAACATCAGCATTTTCCATTTCTACTTGTTATGGTTTTATGAGTGCAGTGTGATAATTATTAGTTTCTTTAATTACATTCCAACACAGGGAAACTCTATATTAACCCTCCTCTTAACACATTAAGAAGAACTTATCACAAACCTACAAATTAATGGTAGCTTAGGTACAAGTGATCATAATTTGACCACATTTGTGAGGTGCCATACAATGAAGGCCAAATCAGAGAGAGTGAGTCTGTGTGTGTGTGTGTGTGTGTGAGAAAGATAATAGAGATAATTAATGTACTTAGACTTCTGTAAGACATTTGATTTGGTACTGCATGATATTTTGATTAAAACACTAGAAGATACAAAATTAACATGATGACACACATTACGTGGATTAAAACCTGGCTAAATGATAGGTTTCAAACTGTAATTGTAAACAGGGAATCATCATTCAGCCAGTGTGTTTCTAGTGAAGTCCTGCAGCGATCAGTACTTGGCCCTATGCTATTTAACATTATCATCAATGACTTGGAAGAAAAAATAAAATCACTGATAAAGTTTGCAGATTACTCAAACACTGGGGGAGTGACATATAATGGAGACGACACATCAATGATGTAGAGCAATCTGGGTCCCTTGGTAAACTGTGTGTAATACATTTGATATGGCCGAGTGTAAAGCTATACATCTCGAAGCAAAGAATGTGGGACATACTTACAAGATGTAGGACTCTATCCTGGGAAGCCGTGACTCTGAATAAGACTTGTGGTGGATCATAATCAGCTGAACATAAGCTCCTAGTGCAATGCTGTGGCCAAATGGGCAAATGTGAACCTCGGATGTATTAACAGGGGAATAGGCAGGAGTAGGAAGGTTATATTACCTCTGTATTTGGCACAGACGCATATGGTGGTCAGAGGAAATGCTACAAAGACACACTGAAAGCGCATCTTAAGAAAACTGATGTGGACATCACAAGCTGGGAAAAGCAAGCCACCAACCCACTGCAATGGCGCCATATCCTCCATCAGGCAGTGGCCCGCTTTGAGGAGAAGCGCCTTGTCCTCAAAGCTGAAAAGAGAGAGGAGAGGAAGGAAAAAGAAATAACTTTCTCCCACCAGGCCATTGGCCTGCCACAAAATGTCTGTACCTACTGCGGGCAGATTTGCGGTTCCAGGATTGGACTCCTGAGTCATCTCAGGACCCATATGTAAATCCATGGTAGAGATCATCCTCAAATCGAGGGATCGCCAATCAATCAATTTGGCACAGATGCAACCGCTGCTGGAATACTGGTGCTCACAATTCAAGAAGGTTGTTGATACATTGGAGAGGGTTCAGAGAAGAGCCAAGAGAATGATTAAAGGATTAGAAAACATGGCTTGTAGTGACAGATTCAAACTAAACAGACTGAGGTTCTTAACACAAAGAAGGTTAAGGGGTGACTGGATCACAGTTTCTAAATACCTACACTGGGAACAAAAATTTGATAATGGGCTCTTCAGACTAGCAGACATAGGACTTATAAGACTGAATGGCTGGAAGTTGAAGCTAAAGAAATTCAGACTGGAAATAAGGTGCAACACTGATTACCCTCACTGTTAAACTCATTTTTTCAGCCTGGTTTTTAGAAGAGGATGAAATTCAGGCTAGATGTTATAAAAACCCATTTGCTGCCCCCCTAAGCAATTTTAACAAAGGGTTATGGTGGATTCTCCATCACTGGCAATTTTTAAAATCAACATTAGATTTAGATATGTTCTAGTTCAACAGGAATTAATTCAGGGCAGTTCTATGGCCTGTGTTACACATAGGCTGGGAAAGATTAGAAATGTATCAGTAAACATTGATTTCACCATACAAACAAAAACCTACAAAAAAATATTTCCATTGATGATAACTGAAATCTATAGATAAAAAAGTAAGAAAATGCTACTTGTGAACTTATTACAGTCCCATCTGAATGTACATAAAACATGCAATGAATACTGCATAAAACATATTTACAGCTCTGTTAAAACAGCCAGTTTATAAATCTTTAACTTTTTGAATCTCAAGTATATCGTCATTATACACCTATTGCGTGACACTCCCATCCCCAACCAGTAATTTCCCACAGCTGTGAAAATTAACTCTATACAAATGGGGGGAGGGGATTCTTAAACACATCAATATTATCTGTCAAATTATTTTAAAAAATAAGTCCAATTCTGCCAAACCTAGCTGTGCAAGAGGTCAGACTAAATAATCACAGTGGTCCCTTCATAATCTATTAATCTATAATAAATAGAGTAAATCAGATGTCAGACAATGAAAAGGATAATAGAAAAAAAATCATATTTTTTAACCTCTTCCACATGTTACACTGCAATCCGTCCAGCCTCCATATTGCCAAAAATATTCTGGGTCCCCTACTTCATTCTCAAGGCTTCCTTCTTTACGTATAGTGTATTCGTACTTTATTCCTGGGTTATTTTCCTGAAAGAGTAGCTAAAAAAAATAGATGTGATTAAATTATGTACTGGCTGTGATTATAACACCCTGGCCCACATCTTCAAGAGTAGAGTTCAAAGTGTCTGCAGATATTTACAGGCACCCAACCTGGGAACATATGACTCTTGAAGGATGCCCGCCCTTGAGAAATGTATATATCAAACCCTCACTTGTGTACAGGTATGGGCAGGGAGTAGGTGCATTTAAATGTGGGGTGCACTAAAGCAAGCAAATACTTTTGCAAGCATACTTGTGAAAATTTGGGTCAGAGTATATGGTATCCTATCAACTACAAGACAAGGCTATGCAAAATAACCAAATTGAGATAATTGAAAATGGACATTTTATTAACACCTATATTTATATGCAAATTTTATAAATGATAGTGTCCCAACCATATGGCAGCTGTTCCTTCTAGTAGCTCAGCAGATAGCAGCATATTTATCAAAACATTTCTTTAACATTTTTTTAACACGTCTCCTTAAATAAGGAGGAAAATTCTTAGCAGAAACAGGCAGTGAGCAAGTCAAACAAATTGTTCATTTACTTTTGGCAGATAACAGAGGCGGGGAAGGAGTTAATCTTTAGGGGATAAAATACTGAAACAATTCCATAAAATGGTTTCCTCCTACCTAACCAGGCAACATTGAACACTGGCAGAAATCTTATTTCCCTGCTCTAAGTCCCCTCTCTGTGCACTGAACATGGATCATCCATTAAACTCACTTGGATACATCCTTCCTATAAATTCAAGATGTGGGAGTGGTGCACAAGTAGGTTCCATTCCTTCCTCCCTTCTTTTTCTATGGTCTTATGTTTAATATATATCTATGGCATACTAAGTAAACAGGAAAAAAAGAGCAGGATGGATACATTCAGAGAGACAGACAGCAAAAGGGAATCTACAAGTATCTTCCCCAAGGTAAATATTAGTTTGATATATTTAAAGCTAGACTGGATAAATCAACAGAACATATATCGTAGGAGCACTTTTAGGTAGCGGGGATTGAATGATTAAATAGGTCTTTCCCTCTCTGGATTTTTGGCCCCAGTTCATCAAGGTACTCAAGCACATAGCTAATTTTAAGTAGAGTAAATGAGAGTACTCATGTTCTTAAAGGTAGGCATGTGCTTAAGTAACTATTGAATCAAGGCCTTCAGTCGTGTGACTACATTCAATGCCAAACCAAGATAATGAAGGAATTTTTGTTGGAATATTAATGGAGTGAGTTATAAAAGTAGAGTTATTTTTTCCTGCCTTGTTTTCAAAGCTCCAGATCATTCTGCTTCCAGCCAGCTATCAGCTTCTGCTGCTGATCCTTTACTGTACCTGTATCCACACTGACTCATTGGTGGGTCCAGATGCTGTCAGATTTTCAAGATCTCCTTTTCTCTCATATTGAAATGTTGTTCCTGCCACTTTGTATGCTCCATTCCACTGAATAATAAATCCCCCATTTAGGTAATACTTTTCTGGGTCTTCGCTCCGCACTGCGAGGAAATTTCCTGCTTCTGCCACTTCTACTACTCTTATGTCCCTTGCTCCTTTTGGAATCAGTCCAATGTCAACATAGCCTATGGAGACAAGACAGATTCATTTAAATGATTATTGTTACAATAGAAAGTGATTATGCATTACTTATCTTTTTAAAATACAAACGTCAGCCACACTTGCAAATATGTAAGGTGAGCATACTATCATACAGTTTAAGTTTCAGTGTCTCTTTTTAAATCTAGTTAACAGTGCCTTTCAATGCAAAATTTTCCTAGCTTGCAAGAATCAATTAGAGGACAGGAATACGCTTATTATTTCGGCTATTAGAAGACATATTGAGATTCATTCTTCTCTGAAGTACATCAGAGTAAATCTAGAGGAACTCCACTGAGGATGGAATAGGTGGCAACATCTACCACATATACTGGGACATGGGTATATGTCAGCGGAGAAAATCTGTGGCAGTTGCATTACGTCATGATGCCTCCTATGGGGAAGGATTTTTGAAAGTTGCAGGGAATGTTATCAGCTGTCATCAGTGTATGAGAGGAGGGATACAGTGCTTTGGGCACTAGCCTGAGACTTGTGAGATCTGGATTCAAGTCCCTGTTGTACCACGAACTTCTTGTGTGACCTTGTGAAAGTCATTTAGCATCTCTGTCCCTTCGTTCTCCCTCTGTCAAATAGGGGCAACAACACTTTCCTGCCTCACAGGGGTGTTGTGAGGGTAAATCCATGAAAGACAGACACTCAGATACTGCAGTGATGGGGGCCAAGTAGAGGGGTTTGTTTTCAGCCAACAACAGAAAGTCCAGTTTTTACTGACAGTACTCAAAATTGAGTGTGGTCATGTGCTGAAATAACGCAAGTTTTACCAGTAAAACTTCCTAGTGTAGACCATGATTTAGAATTAAATTCTGCTTGCCTTACTCACACAAATAGTCTTAATGGCCTCAGCAGGTCTACTCGTGTGAGTTAGGCAAGCAGGATTTGCTCTAAGCCATACTGAGCAATCTTTAATATCTATCTTAGGTGCTTATCTGACACCCATTACCATGGTATCGGAGCACTTCAGTCTCTAATGTATTTATCCTCGCAACACCTCTGTGAAGTATGGAAGTGCTACACAGTAAGTTTGGATTCAAGCTTCTTTAGAATAATGCTTGTTAAAATTAGTGTTAAAAATAAAAATTTAACAAAAATCTGTTAAGCAACAACTCAACAGATACAATTATTTGGCATGGCCCTTCCAGTGTAGCTCAAAAACTTGGTTTTAAAGTATATTGGGACAGCTTTATAATGTATTTTTGCATTCTAGTCTTTGTATTACATTCATTTTCTTTTGACCAGCTGAATTATCTCCTGATTTCCCACTGGGTTCTGCTAGGTTCTTTGGGTTTGGCTCCTCCTTCACTGGGAGCAGGGGAAAAGTGGTGCTTTCTTTCAAGCCCGCTTGCTCACGGTACCAAATTGAGCAGATCTTCATAAAATAATCCTCCCTCTCCTTTTTCACTTGCACCTGGTGAGCAGTGAAATAGTTCACTGCTGGCACAGGGTATCTGAACTAGCACTCTCTGAGATGAATGAGGCAGTTCACACCTCTCAGAGCTGTTTAGATTCTGCAGGCAGAATCTCTGCTTCAGTTACCTCAAAAACATGAACCAAGTATATCTCAACCACCATAACAGGGAGAGACTTACATTAAAAAAGAAGTAATCTTAGGCTATGTCTATACTAGAGACCTTACAGCGGCACAGCTGTACCGATGCAGCTGTGCCTCTGTAAGATCTCCCATGTAGCTGCTCTATGCTGATGGGACAGAGCTCTCCCATCGACATAATTATACCACCCCGCAAAGAGCGGCGGTAGCCAGGTTGGCAGGAGAGCATCTCCCATCAACACAGCGCTGTCCACACCAGTGCTTCTGTCGGTTTAACTTATGTCACTCAGGGGTGTGTTTTTTCACACCTCTGAGTGACATAAGTTACACGGACAAAACTGCTAGTGTAGACATAGCCTAATATTCTGGAAAATACAGTGGCTACATAGAATAGGTGCCAGCCTTTTACCAGCAGGCACCCACTGAATCGGAGCCCTGATTCGAGTGGTCATTTATACAGTCAATATCATTTCTCTTCCCTTATTTTATTTGTTACTTAACTTTTAAAACATGTAATGATTTAGGTGCCTCATTTATATAAAGGAGCCTACAACATTCGATAACCTAGCCAGTCAACACCTGAATGATTTTTTTTATTTGTATAACCTTTTTTGTTAATTCATTTGACCTGCATAAGTAACATAACGAACCAATGGTTGACAGGGCATGGATTACTTGATGATAACTTGTCTGTTCATTCCCTTTGGGGCACCTGCCATTGGCCACTGTCAGAGGACAGGATACTGGGCTTGATGGACTGTTGGTCTGACCCAGTATGGCCGTTCTTATGTTCTTATGAATAACTACTGTGTCTCTTAATAATAAAATACCAAACTGACTGGGTCTCTGGTTTATGAGGCAGTAATTGTTTGTTATACATACTGATATAAACAAACTTGGAGGCCAACTCAGAGTCAGTTCTGCCCATCTAATTTATTACATTGCCGCAACTCTCCAGAATTAGTTAATTAATTCTCTCGGGAACTCTGAAGTACTGCATCACATCACAGCCCACAATGGGAATGAACCACACTATTGCCTATCACAACATGGCAGGTCAAAAAAACAAAAAATGGTACTTCCCTGAATTTAGGACATCTTCATGCTCCCCAAAAATAAATAGAAACATTCCCCTGCTTGAGGTTATTTCAATTCCATAAAAAGGCAATCAGAAGTGTGCACGGTGTCTCAGAAGTTGGCTCAGAACTCAGCACTGGTGTTTGATACCATAGCATTACAAACATAAACCATGTCAAAAGGAAGCATGCTTGCTTGCCTCACAGTAATTCCTTCCTCTCATATATTGTTTTTCATCAGGAGATCTCAATACAAAGGTCAGTATCATTAACCCCTGTTACAAAGGTGCAGAGAGGTGAAGTGACTTGCTCAAGGTCTCACCCTGGCCAAGTCAGGAATAAAATCCACATTTCCAGAGTCACCACCTAGTGCGCTATCCACTAGACCACCGTGTCTCGCTCAAAACAGACACACAAAAATCACAACTACCCTGACAGAATGCTTGCGTCCAGCTTTCACAAAAAGTTCTTAGACATGTACAAAAATTGTGCAATCCACTAGTTGTCTGTAAAGGTAAGTCAAACCTAGTCAAAGCTGATCTGAGCGCCTTTAAGGTTTGAGCAAAAAGTTTCAGACACCTCTAACATACAATCCTTCACTTCTAGGTCTCTGGATCAAAACCAGCCCTGGTCAGCGGGATTTTCAAAAGTGCTCAGGACTGATCTAACTCTGCTCCCATTTAAACCAATAGGAGTTTTATCTTTGACTTCAATAGGAGCAGAGTTAGGTCAAGTGCTTTTAAAAATTCCACCCATATTTTCCATTTGACAGCTGCTTGGTGGGCCAATGTGAAATGAGCTGGTGGTCTCAGTCCAGTTTCTAGTGATTTTTATATATAAATTACTAATTGATGATTTTACTTCATAATAATAAACTGTTGGTAATCTCAGATGAAGGCAAGGGATTAAAAGAGGTTAGGAAGTGAACTATCCTTTCACTTCTGAAGGTGATTACTCCTTGCCAGGTCAGGGACTAAGTATCTGATACGGGTGGTGTAGAGAAGCTGTCTTTATTGATACCCAGGCTGTACATGTCCTGTGGTTAATCAGAGACTTTGCAGGCCACTCTATTTCAGAAGCACTACATTCCTTTAATAATATTTGCAAGATCTTTTAATAATAAATCGCAAAGTAGGTTAACAAAAATAAAACCACTACCAAAAGTTTGTGTGTTCAGAGTGAAATCTGCTATATGTCTATCTAGTGCTCAGCTGTGTTTGGGAAACTATCGGATTCATAGGACTTTTTCAGCAGAAGTAAATGCAACAATAATGTATCTCACTGATTTGCTCACCAAGTCAGAAAGTGTTTTAATAAGAGCAAATGTGAGGATCTGGCCTGGGCAAGCTGTTCTAGGTGCTGGATTCAAGGGAGGGAAGGAGGTATGAAGCTACCTATCCTTTCACCCAATCCTAAGAACATCCAGGGAACAGCTCAGGCATCCTCTATGGACCATTACATTATCCAGAGATCAACCCAGCCACACCTCTTCCTGCTACCTACATGGGGAAATGGGCTGCAAGTGGGCAGATAAAACTGATGTACCTGGATCTATGGCCACCCAGGGAATGAATCCCCAAGTTTCCCTTTATCTAGGGCCTTGGTCTTCTGGTCTGCCACAGCACTTCTTCAAACTCTCCTCTGCTTCCCTCCAAACTGCTCTCCTTCAAACTGCTCTCTGCTCCAACACCAAACCACTCTGCTTCAACTCCTCCAACTGTCTGATTGAAGCAGGGGTTTTTTTTTCAGGTGACTGGCTTTAGGTGCTCTAATTGGCTTCAGGTGCTCTAATTAATTTATAGCAACCTCTCTTCCCTCTACGGGGAATAAGGCTCTCATCATCCTGGGGCTTACATATCTCCCCTCTATCGCCCTCCTGCTAACCTCTGGGCCATGCTGTATCACATATTCTCCCCCCCCAACCCACGCTCAACGCCATGGGGTTGGGCTACTTGAGACCAGAGGCAGTGCTGTCGTGACAGGCCATCAGTGTTGCCGTGTAGGCTTCTGGCTCTATGCTGTACCCGGAAATGGAAGGGTTGCAGGGATAGGAACCGCCTAGTCACTCTTGCGTTCTTCTCCTTGTTTCTGTGCATCCACTGGAGCGGGGAGTGGTCTGTCACAAGGGTAAACCGTCACCCCAGTAGGTAGTAGCAGAGAGTCTCCATGGCCCATTTTACTGCCAGACATTCCTTTTCAATGACGGCATACTTTTGTTCCCTGGGGAGGAGTTTCCAGCTGAGGTACAGGATCGGGTGTTCCTCCTTCTTTGAAAGGATGGCTCCTAGCCCTACCTCCGAGGCATCTGTTTGTAGGACGAATTCCTTCTCGAAGTCTGGGGCTATGATTACTGGATGACAGCAAAGGGCTGTCCTTAAATCTGCGAATGCTCTTTCTGCCGCATCAGTCCACTCGGGGCCCCGGGCTTTTATCTGGTCCGTCAACAGCTCTGCTCTTGGGGCAAAATGAGGGATGAATCTCCGATAGTACCCTACTATCCCTAGAAATGCTCTGACCCGCTTTTTTGCGGAATGGTCAAGGCCAACCCTGTATTGCCTCCACTTTGTTCCATTGGGGTTTCACCAAGCCTCTCCCTACTACATACCCGAGGTATCTGGCCTCAGCTAGCCCTATCATGCACTTGGGAGGGTTGGCAGTGAGGCCGGCCTTCTGCAGGGCATCTAGCACCGCTTCTACTTTTCCTAGGTGCATTTCCCAGTCAGGGTTATGGATGACTATGTCGTCTAAATAGGCGGTGGCATACTTGGCATGGAGTCGCAGCAATTTGTCCAGTCTGGGGGTAATCTGCTGTAGTCTCCGCGGCCATATCGTAGTAGACCTTGTGGGCCTTCCCACACAGGAACGGGGCAAGGATACCAGACCACTGATCTTGGGGCCAGGCCTCCCGCAGGCTGCTCTTTCAAAAGCCTGGAGGTATGCCTCCACATCATCCTCCCGTGTCATTTTCTGTAGGCAGTGGCTGGTCCGTATGGTCCGGGTCCCATCGCAGTTGCGGTTCAGCTCCATAAGGGCCTTCATCTGGTTCACCAGCTCCTGTAGCAGGGCTCGGTCCTGGGCAGCCTGACTCATCAACAGACGATTAGTCTCCTGCTGTATCCGAGTTGCCTCCTGTTGGGTGGTTGCTTGGACCCAGGTAGCCTTCTGCTGGGCCGCGATGGCTTGTATTAGGGCCTGGACCACATTGTCCATCTTAGGGATGGGATGGTTTTGGCTAACCCTGGTTTAAGTGCACAGCACGGCAATCCCACCCTTGACACCACGTGTGGCAAATTGCCGGCATTACTATGAGGGGTCCCGCGCTTTCTCTTCTTGTGGGGGGCATTCAGGGCACCGTTTCTCACCCCTGATCTGGGGTATTAACTGTCCCACTAGTATCCCAGAGAAGGGGAGTGGAGAGGGAGGGAACCGGGCCCACTCTCTACTCTGGGTCCCAGCCCAGGGGCCCTAGGGATAGCAGCAAACCACTTGAACTAGTGATTCCTTCCCCTGGGCTACTTCTCTCTTCAGCCCTTCAGCTTGTGGGGCTTCCTGCCCTCTCTCTGCTTGGACCAGGTTTCTCCCAACCCCTTGTGTCTGTGCTATGCACAAGCCGGGTTTCCCTTTACCTAGGGTCTTGGTCTTCTGGCCTGCCACAGCACTTCTTCAAACTCTCCTCTGCTTCCCTTCAAACTGCTCTCTGCTCCAACACCAAACCACTCTGCTTCAACCCCTCCAACTGTCTGATTGAAGCAGAGGGGTTTTATCAGGTGACTAGCTTCAGGTGCTCGAATTGGCTTCAGGTGCTCTAATTAATTTAGAGCAACCTCTCTTCCCTCTACAGGGAATAAGACTCTCATCATCCTGGGGCTTACATATCTCCCCTCTATCACCTACCTGATGCCCTCTGGCCATGCTGTATCACAATACCTTTTGCAAATGAGCTTGCTGGCTATTTATTATCTGGGTAATTTGCAGTGGAGGCTGTTGACATCCAACATCCAGGAGGCAAAACTGGTATTTAATTGG
The DNA here is from genome assembly GCF_965152275.1 of Natator depressus. Taxonomy (NCBI): domain Eukaryota; kingdom Metazoa; phylum Chordata; order Testudines; family Cheloniidae; genus Natator; species Natator depressus. The sequence goes on from NC_134238.1 coordinate 23,475,317, forward strand.
TCAAGGTGCACTCAAAGCCATTTCACAGTACAGGCTAAAGAATCGTCTTTGATTCAAAACAGACTACGCAAAGCCTTCAGTGAGGAGTCTCCACTGGTAATTTGCCATTCAGATTACTCACCAACTTGAAATGAGAAGAATTTTTCAAGCCACATTATTTGCAGAAACAGTCTCAGCAAGAAAAGAAGAAAAAAAAGCCCCTCTTTACCTAATCCTTCACTCTGATTGAACATCATCTTCACCGTCTGACAAGCAGATCCATCTCCTAGGCAAACTCCACATCGATCTTCAGTTGCATTGGAATTTATCTCATAATCACAGCCAACAGTCTAAAAGGAAAGACATTTTCAAAATAAATATTCTATCTATAATGAATTGCTCCAGACCTAACGTATCACTGACTCCGGTGTCAGCTTCTAATCAGCTGCTTCAGAAGAGGAAATGAACTGATTTCACCGAATACAACATATTTTATGTGCACACACTTAATACCAGAGACTGTCACATCTTATTTAAGTATAAAATCATGCAGAGTGGACAAGAGTGACAGCGATTATTTGCGCTGTACATGCTATGAACCATGCAATGGTTACAAGAAGTCATTATTTTAACAGAAACACACCTCTCAATTGACCTACATTGTCCAGCATATCCTGGATTCTTCTCTACTTTTGTATGGCATACAGATATCTCAGGTTTCCCAAGCAAGTGTTTTGCCCATTGGTCTAAAAAGTAGCAGTGTTAGTGGCCTAATATTTTATCTACTAACCTTTGCAACTATATCACTAACATGAACATTTTTTGACAGACCTGAAAGACACACTCATTATAATGAATGCTTGGAACTTGTATAAACATTGGTACCTAGTGGCAGTTTAATGCATATTTTGGGGATTCAGTTGTAGAAAATGCTGAGTTTATGCAAGCATGGCCACAGAACAGCTCTAGAAAGAATAGGTCAGATGCTGGTTTCTGCTTCAGATTCTTTGTGCCACTCAGGTGGTACGAAGGGACTGGATTCTGGCTGTAGCTGCCCAGCAGAGAAATCTGCTAATGGAGAATAGCTCACCTTACCTGATCACTCTTGTTTCAGTGTGCATGGTAAATCTCCCCACTGTATTTTCCACTGCATGCATCCGATGAAGTGAGCTGTAGCTCATGAAAGCTTATGCTCAAATAAATTTGTTAGTCTCTAAGGTGCCACAAGTACTCCTTTTCTTTTTGCGGATACAGACTAACACGGCTGCTACTCTGAAACCTGCTAATGGAGAGGAATTCTCTGCTGGCATAAAGCTTTACACCAGTGAAGCCAGCCTTTGCACCTCCCCAACACAGAGGAGCATGTCAGAGGGCCTGGAGGTGAGGTATGATGGAATTATGCCCAGCCAATCATCCATCCATATATGGTCCCTTAGGACCATATTCCAGTGACAGAAGGTAGAACAATCCAGTTTGCTTTAGATCAGCTTTGGGGTAGTGCAGGGCAGCTCACAGGTTCAAAGAGCTGGAACTTCTTTCTCTTGCACTGAGCAGAACTTGGATGCAGGAGAAAATCTGACCCTATGCGCCTCTAATGGCCAGAAGAAAAGGATCCTAAAATATATTTAAATAGACTATCTCAGAAACAGAGGAAACAATTTAGTACTAAAGAAAAGCCAGAATGTAAGATACGAAGGATGCAATGCTTTGGAAAGATGGACTATTCAAAGACCTATATTAAGATATGACAGATGCTAAGGACCCATAGAATATTCAAATGCTACTGTATCAAATTTATAAGTGTTATGTGTAAATTTATAGGTTGGCTAGTGATTGTAGCCTGGCTCAATAGATGAACTAAAGGATATTTCCTGCAGGAACTAAAGCCATTAGGGGTAACAAGTCTGTGGAATGTTCACCCTCTGTGGGAAATAGCACAGAGTAGTTTGATCTGGTTCAAGAAGTCTCGCAGACAAAGAACTGGAAACTGTATAAAGAGACAATCATGATCTGGGAAACAGGACACTCACAGTAGGTTCAAAAACTGATGTGAAACTGGGACCAAGACAGAGATCCTGAGGAAAGAACCTGCAGTACTTTAACCCCATGTGGAAGATGAGTGACTGCATGATATGTTAGAGTTGCATATAAATAGTTTATTGTTTTCTAAGATAGGTTTTCTCTGTAATGTTTTTTATTCTGAATAAATCGTACTTTGCTTCATGAAAGCTGGCTGGTCACTGGTTAATCCTGTCAATGGTTAACAGTGGTGAACCTGAAGCTGGTCAGACCTGCTGAATAATCACAATGAATTGTGGGCGTCTGAATCCCAAATCCCCAGTCTGGAGGGACTGGATTGCAAACTCCTGTTCTGAGAAAAGGTAATAGCTAGAGACCTGAGACCTTAGTGTGGTGCCCATCCAGAGGCCACAAAGGGGTCAAAGGTGTAGTTATCTCAGGAACTGTGACTTAATGTAACATTTAACTTTAAACTTTTATTTTGTATAGACAATTACTTCTGAAGATGCAGAGCCTGCCACCTTAACTGTGGCACAGGGAATTTAAGATATTTGTTATTACCAGAGATTTAAAAAAGAACTGAATTTTACGTACCATTGTCACAAGTCATTTTAACAAATGTTAAAACATATCAATAGTGCTTCGCTACCACAGTCAGATGTAATCATTATAGAAAGGCTGGTGGCACGTAAAACAAGGATTCAACCTCTTTATGTATGAAGAATACAGTGTGTATCCTCCCCAAAATTACTGTACAGCACTTCCCCTCTGGGCACAAAATGAATTTTGGGGAGTCTGGTAGCATGCAGAACATGCAGAAAATTTCCATTTCTGGTCTCCTGAAGTTGAACTTTTTTTACATTCTTCCCCTCCTGTGAAAACCTGTGAATTACTCACCTTTCAGCCTGATTCGGGATGAAAGCTTTTTCATTTAAAAAAAAAAAAAAGAGAGAGTGAAAGATTTTTTTCCGGACAGCTCTAGGGGCTATTTTGAAAGAGGGCATCTTAGCTGAAGGCAACTTGTTTTCTCAATCCCAATGAGAACATTGGGAGATGGCAGCCAATTTCAACGGGCATGTCAACTTAGGGCACCTAAAACGCTCTCAATGCTGCCCGAACCATGCATTGCCATAACTTAATGTGCTTGGATTTCTTTAAAGACTAACCTTAACTCTGAATGTCCTTGGTTAATAATGTTTGTTTGGGAATTACTACAACATACCAGTAATATAGTTCACTCTATATTGCTGATATGTACTCTCAATCTTAATGTGGTTTTGCCTGGAAATATAAAGAGAACTACTATTGTAATATGGTTCTGCTCAAGACAGATTTTCAGACAGCAAATAAAATTTTGTAAGGATTAAAAAATCTGATTAACAGGCCAAATTCATCCCTGACATAACTAAACCAAGATCAATTTTACTTGACATAGTGGAGGCATTTTGCCCAATGTTGAAACTTATTCTGTATCTTGAAAAGCTAAACCTTAATTGTTCATTAAAATACTATCAGCTAGATTAATATAAAGGGAGTTTTCCATACCAATAGCTTCCACGGGTAAGCACAAATAGAAAATGCCATGCTCAAGAGCACTCATTTCTGTCTGGCCTACCTGCCTAGTGCTCATCTCTGTGGTATCTGAGCATCTGCAGTAGCACTGTCCTTTCACTCCTCAGAGTTTGTACACTCTGTTTAAGAGGGCCCCTTGAAAAACGATTAGTCATTTCACGTCATGAAATTCCAACACTGGGTTGCCAAAGGAGGCAAGAGAGAAAAGTTGCAACAATTTGTTTTCTATTCAAATTCTTCAGAAATGAAGGGCTACATTATGCCTTTCCCATAGGAGGAAGAGAGTATATAGGGTGCCATTCCCCCTCCCAGCAATAAAACGGCTCCTGGTGTGTTTTTGTGTGCAAGGGACAGAGGAGAGAGGCTAATTTCTGATCAGAGTCACCTTCACTGCCTGCCTACTGGGATGAATGTGCTGGAAGAAGCGCTTGCTGCGCCATTTAAAAAAGTGTAGCAAGAGTCACTTCACACCGTGTTCCTCCCCAGTGCTCAGAAGATATTATGCCTTACAGGGTTAATTCTTGGGGCTCCTCCTTCCTACCCTTGTGTGACTCAGCATCATGAAACCGTGCTCAGGCTCTGTGCCACATAGCCTGTCACTTTCCAGAAGCTCAACCACCAGGAGGCCCTGAAATGCTGATTGTAATTCAAGAAGATGGGCTAAAGTTACAGAAAGTAAACCTGCCTCCAACATGCTTTGATGATAGTAATGGTTTTAAATTATTTTTGTTAAGGTAGCTGGAGGCCTTCGGCCAGGCCCCACCCACACATTAAAATGGATTATTGTAATGTTGATGTGTTATTTTCTCTCATTGTTCTACTCATGTAAAACACCCTTTCAGTTGTGGTACTAGCTAACTTCTCTAACACTATCTTGCTGTATGAGATTGTAACCGAGTTCACTCATCGCTAAGTGCCCCCTCATGGCCAGGTGTGGTGTAGCAGCTCCCTTGAAGAGCTAGTGCCCCCTGCTGACAGTCACTCTGCTGCTGGGGCGATTTTTCTGTCAGAAACTCAGCTGGGCAGCCAGGTCACCATCTTAAGTTCACCCTTTCTGGGGTCACAGTTGTCCAAACTAAAAGTCCCCAGAATATCTTTAATACAAACAAAAATCCTTTCCCCTCTCTGGGGGCTCTTCCACAACCTGCTGTCCCCTTGCTGGGCTCAATAACTCTTGCAGTGGGCTTGTACACACCCTTCTTGGGGGCCAGCAGGAGTACCCAGTCCCAGCCTCTACTCTGGGTTCCAGTCCTGGGCCTTGTACTGAACAACTAGTTCTGCTCCTCTACCTGTGCTGCAGTTTTCCCCAGGGCCACTTCCCACGCAACCTTTAAATACTCCTCCGGATCTCTGTCTCTTCCTTGCTTAATCAGGGTTCCTCTCAGGCCTCCTTGCATGGAGATATTTTCCCAGTCTCTTCCCTCTTTCATCAGGGTCTCTCCCAGGCCTTGAGAGCTTTCCTTACTCTCTCATCTTACAGCCTGTCTCTCCCTCCAGCCCTTTCCCCAGTTGGGCCTTATCACTATTCAGGCCTGGCTCTTGTTCCCATTACTGCAGCCAGCTTCTCCTCTTTATGGGGAATTGCCTGATCCTGCTCAAGTAGGGCTTAGTCTGTAATCAGGGTTGGCTTAGCCCCAGGCTCTCCAGTCCAGGGGCAAGCCACACCGTTATAGGGATATTGTGTTCCCTTTTGCTCTGTTTTTTATTTTTATTTCAATCTAGCACAGCTACCATCAGATAATCAGAGAATCATAGATGTGTAGGACTAGAGAGATCTCATTAGGTCATCTAGCCAAGTCCCTGCACTCAGGCATGACTATGTAATAACTAGACCATTGCTGCCAGGTGTTTATCTAACCTGTTCTTAAAAACCTCCTATGATGGAGATTTCACAAATTCCCTAGGCAATTTATTCCAGTGCTTAACCATCCTGACAGTTAGGAAGTTTTTCCTAATGTCCAACCTAAATCTTCCTTGCTGCAATTTAAGCTCATTGCTACTTGTCCTATCCTCAGATTAGCGAGAACAATTTTTCACTCTCCTCCTTGTAACAACCTTTCAACCACCTTGAAAACTGTTATGTCCCCCCTCAGTCTTCTCTTCTCCAGGGTAAACAAACCCAGTTTTTTCAATCATCCATCATAGGTCATGTTTTCTGGACCTTTAATCGTTTTTGTTGCTCTTCTCTGGACTTTCTCCAATTTGTCCACATCTTTCCTGAAATGTGGCACCTAGAACTGGACACAATACTCCATCTGAGGCTTTATAATCTACAGCTTCCTGATAAGATGATCCATCTGTCAAATTAACCTAGACGGAGAGGGACTTTCCCTCAAATTTTCCTCTGGCCCTTAATGTCTAGAAACACCTTTCCTCCAGGCACCAACTATTAAAAGAGCCATTACAGTATTTGCAGTAGTTATGCCGTGGCAATGGAAAGTCCCAGATTGAATAATTATGTTAGACTATTAGGCTTGGTCCACACTACTGAGTTAGATTGACGTAAGGCAGCTTACATTGACCTAATTATGTCACTGTACACACTACAGTCTTGCTCCCACCAATGTAAGTGCCCTACTACACCGACATAACTACTCCACCTCCACAAGAGGCATAAGGCTTATGTCAGTGTTGTTAAGGTAACACAGTGTCTGTGTAGGCACTGCGTTACTTACATGGGCTGTTGGCTGTCATTCTTGTCAATTTCAGGGCTCCCAGCTGTCGCGGGGGTGGGTGGGGGTCTCCAGCTGCTACCTGGGCTCCCCGCTCCAAGCTAGGCTGTACCTGCCTACTCCCCACTTCCAGCCAGGCTACTGCCTGGAGGCTTCCGGCTCCCCGCCAACTGCCCAGGAGCCACCTGGACTCCAGGCATGGCATTTGCAGCCAGGAGCCCAGCTTGCAGTGGGGAGAGGGGAGCTGAGAGCCCGGGGGATAGCCAGGCGCCCAGTGGGGAACTGGGTGTGGAACTGAAAGCTCAGGTTCTCAGCCCCATCCACTGCCCCTCTTCAGTCAGTGGAAGCGCTTCTGGTGAGGACGCGCACCATCGACAAAAGGAGGGTAGTGTGGACATGAATCACTACAGTAATTACAGCGGTGGTTGTAAGTAGACCCAACATAGGTTGACTTTTTTAATGTAGACATGCCCTTAGACATCACTGTCAGCTATTGTAACACTAATGGAGTCCCTCTGCCTTCTCAGTTATCATACTAGGAGCCCACATTCCAGTTTCCCCCCAGTCACTGAAAATGCAGTTCATAGCTCCAGATAGTTATTCCAAAGTGGTCAATCTTCTGTCTCTCATTAAATAAAACCTTCATTTTAGTCTCCTCTTCCTATGCCCCACCCAAATTCTGCCAGACTGATATCTTCATGATGGCTTTGGACATTTCAGCTATTAAAGGTACAACTTCATTTATAGCTGCCACTAGGCTGCCATGTTACAACTGCTGCACTCCAAGTTAGCTCAGTTGGTGGCATAAGTTTACATGCATGCAGCATGCCATATTCACCAGAATAAGAGGAAGTGTTTGCACCAAAAAGCTTGATAACAGATGTTCCAAGACAGTGCAATATATTAGACAAACTTTAAATTAGTAGTTCCCAGGCCATGTTTTACTTTCCCCAGAGAGTATCAGAGCACTTCCTTTTATTTCTGTCATTAATCACTTTTATTTCTAAATCCTTCATCCTGTCTTTTAGCTGCTGTCCTCATGTTTTCGATCCAAAAAAAAACAGATAAAAGCCAAATTTTCTAAAATAACTTAATTTCGTGCCTGAAATTTTGTGCCCACCATTGATTGTGGCAGGAAATTTTGAGGTCAGGCCCAGGTTATTAAAAAAATTTTAAAAAACCACCACACAATACACTAGTAATTATGTTCAGCTCCTGGCACACTTTTGCTTCCCTTTGCAGTACTTGGCCAGTGCAAAGTGGGACTTAAAACTACCTAGGACAGGCATCTAAGAGTTCTCCCACACTACTGGAATCCTTGGTTGGCTCTATGCCACCCAGTGTAAGTGGTGTACCAAAGGTTGGCAAAGATTACCAGAAGGTTCTGTGCTCCAACAATCCCTCATCTGGCAGGGCAGTGCTTTGAGGGCCATAACAAATTGGCAAAATTCCAAGCAGCCCTTCAAGCTGCGCTAAATTCCATGGCTAAGCAAACTAGCTCTCAGCCAGCCCCAGCAAAAGGGATGAGGACAAAGAGTTGCATGAAGTTCGCCTTGTCCCTCAAGTGCTACTTTTACACACCTCAGGGTTCAGCCCTTGATGTTTAATATCACTGTTTTATTATTTGCCTCACCACATGGCATAACATGTGTGTAATCAGATATACATGTGACTGTAATCTGAAAGCCTTTCTACAGGAAGGAAAAACAATTGATGTCCTGCTGCTCAGTGTTTAAAAGGAAAACAGCCTGGAGTGTTTTCCTTTTGTTTCCTGCTGCCATTTCCACAAGAAGAGACCTGGATGTCTGCCTGGCAGCAGAAGGCCAAAATGAAAAATCCCTTCTTTAGTTGAGATGTGGGTCACAAAAACTAACTGAATTTTAACATTGCTTGGGCGGTACATTGTGCCTTTAAAGCTTCTCCTTTCACTTGTGTCTCCTACTGCTACTCCAACAAGGAACTCATGATCCAGTCATCGTGGGTACAGTATTGTCCTGAATGGAGAAAGAGACATATCCTGATGTGTCTATTTATCTTGTTACATATTTAGCCTGGGGTGAACTGATGTCTTATTGGACTGTCAGTGGAAGGGTAAAATGTGGGGGCAGTAGCATTAAAGAACTGTGTTGCTATAGTAAGATTGAAACATGCGACCTGATGTCTGACAAGTTAAAACTGAAAACAGAACAACCACCAAAAACCAAAAACAAAGCCTACTTTCCTTTTCCATTCCACACAGTATTATTATTCTCCAACATGATGGTATTAATAATTCATCTATGGTAGCAATGCCTTTTTATTACTAGTAATAAACATTTATGTTATGGTAGCACCCAGACGTTCCAATAAGGATCAGAGCCCATTGTGATATGCACTTTAATAACAATATAAACACTTGCCTACCTCACTGGGGTGTTGTGAGGATTAAAAATTGTGAAGTGTTTTGATATCTAGTGATGAAAAGCACTATGTACAAGTTATGTTTCATAATAAAACATAACTTGTACATAGTGCTTTTCATCATTTAGATATCAAAACACTTCACAATATTACCAGCATCATCCACTCATTTGTCAACTCCTCTTATAAGCATTTATGTCTTCAAACCTGCCCTTACACTTAAGATGTCCTCCTTGAACAGATGTCTTCCGTCAGATTTCACCTTAAGACCCACCTCTGCTGTGATGCCTGTCAGAAACCAGACAATAAATAATAGCTTGGGTGGAAGTTGGGGAAAATTGGCACTTTTTTCCCCATAGTTACACTTAGAAAAAATGGCAAATGTATCTCACAATTGTATATATTTGACCATGTCCCCCTACCGCCAGCCTTCACACACTTTTCTTTGTGGATTATAAACTGCATGGAACAGGCTTCCCAATGCTTATAGGAGAAGTTGACAAATGAGTGGATGATGCTGGCAATATTGGTTTGGAATCAGCACGAACAGATTACTGACATCACATTTACATGGCTTCACTGGGAGCAGCTGCACGAGTGGCACTTTAGAAAAATCAGTCACATATGGGCATGCTGGATAAACAGTGTGTATTGGGAATTGTTAGTGAATTGCTGTGATACTAGCACCGACGCTGGTGTGCGTTTGTGTCATAAATATAAAGGGAAGGGTAAACCCCTTTGAAATCCCTCCTGGCCAGGGGAAAGCTCCTCTCACCTGTAAAGGGTTAAGAAGCTAAAGGTAACCTCGCTGGCACCTGACCAAAATGACCAATGAGGAGACAAGATACTTTCAAAAGCTGGGAGGAGGGAGAGAAACAAAGGGTCTGTGTGTCTGTCTATATTCTATCTTTGCCGGGGATAGACCAGGAATGGAGTCTTAGAACTTTTAGTAAGTAATCTAGCTAGGTATGTGTTAGATCATGATTTCTTTAAATGGCTGAGAAAAGAACTGTGCTGAATAGAATAACTATTTCTGTCTGTGTATCTTTTTTGTAACTTAAGGTTTTGCCTAGAGGGGTTCTCTATGTTTTGAATCTAATTACCCTGTAAGGTATCTACCATCCTGATTTTACAGGGGGGATTTCTTTATTTCTATTTACTTCTATTTTTATTAAAAGTCTTCTTGTAAGAAAACTGAATGCTTTTTTATTGTTCTCAGATCCAAGGGTCTGGGTCTGTGGTCACCTATGCAAATTGGTGAGGCTTTTTATCCAACATTTCCCAGGAAAGGGGGGGTGCAAGTGTTGGGAGGATTGTTCATTGTTCTTAAGATCCAAGGGTCTGGGTCTGTAGTCTCCTAGGCAAATTGGTGAGGCTTTTTACCAAACCTTGTCCAGGAAGTGGGGTGCAAGGCTTTGGGAAGTATTTTGGGGGGAAAGACGTGTCCAAACAGCTCTTCCCCAGTAACCAGTATTAGTTTGGTGGTGGTAGCGGCCAATCCAAGGACAAAGGGTGGAATATTTTATACCTTGGGGAAGTTTTGACCTAAGCTGGTAAAGATAAGCTTAGGAGGTTTTTCATGCAGGTCTCCACATCTGTACCCTAGAGTTCAGAGTGGGGGAGGAACCTTGACAGTTTGTTTTGCCTTTGTACTAGATACTGACCCTGCCAAGGTTACTGTAAGAGAATTCAACATATTTTTCAAATGTAGATGACTAAATGTAGGCATCTAAATCCATGTTTAGGCATCTAGATAAAAGTGATTTCCATGGGAGTTGTGTATTCACAGTAAAATCAGATAAGTTTCATTTAGGTGCCTAATATATGGATGTAGGAGTGGGAGAAGGCAGCCCCTTCATGGGGTGCCTTGCTGCGGCAGGCCACAGCATAATCTGCTTCAGTTTCCCCTTTCTTTTGGAGTACACACACTCTTTCTTTCAGACTATACATAGCCCTTTGCAGGTTTAATTTATTACTAAAGGATCCAGAACCACCATCCAGAATTCCCAAGTCCAGTCCAAACAGCACATTCACTCTTTCAAGCCCCAATAGTCCATCAACACATCAAGTACAGCTCCAGCATCTCTCACTGTGCTGCAACTCTCAAGTATGGCGTCCAGCACACCTCACCTCAGCTGCTGTAGCTGGCGTGCTTTTCCACCCGGTTTCATTCTCAAGTCTGGCTATAGTTCTTGCCTGGTGAACTCACTGCCCCTCAATCATTCCTCTGCTTTCAGCTCTCTATGGTCCTCTAGCTTCAGCTCCCCACCTCAGAGAGCCAGCAGGCATCCTGCTGCTACTCTCAGCCCTACCTGGCTGTGGCTCTTTGGCCTGGGAACAGACCTCCCGATCACCTTCCACTTTCACCAGCCTGATCTGGCTCCACTGCTCAACTAGGAAACTCTCACTGCTCCCTCCTTCAGTGGCATCCTCTCCTTGCAGCTCTCAGCCCAGCTCTGCTCTTCTTCTGAGTTCTCTGCATTGTCAAGACTCCAGACTCTCTCCCTTGCCTTTGGGCTGTTTCTCATTTACAACTCTCTGGGGCCACCCCACCCTCCTCATTACACCAAAACTAGGGCACACCTGGAGTGGAACAGTTAACCTATTACAAAGTCCCTGGCCTTAGGTACCTACATTTGAAAACACTGGCCTTGGTCTTTAGCCTTGTGCCTCAATACACACCAAATACACATGGGTAACAGATACAACATCACAGAGTACCTTGCCACTGTTACCTCTTATTATTTTGGCCAAAAGAAAACAAACCAGAAGCATTTCTGTAAGAAATTCAGTTCCTAAAATGTATTTCAGTACCTAAAATGTCTGATTAAAAACTTGAGTAGAGTTTGATTGGGGCTTACTATTTACCTGTAATGTTTAAGGACTCCTTTTTCAAGTTAGCAACCACAATATTCATCTATTATTACAGTACCAGAATTAGCTGCGTAGAAATAATTAAGTGTATTTTCTAATTCACTTGCCAAGAACCATACAATATGTACTGCATTCACTTGGACAGAACTAACACCATGCTAAATTATTCTGAGAGATGGGGAAAAAACATTTTCAAACAAGTGGGTATGCTGTGTACACATTTTATATAAAAGTATGCTACCATTCAGAGAAGAGGCCTACTTTAGTTACCTATTAATCATTTCTTCTAGTCCTTTGGACTGCCAGATTACATTGTTCATCACATGATCCTGGCTTCGATTCATTCTGTTTGTTGGATGAACTGAAACTATAGCCTGAATGTAAATGGACTGCCAGCTTTATTCATAATAGCACAAGTACACTAATTTAAAAACAACCTTGATTCTTCTGAATTGTTTATGATAATACATATTGTTGAAAGGAGAAAAATTGTTCTTGTTAACCTCTGAGGATAGGACAAGAAGCAATGAGCTTAAATTGAAGTAAGAGAGGTTCAGGTTGGATATTAAGAAAAACTTCCTGTCACGGTGGTTAACCACTGGAATAAATTGTCCAGGGAGGTTGTGGAGTCTCCATCACTGGAGATTTTTAAGAGCAGGTTAGACTATATGGTCTAGATAATACTTAGTCCTGCCATGAGTGCAGGAGACTGGACTAGATGACCTCTTGAGGTCCCTTCCAGTCCTATGATTCTATGACTAATACCTACAAAATGGCCCTTGAAAACAATCATATACATGAACAATTCAGAACTTCATTGGTTCATGTACCATCCTCTGAAAAAAATTGATGTTTGAAGTATGTGAAAAATGGCCAAAGCTTTTATGGTGGGTCCCATGCTTTTCCTTTGTGTGATGGGTCAGGTCACTGCTTCTTGCCCCTATTCTTGGGCTTCCTGCCCTCTCTTCCCTTGGGCAGGGTTTCTCTCAGTCCTCTGCACCTGGGGAGTCCCTCTGCTCTGCTTGAGCAGGGTTTCCCTTCCCCTGGTACTCTAGTCAACAAGAGTACTCCTCCAAACCACAGTCCCCCTCCTGCCAGCTGACTGAAGCTGGGTTTTATATTAGGTCTCTGGAAAGGCCTTAATTGGCTCCAGGTGGTCTAATTAACCTGTAGTAACCTCTCCTCAGTCCACAGGGAATAAGGCTCTGATCATCCTTGGGCTTATATACCTCCCATCCATCACTCTCCTGCTGCATCACAAGTACCATATGCACATTTTTACTGTTTATACACATTTATTTTAGGCCTTAATAGACTTAAGTATTGAATTTGCCTGGCTGACATCTGCCTGGGGGAAATTAGACAAGATGGTAGTTTGGAGGGGGAGTCTGAGTTGGAGGGTTGGAGGATAGGAAGTTAAGAGCTGATTGGGAATTTTAAAACAAAACAGGTTTTTCATCAGAAATGTGTCAAAACTGAAATTTTGTGAGAACCTGTTGGTTTGGATGAAACTTTCATTAGGAAATGTTTCTTAGGTGCAGGATGGAATTTCTGGTCAAAACCAGAGACATCAGAATACCCTGGTGGTCAGCACACTCACCTGGGATGTGGGAAACTCACATTCAAGTCCCTGAAGAAGCGCTCTGTGTACACTGAAAGCTTGTGTCTCTGGTCCAATAAAAGCTATTACCTCACCCACCTAGTCCCTTCTCTGTCTCATTCAGTTGAGTGTGCAGACTAGACTGATTGTGACTACTCTGGGAAAGGTAGGCCTCTCTTGCTGGGTTGTTGTGAAAATGTTGAGTGGTCTCCCTTTTATCTGGATGCACAAAGGGAAATTTTTTGAAATTACAAGAAGTTTCACAAGATGGGAAAACAGATTCCATCTCAGCACTAATGAAGTTAGACTGAGAGTAGGGATTCTGGATGGAGTGAAGGGGGGATTCCCGTGGTGTCTGCAGGAGTGTAAGTATAAAAAAAGGCGAGGAAGGGCTCTGGAGGTATGTGCGGGCGGGGGGGGGGGGGGAAGAAGGGCAGAGAGGGCTCTAGTCTGTGTGTGGGGGGGAAGCAGGGAGGGCTCTGGTGGTGGGGGTGGAGAGAAGGACGGGGGGGCTCTGCTGGTGTGTGTGTGTGTGGGGGGGGGAAGTAGGGAGGGCTCCGGTGGTGTGGGGGGGAGGGGGAGGGCTACGGGGGAGGGCTACGGTGGGGTGTGTGAGAGTGTGTGTGTGAGAGAGAACAGGGAGGCTCTGGTGGTGTGGAGGGAGAAGGACAGGGAGGGCTCTGGTGGTGTGTGTGTGGGGGGGAAGTAGGGAGGGCTCTGGTGGCGTGGGGCAGGAGAAGGAGGACTACGGTGGTGGTGCAGGGAGGGGGAAAGCAGGGGAACTCTGGTGGTGGGCAGGGGAGGACAGGAGTGAGTGAGTGAGTGAGTGAGTGTGTGTGTGTGTGTGTGAGAGAGAGAGAGAGAGAGAGAGAGAGAGAGAGAGAGAAGGAAGGGCTCGGGTTGGGGGGGAGAAGCAGGGGAGCTCCGGTGGTGTATGGGGGGAGGGTAGGGAGGGCTCTGGTGGTGTGTGGGGGAGGAGAAAGACTGGGAGGTCTCTAGTGTGTGAGGGGGAGCGGGAAAGCAGCGGAGGCTCTGGCGTGTGTGTGTGTGGGGGGAAGCAGGAAAGCAGCGGGGGCTCTGGTGTGTGTGGGGGAGAAGGGTAGGGAGGGCTCTGGAGTGTGTTGGAGGAAGGAGGAAAGGCAGGGAGGGCTCTGCTGGTGCTGAGCTGTGTGCGTGTGGAAAAGAAAGGCAGAGTGGGTTCAGAGGGGAGAGGCAGAGTGGTAATGAGCCTTGACTGGAATTTCATGGCTCTGGGCACCAGGCATATTCAACTGCAACTCACCTTGCTTGAGGGCTTCAGGTTTCTGAATCTCCTCCAGTTTCCTTTGAAACAGGGTGCTTTGCTAGTCCCACTGCAATCTCTGGCCTCTCTGGGAAGTCTTTTCTGCTGGTCTCCTCCCCCTCGGACTCACAACTCCTTCCTTATAATTAAGGGATTCCACAGCTCCCCTCCACGGGGTTGTGACATGATTTAAGCAGGCTTCCCTGGACCACCAAAATCCGGGTTCCAGTCCCATTGCACAGAGCCTCCTTTGGTCCCTGAACTCACAACTCTTTCCTCTTGGGGAAAGGATTCCACAGCCCTCCTTCTTGATTCTGGAAGGCTCCCCAGCCCACCTGTCTCCCTTCTGGTTCCTATCTCAGGGAGCCTCTCTTCTGACTCAATGTTCCCCTGCAATTCTGCCCTCTTGACTGTCTGTCCTCTCCCTCTTAATCTTCCTGTAAGCTACCAAACAGCTGGATTTTATCATTCTAAGGAGGCAGCTACCTGATTAACATCTGGATCCCATTCCTCTGCTAGTCTGCTGCTCTCCTCACCCCCTTTCTTTTTGAAAGGTTTTGTCATGGAATAGGGTTTGGCTTGCTCCAGGCCCCCCTGTCCCTTCAAGGAGACAGAGTAACCTTTTGCCACAGACCACTTCTCACATGCTCATGTACCACAGTTTGGGAATCTCTGATCTACATGGCAGAGCTTGCTTTCAGCAGAGATGCATCAATTCATCCTCACTGACTCAAATGCATTTTTAAAAAACCTGCTTTGTATAAAATAGATATACATTTGTAGTGATGTGTGAACTGCCAAAGCTTGTGGGATTCAATATGAATAAATATTCAAAAGCCTGAAGTTTAGTCATCCTAATCTCAATCCCTTTGGTTTAGAAATCAGAGTGAAACTCTCATGAGATGAGTGCTCTTATAAAATTGCAGATACTATTGGAGCTGGATCAAATATACCACGAAAATAGCCCTCTTAATACAGTACTCTGCCTCTCTTAGATCAGTCCTGCCTGAAGCCAAGAAGCATAGAGATGAGCAAAAATTAGGGTGACCACATATCCCATTTTGGCTGGCACTATCCCTTTTTTAAGTCCTGACTTGGATGCCCTGACTTTTTTTTTGGGGGGGGGGGGGGGGTGAAAGTGGGCATGTGTCCCATTTGCTTTTGCTAACTTGATCAGTTGGCAAGAGCAAATGGGACAAATGCCCACTTTTGTCAAAAAAGTAGGGTGTGGAGGAACATGCTGGGGGGTGGGGGGCAAGTGGCAATGTCAGCCCCATGCAGGGGGGGAGGCAGGGCTTGAGTGATCAGTGACGCCAGCCCCAGCCTTTGGGAAATATGGTCATTCTATCTAATGTGTGTGTCACTGCTTGCTCAAGCCTTGCTTGCCCCCGGTGTGGGGAGGTGGGCTCGGGCAAGCGGCTTTGGCCAGCCCTGTGCCAGGGGACGGAGGCTTGGGCCAGCCCTGTGTGGTGTTCCGTTTTCCCTTTGGGAAACATGGTCACTGAAGCAAAAATATACATTTGAAAAATTTACCAAACATGTTCGTACCTTAAAAGGTTTGTTTCAGTATATCTTCAAGTATGACTGTTCATAGCAGTTTCCCCTGCCCGTCCCAGCTCCCACAGAAGCCAAGGGGAATATTTTCATTGACTTCAATGGGAGTTGGATCAGGAACTCCAGCTTACCCAAAGAATTCACTAGTTCAACTGTAGGTACTGTATAAAAAATTAAGAATTAACCCTTTTGTTGCTGTTCTTTGATGCACCAACAATTCCACTGGAAAGTTAAATCTTCGGAGTGGACACATAGCAAGTACATGACTTGATATTCAGGTGGTTAAAGTATGCAGCTATCAAATGGCCCTCCAGGAAGATGATAAATTAATTTCTACCAGCAACTAACTAAGTGTTTTCTAGGAATCACAGTCCTGCTTTTGCTCCCAATGTCATCAGTGGCCAAATTTCCTTTGAGCTTCAACAGGAACAGGCTCTGAACCTCATATTTTCAAACAAATAAAACTATAGATAAAACTATTCCATACCACAAAAACATACTCCAATGCATTGCTATCCTATTGGAAAACAACCCATCGACTATGGGATTTCCTTATCTTATAACTATGTAACCATAACCCAATATTGCAGGAACTACATGTATTTTCAGAACACACCAATAGAATGTTGTGAATGCTGGGCACGCTCTAGGTGTAGTTAGGGTGACCAGACAGTAAGTATGAAAAATCGGGACGGGGGTGGGGAGGTAATAGGCGCCTATATAACACAAAGCCCCAAATATCGGGACTGTCCCTATAAAATCAGGACATCTGGTCACCCTAGGTGTAGTGGAGAATTATGTCAAAAGAGTAATGTTGTTATAATTAAAATACACATTGTTACATGTACTCTCATTTGTTTGCTTTGATTACGTACAGTAAATTTCATGCAGATTCACTGCTTCTAAGTCTGAATGTCCTTCTGTATGTGATTAAATATTACAAGTACAATGGATTTAATTCTAAGCCGATGAAGAACACGTGGTTTCATAAAATTAGGATCACGTTTTCAAAATGTAGCTGTATGAAATGGTTATATCTAATTGTGGCCCCAAAACCATATAATCCTCTGTGAAAACAATATCGCCATAGGAATAGAGCAAACAGACATTCTTTAATTGGTTCTGATAACAAAAGAAACGACGACAACCAGGCCAATCTGTTCTGCAGAAAGGGTCAAAGTTATTCTAATGTTGATTTAGAAAAGCAGTTCCCCTTTAACTTGTTTCTACTATAATTTAAAATACAATGAAATCAAATGCTCCGGGCTGGCATCTTCTTAAATAAGTTGGTACACAGTTTCCCCTGATAATACAGTCCCATGAAATTTTAGAGAAGGAAACATACAAACATACCCAATACCTTACACATGCCATTAATACAGATATCTCGGATGTTTCTGCCTTCAAAGCAAGGAGTACCATCACTAACTGCATCCAGCATTTTCTCTGAAAACTGGCCATCTACAGGACGGCAGTGGAGCTCACAAGGATTAGCTGAAGGAAAAAAACAAACACACTTTCTCACTGTAGCAATTATAATATGTAGTAACCAAAGTTCTGAAGTAAAATATGCAGAACTCTGACAATCTGTGGTACATCAAGGAATTTGCAAGATGAAACACATGGAGAATATCTCACATCTCAAAAAAGTGTATTAGAGTAGCTATGGGCTTGAAAATATTTAAAATGAATTTAGTACTCATGAAAAATATCAAATTGACAGTCCCACTGCTGAACAACAGTGGCTATTGTACTTCAGATCTGATCTAAGGCCCCAGTCAAGAAAGCTTCAACTTCCAGCCATTGGATCATGTTATACCTTTCTCTGCTTGATTGAAGAGCCCATTATTAAATATTTGTTCTCCATGGAGATACTTATAGACTGATCAAGTCACTCCTTAATCTTCACTTTATTAAACTACATAGATTGAGTTTCTTAAAACATAATTTCTAATCCTTTAATCATCCTCATGGCTCTTCTTGGAACGTGCTGAAGTTTATAAAATTTCTTGAATTGTGCACTCCAGAACTAGGGTGACCAGATGTCCTGATTTTATAGGGACACCCCCGATTTTTGGAGCTTTTTCTTACACAGGCACTTATTACCCCCCCACCCCCGTCCCGATTTTTCACACTTGCTGTCTGGTCACCCTATCCAGAACTGAACACAGTCCAGTGCCAAATACAGAGGTAAAATAATCTCTCTATTCCTACTTGAGGTTCCCCTGTTTATACACCCAAGGATCATGTTAGCTCTTTTGGCAATACTGTTGCACTAGGACCTTTGCTGGATTGGGGATTTAAATGTGTTACTGACAGGCCCATAAGAAGTAAGTCAACCAAGACATCAAGATATTTATGTAGTTTACATATACATTTATTAAATATTTTAAGGAATATTCAATTGTGCTGTATACCCATCTCTGCTGAGCGAGGGCCTGAACCAATGCCTATTGAAGTCAATGACAATCCTTCCCTTGATTAAAATGGGGAATTGAGTCAGGCCCTTCCTGCATAATTTTATTGTTGTGACCACTGTCTTTCTTTCCCACCTCACTGTTTTGTCGCACCTTCATTGTGTCATATATGCAGCTGTATTCAAACTTGGCAGGGCAGGGCGTTTGTGCATTTACATGTAATGTGAGCAGTGCAATTTTTGGCACTGTTTAAAAACAAAAAATATTATACTTATAAATGATAAAAGAGCAAGAGGGTAGCTCAGTCGCTACTGTTGTTTGAACAGCATGGGCAATATGTTTGGCTCTGTGTAGCACACAAAATAAAAGCTGTCCCTTCCCCCAAAGAGCTGCAAAGTCCTAGGCTTGCAAAAACTCAACTTTGAGTGGGACTTCTCAAGTGCCCAAGTCAATACAGTCTTTGAAGAATTGGGGTCTCAAAGACAAAAACAGAAGATGGGACATTCTGGGAAACCCAGAAACTTAGCTGTTTTTTGGCTAACTGTACACAAAGGTAAAAGTTGATTTTTAAGAGGGACTTGAGTGAAAAGAAGGCAGTGGCTTGGCAAATTGGGATGAAGGAGAGCATTCCACTTATAATGGGCAGCATGGAGACAGGAGTATGCAGAGGGGAGATGGAATTAGGCTTTGAAACTGGCATCATTCAAGGAGGTAAGTGGTAGGAGTTAAGGTCTGAGATGTAGACGGGTGGAATTATGAATGACTTTGAAGGCTAGGATGAAAAAATTAATCCCCATTCAATCCTTATCCAGTCTGTAAAGTTTGCTAACTGGGGCAATCAATCAATTTCTATTTTGATAGCATTTTTTGTGATATACAAAAGAGGCATGATTTTTATTTTATTTCATTTAAATTCATGTAGGAGATTTCTGCCTGCTATGGTTAATTTCAGTATCTGGTGCTAAAATTAATTTAGTCCTTATTTCTGCCCCCCTGCACAATTTTTCAATAAAAAGAACCACGTTTTCTAGGAAGCAAGGATTCCAGAATTCCACCTAGTATTTGCCTCCTGCTCTAAACTGATCCTGTCTAACACGGAAATTGTGCAAAACCGTTTTTCTACTTTCAAGCAGTTCCTAATGTGTAGAACAGAAGTTTGACTTCCCAATGGAGAAGTGCATGGGATTGTGTAAAAGTCACCATGGTGTCCAATTTCATTTCCGGAAGCACTGAGCATGAAAGAAAGCACAGTGGCAACTGCTAAAAAAATGAAGTAGCCCTATCGGGAATGAACAGAAAAATTGCCAGTTTGCCACTGAACTTCACTGAAAATAAGAGCAGTTCCTGCTCCTACCCCATAGTGTCAATTCATTATTCAACAGACAGGCACATTAACTCCAGGAATGATGTAAGTATTAGGCTTTGGACTTTCACATACAGACAACTGATTATGGGATGGATTACTGCAGCCATTGAGGAAATTGCCTATTATCCCAGCCACCTTACTAGCCATTTGTTTTCCAGATTATTATGTGTATCACTGTTGTGTCCAGAGGCCCTAACCAAGATCAGGGCCCCTGACAGGGTTCACTCCCCACTCTGAATTCTAGGGTACAGATTTGGGGACCCGCATGAAAGATCCCCTAAGCTTATTTCTACCAGCTTAGGTCAAAAACTTCCCCAAGGCACAAATCCTTCCTTGTCCTTGGATGGGTACTGCTGCCACCACCAAGTGAATTAGACAAAGATTCAGGAAAAGGACCACTTGGAGTTCCTGTTTCCCTAAAATATCTCCCCAAGCCTCTTCACCCCCTTTCCTGGGGAGGCTTGAGAATAATATACCAACCAAATAGGTAAACCAGATTCTTAAAAAACAGAACTTTATTATAAAGAAAAAAAAGTAAAAGAAGCACCTCTGTAAAATCAGGATGGAAGGTAACTTTACAGGGTAATCAGATTCAAAACACAGAGGATTCCCCTCTAGGCAAAACTTTAAAGCTACAAAAAACAGGGATAAACCTCCCTCTTAGCACAGGGAAAATTCACAAGCCAAAAACAAAAGATAATATAACGTGCCTTGCCTTATTTACTTATTCTTTTTGCAATATTGAGACTCATTTTAGGATGATTTTAGGAGAAGGAGTTTTCTGACCTGATGCTTCTCTGCTTCCCCAGAGAACACACGAAACAAAGCACAAACAAAGCCTCTCCCCCAGCCCCACACAGATTTGAAAGTATCTTCTTTACCCATTTGTCCTTTTGGTCAGGTGCCAACCAGGTTATTTGAGCTTCTTAACCCCTTACAGGTAAGGAGGAATTATAGGCTACCCTTAACTATATGGTTATGACAGCCCCATTATGCCAGTGTTTCTCAAATGCAACCACCAGGGCCTTTTCTTGTGGCTACAACCTCCTGGATGATGATGGCTGCCAGCAGGGGTTGGGCCTTGCCCCTTCTGGAGACACAAACACTGGAGGAGCAGGCAGCCAATGAGTTCTTCAGCTTCCCGGGGCAGAGGGGTCGGGATCAGCCCTGGCCTAGCAGAAAGCTGGCTCCAGCTGCGGGACTTCAGGCTCCATCTCCAGGCTCTGGGGTCCGTCACCCAGGCCCTATCCCCTGGGTGCAGGGCTTCGGGCTCTGGCCCTGTGCACACCCCTGGTACCTGATGCCTCCCCCAGCCCCCGATACATCGCTCATGGCCCTGCTGCCTCCCTACGCGCCACCCCATCCAGGGCTTAATTTGTCCCCCGGCATCCTGGGGCCGAGTAAGTCTGCTGTGAAAAGTGATGTTTGTTAATATCATTTGTCATAGTAGACTTGGTAGTTAGCTGGGAAGCTGTGAAAAGTGATATTAACATACAAGTATCACTTTTCACAACATCAGACTTACTTGCCAGCAAGTCTAAAACAAAAAAAGCAACCAGCAAAGCAAAAGAAACAACAAAAAAAGACAAGAATGTGCAAAGCACCTTATTTGTGTTTCTATTCTGTTTAGGTCCAGTAAAGAATAGAGACAACTGTACATTATTTTCAGTATTGAGTCTGCAAAACCCCCCACACAAATAAATTACAATGATTTGGACATGCATTTATGCATATTTATTTGTTTTTCCTAAAGTTAATTTAAGTATTTTAGGAAAAATTGTCAGAGTGGCCACCAGCAAGAGTTGGTGGCTGCACTTTGATGCCACCAAAAAATGTGTTATGAGAACCCCTGTGCTAGACTCTCTACACAGACTTCATAAAAGATAATCACTGTCCCCAAAGAGCTTATATTTTAAATAGGATAGAAGAAAGGAAGTACTATTACCCTCCTTTTGTAAATGGGGAACTGAGGCACAAGGAGATTAAGAGACTGCCCAGGTCACACAGAAAACGCACAGAAAAGCCAGATATTGAACCAACATTTCTCAAGGCTCAATCCAATGATTTAGCCATAAGATCATTTTTTCGCTCAGTAAGAACATGAACCTTGTTAAAAAGAGCATTTTTCCTTAAAGCAATTTTCTGCCTAGGTGAATTTCACTAATTAATAATGACACTTTACCAAAGAAGCTGCCATCTTAAGTATTGATAGGCCAGTATATACACAGAGATTCTTGTAATCCAAAATATTCATAAAATAACAGATCTGATCCTGAAACATAGACCTTGATTTTGCAAAAGACCTTTCCTTTGACTTTCTGTAGGAGTTTTGCCTGAGAAAGAACTGAAGGATCAGGCCTTAAATGTATTCCCTCAAGCTGAATGGAGATTATATCACTGACTTCAATGGGAACAAGACTGAGTCCTTAATACAGAGGCAGAATGGATGTAATGGAATTCCAAGTAGAGGAATCTATTAAGAAAAGTATCTCTTTTACTGCAACTAGTTAACAAGAACTTTCAAAATATTAACACTATAAGCAGAAGAGAAGCAGCAAATACCAAGAGGTACAACCCAGCCAATATTCCTATTTCAGGTCATAAAAAATATCAGAGGGTCTGATTGCCCCTTTCCTATGGAAAAAACACAAAGAGACGGCCCTGGTGGGAGGAAAACTTCAAAAAATTTTCTCCAAATCATTTTAGGGGAGATAGGAATTTTCCTCCTCAGAATCTGTGGGTCTCAGGGGTTCTGCAGAAGGAATGAGCGATCTGCCAGGAGGTTCTGCTTTCGCTCCTACAGTAGGGCACCCCATTTCAATGTAGCTCCTCAGCAGCTTGTCTCCAATGGGCACCCAATGACAACAATGGGGTTTCTCTGAAAGTAATCATGGCTCGTTACATAAGGACTACGCAAAAACCGAGTAAGGACCTCAAAATTTGGCCCTGTGGGGTTCCCCCCCGGTATGTGCACACAGGAATATCTACTCAGGCAGTGTAAATTGAACTACATGAAGCTAATCACAGGGAAAACAAATTCTTTCTCAATAGCAGAAATATTAATAAAGAGGTTTCAAGTGTTTTCTTCAGAGTTTACTCCATTAATTTACATCAAAGTACATCTACACTCTTGAGCTGGAGGTGTAATGTACATTTGCTAGTTTTGATCAGATCAGTGCACTAAAAATAACAGTGTAGCCATGGTGGCACAATCAGTGGGACAGGCTAGTCGCCTGAGTAATTACCTAAGGTTGCAGGTGCAATGTTACTCAGGACAGCTAGCCTATTCCACCACCCAGCCTTGCCACGGCTCTAGTTCTATTTTTAGTGCACTAGCTTGACCAAAGCTAGCATGTGTATGTCTACCTGAGCAGGAAATTATACCTCCAATGTAGACATACCCTTAAAAAAAGGATCTACTCTCACCTGATTAAGTTGGTGTTTGACCAATGTGTGCTGCTGCCTTAAGACAGGATTGCAATATTTTTTCCTACTACACAAGGAGTGATTCTGTGTTTCTGTTGAACTCCTGGTTCCATTGAACCAGGATTTGGCTAGGGGAAGGCTGTAGCAGAAAAATCAACCAAACAACCCCTTCCCCCACCCCAAGCACCCTAGTCATAAGAAGGGGGCAAAAAAGGGAAAGAATAAGAAGGCGAGCAGGTGCTTTATAACATCAGGCAATCCTTGCAACTTTAGTTTCTGCCTGATTTGAAACTAATGGCAATAGAAGGTTCTGACAGCTCAGCTCCAGAGAATGTAGCTGTACAGATCTGATCTGAAACACAGACATATTGCCTTCTGAAGACATATGAGATCCATCACAGTTTAGTTACGTAACCCCTATCCTCCAATATATATGAGGAGGATAAACAGACAGGTGAGCCCATCACTGTCACAGACTGATTAAATATAATGTATCCATATAGAATTATTTCTCTTTCTAGCCTTTATTCCATAAACTCAGAGTAGACCTCACATTGAAATACTGTTCTCCAAGAAACTAGCAGATTTAGATAAGCTGAACTGTACTCCCTTGAAGAAAATAAATTAATAAAGTAAGCAAGCCTGAGTATCTCTCCCTTATCACAACTCAGTAGATTTAATACCATAAGGATTAACATTTTATCCTGGTTTAATTACCTCTGTCACAGCGGCACTAGTCTGACAGTTTCAAAGAGAATTGCCTGTGGAAAATGAATAAGGCTTTTTTAACTTATTTTTTTCTTCACTGTAGGGTCGGATATTTCTGTATTTGTACTTCTTTTTTATATAATGCTGGAGAAACTGTAACTAGATGCCCAGTACTAAGAGAAACAATCTCTGCTGGGTTTCCTGTCTCTCTTCAAATCCTGGAATCATCGGAGCGCTGAACCGAAGGCGGAATTGGATGAATTTTCTCACATAAAGATGAAGGCTTAAGATTAGTGAACAATCTAACAGCTAGGCAACTATATGCTCCTTCAGTGTACAGTAATGAGCCACCTGATACTTTTCCAATCCCATCTCTTGTCCCCTTTCTTCCTCATGGCCCATACCCCCTGACCCTCCCATCAAAACACTCGGGCCACAATTTTCAAACTAGAATACCTAAAGTTAGTCATCTGCTACTTGATTTTCAGAGGTGTTGAACCCCCCCAAACCCAGTGAAGTAAATGAGAGCTAGTGCGGCTCAGTGCCTTTTAAAATCAGGTTACTGTGGTTTCTGTTCCTGATTATGGATTTGGGGGCCTAATTTCAGGCCTCCAAATTGGAAAATTTGGGCCTAAAATCCTCTTTCCAGGGCTATTCAGTTGCTCCAGGCTCAGTTATTCTTCCTGAAATTTACCCATTATATCTTTTCTCACTTCTGCCTATGCCCAACTAGAGAGGCTACTGCCACAAAATTAATGTGTACCATACAGTACCCCCTTACTATACCAGGGTTTGCACTGATAGATTGGAACAGAGTCTGAAGCATTTAGTTTAAAAGATGCAATTCAAAAATAAATCATTGCATTATTTTTCTCATCCTTGTTCATATCTGAAGAAATCTAGATAGTGAGCTTCATATTGTTCAACATCTCCTTTCACAGTAGATCTTATTTATAAATTTACACCCAATAGACACTTTAGTTCTGATCAGTTCTAATTGTAAACATTTTAGGCAAAACCCTCCCATGTTGCACACTGCCGGTGGGGAAGAAGACATAGTAGCAAGGAACTGCCTCAGTCCCAGCAGCACTAGTCTGCCAGTTCCTGTATTTCATTCAGGTGTTGTTTTTGGAATAGTAGCAACATTCGTCCACCAAGCATGCCCCTTCTTGCCCAGACCTGGTAGTATAGGGCAAGAAAACTCCATTAGCCTAGCACCACTACACTCCCTAGCTTCCTTCCTGGCTCATGAAGATAGCAGCTGGATTTTGCATTTTGTCATCCATCCTTCCTTTCTTCAGCTCCCCTTCCTCCCTCTCTCCTGAATGTCCCTCTGCCAAGGATGACCAAACATCCCATTTTAGCCAGGACAGTCCATTTTTTAAGCCCTGTCCCAACTTTTTTTTTTTTTTGGCAAAACTAGGCATTTGTCCCCATTTGCTCTTGCCAACTGATCATCAGTTGGCAAGAGCAAACTGGACAAATGCCCAGTTTTGCCAAAAAAGTGGAGTGCGACCCCTAGCAGACCGTGGAGGAATGTGTGCGGGGAGGGAGGGCAAGCAGCAATAGCTAACCCTGCGTGGGAGGGAGGGTTCAGGAGAGTGGCTCGGGCCGGGCCAGCCCCATGTGGGCAGGCCCCATGCAGTGTCCCGTTTTCCCATTGGGAAAATATGGTTACCCTGATCTCTACCCCTTCTTTCCTTTTCCTATGTCCTTCCTCATGTTAACTCCCCTCCCTTCCTGCTATTCCCCACACATCCCACTTCTGTCTCCATCATTCAATTTAAAATGTGTGTGTGTTGAGGGGAGAGGGAAGCAAAATGATTTGGAACCATCAAGTTGTGCATAGTAGCCTTTGTAACCACGGGATCTCATTACCATTGCTACCCTTCTCTTTTTCCTCTTATTATTTATGTCAGTTTTCTTAAATTAGATTGCAAACTCTTTAAAGCAGAGTCTGTGCCTTCTTCTGAATTTGTATAGTGCCTAGCACAGTAGGTTCTCCAACCTAATTAGAACCTGTGGGCACTATAACAAACAAATAAATAAATAAATATTATTATTAATCAGCACAGGAGTCCAGAAGCTCTAGATTGTTTCTTTTGTTCACAGTTTTAAGGACAGAATAAACTATTAGGATCACCTTGTCTCCTTCAATATTTAAAATGCTTCCTTCAGGGTGGAACCTAAAAAAGATGACAGAAATCCACAAAGATTCTGGCTCTGGATTTCATCTCACTGACAAAGGGTTTCCACAGAAAGCTGCATTTAGTATTTGGGAAAGCTTCATGATAGGAAATGGGGATTTTTTCACCTAAACCATATATGTCAATGGAGAGCTTTGAAAATACCTGTTGATAAAACAATAAACCAAACTCTTAAGGACTATTCTCTTGGCAGCAAGCTAAAACGAGGCTGAAATTCCTTTGAAATGAAAAGAAAAGAAACTGAATTTGATTAGTCTCATAGTCCTGCGAAGGGAAAGATAAGGGATCTGACACTCATCTGATGTAAACTGAGACAGTTCCTTAGACTTCAATGGATCTACACCAATTTATACCAGCTGAGGATTTGGTCCAAGAAGGCTTGTTACATCAGCACTTTATTAATCCTTTGTTTAGAATTGTTTTGTTCTGGGTCATGCAGTAATTAGGAAGGTAAGTAACTAGCGAACTGCCTCATCGCCTCTCATCTGATTTTGCACACAAGTCATGAAAGAAATACATGAAATTACCCAGAGAATTGTGTTATAAACCACAGGAGAGCTGACACTCTTGTTTAAGCAATGCATGTAGTTAAAGTTTCATGAGTATTCCTTCACATAAAGGTTGTTGCTTGTAACTTTCTCAAAGTTACTTTTTTAGCTGCTGTCACAGCTCCTGGTATGTGGCTCACAACTTAGAGGCCAGTCTCAGGACAGACTGTCAGAAAACAGTCAGAAAACAAGGCAGACACCCCAAACTGGTGGCATATTCTATAATTAGATTTAACCAAACCAACCACAAATGTGTGCTCCTGGACGGCTATACTAGCTTACCATGGAGACACAAAAGTCCCCTTAGATACTCTAGCTATACTACAACTCAGACAAACTGGACTTCTGTGATGAAAGGTTATTAAAACCAAAACTCACCACATATTAGGTACTTCCTGCCCTAAAGGGCCAGTCACTTATGCCTGGTTCAATGGATGCTCAGGATCTCACAGCAAAGACAACACTGTCAGCCAATTTCTTTAGTAAACTAACTAAAATTTTGTTAGCTAAGAAAAAGAAATGAGAATTAGAGGTTAAAGCAGGTAAAATATGTTAAAGGTGAATTTGAGTTTGCACATTCAAAATGATAGCAGGGATGTTAAATCTGCTAGTTTTCTGTAAGTCTCTCTGGGTTGCCCAAATAGTTTTTGCGGATCTCAGTCCTTTTGTTCAACATTTCCCCTTTCAGAATTCACTAGTCCAAAGATAGAGTAGGAAAGAGGTGGCCAGGAGCCCTTGTTCTCCCTTTTTTATATCTTGACCATTTTGGCTGGAAATATCCTTGCTGTGACATGGGGTCAAGCAATTCCCTGGCATATGTGTTTTGCCATCAGTTCTTCAGACGAACTGCAAATTTTTGCTTGCAACTTCTGTGTACATGCCGTTTGCAGTGTCTTCGGGAATGGCATGCAGCAGCTCGTTTACAGTTCCGTTGTTATTCCTGAAGAGCTCACCTATGGGTGTTTCTCAGCCTCACAGCATGTTGGAGTTACATACGTATACCACAATTTCATGGCTCCACACACACAGTGTCGATACACACATCATAACAAGATAATAATACTCAGCAGATTATAACTTTTCCAGTGATACTTCCCAAGGCATACGCTGTACACGATTTACCACAATTTTGTGAAAGTCGTGCCCATATTAAAGTAGACGATCACCTTCCCCTTTAGACAACACAAAACAGATGTAGGAATGGACACCACTGACACTCCTGAATACACTTCAGGGTTCCTCCATTCTCAACAATGCATCAGCAACTACATTTTCCTTTGCCTTAATATGAACTTTGTCCATGTCAAACTCTTGCAAGGCTAAACTCCAGTGGAGTAACCTTGATTTGGTTCCCTTAGCTTTGTGCAGCAAAATCAAAGGGGCATGGTCACGTAATACAGTGAATTTTTTGTTACCCAGATAGGGTTTAAGGTGTTTAACAGCCCAGACTATGGTGTAGCATTCTTTCTCAATTGTGGCATATTTTTGCTCAGTTGGGGTCAGTTTTTCACATAAGTATGCAATGGGGTGTCTTTTACCCCCTTCTTCATCTTGCATTAGTACAGCACCCAAACCAATATTAGAAGCACCTGTACACAGCAGGAATGGTTTATTAAAATCAGGACTGGCTAAAACAGGCTCCTTAGACAAAGCATCTTTTATATTTTGGAAGCCTCTCTCACAGGCCTCTGTCCACACCACCTTGTCCAGTTTTCCTTTTATAAGGTCTGTGATGGGAGGTCACAACAACATTTACAAACCTACAGTAATAGTTGCCCAGACCAATAAAGGATTGGACCTGCTTCTTTGTTTTAGGGGCAGACCAGCTTTCAATGGCCTCTACTTTTAAGGTGTCAGGGCAGACCAGCCCACTGCCCACCTGTGTCCCAGATAAGATACCTCTGCAGCCCCCATTTTGCATTTGGAGACTTTAACAGTGAGGTTGACTTCTTTTAGTGTTTGCAGCACAACACCTACATCAGGGGTGGCAAACTATGGCCCGGGGACCACATCCGGCCCTCCAGACATTTTAATCTGGTCCTTGAACTCCCACCAGGGAGCGGGGTCAGGGACTTGCTCCACTCTGTGCAGCTCCCACAAGCAGTGGCATGTCCCCGCTCTGGCGCCTATGCACAGGGGCAGCCAGGGGGCTCCGCACACTCCGATTGCCCCAAGCGCTGCCTCCAGGAACCATGGCCAATGGGAGCTGCATGGTGATGCCTGCAGACAGGGAAGCACGCAGAGCCACCTGGCTGCGCCTCCACATAGGAGCCATAGTGAGGATATGCTGCTGCTTCTGGGAGCTGCTTGAGGTAAGCGCTGCCCAGAGCCTCCACCCCTGACCCGATCCCCCTCCCACCCTCCGAACCCCTCAGTCCTAGCTCTGAGCACCCTACTGCACCCCAACCCCTCATCCCCAGCCTCACCCCAGAGCCCACACCCCCATTCAGAGCCCTCAATCCCCCCCCACACTCCAACCCCCCACCCCAGTCTGGAGACCCCCCTCCCCGCACCCTGAACTCCTCATTTCTGGCCCCACCACATAGCTTGCACCCCCAGCTAGAGCCCTCACCCCCTCCCACACCCCAACCCCCAATTTCATGAGCATTCATGGCCCGCCATACAATTTTCATACCCAGATGTGGCCCTCGGGCCAAAAAGTTTGCCCACCCCTGGTTTGCCCACCTACATGGTACAGGTAGTCTTGCCAGGTGCTACGGAAAATGGTCAAGTCATCTATTTCGGCTCGAGCAAACGTTTGTAACCTATGCAGCGCCTCATTAATAAACTGCATAAAGATCACTCTGGAATTCATCAATCCAAAAGGCAAAAAACTTTAAATTCATACAGTCCAGATTCCACTAGGAAAGTGGATCTAAGGGAACTTGCAAATACCCGCAAGTTATGAATTTTGTAACCCCCCCCAACAGGTCCAATAAGTCCTCTATTTGGGGTATGGGATATGGATCAGGCTGGGTGATATCATTTTTTCCCTATAATCCACGTAAAACCTCATGGTTTTATCCCTTTTAGGTACCATTACAAGAAGGGAAACCCACGGGCTTTTTGATTCAGTGATTATTCCCATTTTTAGCATGCTTTCCACCTCTTCTTTGATCGGTCTCTGCAGTTCCCCCTTGGCCTGGTATGCCCTGCTAGGAGCTGGGCGAGGCCCTATGGTGTAAATGGAATGCAGTCTTGTTAGTTAAACATGTGGCCATGTCTACACTAGCGAGTTTATAGCACCACAGCTGTACTATGCAGCTGCCCTGCTGTAAGATCGCTCATGTAATCACCCTATGCTGACAGGAGAGAGCCTTCTGCTGACATAATAAAACCACCTCAACGAGCAGCAGTAGCTAAGTTGGCGGGAGAAGTGCTGTGCACACTACCACTAATGTTGGTGAAACTAACGTTGCTCAGAGATGTGTTTTTTCACACCCCCGAGTGATGTAAGTTTTGCCGACATAACTGGTAGTGTAGACATGGCCAGCATTTCCTGCCTTTGGGATAGAGTTAAGCTCTCCCAAAACTCAATGCTCCCTAGTGGAGTTTCCTCCTGGCTTTCCCTGACCAAATCAATCAAGGGAGCAGACAACCTCTCTTCATTAGCACAACAAATCATATTGACAGCTAACTCCCTTTCATGGTAAGTCTGTGACCTATTGATGTGTACTGTCTCGATGGCTCCTCTGCCATGGGGCTTTCTGACATTATATGCAACCTCATTTACTTCTTTAAAGAGCCCTTTCCAGAAATCTTACATTTTGTTCTTCCTCACAGGAATTAGTAGGAGCACCATATCTCCAATTTCAACCTCTCTTTTATATGTCTGTCACATCAAGCTTTCTGACTTTCCTGACTTTTCTTAAGATTTTGTTGCACCAAATCCATCATAACTTGCAAATTTCCCTTAAACGGGGAAACACATTCTCCTACTGGCTGTTCGGTTTCCTCAGTACTGCCCTCCTAAGAAACACAAATTAAATTTAAGAGTCCTCTGACCTGCCTCTAATACAGGAGATCAAAGAGACCAAAGCCAGTAGATTCTTGGGGTACACTTCTGTATGCATACAGTAACAAGGGGAGCAACAGATCCCAGTTGCCCTCACGCCTGGATACATACATCCTAAGCATGGCTTTTAACGCTCCATTAGTTTCTGAGTGGTAGGATGCAGCTTTTATATGCTTCACCCTGCATAACTTCCACAACTTCTTAAAGACAACAGACATAAAATTTGTACCACGGTCTGTTAAATTCTCTCTGGGAAAAGCTACTCTGCTGAAAATAGTGAATAGAGCTATAGCCACCACTTAAGCTTCAATATTAGACAATGCTGTAGCCTCGGGGTCCCCAGTAGCTGAATCTACCACCACCAGTATATATTTCTTTCCATTCCTGGAAGGTCTAGGGAAAGGTCCCACAAAATCCACAGACTCTCTGGCAAATGCCTCCCTAATAATAGATAAAGGTTGTTGTGGGGGGAGTACATCTCTCTGCCCCCCCCTTGAAGCCCCCTAGCTAAGTCTAGCTGACTGCCCTTAAGCTCAGGGCAGACTGGCATAGAGGTCTGAATCAATAGGGTCGCCCTCCCTCACAGGGCTATGTTGCCTAGTGGCCAGTGTCAATAGTTCTGCCCTCTCTCACAGGTCTGTGTGACTTAATGGCCAGAGTCAAAATGGCTCCCCTCTCTCACAGGGCTGTGCGACTTAGTGGCCAGAGTCAACATAGATGCCCTCTCTCACAGGGCTGTGAAGCCTAATGACTAGTGCAGGGGTGGGCAAACTTTCTGGCCCGAAGGCCACATCTGGGTATGGAAATTGTATGGCGGGCCACGAACGCTCACGAAATTGGGGGTTGGATATGGAAGGGGGTGAGGGTACTAGCTGGGGGTGGGGCCAGAAATTAGGAGTTCAGGGTGTGGGGTTGGGGGGGCTCCGGATTGGGGCAGGAGTGCGGATAGGGGTATGGGCGTGCAAGAGGGTGCTCAGAGCTGGGACTGAGGGGTTTGGAGGGCAGGAGGGGGATCAGGGTTGGGGTTGGGGTGTGGGAGGGGGCCAGGGGTGAGGGCTCCGGGCGGCGCTTACCTCAGGCGACTCCCAGAAGCAGCGGCATGTTCCCCCTCTGGCTCCTACGCGGAGTTGCGGGCAGGCAGCTCTGCGTGCTGCCCTGTCCGCAGGCGCCGCTCTGCAGTGCCCACTGGCTGCGGTTCCTTGCCAATGGAAGTTGTGGGGGCAGCGCTTGGGGTAGGAGGAGTGTGTGGAGCCCCCTGGCTGCCCCTATGCATAGGCACCGGGGGGGGGGGGGCAGGGGACATGCCGCTGCTTGTGGGAGCTGCGCAGAGTGGGGCAAGTCACTGACCCCGCTCCCTGGCAGGAGCTCAAGGGCCAGATTAAAACGTCTGGACGGCCAGATGCGGCCCTCGGGCTGTAGTTTGCCCACCTCTGGACTAGAGTCATTACAGCTGCCTTCCTTACCAGGGCTGCATGGCTTAGCACCCAGAGTCAATACAGCTACCTTCTCTTGCAAGGCTCTGTGACCTAGTGGCCAGAGTCAAAACAGCTGCCTTTCTTAGCAAGGCTGTGTGGCCTAACAGCCAGAAGGCATGGGCCACCACCAGAGGGATGGTGACCGGGGTAGAGGGCCCGGACCCTCCCTGCTCCACCAGGTCCCAGCCCAGGGCTTTGTCAGTGCCAAGCATATTCACCACTGGATCAGCGGGGAAACAACCAAAAAACACGTTAACTTATTGCTCAGTTCTACAACCAGACCAATGTCCAATTCCCCTGGGCTACTTCCTACCATGTCTTTCAGTGGCATGATCTCTGGATCTCCTGAGTCTCTGGCCTGTGAAGCTCCCAGTGGTTCCACCATCTCCTGGGTGTCCAGGGGTAGCTGAGTATCTGTCTGGATCCTGGCGGGCTTGGCCTTTTTGGTCTTGGGCTCCAGCAGCTCCCAGGCAGGAGCCTGCAGCATACATCCTCCCTCCTCAGCAGTCAGCCCAGACTGACCTGTGCTACTTTCTTTTATACTGCTGTTCCAATTGGAGCATCTTCCTCAGCCTACAGTGTGATATTAACGCCTCCTTGTCAAGGGCGGGGCACGTACACCCCATCCCAGGCACCTTACAATGTCTCTTTTAAGCCCTTAGCTTCTGACACAAGTTACAGCTTCTGTAATAACCCTTAGCTGTCTGAAGCTTATGGGTCCAGTAAAAATTTCGCTTCAGCGGGTCACAAGTTTTCTCCACTCCTAGATGACCCGCAAATGGCCCATCATGAGCTAATAAAGCAAAACTCTCCTATACCTCTCAGGCACAACTATTTGCTTGCACACTTCTTCAGGAAGCTGCCTTTTTCCAGAAGGAGCTTCCCCAAATAATACACCATTTTGAATAAATAAAACTGACCTTTCCTTCCCCAGGAGACGTCTGATCCTGTGTAGCAATCCTAGTCTGTTCCAAAGTAATATCACTTGACTGAGCAGATATAAATTCTTTCGGTGTTTCACTTAAACCCGGAACAGTCTCTGGTACAAAAGAATCCTCAGCTCCTTCCTCAGCTGGCAAGCTGCTATTCTCAACAAACAATAGCTCGGGGGAAAATTCCCCCTCACCTCCAGCTCACCTCACTGACAGCCTGCAAAGTAGAGGAATCAGATCCATGCTAGTGTCCAATCAGGTTGTCATAACAGTTACAGTGTCATTACCTATCAACATATCAGCAGGTAGCAAATTCCTAATATCAGCTACAATATCATCCTTAAATTTTTTCCACTCAGGTGGATTTTAGCCAGAGGCACAGTCATTGAAAACTCAGCCAAAGCTTGAAGATTTATACTTCAGCCAGGCAATTTATCTTTTCTCACAAAACTTTCTTTAACCAAAGTAATATGAGATGCAGTTATCACGCCACCCGGTACATTCAACCCCATTTACTTTTACACTCTTAATGAATTGTTCACTATCATCCCACGACTCAGTTCTAATATCATTTAGGAGGCCATTTTCCTCTCCCACAATTCCCTCTGTGGCTAATGTGGTAGCATAGCACTTATACTGGTAGCACTGGAACCCACAAGAGGGGTTGCGGGTGCAGGTTGTGACCTTTGAGCAATTTGACTTTATATGGCCAGGGATCCCACCTTCATGGCAAACAAGTGGCTTCCCCTTAGGGTAAGAGGCTTTAAAATCTGGGCTCCCTTGAGATTTTTTTTAACACAGTTGCGGTTAGGTTTACTCTTAAATTCTTCCTCCCTTGTAAACTGGAGATTTCACCGCTCTCGAGCCCTTGACACAACACACTCATCAGCAATTTCTGCTGCCATCAAAACCGTGGAAGGTTTTTTGTCACAAACGGCTGCTTTGACATCACTGGTGACCACCCGTAATAACTGCTCTTGCATCACTAAATGTAACAGCTTATCAAAGCTGCCATCACCACCCACCCCTATTTTTTTTTACATAACTACGCAGTTTATGCACATATTCCGCATGAGTTATATTGTCAGACTTTTTAAGATGTCTCAATTTTAAACAATAAGACTCAGGGGTGATTTTAAGCCTTTTTAATACAGCTTCTTTAAAGCTCTTATACACCATAGCATCTTCCCTCTTCATTTAATTAAATACTTGTCTGGCTTTTCCAGTCAGTCAATCTGGTTAAAAAGACTGGCATCCAATTCTCCTCTGGAATCTTGTGGATTTCACACAGTCTCTCAAAGGTGGATAGGAATTCCTCTATGCAATCAGACTCACGATAAATTGGGCAGGCTTTTTCCCATTCCCTGCTGTTGAGAGGGGGATGTATCCCAAGACTGAGGCGGCTATACTTTTTGCTTGTCCAGGATGTAGAGCTGCAGTGTGAGAGCTTCCGCCTCTCTCTGGTGTGCTTCTTTCTTAGCTTCCAGCTGCTCCATGCACTTCAGTTGGGCTTCCTTGGCTGTCTCCTCAGCTTCCTTCTCCATCTCAGCCATCTGGGCACCTTTGGTGGGCATCCTTC
This sequence comes from Natator depressus, assembly GCF_965152275.1. NCBI lineage: Eukaryota > Metazoa > Chordata > Testudines > Cheloniidae > Natator > Natator depressus. The sequence goes on from NC_134238.1 coordinate 23,509,942, forward strand.
TTTTCATATCATTGATTGCTTGCTTCTCCCTCATTCAGAGTTCCATCATTTTAATTTCATCTTCATGTTGTTGCTCGGTTGCCAGCATCTACATATGGATCACTTCTGCATCTGGGGCATGGGGTTGCTCAGGCACTGCTTTTTGGTCATAGTCCATGAGCATAGTTCTCAGTTCCTGATCTGGGGTATCCTTCTTAATGGTTATCCCCCTTTCTTTAGATGATTTTTAAGCTCTTTTGTGTCAAGACTCTCATATGATTGTAAATCATCCATTGTAACTAATCTTTAAACCTTAAAACTCTCAATATCAAATTTTAACATCAAATAGTATTGGGTTCTGATCTTAAAGCCCGATTGACCTGTGGCATGTGAATCCTGCCAAGTACACCAAATTGTCATGGTGCCTGATACATGGCTCACAACTTAGAGGCCAATCTCAGGTCAGACTGTCAGAAAACAGGGCAGACACTCCCAACTGGTGGTATATTCTATAATTAGATTTAACCAAACCAGCCACAAATGTGTGCTCCTGGATCGCTATTCTAGCTTATCATGGAGCCACAGACAGTCCCCTTAGACACTCTAGCCTATGCTACCACCAAGACAAATTGGATTTCTGTGATGAAAGGTTATTAAAATAAAAAAAATCATCACATATTAGGTACTTCTAGCTGCAAGGGACCGGTCACTTACCCCCAGGTCAATGAATGCTCTGGATCTCAAACCAAAGACAATGCAGTCAGCCAAATTTTTTTGGTAAACTAACTAAAGATTTATTAGCTAAGAAAAAGAAATGAGAATTAGAGGTTAAAGCAGGTAAAATATGTTAAAGGTGAATTTGAGTTTGTACATTCAAAATGATAGCAGGGATGTTAAATCTGCTAGTTTTCTGTAAGTCTCTCTGGGTTGCCCAAATAGTTTTGAGGACCTCAGTCCTTGGTTCAAAATTTACCCTGTCAGAATTCACCAGCCCAAAGACGGAATATGAAAGAGGTGGCCAGGGGCCTTTGTTCTCTCTTTTTAGATCTTGACCCTTTTTGGCTGGAAAATCCTTGCTGTGTCATGGGGTCAAGCAATTCCCTGGTGTATGTGCTTTCCCATCAGTTCTTCAGATGAACTGCAAATTTTCGCTTGCAACTTCTGCGTACGTGCCGTTGGCGGTGTCTTCGGGAATGGCATGCAGCGGCTCATTTACAGTTCCGTTGTTATTCCTGAAGAGCTCACCTATGGGCGTTTCTCAGCCTCACTGCATGTTGGAGTTATATACATATACCACAATTTCATGGCTCCACACGGAGTGTCGATACACACATTATAACAAGATAATAATACTCAGCAGATTATAGCAAGGCATACTTTGGACAAGTTTTATCACAATTTTGTGAAAGAGGTGACCATATTATTGTAGGCAGTCACCTTCCCCTTTAGATAGCATCACAGCTGCATGTGAGTATTCTTGCTCTCAGTGAGGGAGCACCTTTATTCCAGACACTTCCATCAGAAATGATTGAATCATTTGCAAGTAAAGAAGGAGTGAAATAAAAGACAGTTTCTCTGATAAGAGAAAATTTTGGTGACTTTTTTAAAAACACCTCAGCGGAAGGTGATAGAAACTTGGGATTTGGAGGGATGTAGTCAAAGATGTGCCTTTAATTGTTCCATGAAAAACTGAATTAGATTCAGATGAATTATAAGAGTTTTTTTAAACAAGAACATACTTCATGCATGTACACTGGAACAGTAAAAAATAATTCTCTCCCAAAATTCCACGAGCACTGGCCCTGTGTGTCCATATTCACCAAGTGGGTGATATATCCAGATTCTATTGAATGTACACATTGTGCATAACAAAATGAAACAGAATTTCAGTTTTCTTACATAAGAAATTGCATAATGTGACCTGTGAATGTATGTAGTTTTTGTGTCAGGCCCCAAGTGCTTTGTGTTTATTGTGGTTTGTTTTTATTGACAAACTCTTTCATAAGATACCTAATCACCCTTATTTTCTTCGTTCAAGCTAAGGAAACCACTTTGATAATGCTTTCCTGGACTACTACCTGTTCCAATCTTATCTTCAGTAGTATATTTATTCAATGAGCGTGATACTAGGTGATATTTAAGAAGTTTATTCATAGCTGTCAAGCATTAAACACACAGTAAATTTGATGACAAATGCTACTGACAGGAAGTATATCTAAAGTTAAAGCAAAGTGTCAACCTTTGAGCGTAACTTCTCTAAACAGTTTATTGTTCTTAGGTGAAGGAAAAAGTAATGTTGGTAATTCTTGCTGGATAGGCTTTTGAAGTCCAGCGCTAACAGTAGAGATAGCTCCTGATCACTAATTGCTTTCAGATTTTTTTGCCTGTTCGAATTCCCCAGACCCAGTTCCCCACTTGCAGACTCTTTGCCAGTCGGCACTGTGCAGGACGGGGTAACTGCACTTGATGGCTGCTGCAGCTGTGGAGTGGTGGAATGAGATGGGCAGGGAGCCTGCCAAGACCATGGACTGATGCAATGACAGGACACTGGGAATGAGGTTGCATCTGGGAGTACTGGCCCCTCCTGACCCACTCCCACTGTGTGTGCCAGGCACCCCTTCTTGTCCCCATGCCCTTCCCTCCCTGAGTGCTGGGCACCTCCTTGCTCGCTCTTCTCTGAGAGTGCTGGGTGCTCCCTCCTCCCCTTCATAACTGGGTTCTGGGCATCCCATCCCAGCCATGAAAAAGATACTTTGAAAAAAAAACCACTGAGAGCCTACGCCACCCAGAACTTTCGCAATTCACACTGAAGCCTCTTACAGAGTTGTAGAGTTCAAAGTCAGAAGGAATCACCCCAGTTCAACTAGTCTGATCTCCTGTATATCACAGGCCACCAACACCTGCACCCAGCACAGTCAACCCAACAACCACAACTAGACCAAAGTATTACAGCTCCAGGAGACTGGACAGTTGCATTCAACTGGCAGTGGATAGAAAGGACAGAGGTGCACCCGTGCTCAAGGCCCCACAATGGCAGGGAAACGGTTAAGTGAGCTATATTAAGTAACTGCACAAGTCACCAGTTGTAAACTGTTTTTAGAAAGAAGTTTAATTTTTGGAATGGAGATTAGCAATAGTGGTTTCATAAGCAATAAACTCCTAATTGTCTATTTGTTGCTTTTTTCCTGTCCTCCCAGCCCCCAATATTAATGCTGATATTTATCCAGAAAACAGTAAAGCTAATTTTTGGCACTGGTTTCCACCCGGTTTTAAATTTTTGAGATAAACACTGATTAATTCCTGGGAAAGTAAGCAAACAAAAAACAGAAATGAAGGGCCTTATTTATAGGACCTGAAACTTCAACCAGAACACATGTGGCCTTCAACGTGGTATTTTTCTTAGGCAAGTCAAAGACTCACGTTCATTTACTTTCCTTTCACACATTATTTATCTGTAAGTGCTCTGAATTTGACTGTGTTACTTCTTACCTGTGTTATAAACTGGAATCCACTGGTAGAATTCATTCTTGTAGGGAACGGTGTCAAATTCACTGCATTGCATCTGACGAAAGGTTGGTGTGTCTTGTCGACATGGGACAATGTTACACATGCGGTAGCGTTTCCTTTCTCCAGTGCAATACTTTCCGCCAAACTGTGGCCTAGAAGTAAAGTGTGAAGTTTCGTGGCTTTAGAGTCTGTATAAAAGTTAAGTGTGTTTTATTTTAAATAGTGCATTCATAACAAGGTGCCGAACACTGAAGTCAATGGGGACGTGACTTCTCAGTCACTTAGGGGAAGCCTACACTTAAAATGCTGCAACAGCACGGCTGCATTGGTCAGCTGTAGCACGACAATAAAGACACTCAGACGGGGGAGAGTTCTCCCGCTGGCATAATCCACCTTCCGAGAGGCAGTAGTTTTCCCACTGATGTAGCGCTGTCTACAAGTGGGGTTTGGTCAGTATAACTATATCACTCAGAGGTGTGGATTTTTCACACCCCTGAGTGACAGTTATACCAATATATGTCTGCAGTGTAGACCAGACCTTAGGCATTTTGGAAAATGTGACACATAGTATTATTTGTTTAAGACAGTAACATATAGATAGTTCATCATGAGCTCAACCATGTCAGGAGCTGATCACTCCTTGGAGTTAGGCGCCTAACTACCTTTGAGGATCTGGGCCCTGAGTGTTTCCGTTCTTTTTGAAAATGGGACTTAGGCGTTTTTTTTTAAAATTGCCCTATACATACCTATTTATCTAGATTCTTAGAATCCATCACCAGGATCTCCGAGACTTCAAATGGTTTAGGATCAAATCTGATTTGCAAGTACTCAGCAGCTCTCAGGAATAGGCTACTAATTTTTACCCCCACATAGTTATTGAGAATATTGCAAATTATCCAAAGTAGTATCATTAAAACAATGTTTCTGATGTTGTACTAATCCTGCAGGTGAAGATTTCGTCTCTCTCTGGTGGAATTTCCATGGAAGGTAAGAAAGACTGAGAAGCAACATGAAAATTGTAAAAGGCAAGGTGGGTGGATTCTAGACAGGGATGTTTCTATGGGGAGAAGTGGGTTCAATGGTTGCCTTGCTGAAGTAGCTGTTGATAATATGGTGAGAAACAAAAGTGTCCCTATCCTCACAAATACCCAGACATCTCAAACACCTTGCATTACATAAAAAAACGCATTGAAAGGGTTGGTGATGAACTATGCACACAACTTACTCTGGGTGATTGCAGTGTCTTTCTGCGCTCTGAACTCCTGCCCCACATGTCCGTGTGCAATGAGACCAGGAGGACCATGTGCCCCATCCACCGTTTATCATTTCTGGATTCTTTCCCACTCTAATGCACTCCGCATTGAAGCACCACTGAATAATAAAGAAAAAACAAATACAGAGGGTCAGAAAATTATCAGAGCAAAAAAAAAAATGCAGACCGGTGAATGCTTAAATAAAAATCTAGTCAGCTGTGTGTGTTGAAAACCATTTAATCAGCTTTGTTGGTCTAAAGATGACCTAGAACAGTGGATCTCAACCAGAGGTACATGTACCCCCGGGGGTATGCAGAGGACTTCCAGGGGTATCTAGATATTTGCCTTGTTTTGCAACAAGCTACATAAAAAGTACTAGTGATGTCAGTACAAACTAACATTTCATACAGACAATGACTTGTTTATACTGCTTTACATACTATGCACTGAAATGTATGTGTAATATTTATATTCCAATATAAATTTATTTTATAATCATATGATAAAAATCAGAAATTAAGCAGTTTTTCTGTAATAGTGTGCTGTGACACTTGTGTATTTTTGTGTCTGATTTTGTAAGCAAGTCGTTTTTAAATGAGGTAAAAATTGTGGTATGCAGTCGATATCTTGTGGATACAGTCGATATCTTGAAGAACGAAGAACACCTTCAAGATGGAAGGAGTCGAATACCATCTTGCTGCACAAGAAAGGCGATTGAGAAAATCTTAAAAACTACCACCCTATATGCCTGGTCTCTCACATCTACAAGCTCTTTACAAAGGTGATAACAAAACGACTCTCACGGAGTCTGGATGAACAACAGCCGAGAGAGCATACAGGATTCCGAAGAAATTTCAGCACCATTGACCATATATTTACCCTTAACCAGCTCCTAGAAAGAGCAAGGGAATACAAACTCCTGCTGTGCATTGTTTTCGTTGACTATGAAAAAACCTTCGATAGCGTCAAGTTTGAACCAATATTAAAGGTGCTCACAGAGCAGGGCATTAACACACACTACATCAGTTTGTTACAGGAAGCGAATACTGGATACACAACAGACTACTCTCCTCAAAACTCCCCTCCATATCCCAATGGAGAAAGGCGTGAAGCAAGGAGATAAAATTACACCGAAACTATTCACCGCCTGCCTCTAAATGGTTATGAACAAGATCAATTGGAGGAGTGGTGTCAACATAAATGGAGAACGATTATCTCATCTCAGATTCACAGACGACATCGTGCTAATTGCCAAAAGCACTAACCAACTGCAGAGCATACTACGAAGACTCAACAAGAAAAGCAGTCAGGTCGGCCTGAAAATGAACCGCTGTAAAACGAAATATATGCTATCAGACGTCTTATGAAAAACCCGAACAACAGTAGCAGGAGAAAAAAAAATCGAAAAAGTGGAACAGTACATATATTTGGGCCAAGAAGTCAATATGCACCAAGACCTGAATGGAGAACTCTCGCAAAGGATTCGGGAAGGATGGTGTTCCATCAAGGACGTCCTCAAGGGAAAAATTGACAAGACCACACCCTCAAATATCTTTAATTCAACAGTGCTGCCAGCCATGTTGTATGGCTGTGAAACGTGAGCACTGACGAAGAGAGAAAAGCAGTGGCTGTCGGTAGCTGAAAGGGCAATGGAATGAGCTATGTTGGGAATCTCCCTTCTGGATCACATCCCAAATGAAATGATCAGAGAATGCAGCAGTGTGAAAGATACCATCATGGAAAGCAGACCTAATAAGATGCAATGGGTGGGCCACACAGCATGGCTCAAGGACAATAGGTGGACCGCAATCATAGCTGAGTGGTACCCACGAGAACAGAAAAGACCACCCGGCTGGCCTCCAAGAAGATGGGAAGATGACATTGTTAAACGTGAGAAGAATGGCAGCCGTGTTGTGATCGGTGCAGTCTTAACGACAGCTGAAAACTGTTGGATGTTTTCTACATTTTCAAATAGATTGATTTCAATTACAACACAGAATACAAAGTGTACAGTGCTCACTTTATTTTTTATTACAAATATTTGCACTGTAAAAATGATAAACAAAATAAATAGTATATTTCAATTCATCTATTACAAGTACTGTAGTGCAATCTCTTTATCATGAAAGTTGAACTTACAAATGTAGAATTATGTACAAAAAATAATTGCATTCAAAAATAAAACAATGTAAAACTTTAGAACCTACAAGTCCACTCAGTCCTACTTCAGCCAAATCACTCAGACAAACAAGTTTGGTTACAATTTGCAGGAGATAATGCTGCCCACGTCTTGTTTACAATGTCACCTGAAAGCGAGAACAGGCATTCGCATGGCACTGTTGTAGCCGGCATCGCAAGATATTTACGTGCCACATGCGCTAAAGATTCATATGTCCCTTCATGCTTCAACCACCATTCCAGAATATATGCGTCCATGCTGATGATGGTTCTGCTTAATAATGATCCAAAGCAGAGCAGACCGATGCATGTTCATTTTCATCATCTGAGTCAGATGCCACCAGCAGAAGAAGGTTGATTTTCTTTTTTGGTGGTTCAGGTTCTGTAGTTTCGGCATTGGAGTGTTGCTCTTTTAAGACATCTGAAAGCATTCTCTACACCTCGTCTGTCTCAGATTTTGGAAGGCACTTCAGGCTCTTAAACCTTGGGTCGAGTGCTGTAGCTATCTTTAGAAATCTCACATTGGTACCTTCTTTGCGTGTTGTCAAATCTGCTATGAAAGTGTTCTTAAAATGAACATGTGCTGGGTCACCATCCGAGACTGTTATAACATGAAATATATGGCAGAATGCGGGTAAAACAGAACAGGAGACATAAAATTCTCCCCCAAGGAGTTCAGTCACAAATTTAATTAACGCATTATTTTTTTAATGACCACCATCAGCATGGAAGCATGTTCTCTGGCATGGTGGTCAAAGCATGAAGGGCCATATGAATGTTTAGCATATCTGGCACATAAATACCTTGCAATGCCGGCTACAAAAGTGCCTGTTCTCACTTTCAGATGACATTGTAAATAAGAAGCAGTCAGAAGCATCTCCCATAAATTAAACAAACTTGTTTTTCTTAGCAATTGGCTGAACAGGAAGTAGGACTGAGTGGACTTGTAAGCTCTAAAGTTTTACATTGGTTTGGTTTTGAGTGCAGTTATGTAACAAACAAACATCTACATTTGTAAGTTACACTTTCATGATAAAGAGTTGGCACTACAGTATGTACATGAAGTGAATTGAAAAATACTATTTCTTTTGTTTATCATTTTTACAGTGCAAATATTTGTAATAAAAAATAATATAAAGTGAGCACTGTACACTTTGTATTCTGTGTTGTAATAGAAATCAATATATTTGAAAAAGTAGAAAAACATCCAAAAATATTTAATACGTTTCAATTGGGGTTCTATTGTTTAACAGTGCGATTCAGTGATTAATTTTTTTAAATGCAGCTAATTTTTTTGAGTTAGTTGTGTGAGTTCACTGTGATTAATCGACAGCCCTAGTAACAATTCATACTTTCTGATCTTCATTTTTACACAGAAGCCACCCATAATCACCTTTTTTTCTCCACATCTAGTTCCATCTGCGGCAGCATCCAGTTTTGAGCGGCAGGATCCTTTCACTGAGCACCACAGTGTCTGGCAAATATTCTGTAAGAAAGAGAACAAACTGCAGCTACCTTCAGAAGAGTTGAACTCCCAGGCCACGATTTTCAAAAGTCATTAATGATTTTGGGATATCTCAATTTGAGATAGTTTAAGGGGCTTGACTTTCAGAGGTCAGGATGCTTAGAACTTTTTGAAAGCGAGGCCCCTTTAACGTTCTCTCAAAATCAGATACTCCAGATCTCTAGTCACTGTTTAAATTTACTCCTCATTAGTGTGTTGTCATAGATCTGTGCACAAATACAAAACTGTGAACATATTGTATCCAGCTGACTGAATTCAAGTTCTCTTGAGAATTTAAAAGTTCTCCCGATTGTCTGAACTGACATACCTCCCAAGCACCCACTGTTAATTGGAAAAATTTCTTTACAAAGTTTGGGGCACATTGTCCATGCAGAAGCAGCCTCAAGAGGGGAAAACATAGCATGGCCCCTGACTGTATTTTCTCTTCATTAATCATGCTATTGGAAGTATGGTTGACTTCTCCTTACAAGTGTCTCACCTTATTGACAGAATATTATTGCTGCAGTAGCTGCAGGCCAAATCCCCAAGTCTTCACTCAGTCTTAATCAGACAAGCACCTATACATTTCAGTGGGCATTCATCTATAAAAAGACACTTTAAAAATAAATTAGGACCTCAGGATTGGCTGGTAATTCTGCTTTTGGAATTAGGTTTCTTTGCACTATACATTTTTCATCGTTGCCTAATGTCTGTAATTTAGATTTAATCCTATGCACCTTAATTTTCATCCCTTTTTGGATTTGGTACATTGTAGGTTTTTTCTTCCTATTGTACATTGAGCAATTTACAGTGTGTGGGTGTGTGTGTGTGTGTGTGTGTGTGAACATATATACACACACACAAAGTATAAACAGGTTTCAAAGTAGCAGCCACGTTAGTCCGTATCCACAAAAAGAAAAGGAGTACTTGTGGCACCTTAGAGATTAAGGAATTTGAGCATAAGCTTTTTGTTCACCTGCACATCTACCAATGTGATATATGCCATCACGTGCCAGCAATGCCCCTCTGCCATGTACATTGGCCAAACCAGACAGACTCTACGTAAAAGAATAAATGGATACAAATCAGACGTCAAGAATTATAACATTCAAAAACCAGTCGGAAAACATGTCAATCTCTCTGGCCACTCGATTACAGACCTAAAAGTCGCAATTCTTCAACAAAAAAACTTCGAAAACAGACTCCAATGAGAGACTGCTGAATTGGATTTAATTTGCAAACTGGACACCATTACGTTAGGCTTGAATAAAGACTGGGAGTGGATGTATCATTACACAAAGTAAAACTATTTCCCCACACACACATACACCCACTGTTCCTCACACGTGCTTGTCAACCGCTGGAAATGGCCCACCTTGATTATCACTACAAAATGTTTGGTTTTTTTCTTTCCTGCTGGTAATAGCTCACCTTACCTGATCACTCTGGTTACAGTGTGTATGGTAACACCCATTGTTTCATGTTCTCTGTGTATATAAAATCTCCCCACTGTATTTTTCACTGCATGCATCCGATGAAGTGAGCTGTAGCTCACAAAAGCTTATGCTCAAATAAATTTGTTAGTCTCTAAGGATCCACAAGTACTCCTGTTCTTTTAACATATAAATAGCAACTTTATATACATACACGTGTTCCTATTTTGGCACTTAAACAACAGCTAGATTTTCCAAAGGACTCAGCACTTACCAGTTACCACTGTGACACTCATGATATCCAACATGATAAGTACTTTTGAAAATCTGACCCATAGGGTCTACCAGCCACATTCAGATATGAATTTGGATTCCAAAGTTTGGATCTTGGGTTTTGGCATCTCTCTGTTAAACTCATTCACAAAAAGTTTGTTTCAAGAGAGTTGCTTGTTATTTATCATGTGTATTGTTTGTGGGCTCCTATTACGATCACATCTTTAGAATACTGGGAAAGAAAGATGACGACAGAGAACTGCTTAAAGTATTCTAAAATCTTCACTCAAAGCATGGTTTTAGGTGAAGCAAACGTGCCAGTGGCTGCATTGAAGTTCCCTATTTATAATTCAATACTAGCATTGTTTAGAGCAGGGGTTCCCAACTGTGGGCCGTGGCCCAAAGGTGGGCCACGACAGTCCTGGGTGGTCTGCCAGCGCAACTGCATTTGCCAGTCAAGCTCTTAGTAAATCTTTAACTCCGCGTGACTCATGTAATCAAAGTCAAAGCTATATAAATGTAGTGTTTTGAGCTGTTTATGTTGGACAGAGTATGGAAAAAAAACTTTATTTTTTAAAAAACAAGCTGTAATATGTCAAGTTTAATTCTCATGAGTACAATGGTACATTTCACTGCAAGGTAACCTAGCAACATACACACAGTCCACCATTTACAACTGTAAAAAACGGCAAGCAGTATTGCAATCTGACATGGATCAATCTCATTTTCAAAAATGAGAAGGGTGCACTGGTGAAGAAGATAATGAAGTCCCACACCATCTACAGGAACATGAAATGAACCAGCCAAAAAAATAAAGAAAGAAAATATGATAAAACATACTCAAAGTTTGGATACTCCTTTACTGGATCATCTGAGTACCTGTTGCCTCAGTGTAGTATAAAGTAACTGTTATTTTATATTTTTATTTACAATATTCAATTTTTTTTTCTAATTAATAGAGATTAGGGTTGGGTCTTTACTTACACAGCTCATAAATTTAAATTTTACACTAAAAAACTTGAAAATACAATATAGTGTTCAAAGCCGGACAGCGATTATGTTTTAAAATCAACAAATAATAACACAATGTGTTTAACAATTTTTTTTAACATTGTTGTATTGCTTATTGTTCCGTTTGATACATTTATACATTGTGTTTTCTGTGTCTGCATGCCACATTTTGCTCTCAACATTATATATAAAGTGCAGCTTTACTAAAACGGTTTGGTTTCAAAGATCTTGAAGAATATCTTTGAGTGCATATTGCTAGGAATTTCTATCATTACACATTTACATTAACATGAAAAGGAAACCTACACTGTTTATTTACTGTGGTATAGTTTATGTGCATGTAATAATTAAAATTAATAAGTGGGCCACAGTGCCAATTGTAGATGCACAGATGAGCCTCAGGGAAAAAAAGTTTGGGAACCCCTGTTTAGTGGGCAGCTGGGGACACTACATTTTCAGGATGTAGTCGCAGAGTTAAAATCTGTTCTGGCTGAGTGGTTTTCTACTACTGTGTATGGAAAGTTTTGTTCTTTATCTATTATATATGGAGTATGTTTTGTTCTTTTTCAACTATTGGATGGGTACTCCGCCACTATATTTCCAATACTCAAGAAGAAATACACACAGTTGGTAAATGTACTTTTAGCTTTCATCCACTAGAATAGGCTGTTTGATTGCTAGAATAGGGCTTTAAGATGAGTACATCCTGCTGCTGGCAGTTAGATTTTATAACCAAATATTTTCTTCCATTGAAAAAGTGAGGGATTTATGCAGGAAACTCATTAGCTTTAATAGAAGTTATCCACATAAATCTCCATGCATATGAATTTCTACCCATCATTAATGATGCTAGGTTGAAAAAAGGATACTACACACACCATAGAAGTAGCATTGTTCAGTGGGCAAACGTGGGAGCAACAGTCAGAAACTCATGGCTCTGAAATTGACACAATGCGTGACAAGTCATTTATTTTATCATCAGCAATGTGCAAAGCACTTTACACACATGTGTGAAATCAGGGTCTCTGCCTTGCAGAGCTTGCAATCTAAATAACCTCTAACCTCAGAGGCTAAGCACCAAATTCCAATCTCATTAAAATCAATGGAAGTTTTGGAGATAAAGATTCAGTGACAAGGGATTCATAATCAGAATTTCAAAGGTGCAGATCACCTGCAGCTCTCATTGCATGGCCAAATTCAGATAAATGTAGCTTAGTGTAAGCAGACATCTCTAATGGGAATTCACTAGACCTGTAAACAGTGGGTAAGTTATACATTGAGTGCAAGTTGGTCAAAAAGCGGGAGTTAAGTCAGAAGCAGCAAAAGCTCCCTAAAAGTGGGGGAGGCCACAGATGCCCGAACCATGGCCCCGCCCCCACACTACCCCCCTTCCCGAGGCCTCGCCATTACATCGCCCCGCCTCCTCGAGCCTTGCCCTCACACAACCCCTCCCTCCAATGTTCTGCTCACCCTCTGCCTCTTCCCCCTCTCCCCCCAAGACCCAGCCCCCCGCCGACTCCTCTCCACTCCCTCTCCCCATCACTCACCCTTATGGCTGGTAAAAAGTGGTCTTTGGATGTCCTTGTTAATTTTATTTGATGGAAGCCTATATGAAAGGATAGTTTTCAACTTGTGCCAATATACCGGTAGAGTCAAGGGTGTGTAAAATTGACTTAGGCTACATTTGGCATAGCCCTCCCACTTTTAAAAGTGATGGGCCCATGGCCCCCAGCCCCGGCCTCATTCCGGCACCTCTGTGTTAAGTAGAAAGTGGCAAGGCAGTGTAAATCTCAGCCAGCCCTCTCATAGAATACACTTGGGGGACTTCTATACCGCTTGCTTCTTTCAGTGGCATAGGAGTACAGTAGAGTACATATACAAATAGTGCCCCCTAGCATGGGTATAGATAGGAGGGTAGACTGTGAGGTGTGGCTGAGGTGAGTAGAATAAAGACATGCCTGAAGGGTGTGGATATGTACCTGAGTATCTACCCTACATGACTCTCTTCCAGCCCAAGCTGTGCCTCCTAGCTACACTGTTTTTAGCAGTGTAGTGTCCCATTGCCTCCCTGCTGCTGGAGCCCTTCCCTGACACAGGGAAAGGCTCTGGCAGCAGGGAGTTACTGAAGCCTTTCCCTACAGCTTCCCCCATGCCATAGCCTTTCACTTACACAAGGGGTTATTCATCACACAGTGTGGCTGCTGCTGGCCTTTCATTGTGGCATGTAGCTACACATCTGTTGATCGCTTTTGATGATTACCTGTTCTGTTCATTCCCTCTGGGGCACCTAGCATCGCTGACAGTGCTGTGGGGTGTAGACATAGCCTAAGTTAATTTTACACACCTTGACTCTTCAATCTGTGCCAATATGCCGGTAAACTATCCTTTAATATAGGCTTGAATAAAATAAAATTAACAAGCACATCCAAAGACCATTTCAAAATAATCAGTGTAAAATACCTCACTTTTTGTTGATTTCATTGTAGGATTTAACAGAATACACAATTCTTTGCTTGTGCATTATTACTTGCAAAATGAAGGCTTGCAGTAAGAACGCTACAAATTGATTTGCTGACATATATTTACTTATAATTTAACTAGTCAGCAGATGCCAAATGCAAAGGCATAAAGACATAGTAGCTTCACATTCAAGCAGAAACAGAATTAACCAATAACACAAAATGATACTTTAATTTCCTATCTGCACAAAAAGATAAAATGACAGCTGCAAAGAACAGCTGTGAAACATGTAATGCATTCATTACGTCTACCCATACTGTTCATTCTGATTGAGAAGATTAATCAGAAATGTACAATACCACCAATAATAGTCAGTAGATGAGGATATACATAATGATCATAATGAAAAAAAGCAATCTGGATGATCCTGGCAAACCACCGTTTCTAGGTCATTAGGGACTGATGTGTGGACAAGTGGAGGCAATAGGTGATTTACCAAGTAAGGAGTCTATCAAGTGCCTCCCTGCATATGCAAATGAAGGTTTTTGTAAGCATACCTATTGTACACCCACCCTAAACAATATGGCCTATAATAAAAGTGGGCAAACATACGACATACAGGACCAAATACTGTTCAGGTGACTCTCACAGAAGTTAAGCAAGTGTCTCCAACTGAAAAATTTGGCCAAATGACAGCTAATGGGATGGAGGCTCCAAAATGCTTAACTTACTTTTGAAAATAACTTCTAAGTCATAAAGACACTTTATAATTTTACCCAAGATCTATAATGTACATTTAAAAATGAAACCACTTCACCACTGAAATGCAGTCACCTGTGCATGAAACATCGTAACCTTTCATAATTCCCAAGACCACTACAAAACAATTTAGGATAGCCATATTCATTTGAAACTGGAGAAGAATTTTATGTAGGCAGATAGAATTTCCCCAAACTGGAATTTGGTCAGGTCACAATAAGAACTAAAAGCTTAAATTCTTGTTAGTAGAATAGATGAAAACAAATGGCACTTACATCCACCTCTTCACAGAAAGTAGCAGTGGGGCCGTACTGCAGCTGGCATTGGTGATGTACATCATAGATCACTCCTGGGGCAATGAGTGGTGACTTTAAATCTTTCTTTTTTGGGATATCATCTAGACAGAACCCCCATCCTCGGCTAAAGATGAAAATTGGAAATTTAAAAACCACACAAATGTGCTTTTAATTTTAATTTTGAATTTTTTTAATAACTCACCTTTAGAATTCTAATCATTAATGGCATTTTTCCATGTGGTCTTTAGGAAACAACACTTCTAGATTCTAAGTCGAGCATGGGGAAATTTGCAAATAACTTATTTCCAATAATGTTTTAGGAACCTCAGATAAGAGCAAAGTACTTCAAAAAACCTGGGAGTACCTGCCATTCAGGAGCAGCCTGGGTATTAATATATCTGGTACCTTGACCCACCCATGGCATATAGAAGGGGCCCTGAAGTCTGCAAAGGCAGCAGAATGTGTGTGGGTCTCCTTTGTGGTGTATCATGACTCCTGTGACCTTCTTAGCAGCTATTTCCTTCTCCTGTGAATTATAAAGAAGGGCAGCTCTCCCCATTTCACCTTGCAGAGGAGTTTAATGGAGGCCGAATGTAGTTTGGTAAATTAGAAATAGATTCAGTCTTTGGAATGACTTCAGTGAAAGCTGTAGTCACTCTCAACAGTGTAGAAAGTCAGACCAGAGGTGTCTGAAGTTGGGCACCCAAAATTTGAGGCCCCTTTAATAAGAGGTCACTTGTAAGAATACAGTGATTTGTCCAAGGTCTCATAGGAAATCTGTGTCAGGCCCTCTGATGCTCTACCATATACCTTAGCCAAAAGGCCATCTTTTCTCCCAGTAACCATATGATAGCTGTAGGTTACATCAAGTTTTGAACTCGTATTGTTGAAATCTAAGTCCAATTTCAACATTGTACAATATAACAATTCTTCCACTATCCCCTGTATCGTACTTGGTCAGATTTGGGTGTGCCATGACATGGGAACCAACAACATACCTCAAGGATCCTCAAAGGAAAAAATAATTAAGAATTTCTCCTCAACTCTGTGTCACCTCACATAGTATTCTAATCACTCACTCTAGGAAACGTGTGATGTATTCCTTGCTGCACGGTGACCAGGTGAGTGGAGAAGGATCATACTTTAGCTGCCGGGACATAATGTATGGATGTCTTCCAATGGGTTCACAGTCATTCTCTTTTCCATCATGCTGGATACCAAAACTAAAAGAATTACCAAGCATAGGAAATAGTCATTATAGCTGATAGTTACATAGCAACTTTCTTCCAAAGATCCCAAAGTAATCAGGAAAACATATAGGTATCACTTCATCCATGAGCTAAAAGTAGACAAAGCCAACAGAAGTCAAGACTCTCGTTGCCTTCAGTGGGCATTAGATCAGGCATACAATGCACAGCAGTGCCCCCAGGCAGAAAGTAAAGAGTAAACTTCCCTAGTTGAAACTCTGGGAGAATTTTAGGGAGTCAAAACATAATTAGCCAATTTGACTTTTGCCAAGTCCCATAGTTTACACCCAGTGCTTAATTTTTAGTGAAAGAGGCGTCAGGAATCAAGCAATTAGGTGCTGGGAGTCAAGCAATATTTTTACTTTTATAACTGAGGCGGCAAGCCCAGACGTGCTGGGACTATGAACTGCCATGCATAGAGATGTCGGGGTTCAGCCCTGGCAAAAATTAAGCACTGTTTACACCCTGACTCTTGAATAAAGTTCCAGGGCATTTTTAATAATCATAGGTACTCATGCCTCATCCACATGGCAGCACCCTTTAGTACCCTGCAGTGAAGATAATTTGGTAATGATTCAGAGGGAAGGATGCCACCTGGAGAACTCTCATACCACTTTCTGCAGCATCTTGATTTTCAGGCCAAAACCCATCTTAGACTATGAAATTGGTTGAAATCACAGTACTAAGCAACATGGCTACAAGTTTGGGGTTTGAAGTGAGGGACTTTCAAAAGGGGAGGACTGCAAGTGCTGGAAGTCTGGGACAATACTGAAAACAAATCTCAAAAATTGTAGGCCAAATTTTGCCCGATTAGTGTGCTGTAAATCAAAATAACTCCATTCACTTCAGTATAGTTATATCTGACTCAGATCAGAATTTGGCCCATTAATCTTCTCTTAATAATTTATCTTTACAATACTTTCTTTCTCAAATAATTTCAAGGATGTCACTTTTTATTGATTTAGACAGAGGCATTGCTTCCCACATTGTCATATATTCATGAATGGATTGATGAATTAGCCTCTACTCTCCTCCCCAGTTCTCTCCCCAGTTAATAATACAGTGCGTTGTAACAGACCTTCCCCATAGCAGGTCCTCCCACAGCTGTTCATAACTCAGTCTTGTCTAACCTCTACAAAGCTTTTGTCAATCCTTGTAAAAGATTTACTACTCAATAACTTTTAACAATAATAACCAAGCACCCTGCTGAAAGACCAACATGAAAAAAATTGCCACTGTAGCTCAGTTCAGCACCACACCCAGCGACAGTCCAAGGAATCAAAAAAAAAAAACCCCAATTACTTTAGACAGGATTATTTTTCGGAAACATCACTGTTAAATCATCCCAGTATTTCAAAAACTTGGGTGGCTCTTTCCCTCTTCCACAACTTTGTTTTTTTCTTACTTATTTTTAGATTTATATAAGGTGATCCTCCTCACCCCATCTCTGGGGGTGTATGCAAAAATGAAGGTCGAAATCATGTAGGCAAAGCTGAAAATCTCTGTCTAAAACCACATGCATTGGGGTACCAAAAACGACTATGACTGTCAGGAAGAGAGCTAGAGCTGGTCAGGAGGGTTCCATCTGAATGATTTTTTGACAGAAAATGCAGTTTCTGCAAAACTGAAATTTTCCACATGATAATTTTGATTTGCCAATTTTGTTTCAATAGTCCATTGTTACAACCAAAAAGAAAAAAAAGAATCAAAGAGCTATGGTCTGTGCTACACCAGATGATCACAATGGTCCCTTTTGGCCTTGGAATTTACAAGGGAAATACAATTTTAAGATAAATGTAAAACATTGCATTAGACTGGGCTAGACTCTGCATTCTACATCCAACTGTACCTGTGTCCAAGCTCATGTGCAATAGTGAATGCCAAAGGCAGCCCAGAATCTTCATTAATATTACAGCTCCGGTGAGGTTGGCACATACCAGATAGATGAGACAAACCTAAGGTTTCACAAGGACGATTCATGCCAGCACAGATGTCCTTTCTGTAAACACAGTGAAGACTTGTAGGTAAGAGAGTTTAAAACTGCATGTAATGCTGCTTACAATGGATAGTAAATCTCCATATCATCATATATTTGTTGTCAATCTGAATTTTCAGCAAAAGACGGTATGTCTAACACTTATACCACTACGTACGACTTATTCTTTATTAGTCAATATTTATATTGTGGTCATGCCCAAATATCCCAGTCAGGATTGGGGCCCACTTGTGGCAGGCACTGTACCAATAAAGAAAAAGAGACGTCCCTGTGCTGAAGGCCTCACAATCTCAGGACACAGACAAAAGGCAAGGGATGGGGATACAACAGACATGCAAATGAATATGGTAAAGAATCGGCATTGCTTAATTAGTTACATGGATTGTAGTTGTTTGTTTGCTTTTTAATTGGGGATACAACTAGGGAGGAAGAGAGTAGGAAAAGGAAAGAAGGGGAAGAAAAACAGCTGCAGTTTGTCATATGTGTAGCTATGCTCATCAGGCTGGGATTTGTAGGATTTGCAGAGTCGATTCTTAAGGAGGGAGCTGAAGGAGGATAAAGTAGTGGCTGTTCAGTTTTTAATCACAAAGTTTTTCCAAGGCAGGCAGCATCAGACAGCACATTGGTGTGTGAGAAGCTGACTGGTGGTAGCCAAGGCAGGAAATGCCAGCAGAGTGAAGGTGAGGGTTGTCGTCATTTTAAGTTGCTAGATCACCTTGGCAGCAGGAAGCTAAATTATAAAGGGACTTGAATGTAAAGACTTGATTGATTGGAAATTACACCAGTTTTTCCAGGCAAGCGGTGTGCCAATCCTTGCTCTTGGCTCCAAAAATTCAGCTATTGTGGAGCAGAGTTTTCCATTTGATGCCGAGGAAAAGATAGAATGTGCACATCTGAGATTCAGAACAGTGAAGGTAAATCTTCCTTCCCTGCTCATTTTCCACATCCTTAAGATCTTCTGCACTAATCGGTTTGGATAGAGTTCCTCCCGACTAACAGATGAAGACTGCATAACTAAGTCCTTTGATTATATTATTCTCTCTCCCTTTATGGGTTTGTCTACCCTGGAGCTGTAAGGTGCAAATGATGAGGGGGTAGCCACTCTGAGTACAATTCCATCTGAGATTTTAGGTATGTACTTAGGCAGCTAGCGCCTCCCACCGCTCACACCAACACAGGTAAACTTCTATTTTTAGCACACTTGGTCCAATTAAGCTAGCATGAGTATATCTACTCCAACTGGAAATTATACCTTCCAGCTCCAGTTTAGGCACACCCTAAATGGAAGTGAGCATGGGGTGATTATGAAGGGAGTATTATCCCAGTCTCTTCTTCGAGAAGGACAATACCTTATTTTTTGCAATACATGGCAGGGATTTTTAACCTTTTGGAAATGCAGGAGAGTATGACAACTGAATAATAAAGGTGCAGGGAATACTCTATGGAATACTGTCTCTTGTAGCATCCAGGATCCACTTATCCATTTACTCTAGGCCCATGCAATGAAGAAATCTTTAAATCTTCCGCCTATGATGGCATTCTGTGCACGGCTCTGTGCCTCTATTCGACATTGGTGAGGCCTCATCTGGAGTACTGTGTCCAGTTTTGGGCCCCACACTACAAGAAGGATGTGAAAAAATTGGAAAGAGTCCAGCGGAGGGCAACAAAAATGATTAGGGGATTGGAACACATGACTTATGAGGAGAGGCTGAGGGAACTGGGATTGTTTAGTCTGCGGAAGAGAAGAATGAGGGGGGATTTGATAGCTGCTTTCAACTACCTGAAAGGGGGTTCCAAAGAGGATGGCTCTAGACTGTTCTCAGTGGTAGCAGATGACAGAACAAGGAGTAATGGTCTCAAGTTGCAGTGGGGGAGGTTTAGGCTGGATATTAGGAAAAACTTTTTCACTAGGAGGGTGGTGAAACACTGGAATGCGTTACCTAGGGAGGTGGTGGAATCTCCTTCCTTAGATATTTTTAAGGTCAGGCTTGACAAAGCCCTGGCTGGGATGATTTAGTTGGGGATTGGTCCTGCTTGGAGCAGGGGGTTGGACTAGATGACCTCCTGAGGTCCCTTCCAACCCTGATAGTCTATGATTCTATGATCTTCATGGTGATTATTTGAAGTTTGAGGGGTTCATCCCTGGTAAAGCATCACAGGAAGAGTCATTTTCTTCTAACACTGAACAGGGATTTTTATTAGAATAAGGTAAAGAGTGGTTTCAGAATAGCAGCGGTGTTAGTCTGTATTCGCAAAAAGAAAAGGAGTACTTGTGGCACCTTAGAGACTAACAAATTTATTTGAGCATAAGCTTTTGTGAGCTACA
Source organism: Natator depressus (assembly GCF_965152275.1). Classification (NCBI taxonomy): domain Eukaryota; kingdom Metazoa; phylum Chordata; order Testudines; family Cheloniidae; genus Natator; species Natator depressus. The sequence continues at coordinate 23,530,164 of NC_134238.1, forward strand.
GCTCACTTCATCGGAGGCATTCAGTGGTAAAGAGTGTGATCCCTAAAGCTACTCTCTCATTGCTCCACTGTAGGCTTTCTGTTTAGAATTTTTCCCAGGCCTCTAATTGCCTGGATTCCTGTTTAGTTTTAGGGAAAAGGTGTTCACATAAGCTCATTAATCTGCCCAAGACAATTTCACCTGGAGCACAGCTCAGGGCCCACAGGTGGTTGGCAACTGATGTGGTGTTACAGAGGCAGCAGCAAGCCACAATAAAAATATTAATGGAAGGCAAATTTCAAAGCCACATACAAATATTTATGCAGCAACTGAACTTTTAAATCACGTGTGAGAATTTGTGCCATAAGCGTTTGTGTGCTTATCCAACTGAAACAATACCACAGGCCTTCTCTGACCAATTGCAACTGAGTAATCCAGCTCAAATAGTGAATACACACAGGTAACCAATTGAGAAATATTTTATCATCTTTATGAACTGTGAAAACAAAATCGTTGAATACTTTTGAACGACAAATATATTTGAGGCAATCATGATCTTCTGATGGATATTCAGCAATACAGAGAAAGAGACGAAATCTGTCAGACCCAATAACTATCCTGTGAATTATTTGCACAACTATAGTGGCCCACTGGAAATGTCTGCTTACCCCTCTTTCTATACATAATGGCTGAGACCCACCACTATGAAATATGAATGAAAAGATATCAAGACATTTTCGCACGTTTACAACCATTTAGCTAGAAGTCTGAAAGTAAACTGTATTACTCGAACAACAAGATATTCTGCTATCGTGAAGTGTAGTTATTTGTTATTGTAGAGTTTTGTAATTAGGGGGCTGCTGATCTACAGGCTGGGCTTTTGGCCCTAATATTTTTTCCTTGAGAAAATAACTGATTGAAGCCATCAACAAGAGATGGGCCCAAAGTGAATCTTAATCTCAGCCTTCCCAAGCACCGATGTTTGAGGACGTTTACATTTGGATCTGATTACAGATCTGAATTTCCTGGCTGTGACCCATGTCTAATAAAACACCTACAGATACGAATAAAACATTATATAGGCTTTGCAATCAGATGTAAGCAACCCTCTACAAGGTACAGTGGGTCAGTTTTGACACCTTCCAGCCTTAACAGTGTACTTTTATGTAACCGCTCATAAACTCCACCTGTACTAGCATCTGATATGCTCATCAAACAAAGTTATTTTTGTACTAAAACTGTCCTTCAGAAATTACATGTATTCATCAGGAACAACAGTATATGGGAAGTGTCTATGTGCTGGCGGTGGGGTAGGGGGGAACCAAAAGGAGGCTATAAGCATGTTCTCAGTGAAAGAAATATTAATAAAATAATATTTGGAAGCTTCTCTCCAGGGTTGTGACCATACCTAGTTAGAAGTACAGCTACATCATGATGTATTGGGTTGACATCATTTTTGGGATTGATGCTTTTCTGCCATTTGCAGAAGCTGGCTAATGTCTTATCTGCATGATGAACTATTTTCAAGCCTTGCTAAAGGAAAAAAAAGAAGAAAATATTATTACAAAGACTGCATTGTATTGCTAGAGCACAGCAGCAACATTAATTATCAGGCTCACTAAAGTCATTGCCCAAAGCTAGAAACATTAGGAGCAACGACAGTTATCTGCCTAATATCCTAAGTATTAAGTTAAAACTGTGTCATTTTTGCAGCTAGTGTAACTAGAGAAAAAGTACATCAAAGGAGGAAATTAGCATTTTTGGGAAGAAGCCTTCATAAAATGAAACTAACAACTGCATTTTTCAAACAACAATATTTTATTTTACTCTTGGAAACTAGTATTCTTCCTGACACAAAGATTAAGATTAATTTGCAAGTAATTTGGAGAAAGCTACCTTCCATCATGTTTATCACCTTTAATGCAACATGAACAATCTCATGATGAGGTAACATTTTATGCTTTCATGGATACATTTCCTTCACTTCATTTTTTTAAAAGCTGAAAAAGATGTACAACAGTCGTCTTATGATCAGAGAGAACAAACACAGGTTGAAGAAGAAAAAACATATTTTGCAGTGCAAAATAAGCTCTAGCAAAAACATATTTCCCTCTTCCTTGGTTTTGCCACAGAGCCCTGGTCTACACGACGGGGTTAAGTCGAATTTAGCTGCATTAGGTCGATTTAAAAATGACTGCGTCCACACAACCAACCCCGTTCCGTGGACCTAAAGGGCTCTTAAACTCAACTTCTGTATTCCTCCCCGACGAGGGGAGTAGCGCTAAAATTGACCTTGCTGGGTCGAATTTGGGTTAGTGCAGACGAGTTTGCATCAAGGAGAAACACACATAACTGTCACACCGTAGCCTGGCCAGTCATGAAACTGGTTTTCAAAGCCTCTCGGATGCACAGCGTGCCTTGCTGTGCTCTTCTAATCGCCTTATTGTCTGGCTGCTCAAAATTGGATATCAGGCAATTTGCCTCAACTTCCCACCCCGCCATAAATGTCTCCCGTTGCATAAACGTCTCCTGGTTGCGCGGAGGTCTGGTCAACAGCGCCAGTGAGCTTTTAAACGTTCAAAGGCACATTCTACCACCATTCTGCACTTGCTCAGCCTATAGTTGAACTGCTCCTTACTACTGTCCAGGCTTCATGAGCCATGGGAGCAAGAGGTAGGCATGACCGTGCGGTGCTGCCGGCTGGGAGAGCAGCCTGAGGCAGAAGCCTCCAGCTCGCAGGAGAGCAGAGTTGCGGTGGAGAAGTGCACCATGCCTTGGAGGTTGCTAGGAGCTGGGCAGGGAAGACGTTCCCAGAACCCCTGGCCAAGCTACATGTCCGATGAGGACGGCTACCAGTCCTACTGCACTGTGTGTCGCAGAGTTGCAGGACAGCAGAGTTGCAGCGGAAGCGGAGGAGCCGTACACCATGGACGAGGATGGCTAGCAGTCCTACTGCACCGTCTGCTGTGAAGGCACCCAGGAACTGCTGCTGTGTAGCAGTGCCAGCTGCTGCAGGTGCTTCTGTGTCAAATGCTTGGAGGTCCTGGTAGGGCAAGGTACCTTGGCCAAGGCAAAAGAGCAAGAGCCCTGGAGCTGTTACATGTGTCAACCACAGAAGTGCTATGGGGTGTTACAGCGCCGACCGGACTGGAATGTACGGCTGCAAGACTTCTTCACCAGTGACAAGGGACAGGAATATGAGGCATCTAAAATCTAAAAAGGCCCGCACATTTCCCAGAGTCACTACCCTTGATAACAGAATGTCAATGATTGCATTAGCTACTTGGATCACAGCAGTCCCCACAGTAGACTTGCCCACAACAGCAGCGGTGACGGTGAGCTGAGCGGGCTCCATGTTGCCGTGCTTTGGTGACTGCATGGGGAACCCAGGAAAAAAGGTGCGAAACGATTGTCTGCCATTGCTTTCATGGAGGGAGGGGCAACTGACAACATGTACCCATAACCACCCACAACAATGTTTTTGCCCCATCAGGCATTGGAAGCTTAACCCAGAAATCCAATGGGCAGCGGAGACTGTGGGAACTGTGGGATAGGTACCCACAGTGCACTGCTCTGTAAGTCAATGCTAGCCATGGTAGTGAGGAAGCACTCCGCCGACTTAATGCGCTTAGTGTGGACATACACAATCGACTGTATAAAATAGAATTCTAAAAATTGACTTCTCTAAAATCAACCTAATTTCGTAGTGTAGACATACCCTTACTCTGCTCACTCCTAGTATATTATTATTTAGGGTAAAGTTTTCCAAAGCACTGAAGTGCCATAAGCACCTACATTCCTTTTTCAAAGGTGCATTAGGCATTTAGGGGCCTAAGTCTCATTGAAAGTCAATGAGTACTTAAACTCCCAAGTGTTTAAGTCAGTTTTGAAAATGGGCTTTAGGTGCTTTTGAAAATTTTACCTTTGATAACCTTACCCATCGGGTTAGCTGGATAAATTAGCCTCCTATTTTGAAAATTATTTCACCTGTGCAGGCACTAGCTCTCATGTGGAGACCAACTGACTTCAACAGCCCAGGACTCCACCTGGTTTAGGATTAGGACCTTTGATCATAAGTCCCTTTGAACAGAGACCTTATTTTAAGGCTATATCCATAGAAAGCCTTGCACAATTATAGTGCTATGAAAATAACCATTAAAGTTACAATAATCGGCATTCATTTAGGGGTGGTTACAGCATTTATGAGACATGGAACATGCAATCACCTCTGTGTGGTTAGTTCACAACAATGAACATTTTATCAGCCACTGTTTCTCTGAGTTTTGAAAAGGAGCTTATGGGGAAAATAACCTGTCTTGCAGGCATACAATAGTAGATTGGCTTCTTCAGAAAGGTCCACAGGCAGCTGCACTTGCTTTATGAATATGCTATGCGATTAGACAGGGGATGGTTCATTTGAGAATCCTGTACATTTGAATCTCTGCTCCGCAGCAAGCCTCCTCAATCTTTGAAAGTCCTCTTCTGGTGCTGAAGAGTTTTCCCCTCACACACAATTATCCTAATGTTTGAACATTTTAACTAAATTTCCTTTTGGAAGTTTATGCACAAACACCTGCAGTTATGACCTAACCAATGTGCCATTTAGAGCAGCAGTTAGCTTTAAAACAGCTGTGCCAGAGTTAATAGATTAAAATGTTTTGCTCATTTCACTCCTCTGTTAAACAAGCAACCCTTCCCCCCTCCCGCCCCCCACACACACAGTGGATGCACTCATTACTCTCTTTAATGGTAATCTAAATACCCTACCAAAATCTCTCTTCAGTGCACTGCATGCCCAACTTTCTTCACTGTAATCTTGGGAGAAACAAAATCTCACCTCTTCCTCTTCAAGAAGAATAAGGCGGACGAGCACGATGTGGATTGCATTGCCAATGCTTGGATCATGGAACAATCCTGTGACCTGTGTCAGAGCCAGGAGGTAAGAAATTAATTGATTCCTCTACAGCAAGACAGAACTTTAGAGAGGAAATATACAGGTTATTTCAAGCAGAGTGCCCTCTCTGTTTTTTTCCCCTCCTACATGTTATTGATAGAAGGTTCACTTTACATTCTGAAATGCAATAACTGTGATGAACTACTTCAGCAATTAACAGAAGTTAAGATGTTATGCAGCAAAATTTACAATCCATTAAAAATTACTTTAAGTTAATTTTTCTCATATAGGGTCCAATCCACTATTGTGTAGTCGTTTACATCAGTGCAAGACAGGTGTAAAACACTGCCAGTGCACAATAGTAGCATTTTATATCCACTTTGTACTGGTGGGAATGACTACCAAAGGTTCAGGGCAACAGCGAATGAGGCATTAATTGTTGGGTTCTGTAGAAACTCCATTAGGATTCGGCTGGCCAAAGGAAAAAGAGGAAGTCAATACTAGGCAAATAGAAGCAAGGTGAAAAATATATACAGTAGTATCATCAGCGTAAAAGTGGAAACTAAGGGTTTGTCTTCACTACTGGCTAAATCGACACTGCTGCGATTGATGCAGTGGGCATTGATTTAGTGAGTCTAGTGAAGACAGAATAAGTTGATGGCAGAGCGCTCTCCCATCGACTTTAGCACTCCACCTTCCCAAAAGGAGGAAGCTATGTCGACAGGAAAGCAGATTAGACACTGCTGTAAGTCGATCTAAGCTGCTTTGACTTAAGTTACGTAACTTAACTGAAAAAGAAAAGGAGTACTTGTGGCACCTTAGAGACTAACAAATTTATTTTGTTTGTCTCTACGGTGCCACAAGTACTCCTTTTCTTTTTGTGGATACAGACTAATACAGCTGCTACTCTGTAACTTAACGAACATAACTTAGATTGCCTTACCTCATTAGTGTAGAGCAGACCTGAGACTAAAGATAAAATGACAGAGGGAGCAGTTAGACTAAAAAATAGCAAAGGGCCCAGCATTGAACTCCAAGTCCTCATGCCCCAAATGGTGGTGTCAGTATGTGTATGATTAGACAGGCTGCTTCTCAAGAGCATTACTAGTAAAAGGAAGAGATGGGGGGAGGGGGCAGTAGGAACAGAGCTGACACTTAAGCCTGGTCTATACCTAAAATTTAGGCTGACCTTGCTAGGTCACTCAGGGGTCCTGAGCATCATAGTTAGATTGACCTAAGCCCCAGCATAGATGTGGCTAAATCAATGGAGGAATTCTTCTGTCAACCTAGCTACCGCTGGTTGGGGAGATGGATTATCTGCATAGATCATAAAACCCTTCCATCAGTCTAGGAAGTGTATACACTGCAGTGCTGTAGTATATGTCCTTAGTCACAATAATCTGCCAGAGGAAGTCATTTTCCTCCTCAGCCAGGAAGGATTGCATCTGTTGTTTGAAAAGAGCTTCATTGTGAGTACAAAAATTGATCAGTTACATTGGGCTCTGTAAACAGTAACTCCAAAACAATACAGTATTGATGGCTACAAAATGAAACAGAATTTCAAGACTTTTGTGTGAATCCATTGCAGATGTGTCCCATTAGTGCAAATTATATAATCAAAAACCTAGGAGACATCTGAATTGCATTAGCTGAATACCATAGGATGGAAAAAAATATATTGTGCTGGCTCTTAATTCTTCAGAAATCTCTCAGCTGAAAGATAATTGCACTCCTTAGCAGCTGCCAAAAAAGGCTGTTCCTAGTGGGGGCTGGTTAGTCTAACAAAGTCTCAGTCACACAAAGGACTATTGAATTAAGATGTACTTATGGGTTTTTTTAAGTGCATGTCAGATTTTTTCTTGGGCTATTAATACAGTACATAAATATTACATTTACAGTACATAAATATTAGTGAAATAAAGGATTTTACATAAGAACGGCCATACTGCGTCAGACCAAAGTCATCTAGCCCCGTATCCTGTCTTCTGACAGTGGCCAATGCCAAATGTCCCATAGGGAACGAACAGAACAGGTAATCATCAAGTGATCCACCCCCTGTTGCCCATTCCTAGCTTCTGACAAACAGAGGCTAGGGACACCATCCCTGTCTATCCTGGCTAATAGTCATTGATGGACCTATCTTCCATGAATTTATCTAGTTCTTTTTTTAATCCTGTTATAGTCTTGGCCTTCACAGCATCCTCTGGCAACGAGTTCCAAAGGTTGACTATGCACTGTGTGAAAAAAACACTTCCTTTTGTTTGTTTTAAACCTGCTGCCTATTAATTTCATTTGGTGATCCCTAGTTATGTTATGAGAAGGAGTAAACAACACTTCCTTATTTACTTTCTCCACACCAGTCATGATTTTATAGACCTCTATCATATCCCCCCTAAGTCATCTCTTTTCCAAGGTGAAAAGTCCCAGTCTTATTAATATCTCCTCTCATGGCAGCTGTACCATACCCCTAATCATTTTTGTTGCCCTTTTCTGAAAGTTTTCCAATTCCAGTATATCTTTTTCAAGATGGGGTGACCACATCTGCACGCACTATTCAAGATGTGGGAGTCTCATGGCTATATATAGACACAATATGATATTTTCTGTCTTATTATCAATCCCTTTCTTAATGATTCCCAACATTCTGTTTGCTTTTTTGACTGCCTCTGCACATTGAGTGGATGTTTTCAGAGAACTATCCATAAGGACTCCAAGATCTCTTTCTTGAATGGTAACAGCCAAATTAGACACCATCATTTTATATGTATAGTTGGGATTATGTTTTCCAATGTGCATCACTTTGCATTTATCAACACTGAATTTCATCCGCCATTTTGTTGCCCAGTCACCCAGTTTTGAGAGATCCTTTTGTTGCTCTTTGCAGTCTGCCTGGGACTTAACTATCTTGAGCAATTTTGCATCATCTGCAAATTTTGCCACCTCACTGTTTACCCCCTTTCCCAGATCATTTATGAATATATTGAATAGGGCTGGGCCCAGTACAGACCCCTGGGGGACACCAGTATTTACCTCTCTCCATTCTGAAAACTGACCACTTATTCCTACCCTTTGTTTCCTATCTTTTAACCAGTTACCATGAGAGCTCTTATCCCATGACAGTTTACTTTGCTTAAGAGCCTTTGGTGAGGGACCTTGTCAAAGGCTTTCTGAAAATCTAAGTACACTATACCCACTGGATCCCTCTTGTCCACATGCTTGTTGACCCCCTCAAAGGATTCTAGTAGATTGGTGAGGCATGATTTCCCTTTACAAAAACCTTGAACATAATTTGTTGGGGGAAAAGTCATCTATTTGTCTGGCAATTTTGTTCTTTACTATACTGTAGTTTCAACCGGTTTGCCCGGTACTGAAGTCAGGCTTACCGGCCTGTAATTGCCAGGATCACCTCTGAAGCCCTTTTTAAAAATTGGCGTCACATTAGCTATACTCCAGTCATTTGGTACAGAAGCTGATTTAAATGATAAGTTACAGACTACAGTCAGTAGTTCTGCAATTTGAGTTCCTTCAGAACTCTTGGGTGAATACCATTTGGTCCTGGGGACTTATTACTGTTTAATTTATCAATTTGTTCCAAAACCTCCTCTAATGACACCTCAATCTGGGACAGTTCCTCAGATTGGTCACCTAAAAAGAATGGCTCAGGTTTGGGAATCTCCCTCACATCCTCAGCCATGAAGACCGATGCAAAGAATTCATTTAGTTTCTCCGCAATTGCCCTTTTAGGCCTTCCTAATTATATTTTTATACTTCATTTGTCAGAGTTTATGCTCCTTTCTATTTTCCTCACGAGGATTTAACTTCCACTTTCTAAAGGATGCCTTTTTTGCCTCTTTTAATTTGTTGTTTAGCCACGGTGGCACTTTTTTGGTTCTCTTACTGTGTCCTATGTACCGACTCCATAGGCTGGAGCACCCACAGCAAAAAAAATTGTGGGTGCTGAGCACCCACTGGCAGCCCCATTACCAGAACCTCTTCCTCCCCCCCAGCGCCTCCTGCCCATCAGCGGGCCCCACTGATCAGCACCTCCTCCTCCCTCCCAGCACCTGTCGTGGATCAGTTGTTTCACAGTGTCAGGACAGGAGGTGTGGGGGGGGAGGGGGTGGAACTGGGCAGGAAAGGGGTGGGACAGGAAGAAGCAGGGAGGGGATGGGACCTGGGCAAAGCCAGGGAGAACATCCCCATGCAGCTTAGAAACTTGCGCCTATGTATTATGTTCTTTAAATTTGGGGTATACATTTAAGATGAGCCTCTATTATGGGGTCTTTAAAAAATTTCCATGCAGCTTGCAGGGATTTCACTTTTGGCGCTGTACCTTTTAATTTCTGTTTAACTAACCTCATTTTGGTGTAGTTCCCCTTTCTGAAATTAAACGTTACAGTGTTGGGCTGCTGTGGTATTTTCCCCGCCACAGGGATGTTAAATTTAATTATATTATGGTCACTATTACCAAGTGCTGCAGCTAGATTCACCTCTTGGACCAGATCGTGTGCTCCACTCAGGACTAAATCAAGAATTGCCTCTCCTCTTGTGAGTTCCAGGACTAGCTACTCCAAGAAGCAGTCATTTTAGGTGTCAAGAAACTTTATCTCTGCATCGTGTCCTGAGGTGACATGTACCCAGTCAATATGGGGATAGTTGAAATCCTCCATTATTATTGAATTTATTTTAATAGCCTCTCTAATCTCCCTGAGCATTTCACAGTCACTATCACCATCCTGGTCAGGTGGTCAGCAATATCTCTCTACTGCAATATTCTTATCATTAGAGCATGGAATTACTATCCATAGGGATTCTATGGTACAGTTTGGTTCATTTAATATTTTTATTTCATTTGATTCTACGCTTTCTTTCACATATAGTGCCACTCCCCCACCAGCACAACCTGTTCTGTCCTTCTGATTTTGAAGGGGACGAAGGCAAGATTTGATGATTTATTCAAAGTATTATTGTAATTAGAAATCACAACCTCAGCTCCTTCACCCCAGCTTTGAGAGAATCCAGAATCAAACCCTAGATCCAGATTTTGCAATTGGCTGCTGCTGCTGCTATAATAGACCAAACCAAAATGTTGGATCTAAATAACTCTGAAATCTGGATCTGATCTGACTTTAGAGGCCCAGTCTAGCTTTATCTTCCTCCCAAACTCCTTTTTCTAACAATTACTAAGGTTCCCATCGACACTGATGAAAGTAGGACATGAACATCTGATGACAGAATTGGACACTGGGAAGCATCTTCATTAAGAACCGAAATTAAAATAGAAGTTTCAGACATAGGCCAGGTCTACGATAGAAAATTAGGTCAGTTTAATTACATCGGTCGGGGTGTGAAAAACCCAAACCCCAGAGCTACATTATGAAGCCAACCTGAATCCTCATGTAGACAGCACTAGGCAGACAGAAAAATTCTCTGGTGACTTATCTACCACTTCTTGTGGAGGTGGATTACCTTTGCCAGTGGGAGAACCCTTCCAGCGGGTGTAGGTAGTATCTACACCGAATGCTACAGTGGAGCAGCTGTGCCGCTGTAGCATTTTAAATGTAGACAAGCCCTAAGAGAGAACTTGTACCTTGCTTACAAGGAACAGAAGCATAGGTCTTTTCTCACGTCTCATCCCTAACTATGGGCTACACCAGTTTCTATATATTGGCTGCCCCACTGTGCAGGAATGATGTGATGACTTTGGAGCTGTTCTATATTAATTCAGGAACAATAAATGTTCTGTTGGTCTGACTGTTGTAAGGGGATACTGTCTACAAGGGGTTAATTCAAGCAGGCGCTGGTTGCACTGTGTAGGAAAGACGACAACAGCTTCAGATAGCTACCATTTAGTTACACTTGGGAGACAATACTAGACATTCACTTTGATAGCCCACTTCTTGTCCCCTACTGAACTCAATGGACCAGTTTGTCAAGGCAGGAGGGGTCCCAGGTTGTAATAGGGTGGCCAAAGAGGAAAAAGTGTGAAAAATCAGGGTAAAGCCCCGAATGTCAGGACTGTCCCTATAAAATCAGGACATCTAATCACTCAAGGCTGTAAACACTGGAGAACCAAAATGCCAGGAAAGCAAGACAAATGGCTTCTGAGGGGATAAAAAGGGACTTATCAAGGGAGGGATTGCTGGGAGTTGGTGATGAGAAGTGGTTCTCATAGATCCTAGAAGTCAGAGGTCTGGAGCAGAGGGACCTCTGCCAAGGGCTGGCAAACCTCTAGGTAAGCTAGGTATGTATTTAAGAGAGTTTAAAACAATATGAGGCCTTTTTATAATGCTTTGCTGAGTTCCTACTGTTAAAGTTTAAAAAACACTTTGTTTTAAGAAAGCTGCCTGGTCACAGTTGCCCAGAGGGAGACGTGCAGGTGCCAAACCCAGTTGGGCCTGGGACATGCTGGTAGCCAAGATGCAATAGCTTGGGGACTGAGTGAATTGTGGGATTCCACCTTCAGAAAGGTAAAGGAGCAAGGCCTAACACCTGAGGGGATGCGCTCAGAGAGAAAGGGGTCCTGTAACTGGCACATAATATGGGTAATTTCTTTGGACTCTGAAACACCAGTGATGAACAACCCCAGTTTTCCTTCCTCAAATGCTGTATAATATGCTATTTACTCCTATGGCTACTACCTAAATATAGTTCAGTAGAAAAGGAAAGGATGCAATGAAACTGAAGTCTCATAACTTCATACATATCTATCATTCACATTAATATTATCAGTAAAAACACACCTACAAATGAAACTAAAGGCCAGATTCTGTTACTCCCACTCATAATGAGTAGCACCTTACTCCTCAAGTTGTCTCACTGAAATGAATGGAACTAACTGTAACAATAGTATGAGTAAGGGTATCTGTCCCTATCCTTGTAAATCTAAAATGAAAGGTCAGGAAATGCAAAAAAGTTCTTCTACATAGAGTGCTTCTGCCGACGTGCAAGGGTGAAATTGTGGAAAAGCGGCATCACTTGCCCCACAACCTCAGCCGTGCAGAACACAATGCCATCCACAGCCTCAGAAACAACTCTGACATCATAATCAAAAAGGCTGACAAAGGAGGTGCTGTTGTCATCATGAATAGGTCGGAATATGAACAAGAGGCTGCTCAGCAGCTCTCCAACACCACTTTCTACAAGCCATTACCCTCTGATCCCACTGAGAGTTACCAAAAGAAACTACAGCATTTGCTCAAGAAACTCCCTGAAAAAGCACAAGATCAAATCCGCACAGACACGCCCCTGAAACCCCGACCTGGGATATTCTATCTACTACCCAAGATCCATAAACCTGGAAATCCTGGGCGCCCCATCATCTCAGGCATTGGCACCCTGACAGCAGGATTGTCTGGCTATGTAGACAGGCCCTATGCTACCAGCACTCCCAGGCCCTCCTCAGGCCCTACGCTACCAGCACTCCCAGCTACCTTTGAGACACCACTGACTTCCTGAGGAAACTACAATCCATCGGTGATCTTCCTGATAACACCATCCTGGCCACTATGGATGTAGAAGCCCTCTACACCAACATTCCACACAAAGATGGACTACAAGCCGTCAAGAACACTATCCCCAATAATGTCACAGCTAACCTGGTGGCTGAACTTTGTGACTTTGTCCTTACCCATAACTATTTTACATTTGGGGACAATGTACATCTTCAAATCAGCGGCACTGCTGTGGGTACGCGCATGGCCCCACAGTATGCCAACATTTTTATGGCTGACTTAGAACAACGCTTCCTCAGCTCTCGTCCCCTAATGCCCCTACTCTGCTTGTGCTATATTGATGACATCTTCATCATCTGGACCCCTGGAAAAGAAGCCCTTGAGGAATTCCACCATGATTTCAACAATTTCCATCCCGCCATCAACCTCAGCCTGGTCCAGTCCACACAAGAGATCCACTTCCTGAACACTACAGTGCTAATAAACAATGGTCACATAAACACCACCCTATACGGGAAACCTACTGACCGCTATTGCTCCCTACATGCCTCCAGCTTTCACCCTGACCACACCACATGATCCATTGTCTACAGCCAAGCTCTGCGATACAACCGCATTTGCTCCAACCCCTCAGACAGAGACAAACACCTACAAGATCTCTATCAAGCATTCTTAGAGCTACAATACCCACCTGCGGAAGTGAAGAAACAGATTGATAGAGCCAGAAGAGTTCCCAGAAGTCACCTACTACAGGACAGGCCTAACAAAGAAAATAACAGAACGCCACTAGCCATCACCTTCAGCCCCCAACTAAAACCTCTCCAGCGCATCATCAAGGATCTACAACCTATCCTGAAGGACGACCCATCACTCTCACAAATCTTGGGAGACAGGCCAGTCCTTGCCCACAGACAGCCCCCCAACCTGAAGCAAATACTCACCAGCAACCACACAACAGAACTACTAACCCAGGAACCTATCCTTGCAACAAAGCCCATTGCCAACTGTGTCCACATATCTATTCAGGGGACACCATCACAGGGCCTAATAACATCAGCCACACTATCAGAGGCTCGTTCACCTGCACATCTACCAATGTGATATATGCCATCATGTGCCAGCAATGCCCCTCTGCCATGTACATTGGTCAAACTGGACAGTCTCTACGTAAAAGAATAAATGGACACAAATCAGAGGTCAAGAATTATAACATTCATAAACCAGTTGGAACACACTTCAATCTCTCTGGTCACTCAATTTCTGATCTCAAAGTGACTATCCTTCCACAAAAAAACTTCGAAAACAGACTCTAACGAGAGACTGCTGAATTGGAATTAATTTGAAAATTGGATACAATTAACTTAGGCTTGAATAGAGACTGGGAATGGTTGATTCATTATAAAAAGTAACCTCTTTCCCCCCCACTGTTCCTCAGACGTTCTTGTTAAACCCTGGATTTGTGCTGGAAATGGCCCACCTTGATTATCATACACATTGTAAGGAGAGTGATTACTTTAGATAAGCTATTACCAGCAGGAGAGTGGGGTGGGGGGAGAGAAAACCTTTTGTAGTGATAAACATCCATTTTTTCGTGGTCTGTGTGTATAAAAACATCTTCTGTATTTTCCACAGTATGCGTCCGATGAAGTGAGCTGTAGCTCACAAAAGCTTATGCTCAAATAAATTGGTTAGTCTCTAAGGTGCCACAAGTACTCCTTTTCTTTTTTCATATTAACATACTGATTATTAAAGTTCACATGTACCACTTTAGCCACAGCACTGCTGGATTTAGCTGTGAGAAAGCAGCAAGCTATACAATCACTTGGACCAGCAAGCATATGTTATAAGATCCTGTGCTTTACTTTGTGTTTTATTGTATAGGTTTTAAATCCTACTACATTGTAGCTTCAGGAGTAGACTGGCTGGAACTGGCTGCCTCTCTGCTGACATAAGAAGATAATACCATAGGAGGTTCATGTCCAGAAGGTTTCCTTGACAATTATAAGGGCTAGAAACTCCCCCCCCCCCCGCAAGGGAAAACTTAAATGCAGTAGACACTGAATCAGTCAGGGGGTCAGATTAATACATCGAGGGGGATGGATCTGGGAGTCTGATAGCTGTGGTTTTGTTTATACATTGAGTGAGTGGAGAAGGAGGGAGAAGATAATCTCAAATGGCTAAACAAGGTCAATGCCTAAAGATCCGCAGATGATATTGTAATATTGGCAGACCAAGTGCCAGCTTATGCCAAGGACCCAGGCCTCTCTGAACACTGACAAATACATGGGTGGAAACCAGCTTGGCTCATCTATGGGTTAGTATAGTTAAAACAGATATTAGTGATATAAGAATATGTTTAGTGTCCAGACTTTGTGGAATGCTTGTAGGATGCTGCATGTATTAATTTTACATATAATGTCTGTATCCCATAGCATAAAGTTACATTGAGTGTTTGCACTGTAAACCTGTCAGTCATTGTGCAACTCACCAAACAGGAAAAGAAACATTGATTAAGGTAAAGTGCACATCCTGCGCACAGGATGGCCCTTTGAAGGCAAATGAGGCATCGTGTGACATCCAAGGGCAGAAACCTTGTTGATTGCAGTCCTTAGTCCCTCCATGAAGGGGAGGCATGCGAATGAACTCATCCCATCAGCTTGGATTCTGAGGTGAAGGGGAGAAAAATCCCTGACAAGGAGGAACTAGGATCTTTATACTGTCTGGACTCTGAGGGGTAAAGATGCCTAAACATAAGCAAGAGACTTGGCATGGATCAGCCCTAAAGGACATGTAGAGCTGCTTATTATAGAAGCTTATTTTACCTTTTTAAATGTAAGACTGTAACTCATGTGTGTATGTTTCCTGTTTTAACCTTGTGAATAACTCATTTCTTAGTTAATAAATCTTTAGTTAGTTTATTACAGGATTGGCTACAGGCTTCGTCTTTGGCTTGAGATCTGAGTGCAAATGACATGGGGTAAGTGACTGGTCCTTTGGGAATGGGAGTAACTTGAACATTGTTTTGATTTTTGGTGTAAAGTGCCCATCCATCACATAGTCCAGCTTGCCTGGGTGGCAAGATGGACTGGAGTGCCGACGGGTCTGTCTGTGACTCCATGGTATAACTGTTATAGCGTTAGAGGAGTTCACACTCATTAGTGGGTTGGTGAAATCTAATTATAGAACATACCACCAGGGCTTTTGCCCTGCTTTTTGACAGTCTCCCCCAAGATTGGCACTCATGGTTGTGAGCTACTTCAGACAGCGTGACAAATATCACAAGAAATTATAACTTTTAAGTTATTACATTTTGAAATTTGCTCATTTGGGGATTTATTTGAACTGAGACACATTTTACATTTTTAAATTTAGATTTCGTTATATGTGGGAAAAAGCACAATTTGTCTGAAAAAAAATTAATTGTCCACTTTAAAACCAGAAGTGACAGAGGAGGAAAACATATCTGAAAATCAGCCCCAGTAATACAAGCCTCTACAATACAACTGATTGAACCATTTCCTCTGAGTGTAAAACCCACATGATAATTGTTTTGACTGAGTCTTAATAAAAGCTAGTAAAACTGCACAAAATCTCTACACTACACCACTTTCACAATATCAGCAGTGTGAATCAGGAGTAACTCCATTTCTCTCAACAGGGGTTCACCAGTGTAAATGAGATCAGAATCAGACCAAATATCTAAGAAATTGATCAACAAGCACCGGGACACACCAAGATTTTTATTTTTTAGATAAGGGAATTATGTCTAACTGAACAGGGAAATCCCTGAAAATTTTCCTCCCCGCTCATACACAGACGGGGAAGTGAATCCATACCATTGATAGTCCACAGCTCTCATGTTCTGCTGCATCTAACTGCTCTGTCACATTATGTTAATACTGCTGCCTAGGAACACCAACAATCAGTAGATTGGAGAAGGTGCATGAGATTCGGAACTGGTAATTTCAGTGGAATGAAAGGTCCTGTGTAGTGCACATACAGAGCTATATCATATGGATGTCGTGATTTAGCACTGTGGCCAGAAATCACTCTGACTTAAAACCTGTAGAGGAAAAGCCCATTCTGCACGAAATAACAGAGAAGGACTTTAGACAAACACATATAAAAATTATTCCACTTCTTTAAATGACAGACCGTTATGACTGTTTTCATGGTGATTAACAATGTAATCAAGTTTGCTTATATTTATATAATTTATCTAACTGAAAAATAATTAAATACATCACATACCATATTTATTATAGTGAGGATGTAGGATTCCACATTGTCACTTCCATGATATTCAATCATCTTACTGTCTGCAACAACCAGCGTCTCCACCCATCGTTCCTTGCTGACAGAACGCCGAGAAATCGTTTTGGCTGCCCTGTGATTTCCTTCCCACCTCTCCCTCCGATGCTCTTGTTTGAAAAAACTGAAGGTATCTGGAATGTTAAAGGGCATTGATTTCATTTTACATGGAGATATTTTCATTGTGTTTCAAGGTCACTTTACATTTTAAGTGTCTCGTTGTAATACTTACAGAGAAGTCGGAGCTCTACAGATTGGATTAAAATAAAATGGATCCAAACTTTACCAAAAAGTCAGGAGTGTTTGGATCCCAGGTATTGATTGTGCCCATCATAGGGCTAGAGGCCAGCTGCAAAGTTTGGATCTGGGTATCAACCTTCCCAACATTCAAGAGATTTTGAGGTCTGTCATTTTGTTTCAAGGCCATCTCTAATTACAGCAGTTCTTGCTATAAAATAAAGGGCTTATTCTCCCTATAACATATATGCTCAATTCCTATCAGAGTGGCAAGTTGGATCCAGTCCTTCAGGGGCACGTGGTCTGTCCTGTGCATGAACAGGCTGGGAAAGATTCCCAGATAGAACAGGGGATGGATCACTTGATGATTACCTGTTCTGTTCATTCCCTCTGGGGCACTTGGCATTGGCCACTGTCAGAAGACAGGATACTGGGCTAGATGGACCTTTGGTCTGACCCAGTATGGCCATTCTTATGTTCTGAGCAATGAAACTGCTTCACCAGCAGATGGCACCTATACTCCAGTGGGGCATAATAGCCGCTACCTACCACAGCTGTCAATTAGAGACAAGGCAAGTATTTAAGTGAGGCAATATCTTTTATTGGACGAACTTCTGTTGCTGAAAGAGTCAGACTTTCAAGCTACACAGAGCTCTTGCTTTCGAGCTATACTGAAGAGCTTTGTGTAGCTCAAAAGCTTGTCCCTTTCACCAACTGAAGTTGGCCCAATAAAAGATATTACCTCGCCTAACTTGTCTCGCTAATATCCTGGGACCAACATGGCTACGACACCATACAATCAGCTGTCAGTGTAACCTGTCTGATTGATGGATGAGGAGCTCTGCGCTGCAGCTATAGCTCTGTGATCTTTGCTTCTTGCTCGCTCAGGGAAGTTTTTTTCCCCCCTTTTCTCTTTAGTGTTGCAACAGTTTAAATCATGGCAGCTTCTCCTGACTGACTTCTAGCTTTGAAAGCCAGAGCTGCCTTAGCAGGGAAATGATCTGTGGGGGAGTTGTGAGATACCCAGGTGGCAGTGACTGGCACAGGGCACAGTAGAATGCCTTTGTGGTGGTCATAACCTCCTAGAAATGCATATTATTCATATATTAGTAGTAGTACTAGACAGAGCTCCAGTCATGGCCTAGGACCCCATTATACTAGGCACTGTACAAACACAGAACAAAAAAGATGATCCCTACCCCAAAGAGTTTACAGTCTACCGTGTTTATCCCAACACCAGCCTCCAAGCATTACTGGGACATGCCGACCACACCTCCAATTCACCTGGTCACACCTACTTTGGGTGAATGCCTCTGGCTGTGCCTCACACCACTTGGGTTCAGAGACTACAAGCTACAAGACTACGAAGACACAAGACATTCGATCTGTGTCCTGCACAGGAACAGTGAGGGGGGAGAGATGGGACTCTTCACACTCTCTTCTTTCCCGAAAACCTGCACAGGGTCAGGCAGAATGTAGCCAGATGTGTTCCCATGACTATAACACATCCGGATCTTCTGACTATTCATTGTATGGATACAGTACATCTTTGCAACATACAATGGTTTATATTATGTTTCATGGTATAGCTAGATGCATAAGCTTCTTTAAAGAAAGCAAAGGCATGCAAGAACAATTCTGCACTAAACCAGAGTGTTGGTCTGTGTCCTTTTTTGCTCAGAACCATGCTCTGAGGTCAATATGAAAGCTGACTAGTAACACAAGTAGTAAAAACAACAAGGAGTCTGTGTGGCACCTGTCAGCATAGGTAATCCAGCATAGGTAATCCAACATATATACAATCCATTGCTATATCCTTCACCTCATGAGATTTTTTTCCTTGATTTTTCTTTCTCAAAAATACATTAGGTCCTATGGGTTTGGGTGGTCTGTGTGTACGGGGAGACTTTGACAAATCAGTAAAGTGCCTGAAACCATTATGGCTTATTGCTAAAAGCAGCCAAGTCAGCAGGCTGCAAATTGGCCATTCAGCATTCTCAGTTTGACCAAGGCAGGAGGGGAGGGGGTTCTGGGTGCCACAGAAAAGGGCAGCTTGACCCCATGTCCTTCCTGATAAGAATTGTGTTGAAGTTGCTGATCCTGCTCTTCTAAAATGCATGTATGAGCCCCAGGAATGTCTACTGAGGCCTCAAGGCTGCAAACTCCGGAGAAACCCACACCTAGTTAATCAATAATCAGAAGGAACCTCTTGCTTGACCATTGAAACTGCTTACTTAACAAGTTTTCTTTAAGGGACATGTCATTCTATTACTAATGTATAAATAAGGGGGGGAAGTTTGAGGCAGTTGGACTCTTTTAGGACTCTCCCTCTGGATACATCTTGAGTCCCAATCGGCAGACGGAAGATTTGGCCACCAGAAGCCTGCCACTGTGTCACTCGAGAACCACACTCAGCTCTGGTAATTATCAAGGGTTGGGGGTTGTGGCAAATTGCCAGCACTACTATGATGGGTCTCGCGCTTTCTCTTCTTGGGGAGGGTTCAGGGCACCGTTTCTTGCCCCTGAACTGGGGTATTAACTGCTCCACTAGTGTCCTAGAGGAGGGGAGTGGAGAGGGAGGGACCCGGGCCCACCCTCTACTCCCAGTCCCAGCCCCAGCCCAGGGGGCCTAGGAATAGCGGTAAACCGCTTGAACTAGCGGTTCCTTCCCCTGGGCTACTTCTCTCTCCTGCCCTTCAGCTTGTGGGGCTTTCTGCCCTCCCTCAGCACAAACCAGGTGTCCCTTTACCTAGAGTCTTGTCTTCTTAGCCCACCACAGCACTTCTCCAAACTCTCCTCTGCTTCCCTCCAAACTGCTCTCTGCCCCAACACCAATCCACTCTGCTTCAACTCCTCCTCTTGTCTGATTGAAGCAGGGGGGTTTTATCATGTAACTGGCTAATTAATCTATAGCAAACTTTCTTCCCTCTGGCTCCCTTCTAACACTCTTCTGCTGCCCTCTGGCCATGCT
This sequence comes from Natator depressus, assembly GCF_965152275.1. NCBI lineage: Eukaryota > Metazoa > Chordata > Testudines > Cheloniidae > Natator > Natator depressus. The sequence continues at coordinate 23,550,010 of NC_134238.1, forward strand.
GTATCACAGGGTGTTTTACTAACCTGTTGCAGTCATGTGTAAATGCTTGAGACTAAGCAAAGTTTAGCTTTAAGTGAAAGCACTCTTGTGTGGTCCTGTTTGTGCCAGCCATCTATCAGTTGGACAGCCGTGTCTCCCCTGATTTATTTCCTGACACCACCTTGCACAGAGTAAAAGTTACCAAGAGCTTTGGGTTGAAAGAACCCCGGGTAACATATGAAGGTTTGGCTGTCCAGTATCTCTGCTTCCCCTCCACCAGGGGTTTTGATATAGTCCTGCCCAAAAGGTACGACTATATGTGGTACCACTATATCACAATATCCCCCTTAAACATTACTCATTAACAAGGCAACTTATCTATTTACTATAACTACCATGTTTACGAGAGGATGTAGATCCCCCTTTTAATTTTCCCTTGAGCTCAGTTCCTACAGCATAATACGTAGACAAACAAGAAAAACCACAACAATGATGCAACAGCAAGCACACAAAAAACTCCCCAGGAAGTTCCCTGTTTTAGGTACCGTGAGTGTGACGCAGTCCTTCTACCTGCATTAATTCCGATAAGGATTTCTCTTCATTTGACTAAGTCCCTTAATCATTCCCCTTTTATCCTAGGGTAGTCTCTACCCTTCCCCCCACCCCCGCCATTTTTTTTCCTTTGTGCCTTCTAGAGTCCTGTCTGGGGAACCACTCTGGAGCCTCTATTTTAAACTGAATTGATAGTTCTGTGCTAAACCACAGTGTCCCTAGTGAGTGAGTCCGGCCCCCGTGTTGCTACAGTTTTAAGATCAACACAGTGAAAGTTACCGTTAGTAAAATTACCCAACTCTTATGTTGGGAGGCTCTAGGAACACACAAACAATGAAACACTGACCACAAACACACTGTGATCCAGGTAAGGAATCTTCTTGTTATTATAAGTTTTACTAAGCAGATGATTAAGGTTACAATCACACTCAAGTGTACAACACCTGAGAAAGCCCATGCAATAGCCAATGCAGTATTCATGCTCACATACCCAAAGATATTGTAGCATCTGGTGGATCTCTCAACAAGTCGTCATTGATAGAGCAGTGATTCCTGCTGGGGTCTTCCCACCCTGTCCGTACCAGGGAACCCCTTTTATCCTGTTGTTCTGACCATGCATAACACCTTATGCATATGCATGAGGGTTCCAACCTCCTTTTCCTTATCTGTACTTCCACATCCCATACATTTTGGAGTGCCCCGCTTTTCATAGGTTGTTCTCTTAGTTTCCCTTATTCTCATTAGCATCTCATTAACATCCATGTAAACATGTTCCCATGGTAACCTGTGGCAAAAGCAGAACTTTCCATGGTGTTACAATCAGTTGTCTTGCAGTCTCGAAGGGTACACTGAGGCATATTTTCCTGAACATCACCTATTGGCACATTCTTCATAGTAATTTTGTAACTTTACTGGCACAGGTTTATCCTAGGTCATCTACTTATGTCAACCCTCCTTAAGCCTGAGGCCTCGTATGGCTATGCTGAAATCTGACAGACCTCTCAGCCTGTAGCCTTGAATTACAGTCTTGCTTTACTTATATTCCTAATACACACTCATCACTCCTGAATATTTACCAATCTTATACTCCAATAATCCTATCCTACTTATATGTACAATTTAAATCTATTCTTCACACATTAATTACTTATGGAATAACATGTGAGTTAACCACAACAATAGAAAACACAATTAAATGATAAAATAAACTAACTGGCTGCCAGATTGAGTGTTTATTTCTTTTTGTATAATTACTAGACACAAGCTCATACCAAAACCCTGGCTCCTGGATCATTTCTTGTAAGCTGCTAGAGATAAAATTCAAGATGTTTGCTCTACAGAGGTATTTCCTTCAGATGAACACAGAAAAGGACAATGTTATGTAAGCAGGAAACAAATATTCAGTGTCATCATCTCAGAAGACAACAAACAACCACCTTCCCTCTCCACTACATAAAAGCCTACAGCCATATTTCACAAGGTGAAATTGCCATATTTCCAACAATCTTCACTTAACGTGAAAACTGCTCTGGACACTTCCACTACCTCAGATCCAGGCATAGGAAGCCACTTTCTGAGGTAATGTAAATTTCCTAAGGAAATCAGTAACTTCCACACTAAGGAGACAGAAGGGAAGAATTGTACAGGAGAAGCAACAGAAAGGAGGAAGTTGTGAGATCCAGTTCACCCTCCACCGACGCCCAGCATATGCATTACACTGTCATTGACTCATTGATCTGTAACACACCATCATTTACAGCACTCCTAAATTTGGCTCCACAGCATTTGCACATAAGTAACTCCAGAATTTTGAATAATTACATCCTGCAACATAACTTCTATTAGTAATTTTGCCTTAGAGAAGTTATTATCCAGCATGCACTACTCTACAGCACAGAGCTCACTTCCTGCTGTCTGAAGCAGCCACATTGCCAACTGCAAGGATTATCCTGCAACCTTTGTCAAATGGTTTTAATAATTAACAGCATTCGGGGGGCACACAGGAAGGACATGCACAAATCCTATTAAACCATGGGCCGTGTATGGCTTTAAAAAAATTAATTTACTGATTTTCATTATTAAAGCTGATTAGCCTCACTCAAATCAAATCCCCTCTGGGTCTTCTATAGTATGAACACTTAGCCTTGGTCTACACTACAAGTTTAGGTCCAATTTAGCAGCGTTCAATCAATTTAACCCTGCATCCATCCACATAACGAATCCATTTTTGTCGACTTAATGGGCTCTTAAAATCGATTTCTGTACTCCTCCCTGACGAGGGGATTAGTGCTGAAATCAACATCACCGGGTCGAATTTGGGTTAGTGTGGACGCAATTTGACAGTATTGGCCTCCGGGAGCAATCCCACAGTGCTTCATTATGGCCGCTCTGGACAGCACTCTCAACTCGGATGCACTGGCCAGGTAGACAGGAAAAGCCCCGCAAACTTTTGAATTTAATTTCCTGTTTGGCCACTGTGGCGTGACCACACAGAGCTCATCAGCAGAGAAGACCATGGAGTCCCAGAATCGCAAAAGAGCTCCAGCATGGACTGAACGGGAGGTACTGGACCTGATCGCTGTATGGGGAGATGAATCTGTGCTATCAGAACTCCATTCCAAAAGACGAAATGCCAAAATATTTGAAAAAATCTCCAAGGGCATGAAGGACAGAGGCTACCACAGGGACCCACAGCAGTGCCGTGTGAAACTTAAGGAGCTCAGGCAAGCCTACCAAAAAACCCAAGAGGCAAACACCCACTAGGGGTCAGAGCCCTAGACATGCTGCTTCTATGATGAGCTGCATGCAATTCTAGGGGGTGCCCCTACCACTGCCCCTCCCCTGTACGTGGACTCCTGCAAGCGGGGAGTCTCACGCAACAGGAATGAGGATTTTGGGGACGAGGAAGATGATGAGGAGGGGGAGGTTGAAGATAGCACACACCAAGCAAGCGGAGAAACCGTTCTCCCCGACAGCCAGGAACTGTTTATCACCCTGAAGCCAGTACCCTCCCAACCCGAGCTCCCGGATCTTGAAGGTGGAAAAGGCAGCTCTGGTGAGCGTACCATTGTAAATAAAATACATGGTTTAAAAGCAAGTGTGTTGAATGATTAATTTGCCCTGAAGACTTGGGATGCATTCACGGCCAGTACAGCTACTGGAAAAGTCTGTTAACATGTCTGGGGATGGGGTGGAAATCCTCCTGGGACATCTCAATGAAGCTGTCCTGGAGGTACTCCCAAAGCCTTTGCAAAAGGTTTCTGGGGAGGGCAGCCTTATTGCGTCCTCCATGGTAGGACACTTTACCACAGCAGGCCAGTAGCACGTAGTCTGGAATCATTGCATAAGAAAGCATGGCAGCATGTGGTCCCAGAGTCACTACCCTTGATAGCAGCAGCTCAGTGATTGTGTTGGCTACTTGGATCACAGCAGCCCCCACAGTAGATTTGCCCACTCCAAATTGATTCCCGACTGACCGGGAGCTGTCTGGCGTTGCAAGCTTCCACAGGGCTATCGCCACTTGCTTGTGAACTGTGAGGGCTGCTCTCGTCTTGGTATTCTTGCGCTTCAGGACAGGGGAAAGCAAGTCACAAAGTTCCCTTACGCATGCAAAAGTTTCGCAGCCACTGGGAATCATCCCAGACCTGCAACACTATGCAGTCCCACCAGTCTGTGCTTGTTTCCCAGGCCAAGAATCAGTGTTCCATGGCATGAGCCTGCCCCATTGCCACCAGGATGGCCAAATTGCCGGGGCCTGTGCTTTGAGAGAAGTCTGTGTCCATGTCCTCATCACTCTCGTCACCGCACTGCCATCGCCTCCTCGCCTGCTTTTGCAGGTTCTGGTTGTGCATATACTGCATGATAACGCACGAGGTATTTACAATACTCATAACTGCCATGGTGATTTGAGCAGTCTCCAGGCTTGCCGTGGTATGGCGTCTGCAGGAAAGCAGGAGAGCAGAGTTGCAGGGGAAGCGGTGGTTGGATGACCAGTTTTGCAGACCTACTGCACCGTCTACTGCCAGGACACAACAGCTGAGCGGGCTGCATGCTTGCCCTGGTATGGCGAGACAAGAGCAGCCAAGCAGAGTTGCAGTGAAAGTGGCCCTGCGAGACCACCAGGAGAGCAGAGTGCCAGTGGAAGCGATGGATGACGACAATGGTTTGCAGACCTACTGCATCGTCTGCTGAAAGCAGTATGGCGCCCGCACAGAAAAAAGGTGCGAAACGATTGTTTGCCGTTGATTTCACGGAGGGAGGGGCGACTGAGGACATGTACCCAAACCCACCCGTGACAATGTTTTTGCTCCATCAGGCATTGGGAGCTCAACCCAGAATTCCAAGGGGCGGCAGAGACTGTGGGAACTGTGGGATAGCTACCCACAGTGCAACGCTCTGAAAGTCGACACTAGCCTCGGTACTGTGGACGCACTCCGCCAATTAAATGCGTTTAGTGGGGACGCACACAATCGACTGAATAAAATCGCTTTCTAAAAAATCAACTTCTATAAATTCAACCTAATTTCGTAGTGTAGACATACCCTTCAAAATGTCTGGCACGCTTCATCCTTTATACATTACCAGAAACAGCTCATGAAAAATTATTCATTGAAGTATGCTTTTAAAACGTTTTCATTTCAGTCATTACTGTGGACATCTAATGTAACGGACTGCCTCTTTCCTCACTGTCAGGCCAAACTAGCTCCCAGGACCAACAGAATGATCCTGCCATGGCTTATGATCGCCCATCTCAATGGCTCCCACTGCCCCTTGTTCCCCATACAGAAAGGTGCGGAGGCACCTGCCACACTCTGACCTGGCTTTCACACCCCTCCCCATTAAATTGTGTTGCCTTTTGCTTTTGATGTGTGGCATATCTCTATGTGCAGAGCTCAGCAACCCTTTTGTTCTCAGAGAATTGAGTCTAACTGCACAGAGGATACACACTGAGCTCCTCCTTTGCTCTGTGTATGTGAACCACTTTCCTAGCTCCCTGCCAGAGAAGGGCACTCACCACTCCCAACCACACTCCTATTCACCTAATCAGATAAAATAAAATTAAATCTTGAGCCCAACAGGATTTGAACTTATGTAGCCCAGGAAGAGCAGCTGGCCCTGTTATCTGCAGTGCTGCACTGCAAGGAGAACGGATAGCTTCTTACTTACCTGACAATAGTTATTTTCCATTTCCTTTTATCATTTAGATACTTAATAAAGGTTTTTCACATTTTAAAAAAAGTAGCAATTTCAAGGGTCAGCTTTGAAAATGGTTCATTTGCTTGTTTGGTTTTTGAAGGGCTTGAATGTTTTTTTTTTTTCAAGATATGCACAGACTGGATATCAGACCCACATGCACAGCTTCATTATGCATGGAATAAGGCCTTTTAGCCACTTTGCTGAAATCACTAGCCAAATGACTGGGGTGTCCCTATTCTCTATAGCAAGGGAAGTCAATAGGCGGACCGCAGGCCAAATCTGGACTGACAGATGCTTTTGAACAGACTGTGAAATACTTTTATGTACTTATTATCATTATTGCTATTATTTTTGCATTAATTTCTCTGGAGTCTGAACCTTGATTATGCCTTAACCAAGAAATTTGGACCTTGATAAAAAAAATAATTGATTACCCCGATATATAGTATTTCCTGTGTACCAGAACTCCCTTTATGTTTACCGTAATACCATAGCTAGATCACAGTTGAACAGACAGACTTATCTAGATCAACTCTTTCAGATTTAAAAACATATTTGGAAAAACTCACCTAACAATACAGTTTTTCACGCTCGGGTTTTATAGAGCTCTCCAGCTGAAACATGACATCCACACTAAAAAGCACTGGGCAGAAACAAATAAACTCATATCCAAGACTGAAAAGAGACTGCAAAAACTCAGAACTTCTGAAAATAAAGCTTTGGCTCTAGTCAATCCAAGGACTAACTTCTGTCACAAAGACTGTTACAAGAAATAATTTCCTCTCCATACCCTGAACAAGTAACAAATAATTTACTTGTATCCATTTACTTATAAGGCTTGTCAACATCGTGCCACAGTCCAGACTCTAATGGCCCCATGTTATTTTAAAGTAATTGGTATCCATTTAAATTTGTTTCTATTTTCATTTGTATGTTGTTTACTCAAGACAGTCCCTTTCACAGAAGTAGGATGCACTGAAGAAATATCTGTTACAGGATTTCCTTGCAAATGGTAATTTCTGCAAACAATTATATACATGTGAGCCAGAGGGAAACACACACTACCCTATAAAAGAGTCTTTCATGACCAATGAAACCCCATTAACAAGTTAAGTAAGAATTTCCCAAAAGTCTGGTTTTAGGCAGCTCATTGTTTTCAATTATTTCCTGTCTAAACTGTTCACCGCTAAAGAGGCATGTCAAAAATAATGTCCTGTACTCCAACCCACAGAAGATGTGAAGGCCCTTTGGCAAAGTCTCAGGCCTGGTCTCCACTACAGAGTTAGGGTGACAGAAGTCACCTTAATTCGACCTAATAATGTGTGCATCTACGTTACCAGGTCCCTTCCTTCCTAAGTTGACTGTAAAGTTGACTTCTGTACTCCGCCTCTGCAAGAGGCGTAATGCTTAATTCAACATCCACGGGTCAATATAGGGATAGTGTAGATGCCACATTGTGTAATTCAAATTACTTGGCCTCCAGGAGATGTCCCACAATGCTCTGCTGTGACCACTCTGAAAATCACTTTCAACTCCACTGCACGTCAGCCAGGTACACAGGAAACAGCCCCTCCCCTGTTAGAGCCCTGGGAACTTTTGAATTTTCATTTTCTGTTTGATCAGCATGGAGAGCTCGCCTGCACAGCTGATCATGGAGACTCAATGCTCCAAATGTGCTCCACCATGGACTACACAGCAGGTGCTTGATCTTATTGCTGTGTTGGGAGAAGAGTTTGTGCAGTCACAGCTGAGATCCAGCCGAAGAAACACTGACATCTACACAAAGATCACGCGGGAAATGGGGGAGAAGGGCTACACCAGGGACAGGCAGAAGTGCCAACTGAAAATAAAGAACTTTGGCAAGCATACCAGAAGACAAGGGAGGCAAATAGTTATTCTGGTTCTGCCCCACAGACATGTTGCTTTTACAATAAACTTTATGCAATTCTTGGTGGCAACCCCACCACCACCCCAAAACGCAGCGTGAATACCTCCCAGGAGTCCGAGTCCCAGGCCACCTCAGGCAACAATGAGGAGGGCATTGTAGAGGAGAAAAAGGAGGAGGAGAATGGGAGACAGGCCCTAGTAGCTGATCCATTCTCCCCAATAGCCAGGAGCTGTTTTTAACCACGGAGCCCAGCCGGTCGCAGGACAGAATGGTGGTCGAGCATGATGCTAGGGAAGGCACCTCTGGTGAGTATACATTTCCAGTGAAACTGAAGGGGTTACATGCTAATGTATTATATGTTTAATCAGAACAAAAACGGACGTGCAGAGGGTATGTGCTTCCCAATGGCCACTCCAGCTACGCTGATGGTGCTCCCTGAAAGAGACTGTTTATGTGCATAGGGATGGCCCGAGAATCCTCCACTAAGATCTCCAAGAAACTCTGATGTAGGTACTCCACAATCCCTTGTAGAAGGTTTCTGGGGAGGGCTGCCAATCATTTCTTCCACCGCAGTAGGACACTTTTCCTTACCACTCCAGTATTAACTCATTGTGGCACACAGCATTGCAGCATAAGGACCAGGTCTGTACTCAGACGATTGCAGCATCTGCTCCCTTGCTGTCTCTGTCACCCTCAGGTTATGGGGGAACTTTACAGTACAAGTACTCCACCCACAAACAATAGAGCAAGTGATCCACCCCCCCTACAGTGAAATCCGGGTCCCATGGCCACACGGTCCCTAACGGCGCTGTTGTTGTGGTTGGAAAGGATTGCCATATATTACAAGCAGCATTAAGCAAATGGGATGGGGGAAGCCACACAAAGCTGCGTCCACCACTGAAAAAAAAAAACTATTTGGGACGCTTAATGCTGGTGCCTGTTCTCAAGCACCGTCCATGTTGCTAGGGGGAGGGGATGTAGCTCAACTGCCCAACTGTGCTCCCGACGCGGGTTTGTCAAAAGTTACAGCATAAGGCCTGTGGCCCATGCCTTGGAGCCATACTCACCATGGCTGGACCAGCGAACTGACTCATGGAATACCTAGGGATTCTGATTACATTGTGGTTTGCAGTGAAGTGTAATATGGGTTTATTTTTTTAAATATCAACCTTGCACCAGAAACATTCTATGCACTGACAATGGTTGCCTGGTATGCTTTACAGCAGAAAGCTTGTCCTTTGGAGCATCCTGCACACGAGGAGAGAGGCTTTCCCAGCTTAGATGGTGGAAAAAGAGGACTCGGGATGACATGTTCAGTGAGATAATAAACGCCTTTGGGACAGCTGAGATAGAGCTCAGGGCATGGACGATTTCACCCTCCGAAAAAACTAGACATGGACATGGAGAGCATCCCAGGTGCAGGAGCATGCCACAGAGGAGGAGGTACCGTGTATTATGAAGGACCAATCAGATTATGTTGAGGCATCTGGTTAAGCTTCAAGAAAGGCAACTGGATGTTAGACTCCCTCTGCAGCCAATGCAGAACTGCCTGCCAGCCAGCATCACCTTGTTCACAATCTTCCTCTCCCAAATATTCCATGAGGCGAGTGTGAGGGGAGTTCAGTATCCCTTCCACTCAACCCCAGGGGAGGGTACAAAGAACAGAAGGTGCCCATTCCAAGACCTTTGATGGTTAGGAGTGCAAACAAGCTAACTCGGTTTCTCCCCTCCCCTAGCCCGAGGTTACCTTAATTTTCTTTTTTTCTGTGTCTGGTGTGTGCATAATAAAAGAAAACAGTTTGAGAGGAAAAATGCTCTTTATTTATTCCACACATGCATGGGGGGGGGGGTTTACTGGGGAACTAATATAATGGAGGACATAGTTCGGGAAGGCACAGTACAGATAAATGTCACATTACTGTGGCTCATTGCTGAAATGGGTTTTCAAAGCCTCACGGAGACGGAGAGCCCCTTGCTGGGCTCTTCTTATTGCTCTGGTATCTGGCTGCTCAAAATGAGCTGCCAAGCAATCTGCCTCCACACCCCAGTCCGGCGGAAACTTTTCTCCATTTACCTCACAGACATTATGTAGCACACAGCAGGCAGTGAGGACAATGGGGAAATTGTATCAGAGGGGTAGCCATGTTAGTCAATATCCACAAAAACAAGAGGAGTCCGGTGGCAGCTTAAAGACTAACAGAATTATTTGGGCATAATGGGGATATTGCTTTCACTGAGGTTTAACCTAGGCCTTGTTTACACTACGAAATTTTGTCAGCAAAAGTTATGCCGCTTTAATTAATGCACTTTAATTAAAACCGCTGTTGCATGTCCACACTAGCTCCTTGTGTAAGCAGAGTGCATCCACACTAACAGCTCTTGCATCGACACAGAGAGCAGTGCACTGTGGTAGCTATCCCACTGTGCAACTGGCTGCAGGGTGCTTTGGGAAGGGTTTGTAGTGCCTCATGGGGCAGATACTGCAATACATGATGCAGGTTTCTCAATCCCATCGTTCCGGGGCATCCTTGTAGATTGTAAACTGCTTTTTCAAGTGTGTTGGGGGAGATAGAGGAGAGTGGTGTGTCTGGGCGGGGGAGACAGCAGGCTGACCGACCTATCCTGAGGCAGCGAGAGGGAAACACCCACTCATGTCAACCCCCCGGCTCTGCTCCGCACAACAGTCTCATTCTGCTTGCCTGCCTATGATTCTGTGATCCTCAGCAGCTCTATGAGCAATCCGTGCTGAGGAATGTCAAAGCAGCACAGCGGTCTCCCATCCCCTCCCGCCAGCTCCCTGCCTGCTGCTGTGTTCCTAGTGCAGGGCAGAACAGGAGCATTCCATGCTAATGATTTGCTCTTTGTTCCCCAAAAGGAGCAGCTGTCAGATACTTCCCAGAGCTTTGAAGGGGGGAGGGGTGTTAGGATATAGATATTCAGGCCTGTCTGCAAAGGCCTGTACTTTAAGAATTTAGGTGTATTCTTATCACTTGGCTAGTTATAGAGGTACAAAAGAAAATCAAAATCACTGTCTGCCGGTGTAAGGGCCTTCTCTTACTGTGACAGTCTGAGGCCCTGTTCTTAGGCTAAGGCCTTTGGTTAAGCAACAGAGGCAGCCATAAGCTAGGAAGCGAACAGTCACATCCACACATTCCAAACTAGTCACATTGAAATCAGGTGCTATTGGGCTGTTAGGAATACAATCCTGTCCTGATAGTGCCTATCTCCTCCAGAGAAAGGGAAGTGCCTAGAAGATGTAAAAGGAAACTTGTCTGATAGCATCCTGTCTGGCAAGAACTCACTTATCAATAGCTGGGACGTGAAATCCTCACTTCTGTACTGTTTTGTCATTATAGGTCCCACTTTGCTATTGTTTGTCTGTATAATCTCTGTCCGATTCTGTGATTGTTCCTGTCTGCTGTATAATTAATTTTGCTGGGTGTAAACTAATTAAGGTGGTGGGATATAATTGGTTACATAATCATGTTACAATATGTTAGGATTGGTTAGTTAAATTTCAGGAAAATGATTGGTTAAGGTATAGCTCAGCAGAACTCAAGTTTTACTATATAATCTGTAGTCAATGAGGAAGTGAGTGGGCATGGGTGGGAGAGGATGGGTGTGTGGGTGGGGAAATGGGAACAGGGAATAGGGGTAAGGAAATTGGAATCATGTTTTGCTAAAAGGGGGAATGGGGCTGGGGAAATTGGAATCATGTTTGGCTAAGGGCAGGAATGGGAACAGGGACACAGGTGTAAGGCTCTGTGGTGTCAGAGCTGGGAAGGAGGATACTAAGGAAGGAAACTGGAATCATGCTTGCTGGAAGTTCACCCCAATAAACATCAAATTGTTTGCACCTTTGGACTTCGGGTATTGTTGCTCTCTGTTCATGCGAGAAGGACCAGGGAAGTGAGTGGGTGAAGGAATAAGCCCCCTAACAAGGGGCACATGCCTGAAGGGCAGCAGAGATCAACATAGTGAGCAGAGCTGTCATGGCAGGCACTGTGGAATACTGGCGGAAGCCAGTTATGTCAACAAGACAAACAGCAGTGTCTACACTGATGCTTTGTTGCTTTAACTTTGCCGCCAAAAGCTTTATGCCTCTCATTGAGGTGGCTTTATTTTGTAGGCAAAACAGCAGAGTTTTGCCACCAAAAGTAGCTTTGTAGTGTGTACACCTCCCCTGTTTTGCCTACAAAAGGCAGCTTTTGCTGACAAAACTTTGTAGTTTAGACAAGGACTCTCGTAAGCGAACTGCACCAGCGACCTTTTAAACGTTGAAAGGCACATTCCACCACCATTCTGCACTTGTTCAGCCTATAGTTGAACTGCTCCTTACTGCTGTCCAGGTGGCCAGTGTATGGCTTCATGAGCCATGGGAGCAAGGGGTAGGCTGGGTCTCCCAGAATCACAGTTTCATTTCAACAACATCAATTGTTGTTTTGCAGTCTGGAAAGAAAGTCCCTGTTTGCAGCTTTCTGAACAGACCTATGTTCCTTTCCTGGTGTAACCCTTCTGCCTGTCAGAGTTAGCAGCAACAAGGGCCGGATTCAGTATCTAGGGGTTCCGTTTCAATAATGCAATGCAAAACTGGCTCAAGCCCCCACCCAGTGACCTGGGACTATTACATACTTCCCCTCTCGCAAGCACAGAGTCTGAGTGTAGCAAAAACCTTTTAATAAAGGAGGGAAACAATGCAGCATTATGTTGGGGAAACACCACAAACAGGATTCATAACACCAACTATGAGCAAAAGACCCATCCCCAAGTAAGTTTGGCAGTGTCCTTTTCCCCTCCGGGTCTTAAGTCCAGCAAGCCAATTGTCACCTCCCCCCCCCCAGTTTCTGTCCTTGGTCAGTGCAGCCCCCCAGAGTTCAGAAGTTCATCTGCAGAGTTTACCTCCCAGCCTCGGTGGAAGTGGAGGTATGGGGGGCATCTTACATGCTCTGCTGCTCGGGTCGACGGCCAAGTGCCACGCCTCTCCATGGGGTTCTGCTGCAATCTTCACCACCAGCCACGCCTCTCAGTCAGCTGCCCTGCTATCCACTCCGCTCTCCACAGATCTCCACTAGCTCTCCTGCTGTCCACTCCTCTCCACCAGCTGCCCAGCTATCCTGCTGGTCCACTCACCAACTTGTCTTCAACCCCTCCCGTCCGCTACTTAACACAGCTCTCAGCAACTTCAGCTCTTTAGCAATTTCAGCTCTCAGTGATTTTTAGCTGGTAGCAGGGGGAGCCTCAGTGCTGGTGCACCACTAGCCCAAAGGGCCAGGTTCAATAGGTATCAGTGATTTCAGCTCTGCAGCACGTAACAAGACTCCTAATAGAGCCAAAATTAGCTCTGTTATTACACCATAGAGAGAAGAGGGGTCAAAGTAGTGTTTAGGGCCCATACTATCAGGTACACATACCTGTCCCCAGCCCCTCTCAATTCACTGGGTTTTGGAACCCATGTCCCTTGCCTAGCAAGTGCTACTTAGTTGAGGGCAAGTCCCTCCATCATAAAATGCCAAGTACAGTTCTATTGTCCTTGATTCACATAACCAGGGTAACAACCCTTTACTACTCCTGCCCCAATGACAGAGAGACTGGGGATCCCACAGCAGCCAAAGTGACCATTTGGGCAGGCAGTCCATCATGCTAGGCAGGGTGGGTGTGCCCATGCAAACGAGATCAGCCCCTGAAGTCCTTTTGCACAGCTCACCACCAGATGTCAGGGTAGAGCTCATTCTGACTCTGCTTACACTGGCCATGCCATGTTAATGTCAGTGAAACAGCCCTTGTGATCCACCAGCACTTGCAACACCATTGAAAAGAATCCCTTTCAGTTTATGTACTCTTTGACAAAGTGGTCTGGTGCCAAGATTGGGATGTGTGTGCCATCTATAGCCAATGCGCAGTTAGGGAACCCCACTGCAGTAAAACCATCCACTATGTCCTGCACGTTGCCCAGAGTCACTCCCCTTCTTAGCAGAAGTCTATTAATGGCTCTGCACACTTGGATCACAACAATTTCCACAGTGGATTTACCAGCTCTGAATTGATTCCCCACTGACCGGTAACAGTCTGGCGTTGCAAGCTTCCACAGAGCAATCGCCACTCACTTCTTCACTGTCAGAGCAGCTCTCAAGAGTTGCCAACAAGAGTGCACAGCTGAGCAGGGTCCATGCTTCTTGGTCTATGGCATAAGCGTAATTAAAAAAAAAGCGTGAAAAACCATGGGTCATTTGCCCTTGAGATCAGGGAGAGAGGGAGGAAATTGCACTAAGGGAGGCCAAAGCCATGTTCCCATTACCACCTGCGACAATGTTTTGGTCCCATGAGGCATTGCAAGCCCTTCTCAAAATCCCCTGTAGCTAGTTGCACTGTGGGATAGCTACCCATGGCGCACTGCTCTGTGCATCGATGCATGCACTGCTAGTGAGGATGCACTCCGCTGAGACAATAAGCATGGTGTGGACATGCATGACTGATTTAATTAATTTGGAGGCTCGATGTCGACTTACATAAAGTCGACTTAACTTTGTAGTGTAAACATGCCCATAGTCACACAGACAAGCAGTGGAACTGCTGCTGTTCTTCTGTGCTTAGGGCCTTCTGTAGCAGTGGAGAGCAGGGCAGGATTTACCCAGCAGGCTTCTGCCTGAGGGGTGAGCGCTTCATTTTGTTCAGCGACACAGTCAACTCAGGAACACTGTCAACTCAGCAACGTTTTCATCCATTTGGTGTTCTGTAGCTGTGTATGTGCACCACGAGCTTTTAACTGAAAAACAAATACAACGCAATTGATATTCCCGTGCTGGATCATCAGAGTAGCGCGTGGCAGAAGTGCTAGGTTCTCCTCCCACTGCAATCCCAAAGGATGTGAATTTTCCCTTCCTCGTTTTCTAATCAGCTTCTGTCCCCACCTAACAAAACAACGCAAAGTGCATCACATGCAGCAATTCTTCTGAGAGAAGGGATGAGCTGCCCTGGTGATACAACCAGCCGTTACTCATGGTGGAAGAGAAGGGACTGCACCCCGGTTACTCTGCCCTGAGATCAAATGGGTCTGGAGGAGGAGAAGTCCTGGCTCAGGCACATTTCCCACCAACACTAAGTGCACGTGATAGAGTAGGTTTCTCCATTTAAGAGCAGGGGCAGGGGATGAAATAACTTAAACTCCCTCATGTCCTCATACCTATGGTGGAAGAGTGGAGCAGAGCTGTTTAACACAGTGCTGTTAATGCGAGTTTCTCAGTCACGCTGAACTCCGTGAACCTTATGAAAAGCATTACAACTATCTTATTATTCCTCAGCAGATCACAGAAAGGATCCTAGCACCTCTGAGCACAGTTGGTCCTGGGCAGTGGGGCTCTATGTGCTCAGTGTTCCTCCCAGCTCTCCATATCCATAATGAGCCCGTGGCAGCCTCCTGTCATTTGTGACCCACTTTCGGCTGTGACAAATCCACACCCTGCAGACACCTATTCATTTTGCATAGGATACACGGTCTTTGAAGCCTATCCACACCCTTTTATGGTTGCATTCCTCAGTCCACATTCTCAGCATCTGCCCGAACCTAGATGCCTTTTGCTGTACTGCGCCTCCTGGATGGGCAAGGGTGGAAAATGAGAGAGATGCTCCCTCTAGGATCCATTCTAAATATGGAATCTGCCTCGAGTAAGTGGCAGCACCTAGCTTGCGGGGTCACAGTACTTCCACTCAGTGATGAGCTGCCAAAATCTTAACAACCGGTTCCCTCCTCACCCAACGAGGGGGTCATGGCCCACCCCCGCCCCCCAGGACTCCTGCCCCATCCAACCCCCCGCGTTCCTTGATGGACCCCCCCCGGGACCTCTGCCCCATCCACTCCCCTCCCCTGTCCCCTGACTACCCCCAGAACCGGGCAGGAGGGTCTTGTGGGCCACCGTAGTGGGGGGGGTGGGGAAGAAGCAGAGTGGGGCGGCGCGTACAGGGGAGGAGGTGGAGGTGGAGTGGAGGTGAGCTGGGGCCGGGCGCGGGGCCGGACGGGGAACTGCCGGTGGGTACTCTGCACCCACCAAATTTTCCCCATGGGTGCTCCAGCCCTGGAGCACCCATGGAGTCGGCACCTAAGACGCCACTTTTGGCCGGTTGTTAAATTTAGAAGCCCTTTTAGAACCGGTTGTCCCTCGTGGACAAGCGGTTCTAAAAGGGCTTCTAAATTTAACAACCGGTTCCAGCGAACCGGCTCCGGCTCACCACTGGCTCTGCCAGTGTTTCAAGCATATTTTCAAACTATTTCAAGGAAAATGCTTCTCAGACACACGTACCTTTATTTTTGACTCTGCCTGGGGAGTGGAATTTGGAATTGTCTGGAAACTTATGTTCTTCTACTAAATAGATGCAGAATGAGAAGATTTGTGAAAGTGTACAATAACCTGACTTTAGACGAAGCGCCCCTGTTCCCAATAGATACTACACAACTTCATGAGGAAGTTAAAATAAACAACTTGAAATATTTAAGAAGCAAAATTGGCGTGTTGAGATCACACGTTAATTGCCAATGGGAAAACTGCAGACATAGATCAAGGGCAACCTACATCCCTGAGGATGTCACAAAGCAAACTTTCCTGAAGTTCTGAAATGCAAGAAAGAAGGAAGCCCAAATATAGGTCCAGTCTGTGACCCTTACCTCAGATCGGTGAATTGCTGCAAAGCAGTTTCAGTGAAGCCATCAGGGTTCTTCGCTGGTGTAACCGCTCAGCAGTGCAATCCAGGGGCTCATAATCTAGCCCTTACACTGAAGAAAGGCAAATTCATGGTAGCAAACATCTCCCCACAGACTACACCCAGGCTACGTCTTCTCCACAGCACATTGTTTACTTTTATCACAGTCCTTATGCTTAGCCAAAGAGAGTTTACTCTTTATTTTTCATTCCCCCGCCCGCCACCCCAAACATTTTGTTTAGCTAAGAGTTTTTCCAAAAACGGTTTGGCCAGGATACCCCAAATGTATTTTGTTTCAACTGTCTTAATAAGGGGGAAGTGCCTTATAGGTTTGCTTGGATATTTTGGGGTGGGTAGAGGGAAATTAAGACATTACCATAAAAACAGTGCATGACGCCTCACACTAGAGACAGGCAGGAAAGAGATTATTTAAGAGCTTGTTATACCAGGGTTACAAAGGGGAGCCAATCAAATACTGAGGAAAGGGAAGAGGAAGTTGTTGCCCACCTATGGAGTAAGGAAGCAAGTAGGGCCTGAGAAACCAAGATAATTATATCACGTTTAAAAGCCTTATAACACACCCACCTTCTCCCTCAGCTGAAGCAAACTGAACCTCGCTGTTGCTTGCTGGGGAGTTTTGGACCTGGCTGGAGGCAGCGCTGATTCTGACTCGCTGCACATTGAGCTGGGGGTAGAGAAATGCTCTGTACAGAGGTACGTGTGCCTGAGGTGGCAGGATACAGTATTTTGTCCCCCGCTGCCTCCCATCTCCCTTTTCTATTACCTGTAACGACAGCCTCGGCCACACTTGTACACAACTGTTGCCACATGCATGCAGAGCAAAGATTAAAATTGTGTTAAAATGTTTGTGAATTGGCCTGGTAATGACTTCAGGACAGGTCTGAAAAGGGAGGGAGGAATGTGATGGGGCAAGAGTATGAAAGTCAGGTAGATAATGAACTGGAACAGACATAGACCAGATGGAAAGAGGTGAGCTACCTGAGCCCTGGGTACAACGATGGGTGCTAGACAAAACCACAAACTATGTTATAAAAACCTATTCAAGTGATCCATTTTCAATCATCTCCCACCCAATCAATTATCTTGACCTTTTGGGGGTAAAATGGAAGCTGGGTAGTTGGGGCAGCCTAGTGGGGCAGGATTGAGTGATGAAGTGGGGAGAAGGCTGGTTCCCATAACTGTTCCTTTCCAAGTATCAGAACACGTTGAAGTTATTTAAAAAGGTGTCAAACTAAGAAAGTAACATCGTTTGCAGTTGCCACTGCAACTTCATTTTGTCTTTTAACAAGAATTTTTTTTCCTGTTTGTAAACAAATAAGAGCGTGGCTTCTTTAACTGACTGTCAGGGAAGTCTAACATTTCCCAGCTAATAGCAGGGCTCTGATCAGCAAGATTTGAGGGTTCCACTATGAAATCAACGTTATGGCTCTTAAGGTATGTCTACACTGCACACCACTAGCAGCGGCAGCTAGGGTATGTGCAGCTGCATCCACACTGCTGCAATGAAAGTCTCTGGTGGGGGGAAGGCAGCAAAGAAAGGTTCCAGCAGCGGGACACTACACTGCTAAAATAGCAGTGTAGACATGGGAGGAATTGCTCGGGCATGTAAAGAGCCATCATCCAAGGATTCAAGTGTATCTTTACTCTGCTGGCGTAAGCAATGCCTCACCATCTACACTGCTGCTTATACCTGTGCTGGGGAGCATGCAGGGTATGTCTCTGCATGCCTCCAGAAGGAGTGTGCAGAGCAGACATACCCTTAGAGCACTTACAGCTTAGCAACAATTCTGAACAACAGATCTGTGGAAAAGTTAATACATTAAACGATACCCACAGTTTTTTCCCTTGCTTAGCAAAAGGATTTAACATCAGACTTGTGCCTATTGAAATGCTGTGCCTTTCATTTTTAGCACATAACTTTTGAAGCCAAGCTGAAAGCAATGTATTAAAGAGAAGGGAAAAGAAGAAAATTAAAGGACATAAGTCAAGATGGGACCAGAGTTAGTAGGGAATTTTTGACAAATCATTATTTTTTTTTTTTTATCAAAAAATGCCAATTTCTTGAAACTGAAACTTTTCACAAAACAGAGTTGGGTTTGATGGATTTCTCAACTCAAAAAAAAAAATGCTGAAAAAAATTTAGAAGTTGTCAAAATATTTATTTCAACACTTCTAAAACAAAAAGATTAGCATTTTCCCATTCAAAATGACATTTTGGGTCAAAATTTAAGCTAATTAGATTGATAAAAGGTTAAAAAAAATTAAAAAGTTGAAAACAAAATGAAATATTTCAAATGACCACAAACAAAAACATTTCAGCTTGCAAAGGTTTTTCTTCACATTATAAGAGAAGTATAAACAAGCCAAGACTGCTGGAAAAGCAGTAGTAGCAAAAGAATTACATAAAGCAATAAAGAAATCGCAAAGGTTGAACAAGCAAAAGTTTCAGAAAGAAGAGCGTCAAACAACTAGAGAAGGCATCAAGAAATCAGGATATGAAAATATCCAAGAAGGCTAAGTTGTAGGGAAACACAATCAGGACGATGCAGTGGTAAAAAAAAGCTACTGGTGAACGGATAAGAAAATGCCCAAGAGATGTTGGAAGTATGGAAGGAGCATTTTGACACAGAGCTGAACTGTGCAGTTCATCCAGATGTAAGCATTCTAGACAAACTAGATGAACAGGGAGGCTTGCAAAGTAGCATGGATACCAGCACTGAACCACCAGCGGAAAAAGAAATAGAAAAAGTAGTGAAGCCGTTAAAAAATGAGAAAGCAGTAGGAATACACCCTTGTGATGCTGGCAGACCAGGTCAGCTCATGCGAAGGCCCCAGGCCTCACTGAACACTTACAAATGCATATCTGGAAACCAGTCTTGCTTACTTGTGTGTCAGAATTATCAAAATCGGTATTAGATGTTAAGTTGATAAGAATGGTGTTAGGATATAGATATTCAGGCCTGTCGGTAAAGGCCTGTACTCTAAGAATTTAGGTGTATTCTTATCACTCGGCTAGTTATAGAGGTATAAAAGAAAGAATCAAAGTCACTGTCTGCCAGTGTAAGAGCCTTCTCCTACTGTGACAGTCTGAGGCCCTGTTCTTAGGCTAAAGCCTTTGGCTAAGCAGCAGAGGCAGCCATAAGCTGGGAAGCGAACGGTCACATCCTCACATTCCAAACTAGTCACATTGAAATCAGGTACTATTGGGCTGTTAGGAATACAATCCTGTCCTGATAGTGCCTATCGCCTCCAGAGAAAGGGAAGTGCCTCGAAAATGTAAAAGGAAACTTAGTTTGATAGCATCCTGTCTGTCAAGAACTCACTTATCAATAGCTGGGACGTGAAATCCTCACTTCTGTATTGTTTTGTCATTATAGTTCCCACTTTGCTATTGTTCGTCTGTATAATCTCTGTCTGGTTCTGTGATTGTTCCTGTCTGCTGTATAATTAATTTTGCTGGGTGTAAACTAATTAAGGTGGTGGGATATAATCCGTTACACAGTCATGTTACAATATGTTAGGATTGGTTAGTTAAATTTCAGGAAAATGATTGGTTAAGGTATAGCTCAGCAGAACTCAAGTTTTACTATATAATCTGTAGTCAATGAGGAAGTGAGTGGGCATGGGTGGGAGAGGATGGGTGTGTGGGTGGGGAAATGGGAACAGGGAATAGGGGTAAGGAAATTGGAATCATGTTTTGCTAAAAGGGGGAATGGGGCTGGGGAAATTGGAATCATGTTTGGCTAAGGGCAGGAATGGGAACAGGGACACAGGTGTAAGGCTCTGTGGTGTCAGAGCTGGGAAGGAGGATACTAAGGAAGGAAACTGGAATCATGCTTGCTGGAAGTTCACCCCAATAAACATCGAATTGTTTGCACCTTTGGACTTCGGGTATTGTTGCTCTCTGTTCATGCGAGAAGAACCAGGGAAGTAAGTGGGTGAAGGAATAAGCCCCCTAACAAATGGGTTTAGTCTTCATAAAATGCTCAGGATGCTGTACGTATTGATCTAACTTATAACCTCTATAGTCCATGGTATAAAGTTACATTGAGTGTTTGCATTGTAACCCTCTGTAATTGTGTAACTCACCAAACAGGAAAAGCAGCATTGATTAAGATAAAGTGGCCCATTTAAAGCAAGTGAAATATTGTGTAGCATCAAAGGACAGAGATTTTGTTGATTGCATTCCTAACTCCCTCCAGGAAGGAGGGACCTGCACATGAACTCATCCTATCAGTTTGGACTCTGGAGTGAAGGGGCTAAAAATCCCTGACAAGGAGAAACTGAATCTCTTTCATGTTGTCTGGTCTCTAAGGGGCAAAAGATACCTACATAAGCAAAGACATCCCCATGCTACTTGGCATGGGTTAGCCCTGAAAGACACTTTGAACTAACAGATTACTACAACTCTGTCACCTTTTGAATCACAAACTAAAATTCACTTGTGTATACATGCTTGCTTACTTTAACAAGTAAACAACTCTCACTTCTTTTTCCTAGTTAATAAACCTTTAGTTAGTTTATTGCAGGACTGGCTATAGGTGTTGGCTTTGGGGTGAGAGCTAAGGTATAAACTGATCTGGGGTAAGTGACTGGTCTCTTGGAACTGGGAGCAACCTGAATATTTTGTGATTTTTGGTGTAAGTGACCATTAATCACAAGTGCAGCCTGCTTGGATAGCAAGATAGACTGGAGAGCTCAAGGAGTCTGACTCCAGGATAAGACTGTTACAGTGATCTAGGAATTCACATTTGTTACTGTGGTGGCAAAATTTAATTATAGAACATACCACCACTTTGAGGTGTCTGCTCTGCTTTTGACAGTCTGTCCTGAGGTTGGCACTCTCAGTTGTGAGCTAGAATGACAGCATGACAACCATATAATAGCTGAGCTGCTAAAAACTGTCTGGATAAGTGCTATCAAAGTGTTAGAAAAAATATACAAGAAGGTATGGGAGCAGGAAGAGGTACAAGATGATTGATTAAAGGCCATATTTGTACCAATCCTGAAGAAAGGAGATTTGCTATCTGAATAATTAGAGATATAAGCTTATTGTCAGTACTGGGAAAAATCACGATGAAAGTAACTGTCAACAGATTAAGGCCAGTTTTAGAGGAAGCAGTAGTAGAACAGGACAGACCAGGCCAGGCCAGGCCAAGGTTTTCACACTCTGACTGTCAGTGGGGAAAAAGTGAGAACGGGGATTTAAAGATTAAAGCTATTTACAAAGCTTTCTGCAATGCTATAAAAGAATTGGTGGGAAATTAAGCAACTTGTTGAAGTCAAGGTTTGGTGCAAGACAAGAGGGCATGGCCTCACCTTCTCTTTCATCATGTTCTTAAACTGGATATTAAGAATGTTAGATGAGTTGGAGAATATGACATTGAATCATCTAGAGTTAAACTCCTAGCTTATGTACATGACATTGTATAACTGGCAGACATGTTTGAATTCATGATGATTCTCTTTGCTACCTTTGAAAATTGGTGTACTCAACTTGGACTTACAATAAATGCCAAAATAACAAAGTGGTTGCATCTTGGAAAGGGAATAATAGATAAAGCGTTGAAATGCAGAGGCAGGGAACAAGCAGAATTGTATGTGCACCTAGGAAGCTTGATAAGTGTCAGAGAGGATGAGGTTAAAAGGAGATGTGCTTTAGCCACCAGTGCTGCACAGAAACTGACAAAAGTATAGACTGATAAAGACATTACATCTGGTACCAAAGTGAGAGTTTATCAAACCTGTGTAGAACCAGTATTCCTTTATAGTCTGAAAGCAGCTGCATTAAATGAAACAAACATCAGAAGACTGGAGGCTGTGGAGATGAGAGTTCTTTGAAAGATGTCAGAGTACAGTGAAATGTTTTTATGGCAAATGAAGAATTCAGAAGAGTAGGATGTGAAATCAGGGTATGGGATTGGCTACAATCAAAATGATTATGATGGTGGGGATACTGCAGAAGACAAATGAATAATAGGATGCTAAAGCAAATAATGCAAACATAACCAAGGTCGATTCAACCTCGAGGCCAACCACTGACTAGATGGTGGGATATTGTACACAGGGATAGGACCAGGCTGGGCTTAATGGAGGAAAAAGCCATGGACAGGAATGAATGGTGATGCTGTACTGCTCTCTGTGTCTGCTCTGGGATAAAAGAAAATAATTTCAAAATTTCAAATTTTCATACTGATTCAATACAGAAACAAATTTTGAACTCTTGAAATAATTGGCAGATGAAAACCATTTCCCACCCAGCTGTAGTTGGGACTAACATGTCAGCATTATTTGCAGTGCTTTAACTCCCAAGAATGAGATCCAGAAATTATACAAATAGAAAAGGATTTCTTTAGGTTTTGGGGAGGGGGAGGTCGCTTGAAGAGAAGTGCAGGAGACAAGGAAAATGTACGACAGAGTTCTATACTTGATGGATGCAAAGTAGTGATAACATTCCTTCCACACAACATTTCTGTTATAAAAACTTAAACTTCCTGAAATTTACAGGACCCAATGCTACACATTTTTAACCAAACGTTTGAAAACAAAAATAGAGTTGTGTTCATATCAAGCAGTGAAAAATGATTACTTGATCCAGCTCTGTCAGCACAATTCAACTGCTATGCCATTGGTTTCTGTGTAGTGCATCTGTAAATCTAAGGATTCTGCTGTCGGCAGAGACAAACACTCATGTTCGCTTCAGTACAAACTGTTTCAAAGAGAGGCTGTGTGTGCTCGAAGTTTTTTATGTGTGCACTCTGTTGTTCTTACTTTAAAATAAAGGTCATTCTGACTGAACATACCCAGTTACTTTCTGTGTATGGCAAATATATAATACCTCTTCTACAGAGTATTAAAGAGTTCTCACATAAAGCAAAGTACCAGGGAGAAAGATGCTCCTTCCTCTACATTTATCACATCCCACTTAATCCCTGCAATGCAATTTGTATCTCTGAGCTTTTCTATTGGGAGTTTGTCCTAAGAAAGAATGGGCTTGGTATTTTGGAGAAGCTAAAGAAAACATGGGACTGACCAGGATTTGATATGGTTAAACACAGAATATACAAGTGCAGGAAATGTCAGTGCAATTCCTTTAGCAGATAAGCTAGTTATATAGTATGCAGCACAGTGCTGCTGGCCAGCAAGACTGTTTACATTGGCTAAGTCTAATAGTCTTCCAAAAAAGAAAAAACAAAAACAAAAACAGGCCATCCTTTGAGAATAAATGAGTGACCTGGTTTCTTTCATTTCCAAGGAGTTAAACAAATAACTGCACTGTCAAAAAGCCACAACAAACAATTTATGCCATACATTTAAGGAGAAAGTCTTCTGAGGGTAACAAGTTAATCTTCAAAAAGAATCCCCATTATTCAGTAAAATCTTACATTCAAAAAGTTATCCTATAGAAAGTACAAAAGTCATTTAACTGCTGCATTTTGGGGGCTTTTTATCCCATGCTATAACAGTTATTCTGTGAAGTGAGCACTGGAGACTTTTTTGTAGTTGCTTTCTGCACAAGATGTTGCTCTGTCTGGGCACAAGCTCTAACCAGTGTACCCACCACCCCACTGCATTCAGGCATGGCAGCTCCAGTGATGAGCTGCCAAAATCTTAACAACCGGTTCCGTCCTCACCCCACGAGGGAATCGTGGCCCGCCCACCCCCACCACCCGGGACTCCTGCCCCCCGCATTCCTTGACTCTCCCCCCCGGGACCCCTTCCTCATCCACCCTCCCTCCCCGTTCCCCGACTGCCCCCAGAACCGGGCAGGAGGGTCTCGTGCGCCACTGTAGTGGGTGCCCACCCTGTCCCGCTCCTAAGAGCCAGAGGCACCTGCTGGGGCGCGAGGTGGGGAGTCCTGGAGGTGCTTACCTGGGGCAGCTCCCAGGAAGCATCCGGCAGGTCCCTCTGGCTCCTAGGGGTGGGGTAGCATAGCTGGGGGGGAGCAGCCACTCCCCCCACTGATCACATCAAAAGTGGCACCTTAGGCACTGACTTCGTGAGTGCTCTGGGGCTGGAGCACCCACAGGGAAAATTTGGTGGGTGCAGAGCACCCACCAGCAGCCCCCCGCCCCACCCCGCGCCTGGCCCCAGCTCAACTCCACTCCACCTCCTCCCCTGAATGCGCCGCCCTGCTCTGCTTTTCCGCCCCCGCCCTGGCTTCCCGCGAATCAGCTGTTTGTGTGGGAAGCCTGGGAGGGCTGAGGAGCAGGCGGCGACTTCGCGCTCAGGCCCAGGGAGGCGGAGGTGAGCTGGGGCGGGGAGCGGTTCCCCTACGCCCCCCCCGCCCCGGGTTACCTGCTGCGGCGCGGGCAGCCCTCCTCACGCCCACCCCACCCCAGCTCCCCTCTGCTCCGCCTCCGCCTCCCTGGGCCTGAGCGCGAATCCACCGCCTGTTTCTCAGCCCTCCCCGGCTTCCCGCGCAAACAGCTGATTCGTGGGAAACCGGGGGGGGGTGGAGAAGCAGAGTGGGGTGGCACGTTCAGCGGAGGAGG
Organism: Natator depressus; assembly: GCF_965152275.1. Taxonomy (NCBI): domain Eukaryota; kingdom Metazoa; phylum Chordata; order Testudines; family Cheloniidae; genus Natator; species Natator depressus. The sequence goes on from NC_134238.1 coordinate 23,574,832, forward strand.
CGCAGGCGGAGCGGAGGTGAGCTGGGGCTGGGCACGGGGTGGGGAGGGGAGGGGAGCTGCCGGTGAGTGCTCTGCACCCACCAAATTTTACCCTTGGGTGCTTCAGCCCCAGAGCATCCACGGAGTCAGCGCCTAAGGTGCCACTTTTGTCCGGTTGTTAAATTTAGAAGCCCTTTTAGAACCGGTTGTCCCTTATGGGACAACCGGTTCTAAAAGGGCTTCTAAATTTAACAACCAGTTCCAGTAAACCGGTGTGAACCGGCTCCAGCTCACCACTGGGCAGCTCCCAAGCCAGCATTCCAAAAGGGACTCTCTCCTTGCCATTGTCCCCACAAGTGCTTCCAGAACAGACACAAATATCTAAGATCTTGTAAGAGAGTTCAGACGTTCTTGTCAACTGCTGGAAATGGCCCACCTTGATTATCACTACAAAAGGTTATTTTCCCCCCGCTCTCCTGCTGGTAATAGTTCACCTTACCGGATCACTCTCATTACAGTGTGTATGGTAACACCCATTATTTCATGTTCTCTGTGTATATAAATCTCCCCACTGTATTTTCCACTGAATACATCCGATGAAGTGAGCTGTAGCTCACGAAAGCTTATGCTCAAATAAATTTGTTAGTCTCTAAGGTGCCACAAGTACTCCTTTTCTTCTTATGAAGTTTCCGACCTATGTATGCAGACAGGAGGTGGATCTTTCTGAATAAGCATCTGCTTATCCAAAGTAACCCCAAACTCTGAAATGTTTGCAGTTCTTTGACCAGCGATTTCAATGCCAAAATGAGGGCATAGGACAAGATGATTTTTGCTTCCATGAAGTTCCTCTGGACAGAGTAGTCAGTTTTAGCATCCTAAGTCATTTTGCCTTAGCTTTAAAATATAGCAGGTTTCTGCAGTCACTGAGGGTATGTCTACACTGCAATTAAACACCTGGGCTGGCCTGTGTCAGGTGACTCGGACTGATGGAGCCCAGATTACAGGGCTGTTTAATTGCAGTGTAGACATTCAGGCTTGGGCTGGAGCGTGGGCTCTGGGACTCTCCTCCATTGTGGTGTTCCAGATCCCGGACTCCTGCCCAAGTCCACACATCTACACAGCCCTGTAGCTGGAGCCCTGCGAACACAGGTCAGCTGACACAGGTCACCTGCAGATGTTTAAGACTTAGTACAACAGATACTGAGCCACCCAGGCCTCCAGCTACTTTCACAGCAACTCCACTATGCTACCAGTCCCTGTCAGTCACCCAAGGAGCAAGAATCCAGAAGTCTTTCCCAGATCTGTCATCTCCATGGTGTTGAGCAGGAAGGTGACTCTTATACAAGATTTGATTTTTGTTCAGAGAATTTCACAAAGTTCAGCATCTAGCAAAATGGGCTCCTGCTGCATGACAAGGACCCCTAGGTCCTATAATAATAAATCATTCATTTTGAAGGATGCATTTTTAAACAGCAGCAGGATCCAAACTACAGTAAACAAAAAGTAATGGATGAAAGGACACACACACACAAGACCAGAGTCCCAGCAAAATCTGTCATTTACTCTGCTGAAGGCCAGTGCCAATCTCTCGAAGTTATTTAGTTACCTCAGGCTACTGGAAAGTTTGTAAGGGCAACTACCATAAACACGATTCTCTTTTTGCCGTTTTCCTGCCAGGCTTACATGTGAGCGCAAATGATCAAAACAATTTTACTCATATTTTTAGGCCACTTCACTTGTCATTTCTCATACAAGTTTGAAATGATATAGTAAGCCAGCCACTTGCCATATACAAGAGTACAATGTAGCAATCATAATGCAGTTTTCAGGAATAGCACAGAGCTATTAAAAATGAGTCAGCTCACAATTTCCGAGAAAGCCGCAGTAATGAAAATGTACATCACATGCTGAAATTTCTAATTTGCATAATGCTATCACATTCTTCATTTCTAGCAGCACTCTGGTTTGTGTCAGAGTATGAGAAAATACTGAGGCTGTTGCAAGCCACAAGTTAGTTTATACCACTATTGCCAGAGCACAGGAATGAGATTGATGCCAATGCATAAGTGATTGCAGCATTCTTCCTAGTGTATAGAACGTAAGTAGGGAGTGAAGACACTCATTGATCATTCAACCATCCTTCCCAATATAGCCATTCTGGGAGGCAAATCCACTGTAAGGAAGGTGGAGGGAAACCCCATGTGTGCCACAGACCTGTGCTCTGTAGTGAAGTCCTGCACCTCAGCACACGGGGTATTAAGAGGAAGTGCCACTGTCCCTACTTTCACAGCAGTCTTGTAAAGACAGGCACATTACAAAAAGACTGTCCGGTGCTCAGCCACTACTGTGGATCATAAAATGACCTAAGATAAAGAGAGGGTGGATTTCACAACGGTCCTTTTGCACTCAGCTGCTACTCTGTGCAATGGACTGAGCAGCACTGAGTACCAGTGGGACTGTCCTGAATGGGCATTCACCAGGCTGCTATACTGGACATAAACCTTGTGTCCCAGGCATGTGCTCTTGGCTTGCAGAGGCAGGGCAGAGTTTAGGCACTGTCTCTCTGGCTGTGGACCACCAGGCACACTCTCTAGCTGCAGACTTCGTGTCTGACACCCCGCTTGGCAGTAGGGACCTGCAGTCCAATTGCCTAGGCCCTGAAACTAGTGCCAGCTCTCCCAAGCCTCCCCAGTAGCTACTGTGCATGTTCAGAGTTCCACTGAAGCAGTGGACCCTCTAGCTTACTGCTTTCCTCTTGGGGAACATAGACAGTGTCAGTAAACAATACACAAAAGAGAATTTCTAAATTCACACACACTTTACACAGAGAGAGCACAAGAGATGTACAAATCTATGAAAACAACAAAAACTTGCATGCAAATCCTTACCGCACCATCCTCTGGAGCCAAAAGAAGGTGAAACTATATACAAAAGTATAGATTTATCAAACCTGGGTTCTTCCAATTCTTTCATATGGATATGAAAGATGGACATTGCTTAAACAAATATCAGGAGGCTTGAGGTACTTCATATGCACTGCCAGAGGTGACTACTGGGTATGTGATGGCTTGACTTTATCAGTCATAAGGTGGTATCATTGATATCAGGCCTCAAGAGGAATGACATCATTGGCCACCACTGGCTGGCTTTTTGGTCACGTTGCCCACCTTGGAAACAAAGTCCCTGAATGTCGGATTTGAGGTCAGAATGGCTCACTGACCCATCATGGAATGACAACTGTTGTATGCTCACTCGTGATTAACGTGGCTGCAACAGATCAGTAATAATCCTGTGAAGCTCGTAGATGCCTGGAATACAGCCATACATTCAGTGCCTCTGACCTTTGCTGTCTAAGTGTATTGTTGTTGTTTCCTCAACATTCCAAGAGGCCCTTGGGATTTGGTTAGTGTCTGTTTAGGGAGCCCAGGATTCTCCCCCTCCTCCTGCTTAGCCTTGTCTTCTGGTTCTGGTCTGCTTCCCTCTCTGCCTCTCTCTGAAATGGCTGATGAAAGAGCATCCCTTTTATAAAGTTTAGTCCCTTTTGTCAGGTGACCCCTACCCCAGTGACTTCAAGTCCCTCATCAGGTGACCAACTGTCTGATTACAAGGCCACCTGGGAGAACAGGTTTCTCTGGGCTGTAGCTAACTCACATGGAAGGGAGCTTCCATTTGAATACAAGATCCTGCAGGCTAACAGCCCTTGATTGCTCTGCATTTTTCCCCCTCTGGTAATTCCCAGTCCAGGATGGAGGTGAAGAGACAACAGTGAAGGCACACTGCTATAGTGTTACTAACAAAAGGGTGTTCCCAAAACAAATACAAGTGGGTAGTTTGATATAGGTTATGTCTACACTTACAGTGGCGTGTAGAGCACAGGCACTACCCGTGTACCTACATGTGACAGTGAAAGACTCCAGCCCGGGGAGGCAGTGGGACAGTATGCTGCTAAAAATACCCGTGTAGACATGGGAGGCACTGTTTAGGCATGTAGAGAGCCCGTGTATGGTATATACCATGGGGGTTCAGCCAGCCACGTAGGGCCTGTGACTTACTCTACTCACCTAAGCCGCATCTCACTAGCTACACTGCTATTTATACCCATGTTAGCCGGGCGTGCAGCATCTGTCCTCCTCCAAATGTAGACATAGTCATAGACAGAAGCATACATTAATCCATCACAACCAGGAACCCCCATTCTTTTATTTTTTAAATCCATGTCTGATATTGTCCCAATATATTTCCATGTTAATTCTTCTAAAAAAACACCATAGGTAGTTTGAACTGTTTCCGAGAGGGTTTTTTTTTAAAGTCTCCTAGGAATTTAAGACTTTTTAAACACACAAAAAGATTTTCTAGAAATGTATTATTCCTGAGACTTACGACAGTAAAGTTAGCCTGGCTTAAAATGGTTCAGCATTAAATATTTCTTTCCACAAACAAGCATTTCCATGATTATTTCTTTGCCAAATCTGTCCAGACAAGCAGAAAGTCCTTTTCTATAGGGAGACTACTGGACATATTGAAATATTAGTGTCATAGGGGACTGAACCAACTCCCATTGCCATCTGTGGAAAGGTATCTATAGACTCCCATGGGAGTTAGATCAGGCCCTAGATTTGGGCTTCGACAATTACATTTCCTCTTGAGAGAGTCTCCATGTTCACCGCAAACTAACTCATGCTCTTTGAAAAAAGTGTGCATCTAGTGAGCAATCTGCCAGTGTAAGAAAACTTTGCTCAGCCAAACCACCGCATAGGTGCTGGAACTAAGGATGCTGAGGGTCCTGCTGCATCCCCTGGCTTGAAGTGGTTTCCATTATATACAGGGTTTTCAGTTTGGCTCAGTGGCTCTACGCACCCACCACTATACAAATTGTTCCAGCTCCCCTGACCATAGGTAGAAAAAGCAGCTTCCATTTCTACAGTCAGTTAGAAAGAAACAGCTGGTGCTAGTGAGTCCTCACAATGAATACATTCAGAATCTGAGATAGAGGAGACTGGCTTAGTGGAGGAATTATTTTTTCCCCTCTGCAGTAGAGATGGCTCAAGTCCAACCTAATGTTTAACTAGTTTGAAGGAGAATTTTGGACAGAGTAAGATACACACAATACACCCCCTCTATACATTCCATCACTTAGAACAGAAGAAAAAAGATGTACGTGGCTTCCGGCTCCTGGTGCTATAAAATAGTGAACTCAGCATGCAAGTCCTAAATCTTATTTTCATGTGAAATTAGCTGGGAAGGGAGGAATGGTAGAGAAAAGATTTTCAGCAGTATTCTAACACATTAAGACTATGCTTTACTTAATGTTACACACAAAAAAACTATGTTAAAAGAAATTAAGGTTGCAAAGTCAAGCACTCAAAAGTTAGTAAATGCCAGAATTAAGGTTGTCGGTTTAGCCTTAATTTGGTCCCCTTCTGTGTGCTCGTTCTGCGACAGTCTTTAATAACATGATTACATACTATTTTTTTCCCCCCCACACAGGACTCCACCTCATTCAGTGCACAGAATGAACAGTGCTCACTTAATGAGAGCTATTCAATATTTCGCTTTCTTCTCATTGTTCCATGGATAGCCCTAGGCTCTAGTTACTGCACACTATTCAAATCCTGCTCTGAAGAAAGAATTATTAAATTTTCTCCAGGGCTTTTCTATGGTGCTCATCCCTATACTATCCAAGTGCTTCACAAACATTAATTAACCTTCATAAAACCAGGGTGAGACAAGGAGATACTATGCCCATATTACATATGGGCAGCTGAGGCACAGAGAGATTAAGGTCCAAAGTAGCCACTAATTTTGGGTGCCCAATTTGAGATCCCTGGGAACCTGGTTTTTCAGAGTACTTAGCAATATAGAGCATTTTAGATATTCAAGTACAGCTCCCACTGACTGATTGCTCATGTCAGCAAATCGCAAATATTACTCAAGGTTTACAGCTGTAGAGGTATGTGTGGGGGCTGAGAGAGGAGGGAGAGACTGTCTGCTCCTTTTACTCCATAATTAGCAGTACATATACTTAAAACTTCAGCAGCAGTCATGGCTCAGAAAGACAGGAGTCCAATTATCAATCGGTTTTCATCCCTGGAAAAGAATTAGCCTTTTTAACCACTATAATTTCAAACATATTCTCAAGCTAAATACACGGCAACTCCACTTCTAGAAATGTATGATTAACCTAGCTGTAGTCCCTGTAGCACAGGGGTGGGCAAACTTTTTGGCCCGAGGGCCACATCGGCATTGCGAAACTGTATGGAGGGCCGGGTAGGGAAGGCTGTGCCTCCCCAAACAGCCTGGACCCCGCCCCTTATCCACCCCCTCCCACTTCCCACCCCCTGACTGCCCCCCTCAGAGCCCCCAACCCATCCAACACCCCCTGCTCCTTGTCCCCTGACTGCCCCCTCCCGGGGCCCCCCCCACCCATAACCACCCCCCAGGAGCCCACTCCCTATCCAGCCCCCCCGCTCCCTGTCCCCTGACTGCGCCCCTGACCCCTATCCACACCCCCAACAGCCCCCCCCAGGACTCCCACACCTATCCAACCCCCCCGTTCCCTGACTCCCCCAACCCCTATCCATATCCCCTCTGCCTGACAGGCCTCCCCCCCGGGATTCCAACGCCCCCTGCTCCCTGTGTGCCCCACCCCCGGAACCTCCGCCCCATCCAACTGCTCCCTGTCCCCTGACTGCCTCCTGGACTCCCTGCCCCTTATCCAACCCCCTTACCATGCTGCTCAGAGCAGCGGGAGCTCGCAGCCCCACTGGAGCCAGCCACGCCGCTTGCACTGCCCAGCAGGAGCGGCAGGCCAAAGCGCAGGCGGCGCGGCGCACTGAAGCTGCAGGGGAGGGGCTGGGGACCAGCCTCCCCAGCCGGGAGCTCAGGGCCGGGCAGGACGGTCCCGCAGGCTGTAGTTTGCCCACCTCTGCTGCAGCAGATCGCCGACTCATCGGCACGGTCTCCTCCTGCTGGAGGTCCAGGAATTAGCTCAATTCCAGCCTCAAGAGCATCTCCTGCTGGCTGGTGCCTTGGCTGCAGCATGCTCCACATCCCTCCTGGACCCCAGTGCCCTCTTATCTTGGAGTGCTGCCCCACAGCAGTCTCCACACTCTGGGTCTCCCCTCTGAGCGGAACCCATACCCCCTATGCCCACCTTGCCTCCGTGGTGACTGCCAATCATCATCTAGCCCCCTTTCTCTGGGGCAAATTGTAGTCCATAATGGCCACTTGGCAAGGGGGTTGGACCAGCTGCCTTTGCCTATCCCTAGGCTGCACCTCTGCAGCCCCAGTACCTCCTTAGGCCTTTAACAAGCCTCAGCCTGGAGAGTTGCCAGGCTGGAGCTCCCCAGCTCCACTTGCCTTTCCCCAGCACTGTTCTGCTTTGGGTACCCTGTGCTCCCAGGCAGCTAGGCCCTTCCCAATCCAAGGCTGGAGTGAGCTGACCCAGCCCTTCCCTTCACCCTTGTTATACTGGCCCAGCCGGCCCCAATTGGCTGCCTCAAGCCTGCTCATGATTGGCTCCCTGTGGCAGCCCTTTCCCAGGGCTGTCTTTAACCCCTTCCAAACTGGAGCGGGGTGACCACCCCACTACAGTCCCCTAGTCAGACTTCCTGCCAATTAAGGATTTTTTTCCCATAGTACATTTACTAATGTTTTGTCCAGGCTAGATTTAAAATTTTCCAAATGGCAAGGAACAAATGCAGTTGGTGAAAGGAGGACAGACAGCATCCTAATCAGCAACATATTACATACTGTAATTAGGGGAGAGCAAGAGCAACCTACTGATATGTTCCTTTTATTCCAGGGTCTTCTAACCAACAACAAGAATCGTACTCCAAAGAGTCACAGTAGTGTAAGAACATTTAGATCATCTAAGTAGCTCCTCATATAACTCGTATTGTCACAAACAATACCTCAAAAATTGTTACCTAGGACAATGCACTAGAGCAGTGGTCCCCAATCTTTCTGTTGCTATAGCATATTCATGTTCCCAGAAGAGTGTGGCAGGCGCCGGACGACCAGCCGTCGAAATGCCACCAAGAAGCAGCGTCATCAAGAAGCGTTGGTTGTCCGGCGGCCGCACTCCTCGGCGGCGGGTTGTCCGGCAGAAGCGCTCCCTTGTCAGTAGGCGGGCACACATAAATGCCCTGGCGGCGCCATGGCACCCACAGGCACCACATTGGGGACCACTGTACTAGAGGCACTTTAATACAGCCAGGTACAGGGCTTTAGATATTCCAATAATAGTCACGTGGAACCCTGAAATATTGATACTCACCACAGAGATGATACCCAGAACTGATATAACTAAAACATGGCATGGTAACATTCTGTTTAGTTTTTCTGATAGTGTGAATGGAAAGTTGGTATCATTAAAGCCAGAGGGACAGATCCTCAGCCAGTGTAAGTGTACATAGATCCACTGAAGTCACTGGGGCTCCACTGATTTACATCAGTTGAAGATCTGGTCCCAAGCTTCTGGACCTATTTGAGTACTGCCTGGTGTGACTGGCAAAGGGCTGCAGGGCTCTGCATAGAATGGATCAGATGGATACTCACAAGCTTCACCTCTTATGAAATATAAAATTGAAATTACACTAGGGTTAAAATACATATAGGAAACCCTGAAAATCACTCACAGTAAGCCACAAAACTGTTCTTATGGAGCTCCTAATGCACCGTACTACTAATTCCTGACTTCTATGTTAATAGAAAGCTGCCAGTTGGAAAAGAAGGGTGTAATTATTTGTGAAGGAAAGGCTGGGTTAAAAAAATTTAGCAACCAACAAGCAAAAAGCTCCAACAAAATTCATACCATTCAATCCACAAGCTTGTTCCTTGTCTGTTGTGGTCTCCCGCCGTTGCCTTAAAGCATTTTGAAGGATATTTGCCCTGTAGATTATGTGTGGGTATGCTATTCCCTCTTCCAGTGGATGCTTTTTCACAGGCTCAATGAAGTAGTCCCCATGGGGCAGACGGAAATATCCAGTCTGAAAATAAGTACATAAATGTTAATTTCAACTGCACCTGTCCAGCACTCTGATTCAAATCTGAATGAGTCTGGATGTTCCCTCACATCAGCAGCTTTGGGCTTTTCTGATAAGTTAGCCATGTTTCACTCAACAGCTTTAAATGAAAACAATAGGGTTTGTTTGTTTTTTACTCCTTTTTTTTCTTTGTAACATAAGATACCAAAAGGGAAACTTTGAAGTCTTGCTAGGAACTCAGAACTTGAGGGTAATAAAAATGGAGGATGTTGCCATGACAACTCACTAGCATTATCGTCCTGCTGGGCCCAGCTTACAAGAGTTGCTCACATGAACTCCTTTCTAAGAAGCTCTGCCCCTCTTTATCATGGCAAAGGTTGTCAGACTTCAACAACGCTGACAAAAGAGCAAAGTTAATCAGTCAAAATGCTGCATTCATGATACAGTAGAATAGTCTTTTGTTTTCCTAGGGGTATGCACCTGTGCCCTAGACAACAAAACTTGTATAGAGGCTGTTGCACAATGGGGAAGAATAATTCCCTCCACTGAAGGAATTACAGGATGCAATTTCATGGCCAGTATTATACCGAAGCTCAGACTAGATGGTCCTAATGGTCCCTTCTAGTCTTACAATTTATGAAAGCGTTACTCTCCTCTGACCTCACAGTGAAACAGGGGTGTTTTTTCCATAGATTTTAAGGCCAGAAGGAACCATTATGATCACATAGTCTGACCTCCTGCATAACACACGCTGTAGAATTTCTCCCAATTTCTCCATCAACCTCATAACTTCTGGCTGAGCTAGAGCATCTTTGATTAAAGACATCCAATCTTGATTTCATGGGATTGTTTTAAAAACAGGACAGCACAGTCACTCACTTCAGCATACACATTGGACCAATAGCAATTCTGCTTATAGACTTGCTTTAGATCCAACACCAGCTGCACATCACCAGGCGTGTGGTAGATTGATGATCCTCCCCAGCCATCCACCCTCCCTTTTTGTCTCATTCTGGTCCCTGAACTCTCCTCCTTTCCTAGCTTCATACAAGGAAGGCAGAAAAGATCACCTGGCAGACGCACTCCAGTCTTGCATAGCCAAATTCACAAGAAAGGATAGACACACGTGAAAGAAAAATCATCATATTCTCAATTCCCCATGTCAGCAAGAATAATTAATCATGAGCTATGTGTATTACCTGCCCCACAGCCAGCCCAAGTCCAAGAAGTCCAGTACGGATCCAACAAGTCCTGCTCCAAGGTCCACCCTTCTCCAGACACTTGCTACAAACCTCCAGTGCCCAATCCACACCTCTTAATGTCCATAAACATCTTGAGTTGAGGGATTGGGGTGCAGGTATTCATAGCCTGTTTTTCCTTGTGCATTCCCCAAGGGGAAGGAGGTGGGAATTGAATTAAATGAACTTTCCTCTGAGTTTTTCTTATCTGCATCATTAATGCCTCTATGGCAGCATCTTTCCCTCCAGCCCAACTTCCATTGCAAATGAAAGTAAAAATACCAAGGTTGCTCTTCTTTAAAAAAAAAAAAAGCCTTGTGATTTTATTGAGGATGTCAATATAAACCTCAAGACCCTGTGAAGGTTTACAGATTCTGGATTAGGGCTCAAGTTCACAAAGGTTTACTGATCTGGGTTTAAATGAGAATATAAATAATAAAAGAGTCAGGAGTCCCAGTTTTTAGCATAAAAACAAAATATACAAATCAGCTCTTCATGAGATACCATAAATCAAGGCTACTTTTGAAACAGGAGTCTGACAAACAATATTAAAGTACACAAATCCTAGCATTAAATCTGTGGTCAGCACAGATAAAGATGTCAAGCAAGCATGAGTCCAACAAATAGGAATGCAAAGGAGAGGCTATACAAGGCTAGGATGTTATATCAGGGTTGTATTAAGGCTACTTACTTAGTAATGAGAGGCCAGACTTCTCTTAAAAAGAGTGGGTTATAATGACAGTACTGCCTCCAAAACCCTAGTTCCAAACATCCCAAATTCTTGGAGAGTTTGGATCTCTATCTGAGCTTTATGCTCGGGCCAAATAATGTTGTATATAGTATAGAAGTTTGTTTAGGAGCTAGTAAACATAGTTAACACAACCTGCCCGCAGGCATCCCCACCAAAAACCATATTTTTTGCTGTGGATGGAGTATTTGTTTTCGGAGTCTTCTAGCTTCTCACTGTAATAAATTGTCCCAGGTCACCTCTGTTTTGAAACCTACAAAACTTGACAATAGCTAGACAGCTGGTGTGCTGTGATCACTACTTATTAGGCTAATCATAACAATCTTCTGCCCTCCCATAACAGTTTGTTGCAGCCACCTGTTGGGTCTCATATACTTATGTTCAAAGCTTTATGAACCAGAGAGTCTTATTTGTGTGTGTGCGTGTGTGCATGCAGTACCTAGCTAAACCCATGAGAAGAACCTCTATGAGCTACCACAAAAACAAACAATCAGGAGGTCTCATGGCAAGAGCTGTACAAAACTTTGGTAAATGAAACCTGGAGAAGGTTACTGGGTTCAAAGATTTGTTACAAAACTTGAATCTCACAGAGGTTTGCAAACCTTTTATGGGAACTGAGTCAGCCCAGCAAACTACCCACCCTCTATCTCTCTCTCCAATAGATCCTGGCTCACCCTTACCCGTTGTTGTGGTCTTCAAGGTGGTGGGACAGTTGGTCTGCAATCCTCTCCAAAGTCTTCAAGTAGTGGCAATCTTTAGGGGCAACGAAATGGCACACTCTCATTGAGTCTTCAGGAGGCAGAGCACATGGGCCTGCTCTTCCTTACCAAAAAGTTGACTAGTGTCTGCAGGAGGGGAGGGAAGGAGTCATGCCAGTCCTCCTTTTGTACAGCAGTGGGACTATGAACTCCTCCTCTGGTCCTGCTGCTGTTACTACTATTCTGTTCTATAAAAGTTCTTATATCACCCTCAATCACTATATAGCGTCTGAACACCTTAGAGTAGTGCACTGAAGTGTGACTAACATCTCTCATGTATGGTTTATTCTCCCATTCTCTCCCCAGGGGGAGAAGTGTGTGTGCAGTGTCGTGTTGTGCTAGAATATGATTTTTGTTGTTTTACTTACACCCCTCCTCTCTTAGAGAAGGCAACATCAAAGAGGTACACCTTGTAATTGGAGTGGGAGGTGGTAAGATTTGTAACGGTCTTTTGTTTCTAAGAGAGTTTATTCCAGTGTGTCAGGTCTGCCCACAAGAAAGCTCTGTCTCCTACCCAGATGACTTTAACCCTTGTGATAGAAAGTTCTATTGTGCGTCAGGAGTGGAGCTGCTGATCATAGTCTTTATCCCAAAGCTTTAGTAGGTCTTTAGATGTACTGGGCCCAGGCTTTCGACTGTTTTGAAGATAAGGCTCAAGACCTTGAACTTGACCCGATATTCTGTGGGAAACCAGTGTGGCAAGTGGAGGACAGGATTGATGTGCTTGTGATAGCCCATGTTGCTGTGGAGATGTTCTGGCCCTTACACAGGGTTGCTGACTCATGATTTTATCATGAATCTTGCAATAGCTGGTGTTTGTCTTAAAGGCCCATTTCCTGGAATCCTTATACTAAGGGAGAATCTAATAAAAGATTTCATGAACTCTCAGTTGTAGAGAAAAGTTTGAAAAGGCTCAATACACAGCAGCCAAACAAGAACTCAAAATGTATTTTAAAATAATCTACTGATTTATTAATGCCTGGCTTTGTCAATATTGCTTATGTTATTCTGGGTTGACAGACCTCAGAAAACAGTTGTCACTGAAAGGGAATCATGAGACTCACAGTAAAACTAAGGTTTCAGAGTAGCAGCCATGTTAGTCGGTATCCGCAAAAAGAAAAGGAGTACTTGTGGCACCTTAGAGACTAACAAATTTATTTGAGCATAAGCTTTCGTGAGCTGCAGCTCACTTCATCGGATGCATGTAGTGGAAAATACAGTGGGGAGATTTTATATACACAGAGAACATGAAACAATGCCACTACATGCATCCGATGAAGTGAGCTGTAGCTCACGAAAGCTTATGCTCAAATAAATCTGTTAGTCTCTAAGGTGCCACAAGTACTCCTTTTTTTTAGTAAAACTAAGGAGTACTATAGCCATCTGAACTAAAACGACTTATAAATGCATTAATACTGAAGCAATCCAAGATCTCAGAGCTATTCCCAGGCACAGGGAAAAATGTTTACTTGCTACATGGTAGTGACCTTACAAACATATTGGGAGGATTAATGTTTGTTCAGCACTCTAGGATCTATTAAGTGTTCAGTTATGGGGCATCTGTGTCAGCGGACATTTTCTCCCATTTTCTGTTGTCTTGCAGACTTACGCTCACCAGCCTCTGGACCATATTGATAGTTAGACATTAGCATGACTGCAATGAAATAAAATGGCTGGGATGAAACTGATCTACTGTTCTAATGCCAAGGGATTGAGCAGAATGTATTATATTCACTATGCAATGAATTTGCTTTTCGACAAGGAGAAAGCTCATGTAGAGAGAGTCAATTTTCATCTGCTATAACAAAAATCAATTTGCTCCACAGCAAGTATTTATGAATTCTACATTCTACTCACTTATTGGACTTGTCTGAACCTTCTTGACAAAGCAGGTATGCCGGATCTGGGGGGGGCTCACCTCGGGTCTCAAATACAGCCTCCTCCTGAGGTCTTTTTCCCCAGTTTATGAACAGATGGCAGAGGAGAGCTCATTCAGACCCTGACTTACACGTGACTGGTCAAGTACTCTCATGTGGTGGCCTCTCTAAACCATTGCCCATATCTAATGAGATGAAACGAGGCACTATGCTGGGACCAGTCCTCTTTGCTCTCTTCACAGCTGTTCTGAATTACGCAACTGACAAGCTTTATAATGGCATGTACAGAACTGGTGGGAAAGTCTTATGTCTCCAAAGGCTCATGGCAAAGACAAAAAAGTCCATGAGGAACTCATATGTGAAGTCCTTTTTGTGGATGATTGTGTTCTACTTTGTCACAATGAAAGCAACCTACAGTTTATTCTTCACAGGTTATCCGAAAAAACTGAAGAGTTTGGAATCACTATCAGCCTGGAAAAAACTGAAGTCCTCTTCCAATCAGCCCCATTAACCACTACCACGGAGCTAAACATCACCGTTCATAGTATAAAATTAAAGACCATCAATCACTTTACATACCTTAGCAGAACCATCGCAAGTGACGGTTCCCTGGATCAAGAAATATCAAACAGAATACAAAAGGCAAGCCAGGCTTTTGGAAGACTCCAGCATAGGATACTCAACCTGCATATCATCAAACTGTCAACAAAACTCAACTGAAGAAGAGCTCGGTGTCACTCGGAAGCTTGTCTCTCTCACCACCAGAAGCTGGTACAATAAAAGATATTACCTCCCCACCTTGTCTCACTAACAAAACTGATGATATACAATAAAAGCTGTGTTATCTGGCCCTGTACCAACCAGAAAGCTCTATAAACCAGCATTTCTAAGCTTCATAGAAGCCGTAACTGGCTCAACGTGGCTCCCCGGAAGCGGCGACATGTCCCTGCTACTCCTAGGCGGAGGAACAGCCACGAGGGGTTTGGAGTGCAGGAGGGATGTGGGGCATGGGGTCTGGGAGGGAGTTAGGGTTAGGGACGCGGCTCTGGGAGGGAGTTAGGGTGCAGGACGAGGCTCGGGGTGCCAGATTTGTCCTAGGCGGAGGCGCAGCAGGCAGCTCTGCCTGCTGCCTCCGCCCACAGGTGCTACCCCTGCAGTTCTCATTGGCCGCAGTTGCCAGCCAATGGGAGCTGTGCAGCCAGCGCTCAGGGTGGGGTAGGGGCAGTGCACGGAGTCCCCATGGCAGTTCCTCCACCTAGGAACAGCAGGGACAGGTCGCCGCTTGCAGGGAGCCACCCATGGTGAGCGCCCCCCAGATCCAGCACCCCATAACCCTTCCCATGCCCCAACCCCCAGCCCCACACCCAAATTCCCTCTCTCTTAGTTAACTGGCATTTTTCACTTACCGGCACCCCCCATTCTCCCAACACACTGGATAAAAAAGATTTTACTGTACAATGCCTCAGTGATTGTGTCCCTTTTATACTGGTATGAAGCATGGACAACTCACTGCAGACACATCAAGAAACTGGAAAAAGTATCACATGTGCTGTCTTCACTCTATTCTGAAGGTCGGCTGGCAAGACAAAGTTTCAAACATTAACATCCTTGAAAGATCAAAAACAATCAGCATCGAGACAATGATTAGCAATGATCAGCTTAAATGAATAGCTCATGTTACCAGAATGGGTGATGAAAGACTCTCAAAAAAGTCTTCTTCAGTAGATTGAAACATCTTTAAGCAGAATCTCAAGTCATGCGGTAAAAATACTGATAATTTCAAAGACACATCCTAAGACAGATCTGAATTGAGAACATCTTTCACTAAGATTGTAAACACTTTGAGAAAGACAGAGGCAAAAACGTGATTGAAAAAAGGGCCAAGCATCATGCCAATTCTTCAGTGACAGCTTACACCTCCCATCTGACATCTGTTCAAGACCTTGCTCCTAAAACAGCCACAAGAGAACACACATGATGCAATTGTCAGATATGACATATAACCATATAATACATATGCTGTTACCCTGAAATCAGCGCATGGGTTGCTCTTAGGTCTATCTTAATGGCAGTTTGCATCACTGCCACAACATGAAGGGAAAGCAAACAAGAGGAGCAGATAAAGGAAAAAGGTGGGAATGGCAAAGAAGATTCTTATGATGTAATGCAGATTCTCTTGACTGGATTCCCACCCCTAGAAATCAGTCAAAAAACTGACAAATGGATCACCAACATCTTCCACACAGTTCTGCACATCTGGCACAAAGATGTTCTCTTTTTTGTTCAACATCTTCATTAACGATCTAGATGATGGGATGGATTGCACCTTCAGCAAGTTCGTGGATGACACTAAGCTGTGGGGAGAGGTAGATACACTGGAGGATAGGGATAGGATCCAGAGTGACCTAGAAACATTGGAGGATTGGGCCAAAAGTAATCTGATGAGGTTCAACAAGGACAAGTGCAAAGTCCTGTACTTAGGACAGAAGAATCCCATGCACTGCTACAGGCTGAGGGACCGACTGGCTAAGCAGCAGTTCTGCAGAAAAGGACCTGGTGATTACAGTGGACGAGAAAGCTGGATATGAGTCAGCAGTGTGCCCTTGTTGCCAAGAAGACTAATGGCATATTGGGCTGCATTAATAGGAGCATTGCCAGCAGATCAAGGGAAGGGATTATTCCCCTCTATTCGGCACTGGTGAGGCCACATCTGGAGTACTGCATCCAGTTTTGGGCCCCCCACTACAGAAAGGATGAGGACAAATTGGAGAGAGTCCAGAGGAGGGCAACGAAAATGATTAGGGGGCTGGGGCACATGACTTCTGAGGAGAGGCTGAGGGAATTG
Organism: Natator depressus; assembly: GCF_965152275.1. Lineage (NCBI taxonomy): Eukaryota > Metazoa > Chordata > Testudines > Cheloniidae > Natator > Natator depressus. The sequence goes on from NC_134238.1 coordinate 23,591,264, forward strand.
GGCTTATTTTGTCTGCAAAAGAGAAGAGTGAGGGGAGATTTGATAGCAGCCTTCAACTACCTGAAGGGGGGTCCAAAGAGGAAGGAGCTAGGCTCTTCTCAGTAGTGGCAGATGACAGAACAAGAAGCAGCAGTCTTAAGTTGCAGTGGAGGAGGTCTAAGTTGTCTATTAAGAAAAACTATTTCACTAGGAGGGTGGTGAAGCATTGGAATGGGTTACCTAGGGAGGTGGTGGAATCTCCATTCTTAGAGGTTTTTAAGGCCCGGCTTGACAAAGCCCTGGCTGGGATGACTTAGTTGGGGTTGGTCCTGCTTTGAGCTAGGGGTTGGACTAGATGACCTCCTGAGGTCTCTTCCAACCCTAATCTTCTATGATTCTATGAATTTTTTAGTAACTATCTAGAGAACGATGAGCCAAACTTCTTTTGGGGAGGATCTCTCTCTTCTCCACCACACACACAGTTGTTTCACAGAGTCCATGTTCATTGATGCTAATCAGAATAATTTTCCCTTACAACAAACTCTGTGCTTGAATAAAGAGCAACTAATTTACTATCAAGCACTTTTCCTTCTGAACCTCAACCCTCTCAGTGCCACAGTAACCTCCCTGCTCTCTAGCTTGGTTGGAAGTGAATTAAACTACACTGAATTAACGCCACTTTAGTTTTGAATGTGTACACACACACACACAGGTTTAATGCAGTTTAACTAATCCACTTTAAATTCATACCTTTAGGTGAGTGTCCCCATGTAGACAAGCCCTGTGAGAGGAGGGATTAAGTGGGAACATGTCATACTGCCTTCTACATGTTATCTATTGTTGCCTCCACAACAGCTGTTGGTCTCTTTTTACCATCAGTTCAGTGGAGAAAGGAGACATGGTGGGAAGAGGCAGCAGCCCATTGGTGTTGCACATGAAGGCATCTTTTCTCAGGCTGGGAGCCATCACTAAAACTATATTGCTGTTAGGTGGGCAATTTAATGGGCATACTTCAGTGACGTTGGCCCTAGTAGCAACAGAGTTGAAAGCATCCCCTGTTATCCAATACCAAAGATTACGGATGGTGGCCCAAGATTTGTAGATCTTGCAAGAATGGGACATTGTCAACTCCCTACAAACTTTTGTTTTGCACGGAGTCTTAACGCTGCCGTACCAAACAAAAATACACAAGAGGCCTATCCTGGTTTCCAGCTCTACATATTAGGCTCCACTCACATGACCGTGGGATTCCCAGCTCACATACACGTACTCATAATACATCAATAAGAGCTAATGCAAGTATAAGTACCAGCGTAGCAACAGAGGCAGCAGCAGCACAGCTTAGCCACGCCGAGTACAAACCCACCTGAGCCCTGCGGGTACATACTCAGCACAGCTAAGCCATGTCCCTGCTGCCACCACCCCTGCTCCACTACTATCTGTACTTGCGGTAGTTCTCATCAAGCTACTGCGAGTAAATGCGTGCAAGCTGGAGATCACATGCCTGGCTCCTAGTGTAGACATAGCCATAGATTCTATGGTTATGGCTGAATGAGTAACCAAGACAGACACCCAAGTGTGTAGTATCCTACACTTCACCATTTACAGATGGCAATACAGTGTTTGCAGACATACCAGAGATTTAAAATGTTCCCCCTTTTTTTTTTGTCCTGTTTGTGTAAAGTAGAGATTGACAGGCCAATTTTGGAAGAAATAAAAGCCCCTTCAAAACTTTCATCCATTTCTTGTACTGAACCATTTTGCACTTTCTAACAATGATCTGATAAACTTATCTCATTTCCACTTTTGAACTGTGACAAGAACTGGAGGTGCCACACTCCATGAGAAAAGGTGTTCTCGTGCCATTTGCAGCTGTCACTGCTATGACAAGTATGGGTAATCATGAGCAAAAGGCTGCTCATATGAGATTTCCTGCAGTCTCAAGAGGTTTGGGAGCGTCCACATGATTTGTCCATCAAGAACAAGCTTTACCCATCACTAGCTCACTTGTCAATGGCACCATTTGGTAAATGACAAGCTGTTTATTGAGAAGAATGAATCCATCTGTCTCAAAAATCAAAGAAAAAACAATGAGATACTCTGAAACACTAAGTAGTATTTTATTCACAATGGTCCCTAAATCTCACTTCTTTCATAAAGTCTTTCTATAATAACCCAAATTCATAAATCTTTTAAAACTAGACCCAGGAGACCCAAAATATTTCAGATAAAGACAATGCAATGATTATCTGGGGCTAATTGTATTCATGTAGGAACTATGGTTTCCATACGTACACAGCATCATGTACACCTGCCTATAAGAGCTATATGAGGGCTGAATAAAGAACAATGAACACAAACACAGACTCCTATTGGTATGTGACTAGTTTATTATATATTTCTCTGTGCTAATAATAAATATCAGCACACTGTACATTAGCAAGAATAAATAAGATTATATCACTTTTTCTACCCTCAGGTATATCCATGATATAAAAATGCTATTTCAATACTAAAAACTAGATACATTATATTTCAAACACAAGCCCTCTCAGGGGAACAACTGACATAAAAGGAGTTTGATTGCCTGTTCCCCATGTTAAAAAAAGAAAGGCTGCTTAAGTAATTTTGAAGCCAAGTTAATAAATAGGAAAAAATATACTGTCCTCAATTTCCTGTTAATTTCCTTTAAATGAAATGTTGTTTTCTGTGTGGATCAATGCTGTTTGTGTAGAAGTGATAGTCCAAACAGGTCTTCCGCTTAAAGGTATATGCTGATGGCTCACACAGCTCCCATAACACATTCGTTAATTAATGTAATATACTGTGGGATCTGTATAGTATATAAGTCACGAAAGGTAACAATCTGCACTGAATAGAAGAAAGCTTTAATTATTCTTCAACTTAAGAGCTTTAGTTTGTTACCTTTTTGTAGTCAGCACTGAGAAAATTTCCTTTGCTATTATATGAGTTATATATAGTGTTCTTGAAAGTTTGTTATTTCCTACCCTTTGTTGTCTTCTGAATCATGAACATAAAAGCAATGTAATAAATGAAGGTGAAGAAACTTAATCTAGAAGCCCAGCAGAGGTCAAATTGACAAGTGAAACTTCATTGCAAGAAAACATGTGGTCTGCTGCCTGTACCACACAGTTTGGATGACAGGATGATGAACTCTGCTATCTGAACTGAAACGCATTCACACTGGAGGTGCCCTATTTGTGTTCATTGCCAAACACCTGTCTCCATCTTTTCCCAAGAAAAAGTGATACTGTAGTACAACTGGCATTATTTAACTCAAGCGTCTTTGTGAAAAACTACCGCATGTACCTGGAAGAGAGCTGGCTGGGAAAAGGTTACTGCCTTCTACTCCTCTCCTACCCCACCCAAGGAATTTTGGAAATTATTTGACTTTTCAGCAAAAAAAATTGAAAACTGAAGTCGAGCTGGGGAGCCCAGCACATAGAGGAGAATGGAAGCATGAGCTACCAAAACGACAACTGCCAAGAGACACTGCTGTGGCATATCTGAATCAATGTTTTTGGCTGACGTTTTTCACGTGTTTAGTTTTTGACAATAAAAAGGACAAAATGAAAAACCAGAACACAACCCCAAGGATTTTCCATGGAGAGCAGAGACGTTTCATGAAAAATTTCACTTAGTCAAAGACCCAATTTTCCAGCGAAAGAACTTTCACAGAAGATTTTTGACTGGCCCAAAATGGGAACCTGAAGTAAACTTTTCCCTACTGGGAAAAAGGAGTGGGGAGAACAACAACTAGGTCCCGTCCAGCTGTCGTATCAACATGCCAATAACTACACTCAACTCTGTTTCTTCTTTTCATCAAGCCTGGACAGAACAGCTTCTCTTCTCTTCCAGAGCCTGGCAGAGATAGGCAGAGAGTGCCTGGATGAAAGTTAAGTGGTTTACATTAACTCCAGTTAAGACTGATCAAAACAATTATAATCCAGTTTATCTGCATTAAAATAAACTATGAGAAAATGGAAGGGGAAAACAAAGACAGGGTAAGTCCCATTCTCACTGATGCCCAAGCAATGCACAGCTGTTACACACATTAATATTCATGGCCAACATCATTTGGATATCATCTGTCCTAACCCACCAAGAAACTTTCTGATGGGCTTCCCAAAGCGTTGAAAGCAAATGTTTTTTTTAAATCCTCACGCTGAAGAAGTTCATTTAAAAAAAAAAAGACCTTTGTTCACTCTCTAAGCCATGGCTTCCTCTTTTATTAACTTTCACATATCTGTCTAGCAACAATGCCATCATCCTTTAAATGCACTGGATATTACTGTTCCATTGTGGGAGCTGTTCCACATAATAGTCACTTATCCATGTGGTTATGATTGCCCTACAAGCCATTGCTTGAAGATCTGTATCAGTCTCACAAAACATATTGCCTTATTGCTTGTCCTCATGGTATACAATTATCGGTGGATGAAGCCATCCACAAAAAAAGGTAGATAATTGTCATTTGGCCATGTATCTGCTTGGAGCCACATTAATTTCTGCATGGACTTCCGCTTGGAAAGCCACAGGATTTAAGGGGTTCATGCCATACAGAACAGCTGCTTCTTCAGCCACCACACATCTTTGACCACACACAGCCGCAGTTGTGTGCTGTTCATGGTGTCACATATCCATAGCTCCTCCCCTCCACTTTCCTCATTTCCTCTCCACACTGTCCAAAAGCTGTTAATCCTTCTTCACTTGAGCCAGAACTATCAGCCATTCATGGGTATGACCACAATCAGCCCTTGTTTCATCTAATAATCTCTTTACCACTGCACAGCTACCATGAGCCTAGTTTTTAGATTCATTAACACTCCCCAGCATGTAGAACAGAGCCTTCTTTGCATTGTTTGGTGTTTCTCCCTTACAATAATTGCTACTATTCTGCCATCCTCAGAGGATTTTCTCTTCTTCCTCCCCTCCCACCAGTTCACATAGTTTGTGGGTCAGAAGATCTGGAACTGTTGATACCAATTAGCTCCACAAAAAATGCAGACCCCTTTTACAGATGAGGGATATTTGCTTTTATTAAAGTACTGAGTGCAAAATTCTTGCAAACTTCACATACATTTGAAATTCCAAAATAACTTAGCAATAATAGTTCTGAAAACAAAAATTGTTTAGTTCCCCTCCAAAACACTCAGGTTGGAAAAGTAGAAGAGTACAGCAGCTGCTCCATTCTAGGAAAATCCTCTCAAAATACCCAGTTTCTCTCTTTTGATTAGGACGGCTCCAAGAAGCCTGTAAACTGAGGGGACTACTTGTCCAAATGATTTGTTTCTCATTAATTCCAAAACTGTCGCTTATGCAAATGGAATAAATGTAATAAAAATGGTTCTGTACTTAGACTCATAGACTTTGAGGCCGGAAGGAACTATCATGATCATCTACTCTGACCTCCTGCATATTGCAGGCCACAGAGCCTTACCACCCACTCCTGAAGTAGGCCCATAACATCTGTCCGAGTTACTGATGTCCTCAAACTTTGATTTAAAGACTTCAAATTACAGAGAATCCACCATTTACTCTAATTCAAACCAGCAAGTGACCCACAGAGGAAAGCAAAAAAAAAACCCAGACTCTCTGCCAATCTGACTTGAGGGAAAATTCCTTCCCAATCCCAAATATGGCAATCAGTTCAACTCTGAACACGCGGGTGAAGCCCACCAGCCAAACACCTGAGAAAGAATTCTCTGTAGTAACTCAGAACCCTCCCCAGCCATTGGAGATATTTGCTTATAGCATTCACAGATGGGCCATCTGCCATTGTATGCAACCTCATCGTACCATCCCCTCTATAAGTTATCAAGCACAGTCTTGAAACAAATTAGGTTTTTTTTTACCTCCACTGCTCCCCTTTGAAGGCTGCTCCAGAACTTTACTCCTGTGACGGTTAGAAACCTTTGTCTAATTTCCAGCCTAAACTTGTTGATGGCCAGTTTATATCCATTTGTTCTTGTGTCCACACTAGTTCTTAACTTAAATAATTCCTCTTCATCCTCCATGTTTATCCCTCTGATGTATTTATACAGACTAATCATATCTCCCCTCAGTCTTCATTTGGTTAGGCTAAACAAGCCAAGCTCCTTAAGTTTCCTCTCATAAGGCAGGTTCTCCATTCTGCTGATCGCCGTACTAGCCCTTCTCTGCACCTGTTCAGTTTGAATTCATCTTTCTTAAACATGGGGGACCAGAACTGCACACAGTATTCCAGATGAGGTCACACCAGTGTCTTGTACAATGGTAATAACACTTGTCTATCTTTACTGGAAATATCTCACCTAACGAATCCTAGGATTGCATTTGCTTTTTTCACAGCCACATCACATTGGTGGCTCACAGTCAACCTATGATAGACCAATACACTCTTTTTTCCTCTGTTGTGTCCAACTGATAAGTCCCCAGTTTGTAGCAAAAATTCTTCTTGTTAGACCCTAAATGCATAACCTTGCAAATTACACTATTATATTTCATCCCATTTCTATTACTTCCGTTTTCAAGGTTGTCCAAATCTTCTTGTAGGAGGGCTAGTCCTCCTACACCAATGCAGCTGTGTCTCTGTAGCGCATCTGTTGAAGACACTCTATGCCCTCAAGTTTACAGATTCATTTAAAAGCCTTGCTATTGGCCTTGCAATTTCATGTGCCATTCCCTTTAATATTCTTACTTGCTGTAATGTGGCACGACTCACCAAACTGGCACCTCCTGCTGCCTGTCTTGGAGATTAGCTCTGCAGGTCAGTATACCCTCTCCCGATGGTGTCTCACCTGCTGACACTTCTGCTCCTGGACCCACATCACTCCAAGAATCACAGTGTCCTCTCTGTGACACAGCCGGAGGTGAGTTCTGCAGTCCAACTGTCCTGCCACTTCCCCAATGGCATCTGCAGCCAGTTGTCCAGCCACTTCCCTGTGGCCCCAGCACCCTCTTTGCCTTTGCCTCAGGGCCTTAGCCTGCAAATCCCAGCAGCCAACCAGGAGCTCTCTCTAGCTCCCCCTGGTCCCTGCTAGCAGCACTGCTTTGTCCAGGGTGCTAGCTTTCATCTGCCTGCCAGGCACCCAGTTCTCCCTCCTGGAGCTCCAGGGAATAACTGAACCTGCTCTACCCTGCAGCTCTTCTTATATGGGCCTACCAGGCCCTGCTTGGCTGCTCCTCCCAGCCCCTCTCTAATTGGCTGCCTCCTGCGGAGCCTTCCTAAGGCTCTATTAACCCCTTAGAGGTCAGTCTGGGGCCAACGCCCCATCACACTTGCCTGTGTGAGAAATTCCTTGAAAGACCATTAATAACCTGAGGAATTCTAGAGCTTTGAATTGGGAGACAAACTGTTGCAGTTTGCAAAGTAGATCAAGTTTTGACTCTAAAAGCAACTCTAAAAATGAATACCATACTGAACAGATCAGAGTAAATGTCAGTAAGATAGTAAGTCCTTTCCCCAAAGAGTTTACTGTAAGAAGGCACATGTGAAATAAAAATAAAACAGAACACACACTGAATGGAGTGTGGGTTTTTAATCCTAGAGATGAGAGTGTACTAGGAATACTTTAAATTATTGTTCACTCATATTCTAAAACCAACCTCTGGTCAGTATTCATGTCTTTGTGAATATTCAAGACCTCAAATATTTATGACTACTCAGTAAAAGCAAGAATCAATTTCTTATTGTATATTTGATTGAAGAAGTCACAATACACCCTGTTTGGGTTTACTACATATGTAACAGGCTACTCATTGGAGACAGGTTTGTGAATTTTGAGAACTGTTTGGAGAACGAGAAAAAAAGGGCAACATTCGTAAAATGAATGATTTATTGTAAATTAGTCACTCACACCTATTTTATACAAGAATACTCTATCTACCAGGGCTATAGGAAAGTCTGAGATACATTATCAGTGGGATTTTCTTGACAGAGTTTACCTTCTGTAGCAGAGACTTATACAGCTTGGCTTTAGGCCCATCCATTGGCTCACCTAGCCTAAGGGGAATTTCTCTGCTTCTCCTCAGATGGTCAACCACCAGCTCCCATTGCAGTTCGGTCACTGGGGTGACTTAGCACTCCAGTAAAGTCACAAGAATTCACTCCTTCCAGAGTTACATCAAAGTCCAAAGGAAAACACCAAAGTCAGTCCTCTGCCCTGGACCCTTGCCAGGCAGAGCCCTTCATCTAAGGGTCTGTCCCCATCCCCAACATTCTTTAGTCTTTTTGTTGACTCCAACTTCCAGTCCTCCTAGACCTCCTAGACCTGTCTTTCTTTCCTGGCACCCCTTCCTATGGGATCAGCCTGGCCCCTTGCTAGCCCTCTGCTCATTAATAAGCCCTCTGCTTATCTCCAGGTCCAACCACAGGCTGCTCTTACATCTTCCAGAAGGCCACTGTGATTCCTAATCACATGCTCGCCCTTGTCACATGGCCCCTTACACAACTTCCCTTCACCCGGAGAGGCATGTTAGAGAGCACAGGTGAGAGTGAGCCCCAGCCCCCTGAACGGGCCATCCTGCAACACCCTTATTTCCTGCTTTCTGTATAACTGCACTTTCTGAGTGTAGCAACAGAGTTTAAAATGAAAGAGAGTGCAGGGAATCACCACTCCCTCTCTATAGGCAGAGAGCACATTCCACTCCTCCCCCTGGATCAGGGAAGCACAGCTGCTGCAGAGTTCCCTCTCCTTACTGGCTTAAAAGACAATGACCCACAATGGGTCTGAGCAAAAGGAGAAGTTGGTGCCTGGTTGAGGAGTTTCTAGGGCTCCCAGAGGCAGCAGCTGCCCTCATGACAGAAGGGGTTCCCCATCTGAGAGTCCCTCATCCACCCTCTCTCTAAAGGAAGACCTGTCCCCCTTCCTCCCCACTTGGAAGAGCGCAGCAAAGGGAGATCATCAGACCCTGAGCTTCTTCACTCTGCAAAAGCTTGATCAGCTCTAACATGCAAGAAGGATTTGAGAGGCAGGGCTGATCTAGACTGGACTACACAGATCCATCAGTTGACCCCTGACAACCTCACCCCAACAACACACACAGGTAGAGAGGAGTAGACAGAATTGCAGGATCTGCTTTAGGCTTCAGTGGTAGTTTTTGAGCCAGTGTACTGCAACTGTCCAGTCTGGGGGCAAGATTTCTTTCCTCCTTCCTCTCAACCTCTCAAGTCCCTGGTGGTGCATAGGGAATGAGACTTGCCCACTACTGAAGATCACCACTTTGAAGGGGGTGTGCCATTGCCTACCATAACTTGCCACATCAAGATGGTCTTCCATCCAGCCCTAGCACTAATTACCTCAGTCTGTTATTAGTTTACCATGCTCCCAACTTTTTTGCACAAGAGATCTTCCTAGCTCTTGCTACGTCCTGAAGGCTAATGATGGGGTAAATGGTGATTCCAGTAAAAAAACATCCATCATAGCTTGTCATCACTGTGCCAGTGACAGTTTCTGCTCAGCGCAAACAAGAAAAATGATGGCTTCTGCTTAGTAATTGTAGATTGCAAGATACTTTACTTGATTCCCCTGGTGCTGCAAACAAACAGCTCTATTCCTTCTGCATTACGTGGCATGCTGACAAAGCCATGCTGGAATTGCCGCTTGCTGCATTGTTGCACTGGGGAGGAATGAAGGAGGAGGCAAGTGGTAAAAAAAAAATAAGTGAGCAAATAACTTACTAAACTGGAGAATGCATTCCCCAGCTGAGGCCAACTGCAGAGTGTTAAGATATAAACCAAAGAGTGTAACGCAAACTGTACAATATACAACACATCTTATTTTGTACTGTTTGCCAAAGGATATCTTTAAAAAAGGATTGAGGATAAAATATGAATAGGGGAAATGAGAGAAAAAATAAAATTGCAAGAGACGGAATAAAATGTAGTAACAAAATTTTGAGAACAAAGAAAAAGATGACAGGACATAAAACTGTAAGCTCTTTGGGGCATGGACTGTCTTCATTATAGAGTGTACAGCTCCTAGCGTGATGGCACTCAAGGCACTAACACAATACAAATAATAAACAACAAGACAGACAGGTTTTAGGTAAACTTCTGCTTGTCTCAGGCAAATAAAATGTCACTCATTTTATTTTCCCCTTCATTATTCCCCTCATGGTAAGGGTGGATTAATAGATTTTGGGCTTTGCTGACACAATCTCATAACAATTGTGCAAAGCTATCTTAAACTACAAAATACGGATCCAAATCACAAACACCCCAAAGATCAGGTCTTTTCAAATCCAGCATGTATCCAATGATTTTAGTTTATTGTTCATTTATGGTCTGATTTTATAATTAACTAACATGTTATGTCATGTACAATCATTATATGTTAAATAGGGTTAAATTGTAGGATTATAGAAGTATAAGATTGATTAATAGTTAGAAAGGATAATTATGTATTAGGTATCTAAGTGAAATACAAGACCTACAGGTTGAGGCCTATAAGACGTTAGCTTAGCCGTACTAGACCACAGAGTTAAGAAATGCTTGACATAAGTAAGTAACTGAAGAATGACCTTATGCCACAAGATTATGGGAAAAGATGTACCCCTGGGTGATATTGCAAAAAATTAACGGTAAGAGTAATTTTTTGCTTACAAGATACCCAGTAGTTACATTTTTCTAACACATGCCCTAACCTCAGGGTGGCGCTATGTGCATAAATGTTAATGAGATATAGTCAGAATCACATTATAAAAAGAGGGTGCCCAGATTAGGAAAATTGAGCTCCCTATGGGAAACTCCAGCAGGAACCATTGCTCTATTGATAATCAATCCATGAGAGACCCATCAGATCCTAACACTATCTAGGAGGATGTGAGTATAACTATATTTGTAACTTGTGCATAGGTCTGTATAAAATTTCTATATGCTTGGGTAATCATAACTTTAACAAAACTTGTAAAACAGACTAAACCTTGTATTTGGGAAATGTGCATGTGGTCACTACCTTTGGATTTTTATGTGCGCCTAGAGACTAAATCTGAAACAAGTAGCAGATGTGACTTTCACTCTGTTAAGCTTGAAACTGTAGCCACTGTAGAGCCAAACCAACACTACAAAATTCACTTTAAATAAAATAAAAGGCTACGAGCATCTGGGTTTGAGTCACTTTAAAGATATAGACTGCTTGAAAAGTCTGGATCTAGCTCTGGCCATGGATTTCAAACACCCACAAAGTTTGGAATGCTTGGATCGAGGATTTTGGTTCTGATCCATTTCTATTGTTTTAGGAGCTGTGAGAAACTTTATTACACGTCCTGTAAAGATGCCAAACTCATCTGGATTTGTGTATGCCAAGGGGCACCAAAATGATGAGAAACCTCTCAACTGAGCCTGAGATGATTTATGCTTTTGCATCAAAGTCACAAAAAACTCAGTCCGTTCAAACTTAAGCCTCACCTCAAAGTTTTGAGGGAGTGAATACAGATGAACTGAAACAAACGAAAGGATAGCACAAACACCATGAACTAAATAACTTCCCTTGCTAAGATTAACATAATAGCCCTACCATTAATCATTATTCCAAACCCTTTCTGCTAGGCTACAAGCTGATCTGCTGAAATACTGAGTTCCTCCTGTGAGGTGCTGAATGCCTTCAGTTCCTATTGAATTGAATGGGAGCTCAAAGCACAGGACACCTTGTAGAATTAGGCCCAGAGTAAATTTAATTCTTCTTGAGTCACCAGCCACACAACAGAAGATTAGATCATGTGGGCGTACTGGCCTGCTGGGCAAGAATGACAAGTGCTGCTTATCAACCATGAACTCCAATTATATAGAGAGAAGAACAACATCTCTGATTCAATGATTTTCCTACAGTATACATCATTGTCTTGGTGAGAAAATAATACAGTGTGCTGAATGCAACATAGGGCAAGCACAAGAGACATCCTGTTCACTTAAATTCTGCCACTACGTGGGCACTTGTGGTAGAGGAATTTTTCTCAATGGCTAATCTATAAAACTTCAGGACAAGTTTGTGCTGTCGTTGTGCATAATATCTCTCACACATGCATACACTTCCCCCACCCACCCCATGAAGTCCTGGCTATCCAAAACAATAGGGTATTTATTTGCAAAATTATGTCATTTTGGGTGGGTGGGGAGATGCATTTTTCCTTAACATGATGACACATTTTCCTTCGGTTGAAGGAACGTGGCTGTCTTTTCTCCTCCCTCAAGAAAAATCGAGTTTTGCCTTCACAAGTGGTATGTTTTTTTTTTAATTGCTGAGCCTGATTTTCAGAGGCACTGAGCTACTGCAGGTCACACTGACTTCAAATGGAGTTATCAGTGCTCAGCACTTCTGAAAATCAGACCCATTGTCTTTCCAGGAGACATGTTGCTCTTCATGAGAAATAGATTCCAGGGGCAGGGGTGAACATACACAAAAGTACAGACTTCTGCCTTTGAGCAGCTAAGGGACTATTCTCAGATAAAAGCTGCCTTTATGAAGACATGATGGTGCTTTGTAGGAAAATATTAGTGGATTTAATGGAAGACGAGCTTACCTAAGGCCCAATGCTACAAGGTGCTAAGCATCCTCAACTCCCATTGAACAAGATTCTCACTAGACTTGGAGTAGTGAAACAAAATCACAGATCAGGGAAATTAAAAGGCCTAATCTTGCAACCCTTTATCACAGGAATAGTGCCACTGAAGTCAACGGCAACTAATTACATGTGGGAAGAGGAGTGGTTAGGAGCCATCATGCCGGCTCAAAACCATGTATGATCCCCATCCAGGGGGCAGATCCACGTGACCAGCTATGTCAGCTTTAGGGCCACCTGACACCAGTGATGGGGAAACATTGCTTTTTGGGGCAGGGAATATGCTTGGTTCTGTTTATACAGCACCTAGCAAAACAGAGCCCTGATTCATAACTTATATGCCCCTATGAGCTACTGTAAGACACATAATAATACAGACTTGGTCAGAATGCTATGGATGCCCCCTTATAATGAAGAGAAAAATAAAAGGCTATACATACTAGATGAGATCATCCCTGGTGTAACTTCATTGACTTAAACAGAATTTAATATGGACTGTTATGTTCACAACATACCCACAAGGAAGTTAGATAAAAACAGAGAATACTCTTGCTGGATGGCACCAATGTACACCTTCATTTCTTAGAATCCAGAACCCTAACACACAAGAACCAAAAAAGAGAAAGAGAGGAAGCAGGCTGATGCCTAAGACAGAGGCACAACTCACCCTACCTGATTCCTGGCTGACTTTTTGCAGACCGACTGTTGAAGACCCAGATCTCATACTCCACTACATGGCCCCCTAATCGGCAAGCAGGACCAGGAAACACCTTATACTTAAAGTGATAGCTTGTAATTTTAATACAGTTTTTAATACACCACAGGGACAAATTTAACCACTTATGTCCTAACAAGCCTTGTGTGTGGTCAGAGTGAAGAATTTGCAAAGAAAACTAATTGGTGAATACTTATGAAAGCATTAGCAAAAATCAGGATGGATTCACCAGTGTTTCACAATTCCTCCCCCGCTAAAAGGGATACATTCACAACAAACATTATTTGCAATAAATAATTCATACAGTGCTAGTTATTGTTAAATGCTCAGAGGTTTAACTAAGAAATCAAAGTTTGGGAACTTTAAAATTTTGCAGCGGAAACCCTTCGAGATGGGAGGAGAAAGTGTGACATTGACAGTTGCATATTCTTTTTTAAAAAAGACTCCATCAAAGGAATACACTGCACCATGACAGAGCCAAATGTTGCCTTTAACTTTTCATTTTTAACTACGCTGTAACGTTATTGAACTGTATCCAACTTTTATTTGCCTTAGATCTGGTGATGACCTTAAAAGAAGCCCACAGATCCAAGATGGCATCACACCTTACAGAACCTAGGTATCTAATTAACCAATGGGCAATACCACTATCACACTCTACAACTACGCAATGCAGGGCCAGAGTTCACATTAGGCACAGTAGGCACGTGCCTCGAGGTGCCGGCGTTCTAGGGGCATCTCAAAATTCAAATGTTGCTGCTCCCGGGTTCCACCAGGGGGCAGGGCCAGCTGAGGGGGAGACGGCCCCACAGAGCCCTGCTGGAGCACTCCTTGCTCAGCCCAGTGGACAGTCACCTCCCAGCAGGGCCGGTGAGTGCAGCCAGGGGGCAGGGCATAGGAGAGTGGGTTTGTGGGGGGCTGTGGACAGTGAGGAGTGGGAGGTGCTGGGCAATGGGGGAGGTCTGTGTGTGTTGGGGCACTGGGCAGTGGGGGTCTGTGTGGGGCACTGGGTAAGATTGCACAGGAGGTCTGTAGCAAGACTGGGAACAGAACCTAGGTCTCCTGACTAGAGCTGGTCAGGCAATGAGGTTTTTTTTTCCCTGTGAAAAAAATGTGATGTAAATGAAAACTTTTCATTTTCATCTTTTTTTTTTTTTGCAAAAACCAAAATGTTTTGGTTTTTGACAGCCAAAAGTGGATTTTTTTTTTGTTTAAAACCCAAAAATTTTCAGTCATTGAAAACTGAAATAGTTTTGATTTTTGGTGTTTCAACAAAATTATAAAAAATTTTGAAAAAAAAGGGGGGAAATTTGGGCAGAAGTTTCCATTTAATCAAAAAGCCATTGTTTGTCCAAAAAAGTTTCAATGGAAAATTTTCAACTATATCTACTTCCAATCTACATAACCACAGCACCTTCCTTCATCCCTCCTAGTATTACTGAAAAGAGGGGAAAACACTGAATCAAATTTATCCCTGCTGTAATTTCATTGACTTAAATAGATTTATTTGTAATAGGGACACATCTGACAACCTGTGTGCTACGTGCAGATTCAAACTGCAGTGAACAAGCCCCTCTAGACTCATATAGAAAATACATGTTTTGGCCACTTGTCTTCCTTTTGTATTACATTATTATGTGTGTGCTCTTACTTTGGGACTTCTACTCACAGGCGTTAAAATTGCCTGACAATTTTTTCTGTAAGAACATTGTGACATTTGGGAAAAAAGTAAAGAACTTGGATGAAGGGCACATTAGTAGTAGATTCCGTCCTCCAAAATAATCATTTCCTTTAAAATACAAAGGATCTTTAGTTTTTCCTTTTAAAATATACCCACTCCTGTCATCACTCCAACAGCACAACAGAGCCAAATCTTCCTGAGGCAGCATCAGAACAGCTGACATTTTCTGGTGATGGCAGGTCCAATTTCTAAGCCTATCCTTTGCCTTTGCATTTTGTTATGGGACCAACTTCCAAACTGTGAAAAAGCTGAGTTGCTTTTGATTTGATTGATTTTAGTTCAATGCTGCCTTTAAGCATTTTTGGATTAAGAAGCACTCAGAAATACTTGTGAACATAAGATATGTTTACATAGTAGCTAGGTCACCTTCTTGCTGGCTGTGAGTTGTTGGAGGATTGTTCCTAAAACTCTGCCCCAAACTTCACCAATTATTTTCCAAAACCTTCAGCAAGTGGGAAGGTTTATTTGACTATGACGACGCCAAATGACGACATTTGTGAGGCAACAAGGGTGACGTGGAATTACCATTGGGTCCCACACCTTAAATATTTGTGTAATTCTTGGTCTTGGCCACACAGGAATCAGAGTTGATTTCCCAGAACTAGAGATACAAATTAGGTCTTGGAATAAAGGACAGAGTCAGCCCCTTAAAAATCAGGGATACAAGGGTTGAGCTACGACAAATGATCGACAGAGAGAATATAATTCAGAACAGAACTCTTAAAAACTGGCAAATTCTACATTAATTGTTGAAATTCAACATGTGTCATTTTAGACTAACACCTGTGAGCCTTGTTTGCCTCTTTCTATTGGAAGTTTATAAATATGGATTAGCAGTCATGCATGTAACATTTAACTCAAACTGTACTTCGTGAGAGGAGTTTGCTCTAAAACATCTGTAGAATACCTCACACACACACGCACACACACACACACACGCACACACACACCTTCAACACGGATAACAATTAATAATCCCATTGCAGGCTTGTTTGTAGAATTGCATAAACTTGTATGAAGTTAATAAGGTATATTCAAGTTTTAAATGCAGATTGTTTTTCTTTCCTAAGGTCCATATCCTGCAAACACTTAAGTCCAATCATAACTTCACTTCAGTGGGACTAGTCACATGACCAAAGTTATACACCTACTTAAGTGTTTGCAGGATCGGAACCTAAATATGATATTTTACATCAGGGATCGGCAACCTTTGGCACACAGCCTGTCAGGGAAATCCGCTGGTGGCCCGGGACGGTTTGTTTACCTGCAGCATCCGCAGGTTCGGCCGATCGCAGCTCCCACTGACCGCAGTTCGACGTTCCAGGCCAATGAGGGCTATGGGAAGCGGCGTGGGCCGAGGGATGTGCTGGCTGCCGCTTCCCGCAGCCCCCATTGGCCTGGAACAGCAAATCGCGGCCAGTGGGAGCTGAGATCAGCCAAACCTGCAGATGTTGCAGGTAAACAAACCATCACGGCCCTCCAGCGGATTTCCCTGCTGGGCCACGTGCCAAAGGCTGCCGATCCCTGTTTTACATACTTTTATAAAGTCATACTGTATGAAATATTCTAGATTAAAGCCTTTCCCCATATCACATTCAAGTTATTTTAATTAACAAATTAGAAAATGTAAGAAAGGAAAATTCTTTCCATTAACACCTCCTGCCAGGAAAATCCATTCCATTCACCTCTTCCTATAATGACAGTCCCTCTTACAATGTTATTTTCTCCAAATATATCATTATTCACATTCTTGTAGCACGCACACTATGCTAAGCACAGACCATATCCACAGGGGAAAAAGAACAAGCAGAAGACGAAAGTATGAGAGAGAGAATTTTAAAGAAAAAAACATTAGGCAGGCATGTAAAAAACAATAGAATACTTAGTTTGGAGGGAGAAAAAATGATCAGAAAAAAAATCCCAAAAGTATATAGAAGAAAAAGTTGAAGTGCAGAAAGCTGTCTGAAAAATTCTGAAGAATTTTCTCTCAGGTCTTGTCAAAATTTTGACATTTTCTTACTGTCCCTACGAATGAATATGAAGTTGTAAGCATGTGCAGAGAGGAACTAGTTCCTTTCAAATTGAGAGTTTTAGAATAAATGTTGTTGGGGTGCTGCTGTGCATTTCTACTATAACAATACTGTTTATTGGTTTGGTAATCAGCTTTGCAGCATGGATACTTTGGCATAGTGTGTAACAGATGAAGCAAGCCAGAGCTGACCTGCTTTGCTTTCAGTAACAAATAGCATGCCATTAGGGGCCATGTTTCTATACTTCTGTATGCACAGGGAGATTCCCCGAATTCTGAGATCAGCCAATTCCTGCAAGTAAATATTTACCACAAAGTCCAAGAACAAATATACTGGATGAACTTTTGCTAGCTCCCTGCAGACAAGAATGCATCTGTACTATTTTAAACATTTTGTTAAATTAAGCTAAGGTGTGGAAGGCTTTAGAGTCAGAATAGATTAAGCAACCATTATTTGAACTTATAATTATTGTAAGACACCAAAAATATCACAGACATTTTTAGCTTTAATAAGTTATTTTAGGGAGTAAAAAACTGAAGAAACTTCTGCCCAAACAATCATGAATTCTATTTTTCTGTATACAACACCGAAAAATCAGTCAAAAGCTGTGTATATTCTTGGTGTATACTTTCCTGTTCTATCCATACAGCAATGATTTACCCACCCTGCTGTCTGAAATCAGGCTCTTGCTTTAATTAATAGGGGTATGATCCCCCTTTCCAGACTTTTCTGCCTGATTCTGAAGGCGTAAACCATCAATGCACATGAACCCCTGCATCTGCACAGATGAGCAATGAAAGGGGCAGGGATCCAAGCGTGCAAGCAGTTTCCAGAAATGGGGCCAAAATGTAACTGACACAAGCACAAGAATTTGATCTTATTTCCTGTCTACAAAACCAAGAACATAACATTAGATAAGAAAATATCGTGGCTGTTATTTTCGCTCTCTTATTGTTTGGTGCAGAGTTCATTGGAATGTTTCTACTTTTGTTTTTTAAAAGCTGAAATCCAAGAGGTGAAATGTCACCAAGACAGAGAGGAAATCTTGATAATATGCTGTACAAATAGCAATGGTTGAGAACATGACAATAGCTCTGATTCTGCTTTCGCTGACCTAAGCCAAAATCCACTAATGCTTGCATTTGTTCAGGCCAACTTCCACAGAGACTTATTTGCCTGTAAATTAGATGAGATCCCAAGAAACAACAGAAAAGCCCTGCTTTGGATAGATAAGAGGAACTACAAAGGGGTGCCCTACTGGAAGAGACTGAAATCATACTTAAGGCATTTTGGATTTGGTGTTTTTTGGCGGGGAGGAGAGAGGGAAGAGATTGAGATAGGAGGACACCATATATAGAGCTGGTGGGAAAATGGATCCCCCCCCCCCCCATCCCTCAACACACATACACACAGAATTTTCTACAGGAAAAATCTCTCTTAAAACTTTAGCCAAAAAAAATTTATTCCCTATGGAAAATTTCTAAATGAAACGACAAAAACTGTTATTTCATTTTGAAGATACATTTCGAAATGAAAACACTTTTTGTGTGGACTTCAAATGACGTTTTGTTGTGTTTTTTAAATAAATATTTCTTTTAAAACAACTTTTAGGTCCCCTAACTGCCCTTTTAGCCTCCCCCCCTTTTTTTTCTCTTGGAAAAAGAGGGAAAAGTTAAAAGAAGTGTGGCAGAATGGGAAAACCTCACTTTCTTTACCTTTTGCTTGTTTGTGGTAATTGTAAAAGGTGTGAAAAGTGGGGTTTTTCCCACTTTCTGACTGTTGTCTAAATTTTGCCAGCTGGAACACAGTGTATTGGAAAGTAGAGGTAAAAAACTGTTTTTAAACAAAAACTAATTTTGGGGAGCAGTGAGGTATGAAATTTTTAAAATGAAAAGTTTCAATAACTGAAAAAAATTTCCCACAAAAATTCATTTTCAATTAAACTCTATTTTCTGACGGAAAACTTTTTGTCGGCAACATTTTAACCAGCTGTACCGAGGAGCTATATAAATTTGGATTTAGGTTGTGAGGAAAATGAAAACCATGGAGTAAAATAAGAATCACGTTCCTGAAGTGCAAAGAGACAACCAAACAGAAAAAGATGGTAAATAATATCACTGCTTACCTCTTATGTCAATCAACTGAATAAAATAAATTAAAATCAATAATGATAAAAGAGTATATTCTTCTCTAAAGCTTATCAAATCTCCTAGGACTATCACTGTGTATTTAACCTGAGGGTTTCTACTATTTGTAGGAAAGAGATCAAACATCTCAAATTATCTAAAACAAAATTAAATTTAAAAACCGCTTAGGCTAATATCATTGTATTAAAATGACAAAGCTTCATACTACTCTATTTATATTGCTAATGCTGAAGGAATATATTTATTTCAAATTATCTTTGATACAATGTTAAACTGAGGACTTTAGCTAAGGATGTCCATTCTCCAAAAAAAGAGATAATGACACCATGAGATTCCACTAAAGTAAATGGAGTTACTCAGGTGCAACTGAGTAGAATTTAGCTTGGAATGATTTCCTCTGAGTAATCAGTAGTGTGGAACAGATTCAGAGCAATGTGGGTGGGAGTCCCTTCTCCTCCAGTGCAAGTTGGATTAGTGGAAATTCCACAGATGTGTATCAAAAAGAGACAACAGGTGGGCTGGGCAGAGCATGGGAGAGATCTGAAACTCATTGGCGTTTGGATGCCGAAAGGCTGGTCTACACCGGAAACTTACATCATAGTACACCTCTCCGGAGTATGAAAAATCCACACCCCTGAGCGACATAGCTATACCGACTTAATCCCCAGTATAGACAGCGTAGGCCAATGGAAGAATTCTTCCCTCGACTTACCTGCCGCCTCTCAGGGTGGTGGCTTACTGACACCCACAGGAGAACCTCTACCGTTGGTGTAGGTAGTGTCTACAGTGAAGCACTACAGCAGCACAGCTGTTCTGCTTTGTGCCTTTGAAAATCTCCCTTCAGAGCTCCTTTAACCCTGGTCTACACTAGAATATTAGGTCAGTTTAACTATGTTGGTCAGGGGTGTGAAAAAATCCACAACCCAGAGCAGCATAGTTAAACCAGCCCAAGTCCCCATGTAGACAGCACTAGGCTGACAAAATAATTCTTCTGTTGACCTAGCTACTACCTCTCAGGGAGGTGGATTACCTATGCCCATGGGAGAAGTGCTGCATTGGTGCAGCTTTGCTGCCGTAGCATTTTCAGTGTGGACAAGCCCTTAGTGTTTTGGACTTAATTAACTGAATGCTGAGTAGGAAAAGACAGGTGGATTCTTAAATGACAGGGTGTTGGTTCCATAACATTTCCTAATTTGCATTTTGGGTTATTTGTTTACATTTTCCCTTTATAATATTTGGATTATAACATACAACAAAAACAGAAATAAAGCACTGCCTGCCTTATGGCCAGGAAAAGTTACATGCACCAAACTATATTTCTAAGCTTCAAACTGGCCAACAGAACAGAATTATCAGCCTTAACATTTGTAAACGAGTGTTTGACACTACTGAATTTCTCCTTTTTGGGTTGCAAATTCACAACAGTGAAGGCTCATTGTGATTAAAATGTCATGTATATCACATTTCTGTTCTGCCTGAAAGCCAGCCCATCAATGGAAGTGACTGGGTTTGCTTTATTTCAGCGGGCTATGGAGTTAAAATCAGCAGATCCAGGCAGGAAATGTGACACTGAGCTAAACGTATGTGTGGTTTAATGTCACTGACTTTAAAACAGCAATACAGGAATGAATTTGGCTCATAGTCTCTGGACATCTGGCACCTGGGAGCAAAAAAGTGTCAGAACACTGTTCTTATATTGCCCTGCCCTATTTTCTTTAGGGAGAAATACACTAGCTAGCATGCCTTCTTGCTTTTTCTTAGTAAATCTAGAGCTAAGGTACAAGATTTACAGTCTTGGAAATGAAGGAGGGGTTTGGAGTGGATGTCTGATGTGGCGGGCTGAGGGTGTTGTTGCTGTTGCTGGGTTTTTTTGTTTACTTATTTGTGTGTTTGGTTCTTTTGTATCCACAGAATAGATGCAACATGGATAGTGACACCAGCTGAGCAGTACAGAAGAAGTTGCAATGTATTTCAATCCCGTCCTGGAAGGACATCGATGGGAGACAACATGCTTCAGTCTCCAAGCCCTTTTCAATACGTGGCCTCTATATGGAGTACCAAAGGGTGCCAGACTCTGCTTTTTGTGTCAATGATGGGTTTTTAGGCTGTTCCGTCTGAGGTCTCCACTGTGGGTCAGCTCTGGCAGGACAGAACCTGAGACAGCAATCCAGCTACACTAATTTCTACGCATGGCTTCTTGCAAGTTTTCTTAATCTTCTCTCTCCATTTTATATTAGTATGATCAAATCTACTGGGTAGCTTCTAGTGAGGAATTTTCCTGCACATTCCATTTTTATCTATGTCTCATGTGCTGTAAGATTTTAGCCATTAAGTGCTCATTAATGTTATAAATACAATTCTCTTTGACTGCATTATACTCTAAGGATGTATCCCCCTCAGCATCTCCCAGAGGCAAACTGCCCTGAAAGAGAGTCTATGTATATGATGGAGAAAGCTGATCATATGCTCAGCTAATGAGGCAGAACTAGCTCCAGCAGGGAAGCATATTAATAACAAACCCCCAGGGCACACTGAAATTATTCTCAATCCACCACCACTAAGGAAACTGGTACAATTCAGCAATGCTCATTTACATATTTTTAGAGGAAGTACAAGAATCAACTAGGACCACCAGTTTTCTTAAATGCCCCTGCTCAGCTAACCCCACCAGGAGGCACCTGCGATACATCTCCTCCCCCATGGCTCCCTTCCAACAAGGTTTCTCTGCCTCCCTCTTCCCGCACTCCACAAAGGAGCCCATCATTCACATTCTTTCCATTTCCCTGCTATTTAAAAGGAGAAAAACCTGTTTTATTGCCAGAGGTGATGGTTTAGGGAATCTATGTACAATTTATGAATTCTGTTTCCCATTATGAACTCTCTGTAGGTATCTATATCAAACTCATAGATTCATAGATATTTAGGTCAGAAGGGACCATTATGATCATTTAGTCTGACCTCCTGCACAACGCAGGCCACAGAATTTCACCCACCACTCCTACAAAAAAAACCTCACATCTGTATCTGTGCTATTGAAGTCCTCAAATCATAGTTTAAAGACTTCAAGGAGCAGAGAATCCAGCAAGTGACCCGTGCCCCATGCTACAGAGGAAGGCGAAAAACTCCATTCTGATAGTGAGGTAGGGCTGTGCCTTCTTTTTTCCCCCTCTATCTTGGACTGAAATTCCAAGTGGTATTGACACAGGGATCACAATGGAGGGTTATCTAACCTTGATGGGCTTCTATTCAAATGATTGGCACCCTAGGTCAGTGAGCTGGCTACCACCCAGAAGAGCTAGTCTACCCAGGTAGGCTGGTAACTAAGCAACTGATCACCTGATGGGGTTTTGACTAGGTAGCTCACCTCACAATGGGGACTGGAAGTCTTTGAAAGGAAGGTGCTCTCAGCTGCCATTTTAGAGAGGGAGAAAAGAGACCAGAAGGTTGAGGTGAACAGGAAGAAAGAAGAAGGAGAGGGGCTTCAGCAGAATCCTGGACTCCCTGAATAGACACTGACCAAATCCCAAAGAGCTCTGGGAATGCTGAGGAAACTGAGGCAAGTATTTGCTTGCCGTCTATGTTGTTTTCCCACAAATCTGTACATCTCTTATGCTGCCTATGACTAAAGTGTGATTGGTTCAGAATTTCTTTTGCAAAGTCTGTGTTCTTGCTTCAGCTACCATCAAGAAGGCTGAGGTGTTTTGCTTCAGTCTTCACTACAAAAGTAAATTGTGACCAAATAC
Source organism: Natator depressus (assembly GCF_965152275.1). Taxonomy (NCBI): domain Eukaryota; kingdom Metazoa; phylum Chordata; order Testudines; family Cheloniidae; genus Natator; species Natator depressus. The sequence continues at coordinate 23,614,180 of NC_134238.1, forward strand.
TTAACACAATTAACATTAACAACAAGGTGGAAGGAACACAAGTCAAAATACAGAAAGAACAGGTTAAAAATATTCAGATAAGTTTAGGGTTGCCAACTTTTTAATCACACAAAACCAAACACCCTAGCTCCACCCCTTCTCCGAGGCCCTGCCCCCATCCCACCTCCCGCTCACTACATTCCACCCTCCCTCAGTGGCTTGCTCTCCCCCACCCTCACTCACTGGGCTGGGGCAGGGGGTTGGGGTGTGGGCTCTAACTAGGGGTGCAGGCTCCAGGGTGGAGCCAGAAATGAGGGGTTCAGGGTACAGAAGGGGGCTCCAGGCTGGGGCAGGGAGTTGGGGTGCAGAAGGGGGAGAGGGTTCTGGGGTGGGGCTGAGGATGAGGGGTTTGGGGTGCAGGAGGGGGCTCCAGGCTGGGGCCGAGGGATTCAGAATGTGGGAGGGGGATGCAGGTTGAGGCAGGGGGGTGGGCTGCAGGAGGGGGTGTGGGCTCTGGGCTGGGGGTACAGGTTCTGGGGTCAGGCCAGGGATGATGGATTGGGGTGTAGGAGGGGGCTTCAGGCTGGGGGTTGGGGCCAAGGGATTCGGAATGCGGGAGGGGGCTGTGTGTTGAGGCAGGGGTAGAGGTGCAGGAGGGGGTACAGGTTCTGGGATGGGGGTGCGGGCTCTGGGGCTGGGGATGAGAGGTTTGGGGTGGAGGAGGATGCTCCAGGTTTGGGGGGAATGAGGCTGGGGCGGACGGCTGAGATTCAGGATTGGGGTGCGGACTTACCTCAGGCAGCTCCCGGTCAGCAGCGCAGTGGGGCTAAGGCAGACTCCTTGCCTCTCCTGGCTCTATGCTGCACCCCGGAAGCAGCCAGCTGGTCCGGTTCCTAGGCAGGGTGGGCAGCAGGCTCTGCGTGTTGCTCTTGCCCAGAGGCACTGCCCCCCAGCTCCCATTAGCCATGGTTCCTGGCTAATAGAAGTGCAGAGCCAGTACTCGGGACAGGGGCAGTGCATGGAGCCTTCCTCCCCCTGCCTAGAAGCTGGACCTGCTGGCCGCTTCTGGGGCACAGTGCGGCGCCAGGACAGGTAAGGACTAACCTGCCTTAGCTCTGTAGCACCACCGACCTGACTTTTAACAGCCCGATCAGCAGTGCTGACCGGAGGCAACTCTAGATATGTTAGATCAGGGGTGGGCAAACTTTTTGGCCCGAGGGCCACATCAGGGTGCAAAACTGTATGGAAGGCCGGGTAGGGAAGGCTGTGCCTCCCCAAACAGCCTGGCCCCTGCCCCCTCTTCGCCCCCTCCAACTTCCCGCCCCCTGACTGCCCCCCTCAGAACTCCCCACCCATCCAATCCCCCCTGCTCCTTGTCCCCTGACTGCCCTCTCCCGGGACGCCCGCCCCAACTGCCCCCCAGGACCGCCCCCCATCCAACCCCCCTCGCTCCCTGTCCCCTGACTGCCCCCCCCAGAACCTCTGCCCTATCCAACCACCCCCCAGAACCCCACCTCCTGACCGCCTCGAACCTCCACGCCATCCAACTGCCCGCTGCTCCCTGTCCCCTGACCGCCCCCCCCCAGAACCTCCGCCCCATCCAACCGCCCCCTGCTCCCTGTCCCCTGACTTCCCCCCAGGACTCCCTTCCCCTTATCCAATCCCCCAGCCCTGGCCCCCTTACCATGCCGCTCAGAGCAGCATGTCCGGCCGCCGCGCCACAGCCAGACATGCTGCCGTGCTGCCCTGCATGAGCGGGCAGCCCAGCCACCCAGAGCGCTGCCCGCACGGCAGCATGGCTGCAAGGAGAGGGGGGACAGTGGGGGAGGGGCCGGGGGCTAGCTTCCTGGGCCAGGAGCTCAGGAGCTGGGCAGGACAGTCCCGTGGGCCGGATGTGGCCCGCGGGCCATAGTTTGCCCACCTCTGTGTTAGACGTATTCAAGTCAGCAGGCTCTAATGAAATTAACCCTGTGTATCTTAAGGAAGAAGCTGAAGCAATCTCAGCACCATTAAAAGCTATCTTTGAGAACTCGGAGTACAGGTGAGGTCCCAGAAGGCTGGAGAAAGGCAAACACAGCACCTATCTTTAAAAAAGGGGAACAAAGAGAACCTGAGAAATGATAGACCAGTCAGCTGAACTTCGATATCTAGAAAGATACTGGAACAAATTATTAAACAATCAGTCTGTGAGCAGCTAGAGGATAATGAAATTATAAATAATAGCCAGCATGGATTTGTCAAGAACAAATCTATCCAAACCAACCTAACTTCCTTCTTTGACAGGGCTACTGGCCTAGTGGATGGGGGGAGCTATAAATGTTACATATCTTGATTTTAGTAAGGCTTTTGACACAGTCCCACAAGACATTCTGATAAGATAACTATAGCAATTTCATTTACACCACATTTCCCTAAGGTGGGTGCAAAACTGTCTGAAAGACTGAACTCAAACAATAGTTTCCAAGGGGTTGCTATCAAACTGGTGGACCCTACCTAGTCAGGTCCAACAGGGGTTTGTCCTGTGCCTGGAACAATTCAATATTTTCATTAACGACTTGTACAATGGAGTGAAGAGTATGCTTTTAAATTTGCAGATGACACCAAGCTGGGAAGGTTACTAGCACTTTGGAGGACAAGAGTAATATTCAAAATGACCTTGACAAATTGGAGTACTCATCTGAAATCAATTCAATTCAATAAAGACAAGTACTACACTTGGGAAGGAAAAAAATCAAATGCACAACTACAAAATGGGGAATAAGTGGCTAGGCACCAGTACTGCTGAAAAGGATCTGAGGATTATATGAATCACAAATTGAATACAAGCCAATAATCTGATGCAGCTGCAAAAAAAAAAAAAAAAAAAAAAAAAGCTGGCATCATTCCAGAATGTATTAAAAGAAGTAACTATCCCCCTCTACCTGGGGCACTGATGAGACCTCAGCTGGAGTACTCTGTCCAATTCTGGGTGCCACACTTTAGGAAAGATGTGGACAAATTGGGGAGTCCAGAGGAGAGCAACAAAAATGATCAAAAGTTTAGAAAACCTGACCTATGAAGGAAAGGGTAAAAATACTGAGCATTTTGAGTCTTGAGAAAAGAAAACTCGAGGGGAACCTGGTTATAGTTTTCAGATATGTGAAGGGCTGTTATGAAGAGGAGAACAACTGACCACCACCCTTGTCTGTTGATGGCAGGATGGGAAGTAATGGGGCTTAATCTGCAGCAAGGAAGATTTAGATTAGATATTAGGAAAAAATTTCTAACTAACTGTTATAGGAATCTGAAATAGGTTTCCAAGAAAGGTTGTGGAATCCCTGTCACTAGAGGTTTTTAAGAACAGAACACTTGCCAGGGATAGTCTAGGTTTACTTAGGCCTGCCTCAGCAAAGTGGGCTGGATTAGATGGCCTCTTGAGGTCTATTTCAGCCCTATACTTTTATGATTCCATGACCATGGGTCCCTGAAGGGTTAAACTGTAAACCAGAGTGTCCACAAAGTAGAGCTCTGAGAAAGGAAGTTTTTAAACTCCTGGGGTGTCTTTGGAAGAGGCAGGGAGTCAGAACTGATCCTGGGATTCTGGGGCAGCTGGCCCATTTCCAGAAGGGGTACCAGATGGAATCTGTGCCAAGGGAGTATGCCAGAGAGGCCAAAGAAAGAGATGGTGACTGAAGTCTGCCTAGACAAAGGGGAGCTTAAAAGCACATGGGTCAGGATGTGGGTCCAAAGACAGCAGCCTGGTGAGTGTTAAGTACGGGGGACTTGATTAGTGTTATGACACTTATGCCCTCAACTCAAGCACTCTGGCTACCTAAGAGACACCACAGGCAAGAAGTGCCACATGCAATTGCAACCCACTGATGAGTGTGTGTTACAGGTTCCCATCTGTGTCTACCCACAGAAGATAGGAGTTGTTACAGTACCAGTTAGGGAGTTCTAGCTCTTTAGCTCAACATGTAGCAGCTTATGGTTTTGGCTCTGGAGGTTCCTAATTCACCCTCTGGTGTTTCAGCCAACACACAACCATACTACTTGCACATCCCTAGGACTAGCTCTGCTATTGAAGTAAAATGTTGCGTCTGGCAGAGCTTCAGTCTGCATTGAACCACGTGCTGGATGGAGAGGATAGTGAGGCATCACAGAAAACTGTGGTATAGGTAGACTACAGGTATAGACACCTGTCGGCTAGGATATGGATTGAGACTACCACTTGTTTTAAAGTACTCCCGCTCCAAACAACGAGCAGCTTATTAGTCTTTCCTTATTTTTGAAGTGTAGCACGTCTTTTAAGGCAACATTTATCACTTACACTTTTCTTTTGCAGTGCTGTCAACTACAGTATTTTTACATTTCCTGAGGTGTTCAATTATGCCCATTAGTGGATACTGACTGCTATTTTTCCCGATAATTTAAAGTCAGGCTTCTCTGCGAAGAGAGAAAAGGATAAGGATTTCATAGGAGTCCTGCTGCTACGGAACAGTCTGTGGCAGGAAAGCACAGATGACAACTGAATTCTGCAAGATAGAAATGTGCAATGAAGATAGATTGTATAATATGCTGATCTGTAAACATGTGAGAGGGGCACTTGAATTCGCTCCTCCCAGACATGTGTCTGAGTTAAAGTCTAGCCATTGGTTAGATGCAACTTTCAGGTCCCAAAGCAGACTGTCCCAGAAGGCTTGAGAAGCTGAAAGCATCCTGGCCCGACTGGTAAATGAACTGCATTTTTGCCTTTAGGTAAGGTATCTTATTAGTTCCTAGGGACACCATATACCATATATACAACATTGTAAAAAGAGAAACTGATATGAACTCTGCTCTTAATTTCAATGCAGCCAGGATTTCATCCAAGAATTCCATCCTTTCAGTGATTCATCACTGATTTTGCTACTGGTAGCCCTCACAGTTCCTGATGCACAGTTAAAATCACAACATTCTGATTGCCATCTCACCTCCTTCCACCCTCTTCAATTCTAACCAGATTTTGAGCTATTTTGATAACCTTTCTATCCAAAACCTTCTAATGCCAGCTGTCAAATGGTACCAAACACAAATCTATTACCCTAGGAGTTCAAGGGTAACTGCTGCTAACACATAGGAACTAAAGGCAGTGGGCAGCAGGAATCAGCGGCCTCATATTACAGTCTCAGTCACCTAATTTATTAGCCATGGGGTTATATTTCCACATGTTATTGAATATGAACTTCACAGGTGTTTCACAAAACTTAAAGCATTTTTATATTTGTACCTCAGATTGTGATTCCCTTTCTCAACACACCATGAAAGGCCAATTGAGCCCCATGCTGCTGCTGTTATCACAATCATCTTCTGTTACCACATGCCGAAAGAACTACAGCAGCTCCTCTTGAGCATGGAGACGGGCACTGCTAGTGAAGTTAGCAGAGCACTCAAACAGGTCTCAGACTTTGTCTGAAAAAGCACAGGATCAAATATGTATATTTTTAATTTTGTGAAATGCCTGAAGCTTTACAAAGTCAACATTTGAAACTCAAAGAAATTGAGAAAAAAAATTAGGAGACATCCACACATTAAGGTTTAATGTTTCATGACTTGCCAAAGCAGAAACACAACTTAGTGGGCTAGTACAAATGCTTTCAGGGCCCATAATTTCTTCTAACCATCGGTTTGGGGCAGTGATCAGAAAGAAACATTTTCCACCAGCAGCTCCCATCAGCACTAACTCACCTGCATTGAAAAACCGGACTGAAGGTTGGGGAAGGCCTGCATTTAGGGAAAGGAAAAGGGAAAGGACAGTTTGTCTCTGCTTCAATTACTTCTCCCCAGGGCCTGCTGTTTGATTCAGGATTGAGGCTAAATGCAGTTTAAGCTGAACAAAATGAAACTTTGTTAAACCCTGTGCACTGCTCTGTCCCTGTGCTTCCAACTTAACTCCCCACATTCACTGTTTTCCTGGGTCCCAACAATAACACTCCCCCTTGGGAACATGGGCCCTCAGACTCCAGTTCCACTGAACATGATACATCTCTATTTTGAAAACATTTTAATATAAACATTAAAAACAAATAATTGACACCCAGACCTCATCACTGGGTCCTTTGGCCACATGTTGCTAGCACATAGGTGAGTTCAAGTCTCATCTGTATCAGACTCAGCAGGTTACATAGCCTTTGAGATAGTTTGGTCTTCTCAGTAGTCAACCATACCAGGAGTGACCTCTCTGTCTCCCTGTCACTTGTCTCCAAGTCTAATAAACGCTTTCTCTGGGAAGTCTCCTCCCTCCCTGTGGGGTTGGCCTCTGGATGGTCCTTTGTCCCTCCATTCTGTGATGATCGCTGTATCTCTGTGGGAAGTCTCTGGGTGTTGTGACTGCTAGTTCATAAATGCCTCCTGTTCCTTCAGATCATTTGTTCTTCTTGCATAGTCACCTCGTATGATTTGGTTCCCAATGCACCTCTTATGACTCCTTGACTTCACTCCTTCTAGTGTTCCTCTAATGGCTGGATTCTCACAGGAGCGCCTGTCTTCAGAGACAGATGGTTCTTTTCATACTCTACTGCCTGCTTTCTCTGATGGTTGAATAACATCTGGAATTCCATTTCTCATAAAGTGGGCCTTCAATTTGCCAGTCACTGACCTGCTTCTTGTATCAGGCAGGGTATTGACCTCCCAAGAATTTGAATAGTAGTCCACTGTAATCAAGTATTGCTTTTTACTGAACGTAAATAAATCCACTCCCATCTTTTCCCACGGTCAGGTGGGCAGCTCATGTAGTAACGGAGTCTCCTTCTGCTGGCAGTTGTCACACGACTGGCAGGTGTCACACCCTTCTACAATGAGCGGAGTTATGTATTCCTTCCCAGCCAGTTAATACACTCTCGAGCTTGTCTAACACAGCTGTCAATGCCCACGTGTGAGCCATGTATTTTTTTTGTATGACATCCCTATGTAATGAGGTGTGGACAACAGCTCCCAGTCCTCAAAATATGATTCCATTCTGCACACAGAGCTCATCTTCGATTTGAAAATGTCATTCGGCTCTTTCTGGTACTTGGCTTTTGTCTTCTGACCAACCTACTAGTTTTGTTCTCCTGACTACCTGTAGTTGGATGTCTGTTTCCGTAGCCTCTTTGCTTTCCATCAGCTTCACTTTGAAACTGGAGATTGAATCCGTTAACATGCTGCATTATGTCCTGGTCCCCTTCTCCCAACTTTCTGATGGTGGGTATACATGCCTTGCTCAGGGTGTGAGCTAACACTATGAATAGTCCTAGACAATATCTGATCTTTGACTGGTAGTGCTGGAGGAACATCAATGTGTACCCCAATCTCTTTGGAGCACTAACAAGGGGCTTTGCTATGATTGTCTCGAGGGGGTTGTGGTCTTGTACTAAAGTCTGACAATCTTTCTGAAACCTTCCTCTGCTCTTGCATGCACTGCTAAAATAGCTCAACTTGCCCCATTCCTTGGGGTGCTGTTCCAGTGTGGGGCACTTCTCCCTTATTCGCTGTCTCCCATAGTAAATGCATATCACTGTGGGCATGGAATGCTGACCAGCTGCTCTCCTTTGCTGTTGTCTCTCTGCATGTACTTCTGGGGGCATTGTACCTCTTGGGGCTTTCATCCTCTCTCTTAAGGCTTCCACTCTATGCCCAACATCTAAGCATCTATCTAATGAGAGATGCCTTCCCAGAGCAGCCACTCCTGCAGGAGCTGATCCCAAGAGCCACAGACTATCCTGTCAAAGTCCCCCAAATTACATGTAGCAGCCAGTGTGCATAAGGCAGTAACATAGGCCTTGTCTACACTACAGGGGAAATTCGATCTAAGCTATGCAATTTGAGTTATGTGAATAGCGTAACGCAAATTGATGTAGTTTAGACCTACTTATCGCGGGCTCCACACTACGCAATGTCGACGAGGGATGGTCTCCCATCGACTCCCCCTACTCTTCTCAATCCATTGAGGTACAGGAGTCGACACGAGAGTGAGCTACAGTTGATTTAGTGGGTCTTCACTAGACCCGCTAAATCGACCGCTGATACATTGATCACTGCTCCTCAATCCCCTGGTAAGTGTAGACAAGCCCTTAGTCTATCCCCTCCTCTTCAGATTGGTCTCTAGTGAAAAACCTGTATCGCTTCCATTTCTTTTTGCTTTGGGGAGCAATAGGTCCCGAGGGATCCCAGGACTGCTGTGAGGCTTGAGGCAGTGGTGAGTTTCAGAGCGATGCAGACCTCTCTACTTCATTCCCTAATAAGGCAAAGCAGCAGTTTCACTTTCCTAACATAAGCGGGGGAATAGTCCCACTCTTGTGGGGAACTTTCCTGGCTTCTGCACTACCCCGGTGAAGTGGGCTAGCGAAAGGATCTGAGTCCTCGCTCCCACTTCCTTTACCCAGTCGCCTCCCTGCCCTTGAGGACTCCCCTTCCACTCTCCTGTCCGGCAGAGTCCTCGTAACCCCAACAAGGCTGGGCCCAGGATTCCTGGGGGGCTTGACCCCCAACCCTGCTGTGGTCACCTAGGACAGGGGCTAGGGTGTCCCCACTCCGGGGTACTCTCTCTGCACTGGGCGCTTCTCTGACCCACTTCAGACCAAGTTCCATGGCTCATGCTGCCAGCTGCTGCACTGCAGAGAACTCACTACTCAGACACAGATTTCATTTGCAACGCATGAACCTGAATGCTGTGTAGGCTGAACAAACAGAACTTTATCAAGCCCTGTGCACTGCTCTGTCCACATGGCAAAGCTGCTTCCAGCATAACTCCATTTTCCTGTACAACTGATGTTCCTCTCAACAACAGTCCCTCTAGTGAACATGGACCCTCTGACTCCAGTTCCACTGATCATGATACACCTGTGATTTAGCGTCACAACCCACAAGCCCCAAACCTGGATCCACAGGAACAGCCATGCTTCAACCCTCCACTTAGCAGCCTGCTGAGAACTCAGGAAGCCCAGACCCAGTCTGAGGCTCCGCCCCTGACATCCTATTGGCGGAGTCCCAGAGCAGCCGATTGGACCGCTGGCCTTACTGAAGCCAGAAGCAAGAACAGCAAGATATCTGAACACACCCTGCTCTGGACTGCATACCTTGTGCTTCCCATTCCCCTGGCTTGACTTCCTGGCACCCTGACATGGGTTGGCTCCTGACCTCTGACTTGTGGTTCTGATCTCCAATTTGTTTCTTGCTTCTGATCACCTGGTATCCTGACCCAGCTGACTCTTGACTCCCGATTGTGGACTCTGGCTCTGACCACTAGGCCCGGCTGCCCATGACCCACCCTTGACACTTAAGCCATCCGAGGGCAGACTGGCTAACTACAGATCTGGGACCTCCTGGCATTTAGCCAGCTGGTTAGTTTCCCTACCTCTGTCCTTCCAAGTTAGCTAATTTGTTATTGTGTGCGTTGTGAGCATATGTTCTCTCTGATTTAGGGAACATGCTGCTTGCTTTTAATCAAAACTACGCAAAGGGCAGCATTTTTTATTGTGATTTATAAAATGTGCTTAGCCCATGTCTAGGTGCATATAAATATGTGCAATGATTAATAACATAATGAACAGAACTAATTAATGGACCACAGTATCCCTGCCCCAGTAATGGCTTATAACTAATGAGATACTTCAGAGGGATCTGAAAACCTCCTGTGCGTGTAAGAATGCAAACTGTGCAATGCCAGACCATGATAGAGATTTATTTCCCAACCCCAGCTGGCCATCAGTTTATGCCCTGACTGATAACCCTTGAAATGTTTTTTCATTGAACAGTAAGGGTCTTATTTATTCTGTGATGCAAACTCCTGTACAAACCATATTTCATGAGATGCTTCCTGGATACTCGATCTAAATCTAGTTTAGTGCAAATATCATGTCATGTCAGTGGGAAATTTACTCTGATTGATTGGCGTGATGATAGGAGGAATTCTTGAACAGATCCAATGGTTCAGTGACCACCACGCATTAAAATGAACTCGTACAGGTACTGCCAAAAATGCCCTGAACCACAGAGACACCAGTTAATTAGCAAGGCATCCTGCTTCTGTATGTATAAAAAAAAGTATAAAAAGAGAGAGAGAGCAAATGCCATCAGATTACTGAGTACAAAAGAAAGAAACTACGCTGCTGCAATCATCAACAGGAACCTGCTGTATGACAGCAAGTCTGCCACAGTCTCCAAAGGTGACTGTACTCAGAAACTGCCAGGAGTAAGTCACTCAGCTGTTCCTGCTCAGTCTCCTGGCAGCCTAACAAGTCAGCCTAGCTGCCTGATGGGTACTGACAGTCAACTTCATCCATATGCCTATTATTTTTGCACACTATCCCTGGCAGAAGAGAATTATGATATACAGAACAAGGAACAATTAGCTATCAAGGCAGCATTTGAGGAACGGTGCCACCTACTGGAGAGGGCAAGGCTCCCTGTCCAAGTACTCAAAGATCAGAAGAATCTGGAGAATCTTCAAATGGCCAGACACCTCAACCAATGGCTGATCTTCAGGTCTCTTGACTTTGCTTAGTTTGATTTCATAGTCATCTCTTACCCAGGAGCTGACACCCTGTCCTGTAAGGCCAAGTACTAGGAACTGGATGAGAATATGCCTTCTGTGATTCAAAAGGCATCCAATTTCATTAATGGCACAATAGAAGGACCAAAAGGAGCCAATTCATGCTTTGTTACTCAATGACCGCTTCACTGCTCAGCTCCACCAGACTCTGGAGAATGCCAGTGCCTCACCAGCCCCTGGGTTCAGTTTCCAAGGTGGGCTACCATGAGGACCATATCTACATCCCAGCAGAGCAACAAAAGCTGCAGGTTCTTAAGTTATGTCATAGTGTGCCCTTGCAGGGCACTTCAGCCACCTCCACACCTGGAGCCTAATCGCAAGGTGTTTCTTGTGACCAGGCTTGCACATCTTAGTCAAGAGCTACATCAGATCCTATGACCTGTGTGCCAAGATCAAGTGCCCCCGCTCGAAGCCAGTCTGCCTTCTCCAACTATGGTTGTCCCACCTCAACCACGGTATATTATATCCTTCAATTTTACTGTGCCACCTTCCCAGGGACATAAATGATCCTAGTCATGGTCAACCTATTAATCGAAATGCCACACTTTGTCCCGTTGCACCATCCCTACTGGCCAGGAAACGGCTCACCTCTTCCTGGAGAACATCTTTTGTCCTCACAGATTGCCCTCAGGCAGCACGTCAGACCACAGTTCTCATTTTGTTTCCCAGTTCTGGCAGGAATTTCTAAAACTTCTAGAGATTGAGCCCCTCCTCTCATCTACCCACCATCCACACACTAATGGACCAATGGAGCGGGTCAACCAGATTTTTCAAACAATAGCTGCATAGCTTCTTAAAGTACCATCAAGACAACTGGTTGTCTCTGCTCCCATATGCCAAATTTGCTTACAGAAATGTCACACATGCCACCACCCAGCCATGCCCTTTAAAAAAACCTAGTTTTCACCCCCACTTTCATTCAGACATTCCCACAAACTCCCCAGTACTTGATGTCACAGATCTAGCTACCCACCTCCACCAAATACACAAATAACTCAAGGAGCACTTCAAAGCAGCTAACGAAGCATATAAATATAACTCTGACTGGGACCGCCAGGCCACCCCCGACATTGCCATAGGAGACGAGGTCCAGCTGTCCACCCACAATCTTAAATCAATTCACACCTTGGCCGGATTGGACCATCAATAACTGGGACCTTTCAAGATTGAGGCACAGACCCAGTAACATGCAGATTGCAATTACCCGAGTCCCTGAAGATCCATTCTGTATGTCATGTTTCCCTTCTAAAACTGTACGCAGAAAACCCCCTCCTGCACCACTCCGACCCTCCGCCTCCACTTGTAACAGTCCCAGGGCACTATGAGTATACATTTCAGCAAATCCTTCACAAATCTGCAGCCAGAGGCGATGCGTAGCTGTGGCAAGTTGGGGGGGGGGCACAAATTAAAGGTTCGGGGGTGGTCACGTGGCCCCCTAGATTTCTCGGGATGCCTCTGGCATGGTTGCCTAGCAGCAAGGAGGCCACACTGCCCCTGGCAACAGCACTCAGTGTGTCCATGCAGCACAGGGAGAGAGGAAGCAGCAGGCTGCCAGCTGAGCTCCTTCCCCACCACATGGGGCTGCTTCACCTTTCTTGCTGCTGGAATCCCACACGTTGTCTCAGCCTCCACCCCTAGACTCACCTCGCTGGGTGACCTGCAAAGCAGGCAGCAGCACTGGGACTCCAGCAGCAGGGAGGCAAAGCAGCCCCATGTGGTGGGGGAGGAGCTCAGCCTGCAACTGCTACCCTGCTGCTTCCTCCCTCCCCTGGGCTGCAGGGACACAGGGAGAGCGTGGCTGCTATGGAGAGTGTTGCCTCCTCAATGCCAGGCATCCCAAGAAATCTGAGGGGGGCCACATGACCCTGCATCCCCCACACATGCGTCACTTCTGCCTGCAGCTGTACTTGCTCAGTCTCCCGGTTGCCTAACCAGCCAGCTAGGCTGTCAGACGGACCGCCCTGCCTGATTGGCTGAGGAAAGGTCAGTTCCTAAGCCCAGCAGCAGCAGCTTGCTGGCTGCTCATTACACACACCCCTGGGTTCTCTGCCTCCCTGTGCTCATCTCACTCCAAGACCAGCTCCTGCTTTGCTCCTCCACGGCTCCAGCCTAGTCCCTGCCCTGCACCCTGCCTCGCTCCAGTTTAGACCCCACTCTGCACACAGCTTTGTTCCAGTCCTAGCCCAGCCGTGCTCCTGCCTTGGAACCAGCTCTGTTCTTGCCTTCCCTGACTCCAGGTAATCCGGTTCTAAGCCTTTGGTCTTGTTACTGGTTTTGACTCTGTCTCGACCCTTGGCTCTGGCATTCGGACTCTTACTTTGGTTCTGACCTTCAGCTTCAATCCCTGGCTCTGACTCCGCTTTGACCTTGATCTCTGGCATTTGGACTCTGACCACTGCCTGACTCCTGCTCTGGCCTGGTCCCTGACAGAAATACTATTCAGTGGATCCTATAAACAGTGAACTATTTTGTGGCTACATATTAATTGCTACAGAATGGACTGAGCTGCCACCAACTAATAGTGTTTCAGTCATCTGTTAGTTTAACCCCATAAGCTATGCTTACTTTAGCCAGACGTGGGGGAGAGCTCTTATTTTGGTTCATGCTTAAGAAGACTTTTTATTTTTGTTTTTCTCCCTATTCATTTTATTTTTTTATTTTCTGAAGTTTTAATTTGGGCTCCAGCAAGTGGCAAAATTGTGTAAAGATGAATTTCGGCTTTGTCTACATTAAGGGCCAAATTCTCCCTTCTTGAAGAACCATAGACTTATCAGTTCATCCAACCCATCTCTTTACCAATACAGAGCAGAGTTCAGCTCAATGAGTTCCATCTTCAGTGGTCCAAGTCAGCTACGGATGACTAAGGACAATGCTGCACTGTATAGACAAGCCCTAAGAAAGCGTGCCTGAGGTGGTGTGATTTGTAAAGCGTTCTAACATGCTGCGCTCTAACTACCTCCTGCAGACTTTGCTGGTTCACTCTAAAAGCTCCCTAGTTTGTGTTAATATAGTCACGTTCAAGCACTTTACAAATCACACCCCTCTAGTTCTCTTTTTTTATATAGTCGATTGTGTGTGTCCCCACACAAAATGCTCTAAGTGCATTAATTCAGCAGAGTTCTTCCACAGTACTGAGGCTAGCGTCGACTTCCGGAGTGTTGCACTGTGGGTAGCTATCCCACAGTTCCCGCAGTCTCCGCTGCCCATTGGAATTCTGGGTTGAGATCCCAATGCCTGATGGGGCAAAAAACATTGTCGCAGGTGGTTCTGGGTACATGTCATCAGGCCCTCCCTCCCTCTGTGAAAGCAACGGCAGACAATTGTTTCGCACCTTTTTTCCTGAGTTACCTGTGCAGACGCCATACCACGGCAAGCATGGAGTCTGCTCCGCTCACTGTCACCCTACATCTCCTGGGTGCTGGCAGACATGGTACTGCATTGCTACACAGCAGCAGCAACCCATTGCCTTGTAGCGGCAGACGGTACAATAGGCCTGAAAACCATCCTTATCATGTCCGAGATGCTCCTGGCCGCCTTGGTAAGGTCGGTAAGGAGCGCCTGGGCAGATATGGGTGCAGGGACTAAATTAGGAGTGACTCGACCAGGTCATTCTCTTTAGTCCTGCAGGCAGTTCTATTGTACCATCTTATGGTGAGCAGGCAGGAGATGTGGATGGCTTGCAGTCCTTCTGCACCATCTGCTGCCAGCCAAAGATGTAAAAGATAGATGGAGTGGATCAAAACAAGAAATAGACCAGATCTGTTTTGTATTCATTTGCTCCCCCCTTCTTCCCTCCCTCCATGAAGTCCTGCCTGAAATACCAGAGGGAGGGATAGCTTAGTGAGTTGAGCATTGGCCTGCTAAACCCAGGGTTTTGAGTTCAATCCTTGAGGGGGCCATTCTGTGTGACAGTTGTTTTTGTTTCTCCTTGATGTAAAGCCACCCCCTTTGTTGATTTTAATTCCCTGTAAGCCAACCCCGTAAGCCATGTCATCAGTCGCCCCTCCCTCCGTCAGAGCATCAGCAGACAATCGTTCCACGCCTTTTTTCCGTGCAGACACCATACCACGGCAAGCATGGAGCCCACTCAGATCACTTTGGCAGTTAGGAGCACATTAAACACCATGCACATTATCCAGCAGTATATGCAGCACCAGAACCTGGCAAAGCGAAACCGGGCAAGTAGGCGACGTCAGCGCAGTGATGAGGACATGCACACAGACTTCTCTCAAAGCATGGGCCCTGGCAATGCAGGCATCATGGTGCTAATGGGGCAGGTTCATGCCGTGGAACGCCGATTCTGGACCCGGGAAACAAGCACAGACTGGTGGGACCGCACAGTGTTGCGGGTCTGGGACGATTCCCAGTGGCTGCAAAATTTTCGCATGCATAAGGGCACTTTCATGGAACTTTGTGACTTGCTTTCCCCTGCCCTGAAGTACATGAATACCAAGATGAGAGCAGCCCTCACAGTTGAGAAGCAAGCAGCAATAGCCCTGTGGAAGCTTGCAACGCCAGACAGCTACGGTCAGTCGGGAATCAATTTGGAGTGGGCAAATATACTGTGGGGGCTGCTGTGATGCAAATAGCCAACGCAATCAAAGATCTGCTGATATCAAGGACCCTGGGAAATGTGCAGGTCATAGTGGATGGCTTTGCTGCAATGGGATTCCCTAACTGTGGTGGGGCCATAGACGGAACCCATATCCCTATCTTGGCACCGGAGCACCAAGCCAGTGAGTACATAAACCGCAAGGGGTACTTTTCAATAGTGCTGCAAGCACTGGTGGAAAACAAGGGACGTTTCACCAACATCAACGTGGGATGGCCGGGAAGGGTACATGACGCTCGCATCTTCAGGAACTCTGGTCTGTTTCAAAAGCTGCAGGAAGGGACTTTACTCCCAGACCAGAAAATAACCATTGGGAATGTTGAAATGCCTATAGTTATCCTTGGGGACCCAGCCTACCCCTTAATGCCATGGCTCATGAAGCCGTACACAGGCAGCCTGGACAGTAGTCAGGAGCTGTTCAACTACAGGCTGAGCAAGTGCAGAATGGTGGTAGAATGTGCATTTGGACGTTTAAAAGCGCTGGCGCAGTTTACTGACTTGGTTAGACCTCAGCGAAACCAATATTCCCACTGTTATTACTGCTTACTGTGCGCTCCACAATATCTGTGAGAGTAAGGGGGAGACGTTTATGGTGGGGTGGGAGGTTGAGGCAAATCACCTGGCCGCTGGTTACGCACGGTCAGACACCAGGGCTGTTAGAAGAGCACAGGAGGGCGCGGTGCGCATCAGAGAGCTTTGAAAACCAGTTTCGTGACTAGCCAGGCTACGGTGTGAAAGTTCTGTTTGTTTCTCCTTGATGAAACCCCCCACCCCTTGGTTCACTGTACTTCCCTGTAAGCTAACCACCCTCCCCCCCCCCTCCTCCCTTTGATCACCACTTGCAGAGGCAATAAAGTCATTGTTGCTTCACATTCATGCATTCTTTATTAATTCATCACACAAATAGCGGGATAACTGCCAAGGTAGCCTGAGAGGGGTGGTGGAGGAGAGAAGCACCGGGAGGGGTGGTGGAGGAGGGAAGGACAAGGCCACACAGCATTTTAAAAGTTTAAATCTTCAAAACTTATTGAATGCCAGCCTTCTGTTGCTTGGGCAATCCTCTGGGGTGGAGTGGCCGGAGGCCCCCCCACCGTGTTCTTGGGCGTCTGGGTTAGGAGGCTATGGAACTTGGGGAGGAGAGCGGTTGGTTACACAGGGGCTGTAGCGGTGGTCTGTGCTCCAGCTGCCTTTCCTGCAGCTCAACCATACGCTGGAGCATATTAGTTTGATCCTCCAGCAGCCTCAGCATTGAATCCTGCCTCCTCTCATCACGCTGCCGCCACCTCTCAGCTTCAGCCCTCCACTTACTCTCCTCAGCCCACCACCTCTCCTCCCGGTCATTTTATGCTTTCCTGCACTCTGACATTGTCTGCTTCCACGCATTCATCTGTGCTATGTCAGTGTGGGAGGACAGCATGAGCTCAGAGAACATTTCATCACAAGTGCGTTTTTTTCACCTTCTAATCTTCACTAACCTCTGGTAAGGAGAAGATCCTATGATCCTTGAAACACATGCAGCTGGTGGAGAAAAAAAAGGGACAGTGGTATTTAAAAAGACACATTTTATAGACCAATGGGTACACTCTTTCATGGTCAACCTTGCTGTTAACATTACATACATAGCATATGTGCTTTCCTTCCAAGGTCGCATTTTGCCTCCCCCCACCACATGGCTAACCCCTCCCCCCTCCCCGTGGCTAACAGCGGGGAACATTTCTGTTCAGCCACAGGCAAACAGCCCAGCAGGAACGGGCACCTCTGAATGTCCCCTTAAGAAAAGCACCCTATTTCAACCAGGTGACCATGAATGATATCACTCTCCTGAGGATAACACAGAGAGATAAAGAACAGATGTTGTCTGAATGCCAGCAAACATACACTGCAATGCTTTATTCTATAATGATTCCCGAGTACGTGCTACTGGCCTGGTGTGGTAAAGTGTCCTACCATGGTGGACAGAATAAGGCTGCCCTCCCCAGAAACCTTTTGCAAAGGCTTTGGGAGTACATATGGTCATTTATAAAACTTGGGAGTACTGCAAGATGCTTTTAAATGACCTCCCCTATTTTACTGTAAAGTTTTGAAACCCATACCAGAGAGTCTCCATTTACAGACAATGTAGAACTCAGACTACACAACCCAGATATTGCTGCCACAGGACAAGAAAGGATGGTGGAGGACAGTCTCCATTGGGTGAAGACATTTCTAATGAGGGTGCAGGAATGAGATAAAGCAGGGGTCGACAACCTTTCAGAAGTGGTGTGCCAAGTCTTCATTTATTTACTCGAATTTAAGGATTCGCGTGCCAGTAATACATTTTAATGTTTTTAGAAGGTCTCTCTCTCTAAGTCTATATTTTATAATTAAACTATTGTTGTATGTAAAGTAAATAAGGTTTTTAAAATGTTTAAGAAGCTTCATTTAAAATTAAATTAAAATGCAGGTCTGATCAGTTTAGTATGATCCTTGCCCTTGCTTTTCTTTGCTGAGTTTTCCAATGTCTGGCACGTATTTTGATAATTTAAGCTGCAGACAGGCTTCTGAGTGATCAGTTGTTAACCGGCTCTGGGAGGGACAGAGGACACATTTCATGTGTGAAAATACCTGTTCACACAGATATGTGGATCCAAATGCTGAAAGCATTGCAAACGCAATTTTCTTCAAACCATTAAAGTTCACTGGCAGGGACATCCAGCAGGTCAGAATAGAGGCCCCATGATCTCTCTCAGTAGCTTCAAGTGCACTCCGCAGATCTCCAAACCTTTGATGCCCACAATTCTGAGCTTTTTAACTGAATGAGCTGCATTTCGAAATCTTTAACACCCATCCACTGAAATACAGACAAATCCAAGTAGCTTTTGTTGAACTTTCTAGGTTTAATTAGAAAAGAAAGCATTGGGCCAAATCACTGGAAATCTTGAAATCTGTCAGCAAATTCTGATTCCAGTTCTTGCACGTACATTCTTGTCTCATCGACACTGACTGTGCAACGTGTCGATAGCTCTTTTATGTGTTGGAAGTAGCGGAAAGTCAAAGTTCGAATATCCTGAGAAAAAACTGCTAGTTTTACAACAAATGCCTTTCAGGCTTCATAGAGATCCAGAACCGTTTGCCCTGCACCCTGGAGACAGAGGTTGAGTTCGTTTAGCTGAGCTGTGATGTCAGTTAGAAACATGAGCTTACACAGCCATTTGTCATCATCCAGTTAGGGGTAGTTTTGTCCTCTTTTCTGACAAAAAGGCCTTGATTGCATCAAAACAGTTTACAAAGTGCACCAAAACCTTGCCATGACTTAGCCACCGAATGTTGCTGTGAAGTGGAATGTCGTTATAAGCACTGTCCATCTCATCTAGCATTGCTTGAAACTGTCTATGAGTCAAAGCAGATCGAGCAACAAGGAAATTCACAATTCGCACCACTGTATTCATCACATTATTAAGCTCTGAATTAGAAATTAATTTGATCTTCAAACTTACAAATCCCTTCTGTTTTCCGACCATGGCAGGAGCACCATCTGTTGTCACACAAAATATTTTTCTGATGTCAACTCCTCGTTTTTCAAAATGGTTTACAAAACTTTCCACTATATCTTCCCCCTTTGTTGTGCCATGCAGGGGTTTTAGGCAACAAAGTTCCACTTGGATTTCATTGGAAGCACAATATCTTGCAACAACTGCCAAATTCAAATAAACTGCATCGTTTATATCCACGCTCTCATCAACTGCAATGCGTAACACTGTTGTGTTTTTTAATCCAGTCTGCTTTTCGTTAATGCTTTCTGCCATTTCGCTTATGCGTGTCTCAACTGTTCTGGTAGGGACAGGCAGTTCTTTTATTCTAGATACGATCGTATCTTTATTTGGCAAATCATTGAACAAAACCTCCAAACTGCTGAGAAAAACTTCTTTTATATATTCCCCATCTGTAAACAGCTTTCCGTTTTTTGCAATGCACTGTGCAGTCTTGTAACTTCCTTCTGTAGCTTGATTTTTACTTACACTTAAGCATTTTAAAACATTGCTTTGCTTCTCACATCCTGCTACTGCCTTTTTGATCAATTCAGTCTTGTCTGCTTCGTCAAGAAAGGTTTTCTCGTGCTTTGTTTCAAAATGTCATCAAACACGATGTGCGACAAACAACACTTTCACAACAGAAAGCACAAACAGCACGGTTCTTCTTTTGAATAAATCCAAATGTGTCTGTCCAAGAAGGCTGAAATGAATGGACATCTAACTTTGCTTTCTTAGGAGCTGACATTTTGTCAAATGTACCCCTCAACTCACAGTGGGGAAAAAAATCGCAACAGACGGCACACACAACGTCAAATGCAGTGCGCTGTACCACGTGGCCTGATATAAGCAGAAAATCAGTACTTAAAAATATCTCAGTGGTGCTGGAACAATTTTTAAGGTGGGGGTGCTGAGCTGCGCGCCCTCTTGCCCCTGTCTGCACTCCTCACTGCTGCAGGGCCACAGCTGGGGGCAGCTGCAGAGCAGCGGGCCGAGGCCAACTGGGACCCCAAGCCGGCAGCGGAGCCCCCCAGACCTGTGGCCGGGACGAGCAGCAGGCTGAGCAGAGCCGGCGGATGGAACCCGGGCTGGCAGGGCGCCGGCGGCCAGTACCCCAGGCCAGCAGCGGTCTGAGCAGGGCCAACAACCAGGACCCTGGCTGGCAGGGGGCCGGCGGACTGGACCCCAGGCTGACAGCGGAGCCCCCGGCAATGGTGGCTGGGACCCGGGGCCAGCCGGGACCCCAAGCCAGCAGCAGAGCCCCAAGGCCGGCGGCCAGGACCTGGGCAGTGGGAGTGCTGCTGAAAATCAGCTTGTGTGCCGCCTTTGGCACGCATGCCATAGGTTGCTGACCTCTGGGATAAAGAATCAGAAAGTTTTCAGTCTCTGGATTATTTTCAGTTGCAGTAACTCTTCTTCTACTCCACTAATCATGCATTTAAAACTGTGGCTCTTGGGAAACAAAGTCTGTTTCACTAAAAGACATGCGCAGTAAAATCCCAGTACCTGAGCAATTTATGAACAGCTGCAAGTAAACCTCCAAATTTGCAGGATCAGTTCAACCTTCTGGACACCTAGCTAGACTTTTATGGGTCTCTCCTCTGTGATCTTTATTAATATTACAATATATCATTCCACAGCAATAAAGTGGTGCTGCCCACTGCTGACAACAGCATGCTGGACTAGAGATGGGCCATGGGTCTGAGCCACTATAGCAATTCTTATATTTCTATGTAAATATTTTCTGGTAAAAATATCATTTATCCAGAAAGTGCTACTCCCCCACCCACTATTCCTATACCCCACCATATCTGCTGCAGTCAAAGCCCAAGAACCTCTGTTCCACCATTCAACTCCGAGGGCAAGCCTAGCTGAGTTGCTTTGCTAATGACCACAGCGCAACAGAAGACAACAAAATGCAAATGTAATCAAATGAACAATCTTGAATCAATTAATGTTCATGGCAAGTTAGTAAATGCTACACAAAGTTACCTTAGAAATGATTTCAACTAGTTACTGTTATTTTTACTAACTGAAATAGACAATGCTCATTAAAAAACGCTCAAACCTCCTTTCATTGCTCAGTGACAGGAAACTTGATTTACAGCTGACGGTATCATAGAATATCAGGGTTGGAAGGGACCCCAGAAGGTCATCTAGTTCAACCCCCTGCTCGAAGCAGGACCAATTCCCAGTTAAATCATCCCAGCCAGGGCTTTGTCAAGCCTGACCTTAAAAACCTCTAAGGAAGGAGATTCTACCACCTCCCTAGGTAACGCATTCCAGTGTTTCACCACCCTCTTAGTGAAAAAGTTTTTCCTAATATCCAATCTAAACCTCCCCCATTGCAACTTGAGACCATTACTCCTCGTTCTGTCATCTGCTACCATTGAGAACAGTCTAGAGCCATCCTCTTTGGAACCCCCTTTCAGGTAGTTGAAAGCAGCTATCAAATCCCCCCTCATTCTTCTCTTCTGCAGACTAAACAATCCCAGCTCCCTCAGCCTCTCCTCATAAGTCATGTGCTCTAGACCCCTAATCATTTTTGTTGCCCTTCGCTGGACTCTCTCCAATTTATCCACATCCTTCTTGTAGTGTGGGGCCCAAAACTGGACACAGTACTCCAGATGAGGCCTCACCAGTGTCGAATAGAGGGGAACGATCACGTCCCTCGATCTGCTCGCTATGCCCCTACTTATACATCCCAAAATGCCATTGGCCTTCTTGGCAACAAGGGCACACTGCTGACTCATATCCAGCTTCTCGTCCACTGTCACCCCTAGGTCTTTTTCCGCAGAACTGCTGCCTAGCCATTCGGTCCCTAGTCTGTAGCGGTGCATTGGATTCTTCTGTCCTAAGTGTAGGACCCTGCACTTATCCTTATTGAACCTCATCAGATTTCTTTTGGCCCAATCCTCCAATTTGTCTAGGTCCTTCTGTATCCGATCCCTCCCCTCCAGCGTATCTACCACTCCTCCCAGTTTAGTATCATCCGCAAATTTGCTGAGAGTGCAATCCACACCATCCTCCAGATCATTTATGAAGATATTGAACAAAACCGGCCCCAAGACCGACCCCTGGGGCACTCCACTTGACACCGGCTGCCAACTAGACATGGAGCCATTGATCACTACCCGTTGAGCCCGACAATCTAGCCAGCTTTCTACCCACCTTATAGTGCATTCATCCAGCCCATACTTCCTTATCTTGCTGACAAGAATACTGTGGGAGACCGTGTCAAAAGCTTTGGTAAAGTCAAGAAACAATACATCCACTGCTTTCCCTTCATCCACAGAACCAGTAATCTCGTCATAAAAGGCGATTAGATTAGTCAGGCATGACCTTCCCTTGGTGAACCCATGCTGACTGTTCCTGATCACTTTCCTCTCCTCTAAGTGCTTCAGAATTGATTCCTTGAGGACCTGCTCCATGATTTTTCCAGGGACTGAGGTGAGGCTGACTGGCCTGTAGTTCCCAGGATCCTCCTTCTTCCCTTTTTTAAAGATGGGCACTACATTAGCCTTTTTCCAGTCATCCGGGACTTCCCCCGTTCGCCACGAGTTTTCAAAGATAATGGCCAAGGGCTCTGCAATCACAGCCGCCAATTCCTTCAGCACTCTCGGATGCAACTCGTCTGGCCCCATGGACTTGTGCACATCCAGCTTTTCTAAATAGTCCCTAACCACCTCTATCTCCACAGAGGGCTGGCCATCTCTTCCCCATTTTGTGATGCCCAGCGCAGCAGTCTGGGAGCTGACCTTGTTAGTGAAAACAGAGGCAAAAATTGGTACCGATATCATACAGTACCAATTCCCAAAGTGTGGGGTGCATCCCCCTCGGAGACACGAAGGATTAGTCAGAAGTGCAGACCCCACCTTTCAATTACCCTCCAAAGGCTTTCATTGTTTTATAAAGCTAGACTTTAGCTGTTCTGGTTGTGGAGGAAATCCTCAGTGTGTGACCAATGAAGCAACATGTGCCTCAGTTTGAAGAGAGCCTGGAACAATAGCTCTGTGGTGTGATCTTTCCTATTCATTTCAATGGGTACTAACTCAAATGCTGAGAGGCATACATTAAATGCCCACCTTGTTAACGATTTCATTGCTTGTCAAAGCATGTAAGAAAGGAGAGGGTCTCTGTTGGTCTAAAGCTCTACAGCAATGTTTCCCAAAGTGTGAACATGCCCCCCAGGGTGTGTAAAGAACTAGCTGAGGGGGCAAGGGCCCAAGATGATTATATTAAGATGGGTAGGTCTGATGCTTCCTGGGGGTACACAGGGTTATGAGGCACTTTGCTACCACCTGCACTTAGCATGAGGAAGCCTTTTCTGTGCCTGCTGTGGGTCAGTTCCCCAACTCCACCAGCCTCTGGCGACACAAGCATGGCCTTCCTGGCATGCACAGGCCCCACTCTCTCATTACAGGTTGACAGTAGGTACACTTCAACCCCCGAATCCTCTGAGTGTCCCCTGAAGCGCCCAACCCCAATCCAGTGGTCCTACACAGAATTCCCATATCCTTTTTCCCAAAGAAACAGTACATCCCAGCTTACCAGGCACATCTTAGATCACAATTCTGCTTAATACACTGTACTTAGATGTGTCTATGGTAAAACCAGGATGTTTACTTAACAAAAGGACAGATCTGAGAAGTATAAGGACCAGAACCCAGGTCTGCAGAGCCTGGGGTAGCTGATGTTCCCACAGTGCCACCATGCAGAGGCACAGCCAGGGAGCACTATGGAGAGTGGGCACCACAGGAAGTACCACCCAAGAGACCCATAGTGACAGTATCCTGCAGTGATCTGATTGGCCAAGTGCCCCTACTTAACCCCAGAGATTGCCTCAGGAAGTTGTCTGGGCAAGAACACAGACTTTGGCTTGCCGCAGTGCCAGACTTTGCCTGATCTCCTCGTCTCCTGACTCTAGCTGACTTTGACCCTGATTCCTGCCTCTCAGTTCTGATCTGGCACTACCTCTGATCTCAGGTCTCCAACCCCAGCCTGACTGACCCTGACTCTTGTTTATGGGACCTGGCCTTGCAATTCCTCCGGCCCAGCAATTCCTGTCCCTGATGGGCAGACCTCAGCCCAGCTGTGACCGCTAGGCCAGACCACCTATGCCCGAGGCCCTTACAAGGAGAATTAATGGAAACAAATGGTTACATATAAAATAAAATCATAATATGCTTTCTAGAGCCTAAACTCAACTAACAAGACATTCTCCTGTCTCATAAAGGTTAGCTCACCTAAAGTTTCTCTCCCAGCCTCAAACAATCAGACCGGCTGTGATCTCCTGTTCACAAGACAAGCCATCTGGCAGCTTGTCCTGTTGATGAAGGATAATTGGGTGTACCTTTGTAGCCTCAGATACAGTTCCAACAATCCATTATCATCACTTATGTCATAAATATAAAGGAAAGGGGTTAAGAAGCTCTGATATAGTATTATAAAATCCTCTTACCTGGAAAGGGTTAAGAAGCTCAAGTAACCTGGCTGGCACCTGACTAAAATGACCAATAAGAGG
Organism: Natator depressus; assembly: GCF_965152275.1. Classification (NCBI taxonomy): domain Eukaryota; kingdom Metazoa; phylum Chordata; order Testudines; family Cheloniidae; genus Natator; species Natator depressus. Next base: position 23,638,353 of record NC_134238.1, read on the forward strand.
ACAAAATACTTTCAAATCTGTGGAGGCGGGGAGGCTTTGTCTGTCTGTGTAATGCCTCTGCCCGGGGACAGATCAAGGAAGCAAGCAATTCAACTCCCATAGAGTTAGTAAGTAATCTAGCTAAAAAATGCGTTAGATTTTTCTTTTGTTTTTGGCTTGTAAAATTCGTTGTGCTGGAGGGAATGTGTATTCCTGTTCTGTGTCTTTTTGTAACTTAAGATTTTGCCTAGAGAGATTCTCTGTTTTAAATATGACTGCTTGTGAAATTATCTTCGTTCCTAATTTCACAAAAAGAAAAGGAGTACTTGTGGCACCTTAGAGACTAACAAATTTATTTGAGCATAAGCTTTCGTGAGCTTTGTGTTAGTCTCTAAGGTGCCACAAGTACTCCTTTTCTTTTTGCGAATATAGACTAACACGGCTGCTACTCTGAAACCTCTAATTTCACAGAGGTGCTTCTTTTACCTTTTTTCTTTCTAATAAAGTTCTGTTCCTTTTAAAAGCCTGGCTGATTTCTCTATTATCCTAAGATCCTAAGGGTCTGGGTCTGTAATCACTTTGTAACCAATTGGTTAGGATATTATTCTCAAGCCTCCCCAGGAAAGGGGGTGTAAGTTTTGGGGGAAATAGGAAGTCCAAGTGGTCCTTTCCCTAATTCTTTGTTAAATCACTTGGTGGTGGCAGCGTACCCTCCAAAGGCAAAAAGTTTGTTCCTTGGGAAAATTTTACCCTAAGCTGGTAGAAATAAGCTTAGGGGGTCTTTCATGCAGATCCCCACATCTGTACCCTAGAGTTCAGAGTGGGGAGGGAACCCTGACATGGTGGCAGAGGTGGGATCATTTTTGAACCAAAAGCACAGCAGGATTTTAAAAAGGACAAATTTCTCTCTCTGCTTGAAAAAACAGGGAGGGTTTTTTAAAGCCGATTAGAGGTACAGGTTCGGTCTCTTTGCCTGGAGACAGAGCAGCTGCATAACAAAAGGATTTTTCTGTTATCTGGGAACAGCTGGAGGCAAAGGCATCAGATTACAGCACAGCAAATTGGGAATTCACAAGCAGGGTTTTTTTTCTTTTTAGCTCTTGGGTAAGCTAGGTAAGCGGAAGCTAGGATGACAAAACGCCACATCCAACAGCAACTAAAATTAGCTAAATTTAAAGCTGAAGAGAAACAAAGATTATAAAGAAAGTAGAATTGGTTTCACTTTCCGAGAACGTTTGGAAAATACCACTCTACAGCATATGACAGCTAAACCACTATCATCCTGCCCTAATCGCTTCAGTGCCATTCATTATAAACTGAGACTTGGTGAACTAGAACTCTTTGTCCAATGGTAACCCAAAGCCAACGAGTGTCCATAGCTTACCTCCAAGGGGTGGTATTCACTTTCATATAACCAGAATAAAGAGGATTTTCTGCTATGTATCTACCACAGGTTTTATTATGATGATAGTATCCAAGCTCTTCCCCTTCATTCAAATACATTCATTAAGGCAACCTATTAGTCAACATTTGCATTAATTTTCATCCCCATTCTGATTTTCTTCCTCAGACGGAGTAGCACCTTCCTCCTCAAATGAGACTACAATCTGAGCAAGGGGATCCGAATCAGGATTAAAATGAATGCTGTGCTGCCCAGTTCAATGTTGACTAACTGTTTGCATTACAGCTAAATACTTCTAACCATGCTTGTGCTACAGATTCCTGTCCTTGTGTGTAATCATTCCAGCAAACGTTTTACTGGTTGCAGTTATACCTAATACGGCATTGAGATCAAGGTTTTGCTTCATGGAACTGTGCTGAGGGCTATTTCTGTATAAATTTTGCTTAATTCAGCCAAGTTTTAAAACCAATAAAAAGAATGGTTGTTTGCTCCATTTAGATTTGTGTAAGAATTATATTTTCCTTCTGATTATCTAAACTAATTTATAAGAATTGCTCAACAATTCTGGAACATATATTAATAAATTTATTGATAGTACATGGAAAACTAGCTAGCTTGTGAGTTCTTTAGGACAGGGGCTGTCTTTTTGTTCTGTGGTTGTACAGCACCTAGTGTACTGGGATCCTGGACCTTGACAGAAGTTCCTAGGAACTTCCACAATATAAATAACAGTTTCCTGATTATTTTCCTTTCATGTTCAGAGTTGTAACCATAGGATGATGCATAGGACTAGATTCTCCCATCCATTTGTGCTGCTTTGCCATCCAATGCAGGGGAAAAAAGAGGGAATGAGGGTGTATGGCATAACTCCACTTTGATACCTATCCTCCAAGTTACAGTAGCCTGTTGGTTGCTCTAACTACAAGAGCCAGGGTGCACAGCACCAGAGAGCCACAACCAGATCTCAACCAATCCTCCCATCCCACCAGGTGACTAGAGCTCAGACGTGAGGAATAACTGAGTCCTGAAAACTGTGATGCATAGCTTCAGTTATTTTTATTTCATTATATGGATGTCAGGCATGTTTCTTTTGGCATTCCCAAGAAAAAACACACACGTTTGGCCAGCAAATCTTTGAGAATCTCAGTTTGTATATGCTCAGCACAGACCTGTTAGAGTTTGGCAGCTGAATTCTCTGGATTCTATCTGTACTGAGCATGCTCCAGCCCAGGGTTGCAGGGCTGGAAAACTTTCTCTGTAATTGCTGCTTCTAGCTGCTGAAGGCCACTATGGCGCTGAGCACAGGAATGGAGACTGTTTCTCCTGTGTTCTTAGTGTTTCCCCTGCTGGCACCTAAGCAGCCTGGAGAAAGAAGCAACCTGATGGAGGATGTAGAGGGGACAAGAACTGGACCTGCAGTGGCAGAGGGAGAAGATTGGGACAAGGAATTTGGGGTAAAGGCAGATACAGGGATTATGAGCTTGTAGGGATTGGGGAGACTGGGAAAAGGAGCCCAGTTTCAAGGGAGAGAGTGAGCCCACAGGATGTAGGGATGAGGGGAAGACTAAGACTGGCTGAGGAAGGAGTAGAGTAGGATGAGGAGTTTAGGGAGACAGCCTGGGAATCAGAAACATGTGTGGGGAACAACCAACTGGGATTTGGACATGAAGCTTGGACACTGGGACTGGCTGAGCAAGATGACTGGGACAAGGAGCTGGATGGAGAAGGAGGGAAAGAGACCAGACTGGGTCAAGAATAAAATGGCTGAACCTTGGGGTGGGGGAGGGAAAACAGGAAAAGAAGGATCTGTACCCACCAGGGAACACTCTAGTCATAAGAACGGCCATACTGGGTCAGACCAATGGTCCATCCAGCCCAGTATCCCGTCTTCCAACAGTGGCCAATGCCAGGTGCTTCCAACACCTGGAATGGAATAAAAGATTCCAGAATCTCACCCTTCCTCTTCAGTCAGCAAATATTTGTTTGAAACCTACTGACAAAAATGTGTCTCACACCCCCACACACACACACCCCGACCCCCACCCCAGTGGCCCATCCACAGTGGCTGGCAACTTACTATTGCTGTCAGTTACTCTGTTAGCTCAAGTGACAAGAGGTCTGTGAGGTGGATCTAACAGTTCCAGCCCTGTTGATTAACCATGCAGTTGTCAATATAATGCCACACGATGGAATTTTGGGGAGGTGTTCAGTTTTCTTTTTTGAAAACCCAGGAAATCACACACAAACACACCCCTACATTAAAAGAACATTACTTAGATTGCAAATTCAAGCACTGAAAAGGCAAGGTATATCAGAATTAAATTTGCCTGTCCATAATGCATGCATGCACAGAGGCCCAATGAAGGCTGTGTAGGCACCTGTAATTTTGGCATTTCCTAACTTTTTAGTGCATAAGTTTCCAACGTTATGGTTTCTACTGATTTTCACAAGTAATATACAATAGGTATCAATTTACCAAGCTTTGTGGTAGGGTATAGTATTTCCTAGATTTGGCTACTTCTCACAAGAGTGATATAAGAATTAATTAATATTTTGCAATCTTTTATATCTTCAGAATGCACATACAGGGATGGCCATTAACAAGAGTTGGCACTCGGCAATATCTGACTGTAACGTTCTGATCAATAAAATCCCTCACTGCATTCCAAAGCTGCACACTTATCTCTGCTCTTCTGCCATCCACAGAGAGCTCTTCCCCATCACAGGGTCTCCTCTCAGAACTGTCTCTCTGGAGTTTAGCGTTCTAACTCTAACTTCCTTCTATTGCTAGTGTCTCCCTGGTTTTGAGAGAGAAGGCAGCCTATGTACTGCCCTCCTCCAGAGAGCTCCTCCCAATTGGCTGGAAGAGAAGGGAGCCCTGCCCCACCCAACACTACAGGGCTCCTGATCTCAGACCCTTAAAAAACAGTATCCTGAGGCTTTCCCCCCCATCCAACTCCTAATTCCCTGGAAGCGCTTCCTCTCTTCCACTACCTAGCCATTACTCGGGCCTTTTTTCATTCCAATTCCCTGGAACGGGGTCTTCTGGCTCTCTCTACTTTTAAAGGGCCAGTATGCCCCATTACACTGACATCTGTATTTCCCTATAGTTGAAGTAAGCAAGACTGTGATATCTCAGGTGCCTTGGGTGGTTATTGTTGATAAATGCTGACTCTTCAATGGTGAATACTGTCAATGCTCAGAAGTGTTATAAAGCTGCAGGAGAATAAGGGCAGTTTCTATATATACAGGTAGCAAGGTTTGTTTGGGTTTTTTTCCTGTGATGAGGTATACGCCACTTAAAAAAAATCAATCAAACTGTATTTTTAAAAGCAAAAGAAGATGGAGGAGATAGAGTCCATCTTGCTGCTTCCTACCAGGTGAACCCTACTTTTAAACAGGAGCAACTGGCTATCCTAGCTGTTGAGTCAACATCAATGTTAGTTCTACTATTCCTCTTACCACTTTGTCCTTGAACAAGCTTTAAAATTCCAGTAATTCTGTACTTGAACAGGCTTTAAAATTCCAGTAACCTTTCGAGGGTGGGGAGGGACACTCACTTTTGTTGTTATCTAGCCTAAGTCTGTCCTGTTAATTATTTTGTATTGACTTTCAATGACTCTCTTCCTGGAGTCTGAGGAGATCATATTGACACAAGTACTCAAACTGTGATAGATCCCTCCTCAGGGTAAATAAAAGGAATCTGGTCTCCTATGCTTATCGTGCTCACCTTTCTGTCTTTTATAGACTCTGCTTTCAAATATTCTGCACTGAGAAAGTACTGAGTTCCAAAAAGAAAGAAAAGCTTGTCCCAGACAAATACATTCTGAGGTGAGGTTCAGCATCTTCTGGTGATTGTTGGGTGCTTCCAAGTCATCTCCTTCATTTTCTTTGTGTCTTTCTCTTATTGAGTACAGTAGGAACACCAGAAAGTAGAATTTACTTTTTTATATTACATGCTGTATTTCCTGCCATTTATGTAAGAATAGAGTTAGTAGTTAGGTGGGGATTGGTCCTGCTTTGAGCAGGGGGTTGGACTAGATGACCTCCAGAGGTCCCTCCCAACCCTGATATTCTAGGATTCTATGATAGCACTGGGACCTGTGTGCCATGCAGCATGGTCTTGGTATGGGAATGCTTACATTCTAGGGCCAGCTCTGCTGGTGACTTCCTGTATGGTTTGGGCAAGTCATTTCAGTGTGAGTTTCCCTACATGTAAAATAGGGATAGCATTTCTGTACTGGACCCCAGCCAACAGCTATGTCTCCTCGAAGATTACACCTGTCACTTCTGTGGGAAAATCTGCAGGGCAAGAACTGGGCTCCTCAGCCACTTAAAAACTCACCAATTAACCCTTTTGGCAGACGTCATCCTCACATCAAGGGATAACCAAAGAAGAGATCTTCTGCTCCACCTGTGCATTAGACTCCTGTAGACTCACACTCACTTACTGACGTGCAACGAACAATCCTTCATGCTCTATCTCTAGATTTATTTTAAACTTGCAGTCAACCTGTCCTACTAGTTGCTTTTCCTTCTAAATGCTTCTCTTCCTGCCTGTTGGCACATAGCTACAGCAACGTAGATTCCCTTAGACTCCGTTGGGCCAGATCCCCTGCGGTATAAATCGGTGTAGTACCACTGACTCCAATAGAGTTATGCTATTTATACCAGATGAGGATCTGGCTCATTGCCTCCAATGCTGTTATTTCAGATACACACTAAGAGCTGAATCTGGCCCTATCTCAATAGATTAATAATACCCTCCCTCACCCATTTCATGCAGAATCGCTTTCGTTTAAAAATGCTACATAGTTTATGAAGTAAAAAGGGGTTATAAAGAGCTCCCAGAAAATAAAACCCCATAATAAATTGGAGGAGGTGGGGGAAGGTAACAATACATCACCACTCATTTAATACTTTTATACACTTATTTTCAACCTATGCTGATCCCCAACCATCCAAATCAAGATACAGATCTCACACACATTGCATTTTAACATGCCACGGTTCTTTTGTTTTCACTCCTTAAAACACCTGTCAAAATAAGGTTCAAGCGGAGTGTAGGCCGATCCAGAAACACAAAGGAAGATACAGTACCTGCCCCAAAATTGTTTAGGACAAGGCTCAACAAGTTCATATAACAGTTAAACAGGAGAGCAGTAGGGATGGAGAGACAACAATGTATCATAATAAAATCACACGGTTACACAGGTTAGCTATTGGAGAACTTGACTGTTGAAGAGCAACTAGCAAGGCTCAGATGAACTGGAGAACAGCCAGAAACAAAACACAAAAACAACCCAGTGGTTAACTTGCAAAGAGAGTAATTCAGTATCACATGTTTTTATTCACATGGCAATTTTCACTTTGAGCTATGACCTCTTACTAAGCAAAATAAATAATTAACAATACTAAATAAATCATCATCATGATGTTACAAATCGACACTCAGGTTCTCATTTTAGACAGTACATATGTAACTGATGCAGACATACGCAGTGAAGATTTTCAGGAAACATTAGGAATCACTTCAGTGCCTGCTTGCTCTATAGTATTGTGCAGGAAACATGCATTGCTGGTTGGCGTGTGGTCATAACCAATAGTCCAGGTGTCCGGGGGAAGGAAATTATTTTTTTCTCCAAGCTGGAAAGGGAGAGGTAATTCAGGTATAATATCATATGCTGAAGGGCCACAAACACTCAAGTTAAGGGAGTAAATTCTGAAGTCCTAACTTGGTCAAAGCCTCCCATTAAGTCAATGAGTGTTTTGCTTGCATAGGGATGGAGAGAAAGGTAAGCACCTTTGGATTTGGTCCATGCTAAGAAGGTGGAGCCTAGCACAGCCTAAAAGCAGAATGGGACAATATAAAATACAGAAGGAGTTGTAGTAGCTTCATCACTGTTTAGAACCTTTAGCTTTCATGCTCACATAAATCAGGGACTAAGAGCTCTGGCAATAGTGCATGTAGGCACTGTACTTGCTCCTCCATGCACCTCTGCTAATGCGCCTTACTTCTGTCCTGAACCTCATAAGAAGAAACTGCCAATCATGTTTCATTGTGACATTTCATGGGGTGGTTCTCGGAATTGATCAGATGGTCATGAGAAACTCTAATGTGACTTATAAACAGAGTTCACTCAGGACCCAGGCAACACTCAGCCCTCATCAGACTGCTGCACAGAAGTTCCCCTCAGTGGCGGTTCCCTGGGTTTTTATTATAGATGTTCTGATAAACCAGACAAGAATTCCCATTCTATAAAAACACAACCATAAAACCTGTAACACTCTGAAGCCACACGTAGATGTGACAAAACAAAATGAAAATATGTACAAGGGAGAGGAAGAAGAGAGAAAAAAACTGAATCTTTTCTCTAATTGTACAGTATGGGATTAGATGTGAAATGCATTACCCCACCACTACAAATGAGCTAACACCAGGCATCTAACTACTTATGTTGTTTTGTGAGCACCAACTAACTGCATAAAAATAGACCAGTATCTATTGTACCAAAGGCCCACTCTTCATTTTCCTGTTTTATCTTAGTTATGCCCGATATTCATTCTGCTCTCCAGTGGGCACTCGAGAACATCTGTGTCGCCTACAGTGAAAAGTCAAGGTGTATGTCTGCTACTGCAAGCCCTGTATAGCTACTGAGAATGACATGACTAAGAGCATGAACTGTTCCAGTCATTAGTCTCTTTGCATCTAACTGTTAGGGTTTTGGGAATTGCCATCATCTATTTTTGACAAAATTAAATCTAAAATGGTCATGTACTTATTTTCTAGGAATGACTCCCAAGTTAAAAATGCCTTTTTGAAATACGCCCTGTCCCTCGAACCACCATAGATGGAAAGAGAAATACAGAATGGCTGCTTTGAGAAGAATAGTGATTTTCTTCTGTCTCCCTCCCGTGATGATTGCAATCCCAGCTCTGCAGCCTTTGAGCACCTGGTTCGATGGCGCGTTTGAAAAAAAACACTGAACTTTTAAAGATTTGTCTGGAGTATTGAGATGCAAACATCTGCCATATAAACAGTTAAATGTAATTAAATTCAGACTTTTAAACACAAGATGGTGGTAATTACCATGTACTATTGATCTTTCTACAACCACCATAAAGTTAAGTAGGTATTTTACATAATACGTAATAAAATTCTGTGCTACGGATGCAAATTTCCTACTGTGTCTCTCAGGGTTCCCTCCCCACTCTGAACTCTAGGGTACAGACGTGGGGACCCGCATGAAAGACTCCCTACGCTTATTTCTACCAGCTTAGCTTAAAAACTCCCCAGGCCACAAATACTCCCTTGTACCTTGGGTTTAAGTAACGCTGCCACCACCAAGTGATTTAACAAAGAACCGGGAAAAGGACAACTTGGAGTTCCTCTTCCCCCAGCAATCCCCCCAAGCCCTTACACCCCCTTTCCTGGGGAGGCTTGAGAATAATATCCTAACCAATTGGTTACAAAATGATCAAAGACCCAAACCCCTGGGTCTTGGAACAATGGAAAAATCAGTCAGGTTCTTAAAAGAAGGATTTTATTTAAAAAAAAAAAAAAAAGAAAGGTAAAAATCGTCTTTGTAAAATCAGGATGGAAAATATTTTACAGAGTATTCCCCTCTGGGCAAAACCTTAAAGTTACAGAAAGCAGGAATAAACCTCCCTCTTAGCACAGGGAAAATTCACAAGAAAAACAAAAGAAACTAATCCACCTTGCCTGGCTTACCTATACTGGTTGCAATACTGGAGACTTGGATTGGGATGGGATGGAGAAGATGGATTTCTGTCTGGCCTCTCTCAGTCCCAAGAGAGAACCCCCACACAAAACAAAGAACACAAACAAAACCGTCCCCCTTCCCAAGATTTGAAAGTATCTTCTTTCCCCATTGGTCCTGTTGGTCAGGTGCCAACCAGGGTATTTGAGCTTCTTAATCCCTTACAGGAAAGGAGGAATTCTAGGCTACCCTCAGCTGTATGTTTATGACACGCCCCCCCAAATCAAAGACAGTGCTGGACAGCCTGCTCCACACTGGCTGTGATTTCTTCATGGAGTTCTAGGAGAAAACAGAATTAATAAGACACATGCCCCTCTAGATATACTTATATCTATATAAAAGCTATATAAAAAGTAACAATGTTTTTCACATTTTAAGGACGATTTTAACCAGTTGTTTCTGGGAAACTTTCACAGGAGAGTGCATCAGCCACTTTGTTGGAAGCTCCTGAAATGTGTTGTATTTCAGAATCAAAATCTTGGAGAGCTAAACTCCACCGAATAAGTTTTTTGTTATCGTCCTTGACGGTATGAAACCACTTCTGCGCATTATGGTCGGTTTGCAGGTGAAAACGCCATCCCCAAACATATGGGCGTATCTTTTCCAGCACGTACACAATGGCGTAGCATTCCTTTTCGCTGATTGACCAGTGGCTTTCCCTCTCAAACTGTTTCTTGCTGAGAAACACAACAGGATGGAATTCTTGATCTGGTCCTTCCTGCATTAAAACTGCTCCCATACCACGCTCGGACGCATCTGTGGTTACTAGGAACGGTTTGTCAAAGTCTGGGGCCCTTAGCATCGTGTCAGACATGAGTGTCGCTTTAAGCGGGTTAAAGGCCTTCTGACACTCTTCGGTCCACTGAACTGCATTTGGCTGTTTCTTTTTCGTTAGGTCTGTCAGTGGGGCAGCGATTTGGCTGTAGTGCGGTACAAATTGCCTGTAATATCCGGCCAAGCCTAAGTTTCTTTGACTTTGGGACAGGCCACTTTTGGATAGCAGTCACTTTGGCCTGTAGGGGATTGATATTTCCTTGACCCGCCTGGTGTCCAAGGTAAGTCACTCTGTTTAGGCCTATTTGACACTTCTTAGCCTTAACAGTTAGTCCTGCCTCTCTTATGCACTCAAAGACTTTTTGTAGATGCTCCAGGTGTTCTGCCCATGAATCAGAAAAGATGGCCACATCATCAAGGTAGGCAACTGCAGATTCTCCCAATCCCGCTAGGAGAATATCTATTTTTGGAAAGTGGCGGGTGCATTTCGTAGCCTGAAAGGGAGCACATTAAATTCATGCAGCCCTACATGGGTGATGAAGGCTGACCTTTCCTGGGTGGATTCATCCAGCAGTACTTGCCAGTATCCCTTGGTTAAGTCTAAGGTAGAGATGAATTGGGCCCGTCCCAGTTTCTCGAATAGTTCATCTGTGCGTGGCATTGGATAGTTGTCTGGGCGAATTACAGGATTTAGCTTACAGTAGTCCACGCAAAAACGTAACTGGAGATGCCCACGCACTGTCAGAGGGGCAGATTACACCCATTTGTAGCATACCCTGGATCTCCCGTTCTATAGCAGTTTTTGCTTGAGGAGACACCCGGTAAGGTTGGGCTCTAATTGGATAAGCATTACCTGTGTCAATGGAGTGGTATGCCCATTCGGTTCGTCCTGGGGTGGCTGAGAACACTGGCGCAAAGCTGGTGCACAGCTCCTGGATCTGCTGTCACTGCATACGTCCAAGGGTCATGGAGAGGTTCACCTCTTCCACCGTCACTTTTTCCTTCATAGTAGACACCTTCAGGCCACTCAGCGTCAGCTCCTCCCTGGGCTGTAAACTGACAAACCTTTAATTCTCTGGAATAAAAGGGCTTTAGAGAATTAATATGATACACCGTAGGCTTTCGGTTGGAGTTGGGGAATGCTATGAGATAGTTAACAGCTCCCAGGCACTCTTAGACCGTGAATGGCCCTTCCCATGACACTTCCATCTTATCGGCCTGGAGTGCCTTCAAGACCATGACCTGGTCCCCTACTTTGAAGGAACACTCTCTGGCATGTTTATCATACCAGGCTTTTTGCTCTTCCTGAGCATCTTTTAGGTTTTCTCTAGCAAGGGCTAAAGAGGTTCGGAGGGTGTTTTGTAGGTTGTTTACAAAGTCCAGAATGTTAGTTCCTGGAGAAGGCATAAACCCCTCCCATTGCTGCTTCACCAGCTGTAATGGTCCCTTAACCTCACAGCCATACACAAGTTCTAATGATGAAAACCCTAAACTGGGATGTGGTACAGCTCTGTAGGCAAAGAGCAACTGCTGCAACACTAGGTCCCAATCATTGGAGTGCTCATTTACAAATTTACATATCATGGCCCCCAAAGTTCCATTAAACTTCTCCACCAGGCCATTTGTTTGATGGTGGTAAGGGGTTGCAACCAAGTGATTCACCCATGAGCTTCCCAAAGGCTTTCCATGGTTCCTGCCAGGAAATTAGTTCCCAAATCTGTCAGGATGTCAGAGGGCCAACCTACCCTGGCAAAAATATCTGTTAATGCCTGGCACACACTTTTAGCCCTGGTGTTGTTTAGAGCTACTGCTTCCGGCCATCGGGTGGCAAAATCCATGAAAGTCAGTATGTACTGCTTTCCTCTGGGTGTCTTTTTCGGAAAAGGACCCAGAATATCCACAGCTACTCGCTGAAATGGAACCTCAGTTATGGGGAGTGGTTGGAGAGGGGCTTTGACCTGATCTTGAGGTTTTCCCCCTCTTTGGCATACCTCACAAGACCGGACATAGGTAGAAACATCCTTGCCCATTCCCTCCCAGTGGAAGGACTTCCCCAAATGGTCTTTGGTTCTGTTCACCCCAGCACGGCCACTAGGATGATTGTGGGCTAAGCTCAAGAGCTTTACCCGGTACTCAGTTGGAACTACCAACTGTCTCTGAGGATGCCAGTCTTCCTGGTGACCTCCAGAAAGAGTTTCCTTGTATAAAAGTCCTCTTTCTACAACAAACCTGGATCGATTAGAAGAGCTGAGAGGTGGTGGGTTGCTTCGTGCCACTGTCTAAGCTCTCTGGAGGTTTTCATCTGCTTCCTGTTCAGCCTGGAACTGTTCCCTTGATGCTGGAGACATCAATTCCTCACTGGATTGTGGACCTGGGTTTGGTCCCTCTGGAAGCGATACAGGTGATGGGGCTGTTTCTGTTGACTGTGAACCGCTCTCCGCTGGTGCACTATTGGGTATTTCAGGCTGTGGCTGAGCCTCTTGTGTAGGATTATTTGCTGCTTTTGCCAGTGCAGGCTCGGTGGTGCCCTCTGGTGTTGGAGCTGCAGACGGGGTTGCAAGTGCTGGACTCAGTGCTGGCAACGGTTCTGGTGCTGGTTGCTTCGCCAGTTCCGGTTCTGGGACTGGCTTTAGTTGGGTTTCTGCGACTGGATCCACTATGGCTGTTTCAGTCATTGACAGGGGATCCGGTTCTACAACCTCTATCTGAGTCTCTGGTAACACAGACAGGGCCCTGGTGGAAGGCTCAGGAACAGGGATAGGTGTGAAAGCTTGCTTAGTCTGGCTGCAGGTGACCATTCCCACCCTCTTGGCCAGCTTTACATGGTTGGCCAAGTCTTCCCCCAGCAGCATGGGAATGGGATAATCATCATGGACTGAAAAAGTCCACATTCCTGACCAGCCCTTGTACTGAACAGGCAACTTGGCTGTAGGCAAATCAAAAGAGTTGGACTTGAAGGGTTGAACTGTCACTTGGGCCTCTGGGTTGATTAAGCTGGGGTCCACTAAGGATTGGTGGATAGCTGACACCTGCGCTCCAGTGTCCCTCCACGCTGTAACCTTCTTCCCGCCCACACTCACAGTTTCCCTTCGCTCTGAGAGTATCTGGGAGGCATCTGGGCCGGAGAACTTTTGGTGTGACCCCGGTGCAATGAACTGTAATCTGTTGGGGTTCTTGGGGCAGTTGGCCTTTACATGCCCCAGCTCATTACATTTAAACATCGTCCAGCTGACTGGTCACTGGGGCGAGGTGGGTTGCTGGAGAATGGTGTGGCGGGATGATAAGGTGTCTGGGGTTTTCCTTGGGATGTAGGTGGGGCTTTGGGTTGCCCCCGGTGATAGGGTTTTGTTTCGGCTTGCCCCTTCTGATATTTGCTCCAACTGCTACTAGTTTTTTTTCTTTTCTGCCACCTCCACCCATTTGGCTCCAATCTCTCCCGCCTCGATTACAGTTTTGGGCTTCCCATCTAGGATGCACCTTTCTATTTCCTCAGGAACACCCCCTAAGAACTGCTCCATTTGCATTAGGAAGGGCAACTCTTCTGGAGATTTAACACTTGCTCCTGATATCCAGGCATCCCAATTTTTCACAATGTGATAGGCATGTCGGGTAAATGACATGTCTGGTTTCCACCTTAGGGCTCTGAACCGCTGACGGGCCTTCTCGGGTGTTAGCCCCATTCGAATTCTGACCTTGTTTTTAAAAAGTTTGTAGCTGTTCATGTATTCCTTAGGCATTTCAGCTGCCACCTCTGCTAAGGGTCCACTGAGCTGCAGCCTCAGCTCTACCATGTATTGGTCTGTAGAGATGCTGTACCCAAGGCAGGCCCTTTTGAAATTTTCTAAGAAGGCCTCTGTATCATCGCCTGCCTTGTAGGTGGGGAAATTTCTGGGATGGGAAGCGGTACCTGAAGAAGGATGGCTGGGGTTGTCTGGTATATTCTGCTTAGCCCTTACCATCTCTAACTCCAGTGCATGCTTCCTCTCTCTTTCTTTCTCCTCCATAGCTCTCTTGTAGGCAGCCTCCTCTGCCTCCACAGCTCTCTTGTGAGCAGCCTCCTGTGCATTTATTTCTAGTTGTTTTAATTCCATTAGTCTCTTATGTTCATTTTCTTTCTCTTGTGCTTGCAGTCTAGCCAGCTCTAGTTTATTAGCTTCTTTACTGGTAGTCATTTTTCAGCTTTCTTGTGCTCAACTCTAGTTATACCCAAGAGTTGCCGGGGGGGGGGGGGGGGGGGGGGGGGGGGGACGGACTTGTGAATTTCCCTGCAGGAGGTTAACTACCCTGCCTTTAGGCAGAGAAGAACTCCAGCTGCTCTCAGCTCAAAACCTCTCCCTGCTTCCAAGCAGCCAAAAGGCGAGAGAGAGAAAAAAAAAGTTTTGTTTAAACCCTCTGTGCTTCTGGTTCAAAATTATCCCACCGCTCTGCCACCATGTCAGGGTTCCCTCCCCACTCTGAACTCTAGGGTACAGACGTGGGGACCCGCATGAAAGACCCCCTACGCTTATTTCTACCAGCTTAGCTTAAAAACTCCCCAGGGCACAAATACCCCCTTGTACCTTGGGTTTAACTAATGCTGCCATCACCAAGTGATTTAACAAAGAACCGGGAAAAGGACAACTTGGAGTTCCTCTTCCCCCAGCAATCCCCCCAAGCCCTTACACCCCCTTTCCTGGGGAGGCTTGAGAATAATATCCTAACCAATTGGTTACAAAATGATCAAAGACCCAAACCCCTGGGTCTTGGAACAATGGAAAATCAGTCAGGTTCTTAAAAGAAGGATTTTATTTAAAAAAAAAAAAAAAGAAAGGTAAAAATTGTCTCTGTAAAATCAGGAAGGAAGATACTTTACAGGGTATTCAGATTCAAAACACAGAGGATTCCCCTCTGGGCAAAACCTTAAAGTTACAGAAACAGGAATAAACCTCCCTCTTAGCACAGGGAAAATTCACAAAAAAAACAAAAGATAAACTAATCCACCTTGCCTGGCTTACCTATACTGGTTGCAATATTGGAGACTTGGATTGGAATGGGATGGAGAAGATGGATTTCTGTCTGGCCCCTCTCAGTCCCAAGAGAGAAACCCCACACAAAACAAAGAGCGCAAACAAAACCTTCCCACCTACCAAGATTTGAAAGTATCTTCTTTCCCCATTGGTCAGGTGCCAACCAGGCTATTTGAACTTCTTAACCCCTTACAGGTAAGGAGGAATTCTAGGCTACATTAGCTGTATGGTTTATGACAGTGTCTTCTGTCAGTCAGTGAGGAGGGAACAGACATATTGTGCTGTAATCCTAGCTCTGTAATCTTCATCATGGGTCAGGCACATGGACTCAATAGCTCCAGAAAGGGAGAAGAAGGATAATTCAGTGGTTAGGGTGTTAGCCTGACATTTGAAAGACCTGGGTTCCATTCCCTGGATGCTCCATCAGACTTCATTGTGTGACCCTGACCAAGTCACTTAATCTCTCTGTGCCCCAGTTCCCCCCCATCTGTAAAGTGGGGATAATAGCACATCCCTTCCCACAGGAGTATTGTGAGGATAAGACTGGGAGATGCTCAGGTGCAACAGTAATGGGGACCATACAAGTACCTAAAAGAATAGAGTCTGCCACCTGTAGCTTGCTAGTTCAAATTTAGTCCAGTGACTTCAAATTGTTACCATCAGATAGATTCTTGGTAGTGTATAGTATGTGAAAAGAATTTGGTGGTACAATTCTGGGGCCAGATTCTGTCACCCTTGCTCACACCAAATAGCATCCGACTTCCTCAGAGGTCAAACTGATTTCAATGGTACTATATATGTAGCAAGTAGAGCTGTGTGGAGAATGGCAACTCTGCTTCACAAAGCAGTTTGACCCTGCATCTTGGCAGGGGGTTAGACTAGATGCCCCTTGTGGTCCTATCATAGGGTTAGAAGTTTTGAAATTAGGTTTTATTCTGATTTGGAAACACTCTGCAAAAAGGATTGGAGCCCAAGTTTCGAGGCAGGCTGCCCTGGAGCCATGGCCCCTAAGAGCCCACACTGACGAGGATCTGGAAGCCTGGAACCTGGCCCTCCCAATGTTTCCATGCTCACAGCTAACCATCTGGTCAAAAGAAGGGGAGCTGGGAGTCTGCACGTCCTGGTGCTTCCAGTTCTTTGACAGCCTGCCTAGCAAGTTGTGGAGGAAGTGGGGCTTGGAAGCACCGCTCCATGGCAGCCCAGGTCCCACTGCAACATCATCAAAGTCTAACAGTCTCTGCAAAATGTTCAATTTTGATGAACCATCATTCTAAGAGAAAAAAGTTTCATTGAAGAATTTCTGATCAGCTCTCATAGTAAGGAACTACTCTTTGTGAGCAAAGGCGGCACAATCTGGCCCTTTATGAAATTTCCCACTGCTTTTTTTGCATTTGTTGCAAGACTTATTGCTCAGATGTGTTTATTTTTCTTAGTCTTTGACAAAATCTCTGTTCTCACCATATCCTGGATCTCTAGGGGGACATATTGCAGATCTGTTGATGTGCTATGTTTATCAGTGTTTGTAAAGAGTAACATCAGCTTGAAAAAGCTGTACAAACAAACATATTTTGCATTTAAACAGCACTGCCAACCTACATTTCTCAAATTAAATGAGCTTTACAACATAGGGAACTATTACACCCATTTTACAGATTGACAAACTGGGCAAGTCGGTAAATGTGTGCCTCAGTTTCTCTGAATCAGTAACACATGGGAAAATAACCCAAGAGTCCTCACCCCTGGTTTTCTGCTCTAACTATTGGATGAAACTATCCCTCTGAGTTAACCTTTGGTCCTAAATCAGGTAATAAAACACAAATAGAAATGCTGCATTAAAGCACTATTTACAAGCCATCCATTAAATTTACACTTGCTGCAGAAGAAAATGGGTGCTCTTTCCACAGAGCTGTCTGTGAAAGACAGATTTGGATCCACTTCAAGAATATTTTCTGTGACTTTGTCAGACACACACACAGTGAAGAACTCTTGCTATCAGCCTCCAGTTTGCCTCTCCCCACAGCCCCTGGAGCAAGAATCAGCCTTTGGAAGGAAAAAGGAGAGGGGCCACATAATATGCATTTCCTATGCTATGTGACTAAAAACTGTGTGAGCTGACACAGAATGGAGTCTGAGCCAGAAATTAAACAGTTTGTCATGGGACATATTTTCCCAGAAACTTCTCCGGGGGAAAGAAATTGTGAGAGCCTTTTCCAGGCCCAACAGAACCGTAAGAAAGTATTTCTCTAAACAGCAAATTACTTACATTGCAGAATTTAGCATACATGTTTCTTGGGCTTGGGACTAAGTTTTCCTCTATACAACCTTGTGCACAATGACAGCACTAAAAAACCACTGGGTGAAAAAAAGATCCGCTGCCCCATTTCATCAAAGAAGAAAGAAGTCTGATGACAAAGTCAACATTATACTCATGTCAGGGAGATACTAGTTATTACTATTAGACACTACAAATGCTGGGGTAGAGGTAAGGAGGAATGCTGGCTGGAAGCTCCAATGCATCTCAACAAACAACATTCCCAGAAAAATAACAAATTTAGCAAACAAGCAGAGAAGGGGTTTTAATATTTATTTTTAAACGTGTATCGAAATGTTACTGTATGAGCAGGGCTCTGTATATTCCGCAGTATGCCAGAGCTGAATTCTCCAGCAAATCTCTGCTGATTGCTGCAGTAATGTTTCTTGGATTGCAAAATTACCCAACAACAAGTGATTTTAATGATTTTGTTTTACATCCAGCAATTCTAAAGAGTGCCCCATGGAGTGATTATGTAATAATAAATACTTGAAAGCATTTTTTATTAAATGCTGTCAGTTTCCTTGGTGCTGAAGGCCACAGAGTGGAAGACACGGTCCCTGTTTTCAATTGCTATCTATCTAAAATAGGCCAATAAAGAGGCACTTGCATGAGCTCGTCTCATCTCAGAACAGGGCAGGCTTTACATATTTTAATGAAATTGTTGAAAGGCTTCCCAGATATAATGTGTTGCCACATGCTTCCCTCCCTGAATCTAGTGTTTGCTATTCTAGTTCTCTCAATAAACCCCTCCCTCCAACATTTATTGACCTTTTGCTTTTTTCTGCTCCAGTTCCCGCCGCACCTGCAGCCCACCCATATTCTGTGCTATACATCCTTCACTTGCCACTGCTCTGATTCTCCTTACACCCCCTTTCCCACTGCTAGACCCCACATACCCCATGCTTGTGTCTATCCTGGGAGAGGAGTCTGGTATGGGGAGGGGTAAACCAGCAATTAAGTCTGAGGTCTGGGAGAAGGTTTGGGCAAACGGGTTTATTGAGTGGAGTCTCACCCTTCACCAAGAAATGTTTCCCTATTTCATGCTCAAAGCAAACATTTAATTCTCATTGCACGAGAGACAGAGGCTCAGCAGCAGAAAGGACAAGCTGGGAGAAAATGATCAAAAAATATAGGATTTGTGTGGTCAAAACAACATTTTCTGAGGTAACTGGAGGGGAGAAGGTTGATTCAGTGGCAAATTCCATAAATTTGAATTTGTGGAATCCTCCACAAAGCCCTACCTTAGACTGAGGGAGGCAGGAGCCAGGGGAACTCCTGGACAGCAGAGCCCTGTGAGGACACTCAGGCAGCTCTTACAGGACTTCTAAAATTCTGCTGCAAGGATCCTAAGTTTGTGCACTGCCAAATCCAACCCAATGGCAATGGAATCTGCTCTGCATGTGTAACCCACACACCTCCTGGGTGTGGTGTTCTGTTCCCTCTAGTGGCACCGAGACCACTTAGATATTAATGAGTCTGCTACAGCCTTAGCTAAGAGCCATGTGGCTTTTAGCTCATACAGTAGAGGCTCATGCATTTACCTCCAAAGATCCCAGGTTTTGATCCTGCCTGCCGATGACTGGGGCCTGTCAGTGTTACATATGCCTTGGCCCAGTATCCCCCAAAATAGACTTATCCCACTATAAGTGGGCCATCCTTACTGTACTTCACTCAAAACACCACAGAGAGCTCAGTGTCTGGGTGTGATAGATTCCAGACTATCGAACTTTATGGCTGCCAAGAAGGCCACCGCTGTGAGGATCAACACAGCTACACTTTTTTTCCTATTTGAGTTCTGTCTCTCTGTTTCTGCTCCTCCTTTGTTATCTCTTTTAGGATGTTAATTCAGCTTACTTGATAGCGGTCTCACCTCTGGGGCAGAAGGTCATCAATTGAAGTCCTAGGAGTTGGACTCATACCAAATTCTGACACTAGAGTGAAACACTCTACTGCTAAGCCCCTTATGGGCTAGAGAACTGCATTGATCCTACCCAGGAGGGCTCGTCCCTGTGGGGATACTCAGGAAATTTAAGACAAATTAACTAAAAGGTGTGATGTTAAAGCACATTAAACCCGTTTGAACACACTCACTCACAAATAAAGTTTGCTTTAGCCATTTGAAAGAGAATTAAGCTAAAGCAACTGAGGCCTTGATAACTAGACTGTTTTACTGCAGATGGGTGCACAGTGACTTTCCTGTGCTCATGAAGATAGTCTCTGCCATGACTGAAAGCCAGGTCTTCCTCCTCCCAGTCCTACAGTTTACAGAGAAGCTTAACCCACTATTGTGCCTGGATTGTTATTCCATGGATTTTTCTGATTTGGATTGTAAACTCCTCCAGAACCTTATCTGGTTATATGCTTTGTGAAGCACTATGTACACTTATAGTGTGCTAGAACTATCTTAGGGCTTTGCACTGTAGTCTCTCAACTGAAACATATTCTCCCCCACCCGCCCTCCGAAAAAAGATGTATCTAACCACACTTGATGTGACTTCATTGTTCAAAGAACAGGGATTCATAGCAATGGGAAATGCTAAGCACTTGTCAAAGCAAGCATAATGCCCTTAAATTTGTCAGGCTTCAGTTTCCAAAGAATACTAGAACATAATTAACTCAGCCAGTTTATATTTCAAAATACATCACTATTTTTCCAGCTCTTTAAAGAACAGATGTCTTGCTGGCATAAGACATGTAATTATACTAATCCCACATGGAACAGCAAATACCACATAAGAAAATGTTCACAGGCATAAAATATAAACATTTGATACCCTGTCTATTTGCTGAAAGAAAACATGTTAACTATATGAACATGGCCATAGGGAATGAATCCAACACAACATGCTCCCCACCCCAACCCCGAGGCCCGGCAAAACCGGAGATACTCAACTGGGGTAAGTTAGTGTAGCTCCAGCTGAGGAGCTGTCTCCGTGTGTTCTCAAAAGAGGACTGCTCTTAGTGGCATCCCCCCCACAAAGAACCTGGTGTGCAGTACAGTAGTAATTACACCAAGTAATGGCTCTGTCTGTAGTCAGCCAGTGCATTACATTTAAATTACAGTCCCCAATTAAGTATACTATTCCCTTTTTAGATTTGCACTCCCTTCTGGGAACATTTTTAATAATAATTCTATTTATACAGAAAGACTGTTTACTTTGTCATCTGGCAGGCTAAGAAGAAAGGGCTTTCTGGGACATGCCCAGAAGAGAATGGGGTTTCTTGCTGGTCTTTAGGATCCAGGTTCTTAAAGGAACAGTCTAAGACCTTTATCTCCATTCTCAAAGACCCTGAGGATGTTGCCCTTGAATTTATATTCCTGCACAGATTTGCCTTCCCATGAGACAGAAAGAGAGACAGGTGGATGGCCCATGTTTTCTTTCCTTTAAATTGCTGTAGTACTCAGACTTCCCAATCCTTCCCCAGAGCAGAATGGAATTCATTTCCTCATTTAAAAAAAAGAAATCCCCATTTAACAGGATAACTGAGTGGAATATTGGATCTTCAGCTTGGCTTATGCTAGGAAAAGAAACTAGCATTTCTCATCAGAGACTCTTATTTTATTAATGTCTTTTTTTCCCCCAGCTACAAAGACTGACTCTTACCTGACAGGAAATAGCTGCAGTTTCATCTCTCCAGCTTGTTTCAAGAAGAATAAATCTGTCTGCCGCCACCTGACAATTGGCTGCAATTATCCCCTAACCAGTCCACTTGTGGCTAATTGAACAAGTCAGAGACACAGCAGTAACCAGTCAGGAAGCACCTCAGAGGGCATGCTGTAGAATAGCCCGAGAGCAGAAACATTTTTTTCCTTTTTAGTTAGGAGTTCTAAGGAGGAAGGAGATAAGACTCCAATAAAATCCTCATGGGCTGAAGGCATGAATCTGAAACTGCTCTGAAATTTAGAGATCAATTTCCCCTTCCCCCCATTAATTTGAGGTGTTGTATAGTCGGAAGTCCTTGCCAAGACTGTTTTGTCCAAATCAGACCCTGTGTGAGGATACGGACAGCACAGGACATGATGAATTAGTCTGGAAGGAAGAGAGGTAGAGGGAATTTAAAAACAAGTTGAAACCTCTGTGTAGTAATGACATCTGAGTGCTGTCTCTTCCACCACAAGCAGAACAGAGGGGATGGAACCCAGTGGGACTTCCATGAAAAGGGCCTCCCTGAACAACCAGATACCCAGCACTAACCTTTGATGCTGCTCTGAAAAGATCACCTGGCTCAGTGAAGAAAAATCCCACCTTCCCCTGCCAGATCTGCAGGGCTGTCAGCTGTATCATTTCATTATTATTTGTATTGCAGCAGCATGTGGGCTTCCCAGTCATGGACCAGGGCCCCATTGTGCTAGGCACTGTACAAACACAGACCCAGAAGATGGTCCCTTTCCCAAAGAGCATAAATCATAACTTTCCTCTGGATTTTCACTATGTTTTCCAGTGAGGAGTTCAGATGTCAACCATTCAATATTCTATTTCAGATGGAAATCACAGTAAATTCCAAAATTACTTCTTTAAAACAATTAAGTTACTGAATGGCAAACCCAAGCATTCAAAAGCAAGAATATGGTAGTTAAAGGCACCCTAAATCTTACACAGCTCACATTATTCTTATCCCATATAAAATAATTCACCCCGTGTATATTTATGTTTCTTTTTCAAAGGGATTGTATCTTGTGTTTATATTCCCGAGATTACACAGAAGGTAATTTGGGTCAGAGGTAAGGTGTTGTTTTGTGACAAAATATGCATTACATCCTGTTTAATAAGAATTCTTTGTTTCTTTTGAGGGCAGTGCATTACTTATGATACCTCTCCTCACCAAACAACGTACAGATATTAGTCTACAACAGGGATTCTCAACCTGGGGAGTCATGACCCCCAGAAAGGTGGCAAACAGTTCCGGAGACGCTACAAGGGTTAGGGGTCCTGGCTGGGGTATCCCTATATGGTAAAGAGTGGGTGAAGTATAGAAAGGTTGATACCACTACTCTACTACATTATGAAGAACTGGCAGCATATAGTTAACACAAGGACTTTTATGCTCCCTATTTATTATTTTACATATTTAACAAAATATGAAGACTGGAGGACATATATTTTTCAGGCTTGCAAACAAACACATGCACATGAGTAACCATGAGTATGAGTACTCCTATTAATTATAAAAATTACTCACCTGGGTACATGTTTACAGGATCAGGCCTATAGCCTGTAAGGCCCAAATCCTCAAAGGTCTTTAGGCTCCTAAGTTCCCGTGATTTCAGTGTAAATACCTTCAAGGTTCCAGACCTTCACTTTTTCAGGCAGTTTCCACGTCTTCCTATGTGTCTGTACAGTGTCTAATGCAAATGGGCCCTGATCCTCTGGGCACTACTGCAATACAAATAATGATGGTCAATCTTAATAATGGTGGGTTAGTGAAATAAACTAGTAGGAGGGGAATCAGTTTTCATAAACATACAAGTGAAGGGTGTAACTGAACTATAACAATTACCAGGGCGGTGGTTATATAATCTGATACCCTAGACATTAAAACTGCTCCTTACAGTATCAATATTCGATCCATGATTCTGCACAGCCAAGGACTGAGAGGTGATGACAGCAAAGCAACTACACACCAGGCTGCCAAGTGGGACTACAGGTCAGGTCTGACATGCGCAGGGCTGTGGCCAGGATTCCTTGTGGACCCACATGCTTCGCAGTATGAGGAGGCCTTGCCTTCAGCCGCTTCTTCAAGACCAATAAACATTCCCTTCTATGATGACACCAAGGCTGGGAAGCCTGCACAGTTCACCTCCTGGGCATTGCCATGTGCCTTTCCCTTCCTGTGGGCCAGGCTGATGGGGCCCATCTTATTCACTGATGTATTTCATCACCACCCTCCCGTCATATTTATCAGCACCCTTACTACAGACATACTGAAGTTTGTCAGAAGTGATGCTTATATGACAGTTCTAATAGAGTACATGAAAAAACAAGGCTCAGAGTCCTGCATATCTTACAAGTGTGATACTAAAGGGCAGGAGCAACTCTATTTCTGCTTGTTGCATTTGTTTTCATGCCTTATGGATAAACAGAGCCAAGTGCAATTTCTGATCCAGCCCCATGCTTCATTCAGTTAGAAAGTATGAAACACGACACTAATCTGAGACAGTACTGGACAGCTGCAAATTAGTGACCATGAACTAGAGGTGGAAACTAGAACAAAAAGTACAATGCAAGCCCAGAGGGGAACAACTGTGCAACTGCTTTGCCACAGAAGAAATTGAAATGATGAATGAGTCACTTTCTATCCCGGAGTCCAAAATACAAGGGAGAGCAAGAAATGTATTTCCACTAATCAGCAGAAATTGGGATTTTCCAGGGTTTTTTTTTAAAGTGCCAAGGAAAAACTGCATTACACTCTGGATAAGGTCCTACAGTTCTTTTGTTTGTTTCCAGGCATTGATGAGTTTTTATTTTAAAAGGGGTGAAAAATCAGTGCAAAAAACTAATATCACAGTTTCCAGGTCAATATCAGGATTAAATACTGGGGAAAGGGAGGGCAGAAAAATAAAACAGCAAATAGAGAAAATTAAATTGTTTAGGAAACCATTCTCTCTAATCCCCATTACAATAATAAAACTTCTTTTTAAAACAAAAACAGTTTAGTGCTGGTGACGTGTGCAGTTACGCTTGATAGAAGGGGTTTCTGTGTGAATTCCAAGAGTCCTGGGTTATCGTAGCTTGCACCAGTTTTTTCAAAATGTCCAATGCTTTTTTCACCAGGGCTCAGAAAGGGCTTCCTCCAGCAACCAAAACTGGGTGACTATCCCCTGAAGGACACTGGAGAGAACAGACAAAGAAGGAGTACTTGAACAGAACCCTCATCACAAAATCACCATCTTTCCTGTCACAGAGGTGGGACACAGAGGCTGGGAGCCAGAAGAGAGCAGCTCCCAGTCAGTGAGATACAGACGTGTGAGCAGCATGTCCTGTTCCCAGCCTGGGAGCATTAGGGGGCTCTGTCTGGCGGGCAAAGCGGACAGGGCTCTTCTCCAGGCAGTGACGTGTCCCAGGGCACACATACTCACAGGGGAAAAGGGTGCCTACGCAGAAGTGGAGAGGGGTTGGCAGGAAGTGTACAGGGATCTGTGCCCTGGGACTGTGCTGAAGTGCTGGGGTCAGGAGAGAACCAGTACTCCCTGCAGCCTGACACTGCAACAGTCCACAGTCTCAGCAGACTGACTGTCCATCTCTTTCTCCCACTATCCAGCTGCAGCAACCACCGACTGGCAATTACCCTCCCCTGTGCAGCCATGCTGTGCCATGCAGCAGGGAGTCTGCAATCAGGGAGCTGGGGATGGAGGGAGGGTTCAGCAGGTACAAAATCTGGATAGAAATCAGAAAAAAAATTGGAATACTGGATTTTTCAATACCGGAGAATTTTTTGGAGGCTTTTGGTAGAAGCCAAAAATGAAGGGTTTTAATCTATGGGGCAGGTCATAGTGAGATGCTGTGTGTAACTGTATCAGGAATGGACAGGTGATGAAGCCTCAGACAGTACTGAGCATTTCCATAATATATTGTCCCTGTCACTGCTACATGCTCCAGGGGTGTCGCTATAATTTGGCAACACTTGTAGAGCTCGCCATGTCCAGAGCTTATTTCTGAATAAGAAGAGCTACAATGACAGCGTTCGTGACTCCTGCCTTCCCGTACCTCGCCTCCACAGCGGGGAGAGTCATTCTACAGCAGACTGGAAAACATACGCCAGTGTTAATTTCTGGCTATCCTCTGGATTATATTCTGCTACATCCTATCCATAGAGGGCTAGTGCCAATTGGCAGACTGACCCAGGGTGAAGGGCAGTGCATTGCTGTGCGGTCTCTAGGTGGAGATTGCAACTCTTTGAGTTGCAGTCTCTTTCCCTGTCTCCCCATTGCTCTGGGTGTGAGCAAATTCTGATAGGTCTGATGCACGATATGCTCCCTGATGTACAAGTCGAGCTACACCACCAGGTGCATTGTGGGGGTGGAGTCAGGGTTCTCCTCCCTCCTGTTCATCTGTTATTTCCTATGTGCAAGCAGCACTAGTCTAGGGCCCCAGTGCAAGGGAATAAGGACGTCTGATGCCGGCATATAGGCTGGACCACTATCTTATATAGTGATTCTAATAGCACAGTGCACTGCAAGAACGAGAGCAGCTCATTGATTCTCCTGACTTGTGTCCCAGAGTGACCACAGCTGTTCCTTGGCATGGAGTTTTACTTCTCCTGGCCTAAGGGTGCTGGGCTCATTTTAGATTGTGTCTGTGCATTTCTGAACAATGCTACAAATATAATTACACAGGAAGATGTATTGCTCCTTTCTGAAGCTAGAGGTAGAAGTAACCATTTAAGGGATGGTTATTGACCATATTAGTGTGTCATCCCGCTCAGAGGTCAACTCAGAGACCTTACTGAAGGTCAGTAAGGTTTCCGAGTTGACCTCTGAGCGGGATATAGATTATTCATTAATATAGAACATGACTTTTACTCCTAATAATCCAAGTTAAATTTACATCTGATTGTTCAGATTATTAAAAACTTGTATTCCATGAGTGTGTAAAGCCCTAACCAGGATCAGGGGCCCCATTGCATAAGGCACTTTGCACACATATATGAACAAAATATTGAATATATGTCCTATAAGTAGCTTGTGTAGGGACAGATTGCTGCTTAGGAGCTGAAGCAGACAGTGCCGAGATTAATGAAGCAGAGTCAATGGCACAAAACCGAAATCTACTTTAATTAATGAAAACATCTCCGGGTCCCCTGAATTCTAGCATACTTCGCCTATCAAGGCCTAACATTTCAGAGCGTGGTATCTTATGCTACTAACATCTAGTAACAGATCAAATACAGATAGTGCTGTCCTCCTTAAAATACTGGTACCTTGACATGTGGGGTCAACAGGATTTTCAGCTTCATGAAATATTTGAGGACTTTTGATTGCTTTAAAACCAATTATTATCAGAGACTTGAATAGCTTTGATAAGAACTACAGTGACAGAAAAAGCACTTTGGAAATTCCAGTTAACAAGTTTTAGCAGATAGAATCTAGTTCTTGTCATTTTTAAGGAGTTGTTTCTGACTACAAATCATAAATCAGTCACTAAATTACTCCTGATATAGTCCAGCCATACATCTGACCTATTTTGGGTTGCAAAATGACTAAAATACTATTAGAGACAAGGTGGGTGAGGTCATATCTTTTATTGGAGCAACTTCTGTTGGTGTGAGAGACACAAGCTTTCAAGCTACACAGAGATCTCTGTGTTGTTTGGTAGCTTGTCTCTCTCACCAACAGAAGCTGGTCCAGTAAAAGATATTACCTCATCCACCTTGTGTCTCTGGTATCCTGGGACCAACATGGCTGCAAGAATAATGATTTGCAGTGAATTCTTTTCTGCACACCTGGGAATTACAGACCATAAACACAGACACTAGCCTACTCAGATAATCCACACACCATCACAGAAGCCGGCATAGGTATGTGCATGGGTCACTATGTGTCACAAGGTCATCTTTGTCCTTTTACACTGATCTGGATTCAGTTCCTGTACACACGTCCAGAACCAAAGCCACACAAACATTAGTGCCTTGGAGAAGGTAGCAAAAATATAAATAGGTGTTAATTAAATAGGCTTGAATGTTGTAATGTTTGGAATTTTTAAATGAACTGTTCTTTTAAATTGAAATAAGTACCTGGTACTCAGGAGACACTTTGTCTGCCAGAATTTTCAGGGGCAGCAGACAGCAGCAGATTAAACCAAAGATGAAATATTACCAGTGGATGCAGTTTCAACCCTGATAGACCAACTGTGGAGTCTTCTAGCTGGCACCCATCGGTATTACTTAGCAGGCATGCTTCTGTCACCATTATAGAAACATGCATATACCTAATGAGCCAGAGTTTTTACAAAAGGAAGCCAAAGTATTTGTCAGTTGGTCTCACCAAAACAAGTAGCCCTTGTTCTCAGAGACTTAGCCAGTTTGCCTGATATGACCTGAATGAAAAAGATATTTGCATGAATTACTGAGATTCATTTAGCTCTCTGATTGAGTCCCATATAATCATGTTGCAAAAGAATTGTTAACCAACACATATGTTAGGTTAGTACATACCACATTATACAATGCCTGGCAGCTATAAGAGCTGACCTAGCCTATGTTTTTCCCAGAGTTCTGTTCACTCATGCTAAGTTACATCCCACAACACCCTGCAATACTACAGCTCAGCATTTGGCATAAGCAAATAGGAAACTTGTCAAAATCAAGATACATTTGTTCTATGTCTTAGTACAAGCTAGGGAGATGCTTTGTGGACCAAAACCTAGATAAGGAAGGTACAGAACAAGAAGTTTAGGAACTGGTGCAAACCGATGGGTTAGATTTTAGTGACATGTAAGAAGTTTTATAGCTTGTATAAATCAACCTAAAAATACTTGTAGCTGAAATGTGTAACTTTGGGAGCACACCTTCTGTGTAAGGAGAATTTATCAACGCTGCAGAAGATGGCTTCCCAGAAACTGGTATCATGTTGAACCTTTTTCATGTACTATACTATTTTTTACTTTTAGCAATAAACCTGACCGATATTGGTAAGTTGGTGTCTCGGGTACATATCAGAATGAACCAACGTGTGGTCAAACAATTGACTATCCAATTTATCCACAGAATCTATAAACTGGATGCTCTGTTCATGGCAGTCTGCATGGTATTTATGTTTTGAAGTCTCCGTTTTATTGAATATATTAACCGTAGCTGGTTATTTTTTTAATTTGGTTGTCTCTTATTTGGCTCCTTTTGCTACACACTGTTCTGATGAGAGAAGCATCCAGTTTTATACCTCACCCATTACAATCCTCCCAATCATAGGAACTCAGACCAGCTGCAGACCTCAGGCTAACACAGAGCCAGATCATTTACATAAGGAAGATAAACATCCTGTAGCCACATCGCCAAATACTCACAGGATCCCAGACAGTCATTTCCAGACAAGACTGTGCAGGAGAAATGCCTTTAGTAGCTTTGTGACAATTTATTGCACCCAAATTAATGAAACTGCTAGAGAAGGGTGGAGGGAAAACACACACACACACACACTCACATCTCCTCCAGTTAAGTGGACACTCAAAAAGTTCAGGCCTATGCTATAAAATGTGGATTTTTTATGGCTGTCAATTAATCACAGTTAGTTCACGCGATTAACTCAAAAATATTAATTGCGATTAATCGTAGTTTTAATTGCATTGTTAAACAATGGAATACCAATTGAAATTTATTAAATATTTTGGATGTTTTTCTACATTTTCAAATATTTGATTTCAATTGGGCAGATGTACTTTGGAATGTTTCTGTGAAGACAATTGCAGCAATTGAAGCATGATCAGGAGTAGATTAAGGCAATGAGAGGACAGGATATCTTCAAGCCATATAAAAATAAAAATTCAGTATTTGCAGAGAGAAAAAAAATGATGCTATTTTGAAGAACCCAGGTGCAATGTTCTACTGCCCTTACAGTTTACTACTAATATATTTATTTTAATCCATCCACCCTAATAGTTCTATTGAAATGCTAGACTTCTGGGCTAACCACTTGATATCGGTCAAAGGTGACATCTCACAACTGGAGTCATGTTATACCATCAGCAAAAGCAGCTGAACTCACGCATACTGAGAACTCCAACAAGGTTCATCTGGACTGTCAGCTGGGGTGTTCCTGCAGACAGATGGGAGACAGACATCATTGGAGCCGTTGAAGGTATCAGTAAAGCTGGGGTTTGGGCACTAAGGAAAGGAATGAACTCCCAAGAAAATGTTAAATAGAAAAAAACCTGCAGTGAATAGTGGTCCTACAGTTCTAAACAACAAGAAGGTAACTTCTTCGTACCTATTAACACAGTAATAGAAACATCTCTAGAAACCAAGCAACAGAGAAGGCAGGATAAAAAACACATGCACAGGAAACTCCACATTGTATGGGATTTTTTTCTAAGAGTACGTTTTTCTATATATGTAGTGTGTCTAACTGACAACAGAAAATACACGGCAGATATATAGAGGGGACCACTTAGTGGTTCCCTTTCCACATTTTGATTTTTTTTTAAAGCAGCACGAGACTCAGAGTTTAAAGGCTTCTTGCGTCCTGGCCAGGAAACATTCCCATTCGCAAACAAAGAGAGTTTCCAGGGGGCCTCGGGCCTTCTAGGGTGGCATTTTTCAGGCTCTCACAGTTATGTCCTTCTTCCTTGACTCAGCAAATCAAGGTTGCTGCTGTCCCATAGGTGCTAATGAAATCTAAACAAAGTGCACAAACAGAATGGGGAGATGTGCTGGCCTTCCACGGACAACCAGGATCTACCAGTTATTACAAAGGGTACAGAAACGTCACATGAGGAGGTGGGAGACTCCGTTTAAATAAATTTCATTTTAATGGAATGGGAAGATTTGGGCAGAAGCCAAAAAAAACCCTTCTCCAGCTTTTTGCCCATTCTTAAAAGTGTAAGGAGCAGTTCCCTTAAGGAGAATGGGAAAGTGTTTGTGGTCAAGCAGAAAAATAGCCATTGCAAAAGTAGTTCTGTCTGGGTGAGAGGACCGATTATGATGGTCGCTGTACTCCTTAATAACGAGATACATCTAAAAGAACAATAATAAAGGGGGGGAGGGCAGTATTTTAGAACTGCTCAGCACCCGCAATTGGGGCATTTCTCTCAATAGGAACAGCAGGGAGCTGATCACTTTTGAAAGGTTTGCCACTACGTTATTGGTATTCTTTCAGGTGAAGCTAAAATGGAGAGGAGAGAAGCCTCGGGGGACGGGGGTGTGTGTGGTTGATCTGAGAACACAATCCATTTCCTCAGGCCTAGCACTGGGGAGAGGATTTGGCTCTTTGACAGTGTCTGTTAAATAAGGATTTGTTCCGACACAGCAGTGTCTGCTCTTTTCATTTTCAAATGTACTCTGCGGCTGTGAAGTTCCATGACAGTGAGCAAGGCTGAATTCAAACTGAGGCGGTCACAAGGGCAACATTTGGTGGGGAGGACAATGGGACCTCGACTCTGGTATAGGATTTGCTGTCAAATGTTTACTCATCTGTGAAAAGAGGAAATCATTAGCATTTCACAGAAACAGATTTACCATCAGCATACATTTCATAG
Organism: Natator depressus; assembly: GCF_965152275.1. Lineage (NCBI taxonomy): Eukaryota > Metazoa > Chordata > Testudines > Cheloniidae > Natator > Natator depressus. The sequence goes on from NC_134238.1 coordinate 23,668,796, forward strand.
CAGAGGAACTTTTGCAGACAAAGAAAGAAGGTGTCGATTACCAATGTGTAGGCAGGACTGACAGTGCTATAGTGTGTGTGTGTATGTGTGTGTATAGTCTTGCCCGGATGTCAAATAAATTATTACCAAGGCAACTGCATCACAGTTATTTTACCCCAGGATACACAGTAATCTTTTTGCACTTCATACTATGTTGCTAAGTGTGAAACATTCCCTACAACTATAAGCTAACATTTGGAACAGAGATACTACTGGTAAGTTACTAAATTGATTAGATTGTTTTCATACAATTATGGTAACTAAGAACAAAGAAAAAGTGAACAACTGCACCAAAGAGTGCTTCAGTGATGGTATATATATTTACAGGTTTCAGAGTAACAGCCGTGTTAGTCTGTATTCGCAAAAAGAAAAGGAGTACTTGTGGCACCTTAGAGACTAACCAATTTATTTGAGCATGAGCTTTCGTGAGCTACAGCTCACTTCATCGGATGCATACTGTGGAAATTGCAGAAGACATTATATACACAGACACCATGAAACAATACCTCCTCCCACCCCACTCTCCTGCTAGTAATAGCTTATCTAAAGTGATCATCAAGTTGGGCCATTTCCAGCACAAATCCAGGTTTTCTCACCCTCCGCCCCCCCACAGACAAACTCACTCTCTTGCTGGTAATAGCCCATCCAAAGTGACCACTCTCTTCACAATGTGTATGATAATCAAGGTGGGCCATTTCCTGCAGAAATCCAGGTTCTCTCACCCCCTCACCCCCCTCCAAAAACCACACACACAGACTCACTCTCCTGCTGGTAATAGCCTATCGCCACTAGCCGTCACCTTCAGCCCCCAACTAAAACCCCTCCAACGCATTATTAAGGATCTACAACCTATCCTGAAGGATGACCCAACACTCTCACAAATCTTGGGAGACAGGCCAGTCCTTGCCTACAGACAGCCCCCCAACCTGAAGCGAATACTCACCAACAACCACATACCACACAACAGAACCACTAACCCAGGAACCTATCCTTGCAACAAAGCCCGTTGCCAACTGTGCCCACATATCTATTCAGGGGACACCATCATAGGGCCTAATCACATCAGCCACACTATCAGAGGCTCGTTCACCTGCACATCCACCAATGTGATATATGCCATCATGTGCCAGCAATGCCCCTCTGCCATGTACATTGGTCAAACTGGACAGTCTCTACGTAAAAGAATAAATGGACACAAATCAGATGTCAAGAATTATAACATTCATAAACCAGTCGGAGAACACTTCAATCTCTCTGGTCACGCAATCAGAGACATGAAGGTCACTATCTTACAACAAAAAAACTTCAAATCCAGAGTCCAGCAAGAAACTGCTGAATTGGAATTCATTTGCAAATTGGATACTATTAATTTAGGCTTAAATAGAGACTGGGAGTGGCTAAGTCATTATGCAAGGTAGCCTATTTCCCCTTGTTTTTCCTCCCCTTCCCCCCCCCCCCCCCCGACATTCTGGTTAAACTTGGATTTATGCTGGAAGTGGCCCACCTTGATTGTCATGCACATTGTGGGGAGAGTGGTCAGTTTGGATGAACTATTGCCAGCAGGAGAGTGAGTTTGTGTGTGTATGGGGGTGGGGGAATGAGAAAACCTGGATTTGTGCTGGAAATGGCCCACCTTGATTTTCATGCAGGTTGTAAGGAGAGTGGTCACTTTGGATAGGCTATTACCAGCAGGAGAGTGAGTCTGTGTGTGTGGTTTTTGGAGGGGGGTGAGAGAACCTGGATTTCTGCAGGAAATGGCCCACCTTGATTATCATACACATTGTGAAGAGAGTGGTCACTTTGGATGGGCTATTACCAGCAAGAGAGTGAGTTTGTCTGTGGGGGGGCGGAGGGTGAGAGAACCTGGATTTGTGCTGGAAATGGCCCAACTTGATGATCACTTTAGATAAGCTATTACCAGCAGGAGAGTGGGGTGGGAGGAGGTATTGTTTCATGGTGTCTGTGTATATAATGTCTTCTGCAGTTTCCACAGCATGCATCCGATGAAGTGAGCTGTAGCTCACGAAAGCTCATGCTCAAATAAATTGGTTAGTCTCTAAGGTGCCACAAGTACTCCTTTTCTTTATATATATTTAGTGTGGGAAGAAGGCTGACCTTGTGATGAAGGCACTGAACCTCTAGGTGGTACAACAGACCAGCTTTCCCTGGGCCACTTCCTGTACTCTCTTCAGTTTTGGGGGTGGTTGTGGCACTCAACTTCCCTTTCAACAGAGTGTTGCTCCTACAGTCTCAATAGTTCAAACACTCTTCCCAGCTCACTTTCCAGTGTCTACCTGTTCCCCTTTGTCAGAGGGAAGGAGCGGGAGGGAAAGGGGATCAGGGTCTTGGCCTCCCCGTTGGGTCTTATCCACAGTCCAGACTCTTCCCAGAAGAACACACACATGCCTGCCTCTCCTTCACTCTCCCCGTTTGCCTGCCAGCGGCTCCTTTTTTAGCAGGCCCTCCATTTCGAACATGCTTTGCAGCTGCTGAGGGGCTGGGCCTTCTTGACCCAGTACTGCTCTATTACATCTTAAGTCTTAGTGAGGGGTCTGTAAACCCATCACAGGTGGCAACACTACCTCCTCCTTCTGCTCTGATTTTGTGAATGAAGTTTTCAATTTTCCTTTGCTGTTAATTTAAAAAGTAGTTAAAAGGCTCAAAATTTAAAGAAAACATTCTGTTTTGGGTCAAACAAAGCATTCCGTTCAACCCAAAACAATTTTTGTTTTGGCACAAAAACCAAAAATTGTTTGTTTCAGGTGATCCAAAATGAAATTTTCAGTCCAACCAGCAAATTAAAACAATGGATTACTTGCACAGCTCTAGCTAGCAGTGTCTCCCTGAGCTGAAGCTATCAGGTGTCGCTGAGCCTAATGAGTCTCAGAACCTTAAAAGGGGATGGGCCAGGCTCAGAAGAGGAAGTGACAGCAGTTGGTTGGCCACATGCCACCATAGAGCATTCCACAGGCACAAGAATGGATATTTTTATTTGGTTTGCTTGTGTTCACAGTTGGTTTCTGTGTCATGTGTGTTGAACAAGAACCCTTTAACTAAATTCGAAATCTGTGAGAGGTCTGGGGGCAGGAGAGTGGAAGAGAGAGTTAACTTGGGTCTCCAGTGACATTTCTTTCTAGTTGTTCAGAACCTGGTCCTGCATGGCTGGAGTAACTTTAAAGAAAGCCCATTGCTTTATCTCTAGAAAAGAACTACAGCTATTTAAACCCCCCAAGGTATTATCTGTCAGGCCATAGATAGGCTAGACTCAAGATATGAAACAGTAGCAGCACTGGTTTCAGGTAAACATAAAAACAATTCTGGAATGATCAACTCATGAGAACACATGGGATTTGACTCCAAAGATTCTTCCCCCTAGCACAAACCTCTGAACTGTGAAGCTAGAAAATGTAGGATTGTTATTTAGTCCATGCTTCCCATTCACAACAATTCAGGAAATCATTTGGTGACTATAAGAGCTCAGAAATCAAGAAAGTCAAATTTGTATAACAAACCTACTGATGTGTAAACCATCACAATTCACTTATGTAAACAAGACCACGTCACACACACCTGCCCTCTGACGCTTCCACTGTCTCTCCCTTCATTGAAGTGTCCAGTTCAAAATTGTCACACTAATTTTTAAGACCCTCTGTGGATTTACTGCAGACTTTCTCTTCCCTGCCCTCTCCAGTCATCTGGCCCATCTCATAATTGGTAAGAAAAATCTTCTCTCCTCACCTACTCCTGTCATCTGAAAGTGTCTTCCTGGGGAAAAAAAATAATCTTTGCCTCATCAATTCTTCATCTCTGTAAATTTCATCTGAAGACTTTCTCCACTGCTTATACATCCTAAGGGAGGAGTGGGGAAATTAAGTCCGATGGGGAGTTATTCCACTCTGTAAGCCATTTGGGGATGCAGAGTGTACAAAAGATGCTATATACAAAAATTGTAATGTAAAGTATAACAAAGTTCTTAGTACTTGCCACATTTCTCCATTGGTATGTACTGTAAACAGAGAAAGCATGATGGCATTCTGATAAAAAAAAACAAGCAATATATTGTCGTCCTGGAGGAACACTGCCAGCAATCAGGCAGAAAGTTGTTTCACATACACGGGTAATTAGAGAACCCTGCTACTTTATCAAGGCTCTTAATATGATTCACTCAATAGGTGCCCTCTGAAAATTACTAGAAAACTGATCTCCCAGCAGCAGATGGTTTATGTCTATATCCACTTTTTTATGAAGCAATAAGACGACTCCCAAAAAGTAATGAATAAAAATGAATAGTAATAGCAATGTCATTGTTACATGAAAGAGTGATAGGATACATCATTTTAAATGGATGCAGAAATAAGCTTCAAAGTAAAAAAAAACACGGGGAGCTGAAAATCTGCTCCTTACATTTTCTCTATTTCCATCTATGTTACATCTGTATGATCTTTATGACAGGACATACATCCAGAAGCATTTGTGCTCAGTGTGGTGAGGATTTGCTCTGACATTACATTATTATCTGAAACTTGGAAAAACAGTAACTTACAAAAATGAACTGAAGTTCATGAGTAGGAAATGCAGGTGTTAGCTGGGTAGAGGTCAGGTGCTTCTTTATGGCTCTAGCACTGTAGTCGAATGGTGCCTTACTCCATTTAATAGAGACTGTCCTAACTAGACAACAAGCATCTATTTTTGTTATTTCCTTGATTCCTCCAGAATCAGTAAAGCCAGCCAGGCCCTTGGCCAACTCTGAACAAAAGTCCTTACCTAACACATAATTCGTCTCTCCACCAAATTGAAGATCTACAGTGCAGTGGTCCTAACATCTCTTCTGTATGGTTCTGAGACATGGACTCTTTATAGACAGCACATTAAACAGCTTGAGCAATTTCACATGTGCTCCCTCCACTCATTTGCTGGCAGGACGGTGTGACTGTAGTGACTTTTAGTGGTTCTTCCCTGTCAGCCTCAGAGGGAGGTCACTACACCTCTCTACGCCACCTAGCATGCTAATCCCCTCTCAATTTGCTATGTGTCAGTAAAGAGTCTAGGGCCCTGGCCCCTTGGGGCAGGGCAGGGCAGGACAGGGCAATCAGCAGTCTTTAGCCCAGCTTCCTGGCTGGGGTAGATGGTAAACAGTCAGGCTAAAGCCTCCACAAAGCAGCAGCAGTCAATAATCCAGCACCCTGACTGGGGAAGACAGCAAACAGAGGCAGGCTCAAGACCTCTGGGCAGGGCAGAGCAGCAGTGGTCTGTATAACCCAGCTTCCTGGCTGGGGCAGACAGCAAACAAGCAGAGGCTGTCTGGTGTTGGATAAGTAGGCCGCCACCCCAGGGGTGGAGTCGCAGCTGAAGGTAGGGGTACCTGGGGCCACCCCACTCCACTGGGTCCCAGCCCAGGGTCCTACCAATAGCAGGTGATCCTGCCACTGGGTCAGTGGGGATCCTACCAAAACATACTAACTGTGGTTTCAGCAACACAGCCGAATGAATGTCTGGTTTCCCTGGGCTACTTCTTACCCCTACCTGTTTGTAGGGCTCTGTTGCTTGCAGGTCCTCAGTATCCTCGGGATACTCAGCAGCCAACAGTCCCAGTAGCTCCTTGGGGTACTCGCCTGGCGCAGTCCTGGCAACTCCCCAGGGTATTCAGCTGACACAGTCCCAACAGCTCCCCTCTCTCAGAGTTCTCCTCCAGGGGCATGGGTTGGCACATATCAGTCCCTGGTCCAGGAGCCAGCAACAGGGCAGAGCATCTGCCTCCTTCCCTTGCTCTGATCCAACTGAGCTGAAGGCCCCGCCTCTTATACTTCCTGTTCCACTCCTCTGCTTCCAGCGCGTGGGGTGGGCCCAGCCTAGCTCCGCCCACCGGGGGGGAGTGATTCCTCCCTGTCAGCCTCGGAGGGAGGCCACTCCAACTCACTACTGTGACCAATATGAAGGTCCTTGAGAGAGCAAACACAACCAGCATCAAGGAAATGGTACTGAGAGCACAATTTGACTGGACACTTCATCAGAATGGAGGACCACTGCCACCCAAAACAGATCCTGCATGGGGAGCTGAGGCAGGGCAAAAGAAAGAAGGACCATCCTTATAAGAGCTTCAAAGATAACTGGAAGAGCAGTCTCCAGTGCGCTGGTATCAATCTTACAGAACTTGAGCAAACAGCACAGAACAGGACTCACTGATGGTCTTTGACAAGATTAGCATGCAGCAGGTTTAAGCGGGATCGATGAAATTGTCTCCAGGCTGCACATGAAAGATGCCACAGAGCCACATTGTCAAATATCATGGATACAGACTCCCCACGCCCTCAATGTGGCCAACTCTGTGCATCAGGATTCTGACTTTAGAGTCATATGTGAAGCCATAGATGAGAATTGCGTCAGTGATGGACTACTACTACTGTAAGTTCTCATTTGTCTTGCCAAGCTACCCAGAACATTGGCAGACAAAGAGCACCACTGGTATTACTGTTCAGTATTCAGCTCATTTGAAACCTAAAATGTTATTCTAGCCAGACAGTGGCTTAGTCATCTACACCCTTGACTCCTTCCTCCCAAAGATACAAGTATAAATTGAATCATAGGTAGTTTGCTCTGCAGTACTTTTGGATGAGGAGTAAAATTTTCCAGAGTGCCTAAGGCCCAGAGGCACAAAAGGACTTAGGCGTTGCAATGCTGAGCATCACAACACCTAACTTTGAGGCACCTAGAAGATCACAGGAAAAACACTGAGTGATCATAAAGTCCAAGTTAGGCACCTAGACTCCCTTTGCAATGCATGGGGAGAGACAGGCGCCTAAGAATGCAATCCACAAAAGCCAGCGTACTAGGCAGAGAGCTGCCTAAGCTAGCAATGAGAGATGCTGATAAGAGGGGTGTGTGCTAAGCCCCATTCCTCTCTCAGAGTTCAGTGCCTTAGTCCAGGCTGCAGAGAGATGCCCATCTCTGCTAGCAATCCACAACCAGGAACCCCTTTCCCAGCATCAGGCGACTTAGTTATTTCAGGTAAGAATGAGTTTGGTGCTTGCCTAGCTCCAAGCAAAGTTGCCGGGGAGGAGCCTCCCTCCTAACCCTTAAACCAGGGCCAGTTCTAGGGGTGGGCAAGCAGGGTGGTCACCCTGGGTGCCATCTTCCAGAGGCCTCTGTGCCACTCAGGTTCTGTTTGCTTGTTTTTGGCTTGGGCTTTGGGGAGGAGGGGGCTGAAAATATTTTTATCCTGGCCAGGTAAATAGCCAGGGCTCCTCTTTTTGCCCTTAGCCCAGGGGTAGGCTACTCACTGGGATGTGGGAGGCCCCTAGTTCAAGTTCCCTCTCTGTCTGATGAGGAGAAGGGATTTAAACAGAGGTCTCCCACCTCTTGGTGAATGGCCTAACCACTGGGCTACAGAGTGACTCGCTCCTTTTCTGGCCCAATTAATAGTTAATTATTCAATCAACATGGAACAACTTCAATAGAAGAGATTGACAGAGACCCACCTAGTTCAGTGGTTGGAGCACTCACCTGAGAGGTGGGTGTGACATTGCACCCCCTAATGCTTTATAGAAATATGCTTATGAGTGTAAATATGACCTACCTGGAATATGTTTTATGCTAGATATGCCATGTAACATATCTTTGCAAAGGTTATGTTCTACTGAATGTATTCATCCTATTTGTATGCATGTATCATTTTTATATCTGAAGTTATGAGCGTTGCATCTGTGCTTGTATTTAAAGTGTTTGCTGTAGGAAGCACATGAGGCAGATTTGGTCAACATAGTGTGAAGGGGTTATTCAAGTACAGTCAAACCTCGCAATACCTCGCGATAACGCGAATTCGGATATAATGCAATCATCAGTTGGCTCCCCTTTAAGGCCGTAATACTGTTCGCGTTTTGCCGGAATACTTTTTTTACGACATTTATAAATAAACCGCGTTCTTCCATTATGGATACAACAGTTCGCAAATGCAAGTCGTTTTCTGCCCAAGAGAAATTGTATGCCATGGATCAAGTAAAGAAGGGCAAACAAGAAACTCAGCTTGCTAGAGATCTAGGAATTAGCGAGTCCACTCTGCGAGGGTGGAAAAAAGAAGAAGAAAAGCTCCGTAGCCTACCCTGCATTCTTGAAGAGGAAACTGGTTTACAGAGTAAAAAGGTCAAGTTTGCTAATGACGAAAGCCTGGATTCAGCCTTGTACCAATGGTTTCTCCAGGCTCGCTCAGAAGGAGTTCCCATTTCTGGCCCTATTCTGAAAGCTCAAGCAGAGAAATTTGATCTCCCTATCAATGGAAATGAATCCAAATTTAAAGTGAGTAATGGCTGGCTGGACAGATTCAAGAAAAGGCACACTATAAGCCAAGTTCTTGTGTCTGGGGAAAGCCGCTCAGCTGATAAAGAGGATGCCGATTCCTACCCAACTGAGCTTAAAAAGTTGCTGGAGGAAGGTTGCTACACATCCGATCAAGTTTACAACTGCAATGAGACTGGTTTATGCTTTAAAATGTTACCCGATCGCAACCTCGCAACCAGGACTGATAGTCAGAAACGAGAAGGCTTTAAGCAGAGGAAGGACCGAGTCACTCTCTTGTTTTGTGTCAACAAGTCTGGCAGCCACAAAGTCAGACCTCTGATGATCGGAAAAGTGAGATCTCCCAGATGTTTTCATCATGTTAATATGAAGGCCCTTCCCTTTGAATACAACAACAGCAAGAATGCATGGATGAATATCTCCATATCTCAAGATTGGTTCCATAAAACTTTCGTGCCAGCCATTCGGGCTCATTTACGAAAACTCAAGCAGGAGCAAAAAGCTCTCCTACTGCTGGATAATTGCCCTGCCCACCCCCACCCCCCCAGTGGAAAATCTTGTCAGTTGTGACGGCAAGATTAAAGTCTCTTATCTCCCGAAGAACACTAAGTCAGAAATCCAGCCACTGGACCAAGGCATCATATCGGTATTTAAGCAAAACTATCGTCGCAAAATGATCAAGCAGATGGTATCGGATAACAACTCCTCCGTCGACACATCACTGGCTTCACTCAACTTGAAAGAAGACTGTCACCTCGGCGGGAAAGCCTAGGATGCTATCTCTGCATGTTGCATTGAACAATGCTGGACAAAGGGTCTTGGTCCAGTTTTTCCATCACCTACACACGATGATGGTAATGATGATGAGCCTGAATTTACAAGATTCCTTGAAGACGACGTACGTTTAGCCAAAGAAGCACTCAGAGAATATGAGCACAGTCATCATGATATCCTCAACCGGTTTTCAGCAGATGACATCTGCCCCATATATGAACACATCTCAGATGATGAAATTGTTGCAAATGTCAGTGGGAAGAATGAAGCTACACCACCAGAGCCCGAAACCAGAGGCGCTAATGACGACGATGACGATGATGGCACCTTAACTCCCCCACCAAAAGTGTCCGAGGCAGTAAAGCACCTAGAAGCCAGTATGAGGTGGCTGGAAACTCAAGATGTGGACAGCGTCAAAATCCTCCAACTCAGAAGCATTCTTGACTTTGCTAGAAGCCAACAGTCTGCAGCAAATAAGCAGACCACACTGGATAGCTTTTTTAAGAAGTGATGAAATTTAAAATTATGGAGTCATGCAACCAGATTGACTTTGCACTCTGCGCAATGATTAGTATAGTCGATTTCACATGTTTCTTTCACGTACATGTAATTAAATTACTATTTTTGTATTTAAAACACGCTAGGATAACCGTTTTTTTTAAAAGACAAACTGACCAGTTTGAAATGGTAAATTTTCATAACCCCGCTATAAAGCAACCCCGCATTTATCGTGATCAAATTTTTTGAACCCCAATTATCGCGTTATAGCGGGGTTTCACTGTAATTGGGAGTATTTAGCTAACATTGGACCTTGAGAAACACCAATCCACATCTAAGCTTTCCTGGGAACGTTCAAACTAACATGTAAACAATGGCATCAGCCTGCAAAAAGTTGAATCATTCATGGACATGTGACTTGCCCAGGTGACTGCAAAACTCCATCTTGTTGAGGGGATTTTACACAGGAGAAGAAAGGGGTTTCCACCCACAAGAGAAAGACTATATAAACCCCTGGAAACCCCTCCATTTTGTCTTCAGCTAGCTCAAAAGATAGCCTCTCCACCCCAAAGAGATGCCTGAAAGAAACTGGAACAAAGGACAATAATTACAGGAGTGTGAATGATTGCTGGACCCAACTAGGAGGAAGTCTAGTCTGTAAAAGAAGCGTATTGGAACATCTCTGAGGGTGAGATTTACTTGCATTTAGTTTCTTACTGTATTAGGCTTAGACTTGTGTGTTTTATTTTATTTTGCTTGGTAACTTACTTCGTTCTGTCTGTTATTACTTGGAACCACTTAAATCCTACTTTTTATATTTAATGAAATCACTTTTTACTTTTTAATTAACCCAGAGCAAGTAATTAATTCCTGGGGGGCGCAAACAGCTGTGCAGATCTCTCTATCAGTGTTATAGAGTAAAACGGATTTATTTGGGGTTTGGATCCCATTGGGAACTGTGTATCTGGGTGCTGGAGACAGGAACACTTCTTAAGCTGTTTTCAGTTAAGCCTGCAGCTTTTGTGGGACGTGGTTCAGACCTGGGCCTGTGTTTGTAGCAGGCTATTGTGTCTGGCTTAACAAGGTAAGGTACTGAAGTCCCAAGCTGCCAGGGAAAATGGGCTCAGAGGTAGTCCCAGAACTTCAGGTGGCCGTCCCAAGGGGGTTTCTGTGACCCAACCCATCACAGTGGGAGAACCCTTTTCAGATTCTTTCTCCCTCTCAGGTAGATGGGGGACTTAAACCAAGGTTCTCCCATGACCTGGATGAGTACCCTAACCACTGGGCTAAAGGTTATGTGGGAAGTTTCCTCCTTCTTCCCCTCCAACCCTGACCTGAGAGTTTTGTGTGGAGCTATATGGCCTCTGAACACACCTACTGGATCTGGCCCAAAACGTGAACTAGGAGCTCCTGTGCCCATATTCCCCTGGTCGGTGGATTGCCCTGGGGCTTAGGTAGGTGGATTGACCAGACACTTAGAGGCAGGCAGGAGTGTCCATGTCCAGAGGCTGAAATCTAGTCTGACTGAAAGAACCTCTCCATGCAAATAGGCAAAGGGTTCACTATTCTGTAACAGCAACTCCTACCAGGCCTGACACACTCACTATACTCAACACATTGCTTTCATAGTATTTACCCAAAAAGGGTCATGTGAGTTGTCTAATGGAAGCTTACCTCATACTGATCCTCCTAAAAGTTGTGGGATGTATGTAGGGGTGATATTTAAGAAGTTGTATGGATGTACTGAAATGTGTTTAGAATCTGTGTGCCAGGCAGGGTTGACAAGTAGGTTTTACCAGACAAAGGGCAATCCACTTTGTCTCTGATGTGTGTGAAGCAAACACAAAGCATGTAATGTCTAAAGGAGAAACAGGTTGACATGGGGGCATGATCTCAACATTGCAGCAGGGCACCAGGAAGGCATTTTAAAGGACTATTGAACTATAACAGGGGGGTGGAACAACACTCCATTATCCATTTCACTGAGGAACACCCTTGGCAGAGGGGGGCGATTTGTGAAGGAATGAATCCTGGATTGACTGAAAACCAGCAAGCTCTGCCAAAAAGCTTTGAGGGTAAGAAACTGCTTTAGACAAGGGTTGTACCCTAGCAAGTGTTAGTCTCTAGAAAGCTTGTTATATTTTTGTTTTATTTGTAATCACTTCTGTTTTCATTAGTCTGACTCGAAACTCACTTGAATCTGGGGATCTCTGTTTTTTTGTTCATAAACTGATATTTGTTTTCAGTATAAATAGATATGTGTTGATATAAAGGTCCTGAAATCTCAGCTGTAACTGTCCACCTGTGCGTATATGTCTCTTTGGGGGGGGGGCTCCATAGTGGGGCTCCATTCTGAGAGTGTCCAGTGCCAGGAGCTGAATGCTACCAGGGAACACTCTTCACGGGGGTTTCAGGGATTGGGGTACGTCTGATGTTAACCTGCAAAGCAAGATAGCAAAATAGGACTGGTAGAGTCCTGAAGTGAGTGCTTGAAAAGCTGGTGGTATACAAGAGCTGACACCCAGCTACCACAGGATAAACTCCCTCATGTTGAAGGCAAGGGGATAACAAGATGACCCACAATCCTGGGCACCCCAAAAAAGCATCACACCTAGGCACCTAGGGAACTTTTATCCAGGAATTTTAGGCACTGACTGAGTTTAAGCACCTACATGGTTAGGCAGTGGCAAGAGGGGGTTACAGTGGTGGCTAAAATTGGTGGCTAAAATTGGCTAAAAAGTCTGGGGTTTAGGTGCCTACATAGGTTTGTGGATCTGGGCCTAAGTAGCTTAGAAGCCTAGGACCATTGGCTTTCAATAAAACTTAGACTCCTAAATCACATAGACACTTTGGAAAATTTCACTAGAGACTTACAAACCAGGACCTTGTCTGCTCTGCATGGACATTAAATATCCTGGTTGCAGCCCTGGACCATTGTGGGGTCAACCTCAATCATGGAGTAAATCAGAGCACCTCCCAGGGCCAGTTCCAGCAGTAGGGAACTGCTGTAACATAGGCGTATCCTAAGCTTGCCCTCTTTTCCCCAGACACAACCCTGGCACTCATGCTCAGAAGAAACAATAAACATCAGAGCCCAAGCAAGGACATTCGTCCACTGACCTGCTAGGCAAGTTTAGGGAAGCTCTGCATTATCAAAATCATAAGCATTGCCAGACTAGAGCAGACTCAATATCCACATAGACCAGTATCCAGTCTCTGACGATGGCTAGCATCAGATGCTTCACAAGAAGGCGTAAAAAATCTGCAATAGGGAGACTTGGGAGAATCTGCTCCTCACATTAGGTCTTATCCTGATTCCTTATAGTTAGAGGTTGGTTTAAGCCCCAATGCATGAGTTTCAATATCCCTTCCGAAATGTGCTATAATTAGGACAACTCCCATGCAGTCTTGGATGGTGACCCAGCACATGTTGTTCATTTTAAGAACACTTTCACTGTAGATTTGACAAAAACGCAAAGAAGGTACCAAGGTGAGATTTCTACAGATAGCTACAGCACTCAATCCGGGGTTTAAGAATGTGAAGTGCCTTCTAAAATCTGAGAGGGATGAGGTGTGGTGCATGCTTTCAGAAGTCTTAAAAGAGCAATGTAGTGGGGCAGTTATCCCGCTCTGGGGGAGGAAGGCTGGGCTGATTGGGGAGGCAGCTACAGCTGGGGCCATGCCCCAATCAGGCCACACCTGGCCCTGTTATAAGGGCTCAGGGAGGAGCTGGGTCATAGTCTCTCTCTAGCTGTGGAGAGAGAAGGATCTGGCGGCCTGGGAGCAGGGTACCAGGTGCAGAGCAGTGCTAGGGAAAGGCAATAGAAGCTGGGGAGCTCCAGCCTGGAAACTCCCCAGGCTGAGGCCTTGGGTAAGGCCAAAGAAGGTATTGGCGTTGCAGAAGTGCAGCCTGGGGCTAGGCAGAGGCAGCTGGTCCTACCCCCTTGCCGATGATGAGTGGCCATTATGGACTGCAGTCTGCCCCAGTGAGAGGGGGCTAGATGACTGGCAGTAGTCACTGAGGCAAGATGGGGTTAGAGGGATGGGGAATTCCCAGGACGACCAGCCAGTAAGTCGTCGCCTCGCTACAAGCAAAACTCTGATGCAGAAACTACAGAACCTGAAGCACCAAAATAGAAAATCAACCTTCTGCTCGTGGCATTTGACTCAGATGATGAAAATGAACATGCATCGGCCCACGCTGCTTTGGATTGTTATTGAACAGAAACCCGTCATCAGCATAGACGCATGTCCTCTGGAATGGTGGTTGAAGCATGAAGGGACATATGAATCTTTAGCGCATGTGGCATATAAATATCTTGCAACACCAGCTACAACAGTGTCATGAGAACACCTGTTCTTGCTTTCAGGTGAATTGGAAACAAGAATCAGGCAGCATTATCTCCTGCAAATTGTAACCAAACTTGTTTCTCTGAGTGATTGGCTGAACAAGAAGTAGAACGAAGTGGACTTGTAGACTCTAGAGTTTTACATTGTTTTATTTTTGAATGCAGGTTTTTTTTGTACATAATTCTACATTTGTAAGTTCAACTTTCATGATAAAGAGCTTGCACTACAGTACTTGTATTAGGTGAATTGAAAAATACTATTTCTTTTGTACAGTGCAAATATTTGTAATAAAAATAAATATAAGGTGTGCATTGTACACTTTGTATTCTTTGTTATAACTGAATATATTTGAAAATGTAGAAAACATACAAAAATATTTAAATAAATGGTATATTATTGTTTAACAGCACAATTAATCGCAATTCATTTTTTTTAATCATGCGATTAATTGCGATTAATTTTTTTAATTGCTCGACAGCCCTAATAGTCATATAAATTTCCAATCCTTTTTAAAATTTTGCTAAATTCTTGGCTGCAATGAGTTCCACTGTCTAATTATGTGTTGTATGGAAAAGTATTTGTAACTAACTATCAGTTTTGAATTTGCCACCTTTTAATTTCACTGACTGTCCCCTTGTTCTTTCCATTTTATAACACAAAGCTCCCAACCTACTTTCTGTGTATCATTCATTTATTTGATACACTTGTATCATATTACCTCTTATTTGTCTTCTAAGGTAAACAATCTATCAATCTCTGTTCATATGAGAGGTTTTTCCATGACCCAAATCATTCTTACCACACTTCTCTGAACTCCCTCTAATTCTACAATTCAAACATGTGTCAGCTTGGTAATGTGTACAATGTGGTGCTAAGCAACCCTGTAATTTATAAATGTTATCTAAACTCAGCCCAGTATAATACAGGTTCGTGACTAATTCAGTAAGCAAAACAATACAAAAAAACAAACAAAAATCCCACATCGCACAATGTATTCCCCAAACAGGAGGCTTCATAACAAATATATTCAATCAAAAATTTAGAAACCATGACAACAAACTGATGAACCTTAAAGTTCCAAAACCTAAAACTTGTTCATGCTGCCTTAGTTCTCAAAACTAAAGACTTCACGCTGTCAACCTTACCTCACAATTGCTCAGTGGGACTATTGGTGCAGGTTACTATTCAGTGTAAGAATGGAAGAATCAGACACAGAGTTCATGGACAAAAGTCTATGTTTCCGACATGGCATTAACTTGAGAACCTTACTCATACCCCAGTATGCAAGAGAATAATGCATTAGAATACCATTTTTCAAAAGCACCTAAATCCCATTGAGTTTCAATGAGACTTGGGCTCATACGTGACTTAGAACCTTTTGAAAATTTACCGTACATTTATATACTGAATCTTTTTAAAATGCACACCAAAGGACATCTTAGCATGTTGTTGGAGACAGCATATTTGGAAGGAAATCGGTATTCAAGCCATAAAGAATTAGCATTTCACTCAAGTTGTACATCTCATGGATATTAATATAAAATTGCTGTGGAGGCAAAAGACCATTCATCAAAAGAACCTAATTGCTTTTGACTACCTTTTCCTATCAGACACTCTTCTCTATAGCCTAATTGTGGCTTCATATTTCTAAAATGCTCCAAAAAGACTTTGACAATCCGACAGACAACAATCTCTGCCTTTTCACTGAGTAATATTCCATATCTTATTTAAACATATAGCATTGGAAAACGTATCTTTAAGAAGAGTGCAGCTGTTGTTTTTCAGTACTCTGTCATGTGCTACTCCAAGGACTCCAATTTTATCTGTAGGAGACCAATTTTCATGTGTGTCCAGGCTATGTTAGAAGCCCACAGGGGTTTCTAAAGCTTTGGAATAGCAAGGAATTTCTTTACATATCGATAGACTGGGGAAGGGGGAGGAAATTCTTCACAGATGTTTATCTTGGCACAATTCATTTTGCAGAAACGAAAGAATTCAGGCTTGAGAGTGAACTCTGGTCTCTTGTTCTGCAGGCCATTGCAGACTCAGACATGTTGCTCAAAGTTCTGGCTACCATTGTTGTCTTTCAGCAAACCAAACAGTCCTGAGGAATCTTACTCTGCTGCCCGTTTGATTTCCCAGTCTCAAATAAGTTAAACCCTTGCAGATTAAATTCTACACTTGGATGCAGACACCCAGCTGCCGCCAAAGTGAATGGGAAAAATATAACAATTTATTTGTCCATTTTCCAAAGCTTTCATGTGTTACCCAGAAAGATCAAGAAGCTCATGGGTACCAGAGGGTTGCACACTGTTGCTTCTGTAGACCAAGCTCATTGCAAAGACCATGGACTCTTTGCATCCCTCCATTCCCCCCCACAAGCGCACAGTATGCCAGCCTCCCATTCCCCTTTATTTCAGGGACTCCCAACAACCCACGCCCCTTCCTTCATGACAGGGGCTCTCTGTGGCCCCCGATTTCCCTCTCCCATCATACCAGAAACTCTGAGTATCCCCCTTTCTCCCATTCTCCTTGCATGTCAGCACTCTCTGTGCATCCTGCCCCATTTCCTTTCTCCTCTACCATGCTAGGGGCTCTATGTGTCCCCTCATTCCTCCCTACTCCTCTCTTTCCCTGCACCATTCTCATTTTCTGACTTGGGGAGAGAAGCCTCCCAAGGTGTTCACTCTATTGAAACAATGGGCAGAGTAGAGATGGGAGTCAGCCAGTTCTTTGACCTATAGACAAGTCCAGAGATGGTGGAAGCTTCTGGCTCCGCTAACCAGATCCAAGGAGCTCCACGTGCCCCCCACGTCCCGCTTGTGGTTTTCCATTTTTCACCAAAATGAACAGGGTTCTTCCCACTGATGCCTAGAACACTCCCTGAAATTTTGGAATTGGTAGGATGTGGCATTCAGAAGTTATTGCATTACAGGCAGACAGAGAAATGCCTTCCAATTGAGCACAGGCCCTTGCTTTGCCTATCTAATAAGCAGCCAAAAACTGAACTAAAGTTCAGCTGAACCTTTGCAGCGTGGACATTGATTTAGAAACCCCATTATACACTCTCATGAAGTTTCTGGTGCATCTGAGCTTCAGCAGTGCTAAAAATATTGTCCAACAAGAATAAACACTTCACCTCTCAGACCTAATCTAAACTAGAGTGTGTAGAGAAATGGGAGATTTTAAAAAGTTGCAAACTTTTGTACTTTTCCCACCCCACAAAAAAAAAAAAGCTTTAGATTTGGTTTAAAGTTTGTGTGAAAATTCAGGCTGGTTCTTTTTCAAGTGATACATAAATGCAAGTTATTTTATTCAGTTCATTTTAGTTCATCTAGTGTTTTAACCAAACACATGCACACCTCTGGCTCACTTCCAAAGAGATCAGAATCAGCATGGAACCACGATGCAAGACCACATCACTTACCAGCCCATTGCAAGTGCTGATCACTGCTGGTCCATTCCCAGAATTTGGCTGCAAGACTGTACCAATGAGGTGACATGAGGTTCCTGAGTAAGGTACAATCTTTGCACCAGTGTGGTTCCCGTATCTCCTTTCCAGTACATAGTTAGCAGAAAGGAATCCTCGATGGACAGTCAAGTTAAAAAACAGATCCTTCTCCTTGTGGTTAATTTTATAATACACAAGGTTTTCCTTTCTACTGAAGTCTCTTTTCCTCCTGGCATCTGAGGTGTGATGGTGTAAACTGTAAGAGAGAAAATGGCCACTTGCATCTACTTTTGCAGGACCAACCATGTGGTATTCTTGCAGTGTCCGGATAAAGTGCTCTGGGAAAAAAAACAAAGGGAACATTTTAGCTTTTCATAGAATCGAAGGACTGGGAGGGACCTCAAGAGGTCATCTAGTCCAGTCCCCTGCACTCATGGCAGGACTAAGTATTATCTAGACCATTCCTGACAGGTGTTTGTCAAATCTTCTCTTAAAAATCTCCAATGATGGAGATTCCACAACCTCCCTAGACAATTTATTTCAGTGCTTAACCACCCTGACAGTTAGGAATTTTTTCCTAATGTCCGACCTAAACCTCCTCTGCTGCAATTTAAGTCCATTGCTTCTTGTCCTATCCTCAGAGGTTAAGAAGAACAATTCTTCTCCCTCCTCGTTTTATATACTTGAAAACTGTTATCATGTCCCCTCTGTCTTCTCTTTTCCAGACTAAACAAACCCAATTTTTTCAATCTTCCCTCATAAGTCATGTTTGCTAGACTTTTAATCATCTTTTGTTGCTCTTCTCTGGACTTTCTCCAATTTGTCCACATCTTTCCTGAAATGTGGCACCGAAAACTGCATACAATACTCCAGCTGAGGCCTAATCAGCACGGAGTAGAGCAGAAGAATTTCTTCTCGTGTCTTGCTTATAACACTCCTGCTAATACATCCCAGAATGATGACTGCTTTTTTTGCAACAGTGTTACACTGTTGACTCATATTTAGCTTGTGGTCCACTATGACCCCCAGATCCCTTTCCACAGTACTCCTTCCTAGGCGATCATTTCCATTTTGTATGTGTGCAACTGATTGTTCCTTCCTCTTAAATGGAGTACTTTACATTTGTCCTTATTGAATTTCATCCTATTTACTTCAGACTGTTAGGATATAGATATTCAGGCCTGTCTGTAAAGGCCTATACTCTTAAGAATTTAGGTGTATTCTTATCACTTGGCTAGTTATAGAGGTATAAAAGAAAGAATCAAAATCAGTCTGCCGGTGTAAGTTCCTTCTCTTACTGTGACAGTCTGGGGCCCTGTTCTTAGGCTAAGGCCTTTGGCTAAGCAACAGAGGCAGCCATAAGTTGGGAAGCGACCGGTCACATCCTCACATTCCAAACTAGTCACATTGAAAGAACGTGCTATTGGGCTGTTAGGAATACAATCCTGTCCTGATAGTGGCTATCACCTCCAGAGAAAGGGAAGTGCCTCGAAAATGTAAAAGGAAACTTAGTTTGATAGCATCCTGTCTGGCAAGAACTCACTTATCAATAGCTGGGATGTGAAATCCTCACTTCTGTATTGTTTTGTCATTATAGTTCCCACTTTGCTATTTTTTTCAGAGTAACAGCCGTGTTAGTCTGTATTCGCAAAAAGATATGGAGTACTTGTGGCACCTTAGAGACTAACCAATTTATTTGAGCATAAGCTTTTGTGAGCTACAGCTCACTTCATCGGATGCATACTGTGGAAAGTGTAGAAGATCTTATTATATACACACAAAGCATGAAAAAATACCTCCTCCCACCCCACTCTCCTGCTGGTAATAGCTTATCTAAAGTGATCACTCTCCTTACAATGTGTATCATAATCAAGTTGGGCCATTTCCAGCACAAATCCAGGTTTTCTCACCCCCCCCCCCAAACTCACTCTCCTGCTGGTAATAGCTTATCTAAAGGACCACTCTCCTTACAATGTGTATGATAATCAAGGTGGGCCATTTCCAACACAAATCCAGGGTTTAACAAGAACGTCGGGGGGGGGGGGTAGGAAAAAACAAGGGGAAATAGGCTACCTTGCATAATGACTCCCACTCCCAGTCTCTATTCAAGCCTAAGTTAATTGTATCCAATTTGCAAATGAATTCCAATTCAGCAGTTTCTCGCTGGAGTCTGGATTTGAAGTTTTTTTGTTGTAAAATAGCGACTTTCATGTCTGTAATCGCGTGACCAGAGAGATTGAAGTGTTCTCAAACTGGTTTGCTATTGTTTGTCTGTATAATCTTTGTCTGGTTCTGTGATTGTTCCTGTCTGCTGTATAATTAATTTTGCTGGGTGTAAACTAATTAAGGTGGTGGGATATAATTGGTTACATAATCATGTTACAATATGTTAGGATTCGTTAGTTAAATTTCAGGAAAATGATTGGTTAAGGTATAGCTAAGCAGAACTCAAGTTTTACTATATAGCCTGCAGTCAATCAGGAAGTGAGTGGGTGGGTGTGTAGGTGGGGGAGATGGGAACAGGGAATGGGGGTAAGGAAATTGGAATCATGTTTTGCTAAAGGGGGAAATGGGAACAGGGAATGGGGGTGGGGAAATTGGAATCATGTTTGGCTAAGGATAGGAATGGGAACAAGGACACAGGTGTAAGGCTCTGTGGTGTCAGAGCTGGGAAGGGGGACACTAAGGAAGGAAACTGGAATCATGCTTGCTTGAAGTTCACCCCAATAAACATCGAATTGTTTGCACCTTTCGACTTCGGGTATTTTTGCTCTCTGTTCATGCGAGAAGGAACAGGGAAGTAAGTGGGTGAAGGAATAAGCCCCCTAACACAGACCATTACTCCAGTTTGTCCAGATCATTTTCAATTTTTTTCCTATCCTCCAAAGCACTTGCAACTCCTCCCAGCTTGGTATCATCTGCAAACTTTATAAGTGTACTCTCTATGCCATTATCTAAATCATTGATGAAGATATTGAACAGAACCAGACCCAGAACTGATTCCTGAGGGACCCCACTCATTATGCCCTTTCAGTATGACTGTGAACCACTCAAAACTACTCTCTGGGAACAGGTTTCAGAGTAACAGCCGTGTTAGTCTGTATTCGTAAAAAGAAAAAAGAAAAGGAGTACTTGTGGCACCTTAGAGACTAACCAGTTTATTTGAGCATGAGCTTTTGTGAGCTACAGCTCACTTCATCGGATGCATAGCATATCGTGGAAACTGCAGAAGACATTATATACACACAGAGACCATGAAACAAAACTTCCTCCCACCCCACTCTCCTGCCGGTAACAGCTTATCTAAAGTGATCATCAAGGAGGGCCATTTCCAGCACAAATCCAGGTTTTCTCACCCTTCCCCCCCCCCCCACAGACACACATACAAACTCACTCTCCTGCTGGTAATAGCCCATCCCTCTTTGAAACCTCTCTTTATAATGCGCATGATAATCAAGGTGGGTCATTTCCAGCACTAATCCAGGTGTCCTCACCCCCCCCCACACCCCTCCAAAAACCACACACACAAACTCACTCTCCTGCTGGCAATAGCTCATCTTACAATGTGCACAGCAATAATCCAAGTTTAACCAGAACGTCTTGGGGGGGGTTTGTAGGAAAAAAACAAGGGGAGATAGGCTACCTTGCATAATGACTTAGCCACTCCCAGTCTCTATTCAAGCCCAAATTAATAGTATCCAATTTGCAAATGAATTCCAATTCAGCAGTTTCTCGCTGGAGTCTGGATTTGAAGTTTTTTTGCTTTAAGATAGCGACCCTCATGTCTGTGATTGCGTGACCAGAGAGATTGAAGTGTTCTCCGACTGGTTTATGAATGTTATAATTCTTAACATCTGATTTGTGTCCATTTATTCTTTTACGTAGAGACTGTCCAGTTTGACCAATGTACATGGCAGAGGGGCATTGCTGGCACATGATGGCATATATCACATTGGTGGATGTGCAGGTGAACGAGCCTCTGATAGTGTGGCTGATGTTGTTAGGCCCTGTGATGGTGTCCCCTGAATAGATATGTGGGCACAGTTGGCAACGGGCTTTGTTGCAAGGATAGGTTCCTGGGTTAGTGGTTCTGTTGTGTGGTATGTGGTTGTTGGTGAGTATTCGCTTCAGGTTGGGGGGCTGTCTGTAGGCAAGGACTGGCCGGGGGTGAGGACACCTGGATTAGTGCTGGAAATGACCCACCTTGATTATCATGCGCATTATAAAGAGAGGTTTCAAAGAGGGATGGGCTATTACCAGCAGGAGAGTGAGTTTGTATGTGTGTCTGTGTGGGGGGGGGGGAAGGGTGAGAAAACCTGGATTTGTGCTGGAAATGGCCCTCCTTGATGATCACTTTAGATAAGCTGTTACCAGCAGGAGAGTGGGGTGGGAGGAAGTTTTGTTTCATGGTCTCTGTGTGTATATAATGTCTTCTGCAGTTTCCACGATATGCTATGCATCCGATGAAGTGAGCTGTAGCTCACGAAAGCTCATGCTCAAATAAACTGGTTAGTCTCTAAGGTGCCACAAGTACTCCTTTTCTTTTTTCTCTGGGAACAGTTTTCCACCCACCTTATAGTAGCTCCATCTAGGTTGCATTTCCCTAGTTTGCTTATGAGAAGGTCAAGCAAGACAGTATCAAAAGCTTTACTTTTATACTCCAAAGCTTTTAGCATTTCAGAACTCACATACATGAAAGGGAAACTCGTGGGGGAGGGGCTGATTCTCCACACCATTCCACAGGCATAAGGGGGTGCTGTGCAGTGCAAAATCAGGCCTGACTACTTCAACAGCTTCTCATTTGGGCTTTTTACACTCTCCCTCCTTAACACCAACCTTAAAAGCTTTAAAACATTTCTCCCATTCACATCCTTTCACATTTCAAACTCAACATCAATTCTCTACCCTACACACACACACACACACACACACACACAGAGAGAAGGGGGGAGGGGGGAGACAGAGAGAACCAAGTGCTCTCTCCTGAAGTTTAATAAGTTTTCATATTTGTACTGGTGGATTTAATTTAAGCAAACAGAGATTTAGAATTCACAGAACACCCACCGTTAGCTTGAGCTGTTAAAAATATGGCCTAAATTACTCTGAGGTGAGCCCAGTCTTGCTCCCACTGTCCTCAGGAGCACAACTTCCACATACACCAGTGGCAACAAGAATGAGCGCACTGTCACTATTATCAGACTCTAGAAGGGGGAAGAAATTCACAGCATTCTTGCCTCTCACTAATATCCAATACTAAGCAACAGCTACTACCTATTTACTACTCAAATTGAGGTAACAGCCAGAGGCACCAATCAAATGATATTCAGACATATAAGACACAGTCCCCACGCTTCAGTGCTTACACATTAAAGGCGAACTCCACCAGTGGTATACATTGCCTTTGAGGACATTAAGCCAATTTACATCAGCTGTTGCCCTAAGACTCTTTCAGTCTAAAGGTATGAAATCCAAAGGACATTGTCAGAATGAATGTTCTTCTGATACCCCTCAGCTATTATTTCCTATTCTAGAAACACCTATTCTTACACATGAAGCAATTAGACCCCACTCTGCCATACTTTGGTGTGTTTCTATTCTCTTTATTATAAGAAAATATTGTCTTTGATAATCCCATGGCCCTATGAATTCTGTTTTACCTTTATCATCTTATTGTCATGATTTTGTCCTGTTCATTAGCATTGCCCACTTTTGTCATTTGGCCTGGCCTATCCTGTTTTTTCTCCTTTGTCATCATCATATACTAACACAACTGACTGGACTCAACCCATCCTGGAAGGTGCAGCATTCCCTCAGCTCCTACTGATTCCAGCAGGGGCGGAAGGGGCTCAAAATTTCTAAGGAGCTGCGAGGCACCTTGCAGGATTGAACATCTGTGTTTGTACCTTTCAAATGATACAATGAAGTCTTCACTCAATAATGACTCTTACTTGACTGCATAGGGGATGAAAACAAGGTGAATATTTGGACTATCTTCTTCAGGAAGGAAGGAAAATAGCTCTAAAATCTCAGCTGTCAGTCATGCCATAAAATTAGAGAAGTTTACACCACCCCCAGGTGCTATTTAAGGACTCATTTGTGAGTGCCGCCAGCCAAATTAAAGAAGCAATATGCAACAACAGAAAATACTGGAATAGACCTGCAGATATTAATGCTGAAAAATTAGGTAATGACCAAAGAGAGTGAGTTAATAACACACCAAAGTGTAACTAGAGGGGGGTTAAACGTATTTCTCAACAGTAATCAGTACAACTAAAATACTGATCTCTTGGTTGCTAGAAAGGGATTACCACAGGCACTGTCAATACTGGAACACTTTCTTCAGCTCTATGTTAAGCCTCATTTTATTATTAAATCTAAAACAAAGACAAGAGGCACAATATCACAGTATCTTGTTGTTGTTCTGCAGTACAGTACTCCTAATGAATTCTCTAACAATGTCAGGCTGGGGAACAAACAGCCAGGGATGTATACTACTTCTAAAAACTATATACAGGCAAGAATGCCTTCAGGCTATTATCTTTCTATATCACCCCCTCCAACTTTCCTAAGGTAATATTTAATGGGTCCACACACAGATGTTAAAGGTTCTCATACAAATGTAATACTCTGCCCCCACCCCTGTTAATCCTTTTGTTTTAGCAAACTGTGTGAGCTTAGAGACCACGATGTTCACAGCGGCGCGGCATACTTCATTAGTACAGAGTGAGATGTAATGTCAGGGCCAGCTCCAGGCACCAGCTCATAGAATCATAGAATAGCAGGGTTGGAAGGGACCTCAGGAGGTCATCTAGTCCAACTCCCTGCTCAAAGCAGGACCAATCCCCAACTAAATCATCCCAGACAGGGCTTTGTCAAGCCTGACCTTAAAAACCTCTAAGGAAGGAGATTCCACCACCTCCCTAGGTAACGCATTCCAGTGTTTCACCATCCTCCTAGTGAAAAAGTTTTTCCTAATATCCAACCTAAACCTCCCCCACTGCAACTTGAGACCATTACTCCGCGTTCTGTTATCTGCTACCACTGAGAACAGTCTAGATCCATCCTCTTTGGAACCCCCTTTCAGGTAGTTGAAAGCAGCTATCAAATCTCCCCTCATTCTTCTCTTCCGCAGATTAAACAATCCCAGTTCCCTCAGCCTCTTCTCATAAGTCATGTGTTCCAGTCCCCTAATCATTTTTGTTGCCCTCTGCTGGATGTTTTCCAATTTTTCCACATCCTTCTAGTAGTGTGGGGCCCAAAACTGGACTCAGTACTCCAGATGAGGCCTCACCAATGTCGAATAGAGGGGAACGATCACATCCCTTAATCTGCTGGCAATGCCCCTATGTATACATCCCAAAATGCCATTGGCCTTCTTGGCAATAACGGCACACTGTTGACTCATATCCAGCTTCTCGTCCACTGTCACCCCTAGGTCCTTTTCTGCAGAACTGCTGCCGAGCCATTCGGTCCCTAGTCTGTTGCGGTGCATGGGATTCTTCCGTCCTAAGTGCAGGACTCCGCACTTGTCCTTGTTGAATCTCATCAGATTTCTTTTGGCCCAATCCTCTAATTTGTCTAGGGCCCTCTGTATCCTATCCCTACCCTCCAGTGTATCTACCTCTCCTCCCAGTTTAGTGTCATCGGCAAACTTGCTGAGGGTGCAATCCACACCATCCTCCAGATCATTAATGAAGATATTGAACAAAACCGGCCCGAGGACTGACCCTTGGGGCACTCCACTTGATACTAGCTGCCAACTAGACAAGGAGCCATTGATCACTACCCGTTGAGCCCGACAATCTAGCCAACTTTCTATCCACCTTATAGTGCATTCATCCAGCCTATACTTCTTTAACTTGCTGGCAAGAATACTGTGGGAGACCGTGTCAAAAGCTTTGCTAAAGTCAAGGAACAACACATCCACTGCTTTCCCCTCATCCACAGAGCCGGTTATCTCGTCACAGAAGGCAATTAGATTAGTCAGGCATGACTTGCCTTTGGTGAATCCATGCTGACTGTTCCTGATCACTTTCCTCTCCTCTAAGTGCTTCAGAATTGATTCCTTGAGGACCTGCTCCATGATTTTTCCAGGGACTGAGGTGAGGTTGACTGGCCTGTAGTTCCCAGGATCCTCCTTCTTCCCTTTTTTAAAGATGGGCACTACATTAGCCTTTTTCCAGTCATCCGGGACTTCCCCCGATCGCCATGAGTTTTCAAAGATAATGGCCAATGGCTCTGCAATCACATCCGCCAACTCCTTTAGCACTCTCGGATGCAGCACTTCTGGCCCCATGGACTTGTGCTCGTCCAGCTCTTCTAAATAGTCCCGAACCACTTCTTTCTCCACAGAGGGCTGGTTACCTCCTCCCCATGCTGTGCTGCCCAGTGCAGCAGTCTGGGAGCTGACCTTGTTCGTGAAGACAGAGGCAAAAAAAGCATTGAGTACATTAGCTTTTTCCACATCCTCTGTCACTAGGTTGCCTCCCTCATTCAGTAAGGGGCCCACACTTTCCTTGACTTTCTTCTTGTTGCTAGCATACCTGAAGAAACCCTTCTTGTTACTCTTAACATCTCTTGCTAGCTGCAACTCCAGGTGTGATTTGGCCTTCCTGATTTCACTACTGCATGCTCGAGCAATATTTTTATACTCTTCCCTGGTCATTTGTCCAGTCTTCCACTTCTTGTAAGCTTCTTTTTTGTGTTTAAGATCAGCAAGGATTTCACTGTTAAGCCAAGCTGGTGATCTGCCATATTTACTATTCTTTCTACACATCGGGATGGTTTGTCCCTGTAACCTCAGTAAGGATTCTTTAAAATACAGCCAGCTCTCCTGGACACCTTTCCCCCCCCCATGTTATTCTCCCAGGGGATCCTGACCATCAGTTCCCTGAGGGAGTCAAAATCTGCTTTTCTGAAGTCCAGGGTCCGTATTCTGCTGCTCTCCTTTCTTCCTTGTGTCAGGATCCTGAACTCGACCATCTCATGGTCACTGCCTCCCAGGTTCCCATCCACTTTTGCTTCCCCTACTAATTCTTCCTGGTTTGTGAGCAGCAGGTCAAGAAGAGCTCTGTCCCTAGTTGGTTCCTCCAGCACTTGCACCAGGAAATTGTCCCCTACACTTTCCAAAAACTTCCTGGATTGTCTGTGCACCGCTGTATTGCTCTCCCAGCAGATATCAGGATGATTGAAGTCTCCCATGAGAGCCAGGGCCTGCGATCTAGTAACTTCCGTGAATTGCCAGAAGAAAGCCTCGTCCACCTCATCCCCCTGGTCCGGTGGTCTATAGCAGACTCCCACCACGACATCACCCTTGTTGCTCACACTTCTAAACTTAATCCAGAGACTCTCCGGTTTTTCTGCAGTTTCATACTTGAGCTCTGAGCAGTCATACTGCTCCCTTACATACAATGCAACTCCCCTACCTTTTCTGCCCTGCCTGTCCTTCCTGAACAGTTTATATCCATCCATGACAGTACTCCAGTCCTGTGAGTTATCCCACCAAGTCTCTGTTATTCCAATCACATCATAATTCCTTGACTGGGCCAGGCTTCCAGTTCTCCCTGCTTGTTTCCCAGCTCTTCCCACCGCAGCGGCTTTTGGGCAGCAGCTCCACCGGTCTTGCGGCGACGGCAGCAATTCAGCGGCGACTGCTTGGGGCGACAAAATTGGTAGAGCCGCCCCTCATGTGCTACCATGATATATGTTCCATGGCCTTATATCACTTACAGCCTAAGTCATCGGCGTAAGTGGCCACTGACGCAGAATAGCCAGGCAGTTCTAGCTTGAATGGCTTTATATTAATTAACAGAGGTGGGAAACTGAAAATAGAAAACTATTTAAAAAGAAAGGTGGATACACTCTATTGCAAAACCCCGCAATCCAACTTTCCCTTTCAACACCCCTACTGAACAAACTTCAGTTATGGGAAGGCTAAGGCCCAACATAATTTCTGTGTTTGTTTGCTACGAGTCCTGAGCACCCGCTGCTGACTGCTGCTGACTGTGAGGCCGAATGCTATGGGTAAGGGACTCCAGTGATGGAGTGAAATGACTGAATCTCTGTGGAAGGTGGGAGAATGTGACACCTCCTCTAAACCATGACAGGAGTTTATCCAGCTCACCTCACAGTTTCTTTCCTCCTAGATGAGGTCAGGGACCAAGGTGCTACTGAGGAGGGCTGGATACGCCACTCCCTCTGTCTTGGTGAGGGGCTCTTCTTTTGAGCTCTGGCTTGGCATTTTCTGGCAAAGTCCTCACCAAGAGCATTCAGGATCTTAAGTGCCTCGTGTCAGCAGCAGCAGAGTCTGGACTGGGAGAGCTACGGTGGAGCCGCTCCATCTGACTCTCAAACTTCTCCTCAGCCTTCCTCTCCACCCTCCCTTCAGAGAGAAGTTCCTGGCTCTGATTCTAAGCTGGCCCTATCAAAAGTCACAGCTCAGGACATGTAGGCCAGGAGAGGAAGAAAAGAGGTAGCTTTATGGGATTCTGAGGGTGCTTGGAGCCCTTTTTAACCACTTCCTGAACAGACGGGCTCATGTTGCTGTGGTAACTAGAGCCAAAACTAGAAGTCCAGTCAGCAGGCACTGTGGTCAATGTATGCCCTTGGGGCACTGCATCTAAATGAACCCTTTTGGCTTTGAAAAATTGGCAGGGGTGATCAGCAAAATGGTAAATCCCATGGGGGTTACATAAACAGTTTTTAAAAAAAAGCAATTTAAAGTCACTTGAGCTGCAGCATCTGCAGATAAGCCTCCCTGCCAACTTGTGGTTTTACAATCACATTGTCTTGTGTTTAAAAATGTTTTTGTCTCTTCCATTCTTGGGGGGATTCAAAGCCACCTACACAAAAGAGAATACTTCTTATAGAGAAATTGAGGCCATATAAAGGGCTGCCCACCGCACACAACAAACAAACTAAAATAAAGAGAGAAATATATGTTTTCTCTAATAGTCTCTGTCATCTCTTAGTGGTGGCACTTACAACAAGAGATGGTTAAAGACTTTCAGACAGAAATATAAATACTTTTCTAAATAGACTGTGTCCCTTTAAAATAAGAGACAGTGTCACCTGCCATTGTTGCATCCTGGCTTCAAGTTCTCTAAATCTGCCTCCCAGACCATTTGGCCTGCTTTCAAATGACCCCTCTGGATAGCATATGGATTGCAGTTCTCAGCCTCTGTAAGGCACCTCTTCTGGGCCAAAGAAAGACCCTGGTTCTGACTGTATTTGGTGGAATCCCCAGGATCAGACAATTCCCCCAAAGGGAATATTAATTTAAATACACTTTCAGAATTTAACATTGGCTCTTCTTAAGCATAAGTTTCCCCAATAAGCCACTTTCCTATCGGACACTCACTGAATAGACCATTTAAAGACATTTCAGCTTGATGAGAAACCAGGGTTGGTTTGTTTCTAAAGCCCACCTTTTTTCTGACGGCAGCAACATTTCATATTAACATTGCATCAATACACTCAATAAATAAAATTCCCTTGCCTTTGCTAGGACAAGGAACCTGCCCGGCAACTAACCACAGAAAGCAGGTTGAGGTGCTAATTTATTCAAATCTCTATTTTTAGGCTCCTGATGAGCCCTGGAGCCTGCAGTGTATAGAAAGAGAAATTAATTCTACATCCATTTCCAGGCAAATCTACAGCAACCACTTGCTGCTCCACTTCCTTTTATTATATTGTCACAAAGACCAAAATAGTTTCTGCTGATTTTGTTTAAAGGGAATGAAAAGAGAAACTCCAAGGTAGTTTTTAGAGTAACAGCCGTGTTAGTCTGTATTTGCAAAAAGAAAAGGAGGACTTGTGGCACCTTAGAGACTAACCAATTTATTTGAGCATGAGCTTTCGTGAGCTACAGCTCACTTCATCGGATGTGGGCAGTTTCCACAGTATGCATCCGATGAAGTGAGCTGTAGCTCACGAAAGCTCATGCTCAAATAAATTGGTTAGTCTCTAAGGTGCCACAAGGTAGTTTTTGTTCACCGCTTCGCCATCTTATTTAATCAGTTTTCCTTGTCTTGAGCATGGCGTGACCAGATAGCCAGGGCGAAAAAAATGAGACACTTTTTTTTCTGGGGAAGGGGAGGTAATATAGTTGTGTATATAAGACAAAGCCCCTAATATCAGGATGGTCCCAATAATATCAGGACATTTGGTTACTCTACTTGAGCCCCCAGACTAGGTGATTTTCTCCCTCTTGCCCAAACTCCTCCACTGTCAGGATGAAGGCTCCAGATTAGACCAAAAGTGTTTTTGTCAAATTTTCTTCTGCACTTTTCAGGTCTCTCACTCCACAGCTATGCAGAGGCTTTTGCAAAGCATGGATTATTCCAACCATGTCCTGAGTCTCTTTCAGTGAACAGAGGGATTTTTTTAGGATTTCTCCAAAACTTGAAAAAATATTAAATCAATCAGTTACACAAAGGAGGCCAGATCCTCAGCTGGTGTAAATCAGGGTAATAGAACTATATCAGTTTAATCCAGCTGATGATACAGCCCAGTTTGGGGGATGGAGACAAACAGACAGAAATATAATCCAGTGGCTTAATTCCCTCCCTCCACGAGAATGAATAACTCCAATTCATTTTGTATCCAAGGGGAGGAGAACTGAGCTCCAGATGGCAATGGCCTTTAAGCCAATTTTGTGTTGCTGTATCACAACATAACATTAAAGAGTTGCTACTAAGAAGAAATAGTCTATTTCCAAGACTCTGAACTGCCTACATTTTGTAATGAGAAATGAGGTGGGTATTTACAGGCCCGTTAAGAGTAAATTTATAATGAATATAGAGTTCAACAATGAAATTTTGAACTGAAATCTAGCCTAATTGCTTCTGGAAGGCAACAACATGACAGTCTGAGTTGTCTACATTGTGCTTCATTGACATCAACATTCAAATCAAGTTGTCTGCCACAGAAGCATAGCAAGTACAGAGCTGCAAGTTCAGACTCCAAAAGATATGAGCTGTTGTAGCCAGGGAGACATTTCTGCACTGGGTGGGGGCGGGGAAGTAACTAGCACAACACTGTAAGGTTTGTACTCTCTAGTGTGAGAAGCAGCAATGCTGATCTGGGGAAAGTAAATCAGTCACAAAGCTGCATGGAAGTTAGATTCTGTAAGTGAAACTTTGTGTAAATACAGACGTGGCGACTACTCCATACAAAAGAATAAACTGAATATATTTACTTAGATCTTGGTGACCCTGGTTTATTTAGATCAGAGGTGGTGGGAGAAAGGACACAGAGTTTGCATCTATTAAGCATAACTTTAATTAAAATGAGAGAAGCCACTGACCTTGCCTCTTGTCTGGAAAGAAAAATCTGCCCGGTGGAGGATTTCTGCCATAGCAGAGCGCTTGCATGAGAAGGAACTGGACCCAAAAGGAAAAGTTGGCAATCCAGTTTCTCTGCACACATGGCATGTTTTAGCTGGGGGAAATCAACTGAATGTATTCAGCAAAGTCCTAGCTGGAAAGAAAATTGTAAAGACGCATGGCCAAGGGAAACTAATGCAGAGAGAGAGAGAGGAGCTTCCTCACAGAAAGAGCAGAGAAGCTTTTCCTGAAAAGGGGAGTGATTAGGAGTTCTGGTGTCTGATTTCTGCAAGGGGAGGAAGGAGGGTTCAGCAAGCAAGTTGCTTCCACGGAATCCCTCGTTCACACAAACAGCAATGTTAGTGTCAGTTCCCATGCACCCCAGCTCGACCTTCAAACCCTCCAGCAGTTGAACTTTCCCTTGATAGAGATAATCTGGGACAAGGGCTGCCCAAGCCGCCCCCTGCCACAGCCTCTCTGTCTGAGATTCACTCAGTGCTGCCCCACTCCCACGCACCTATTCTGCCAGTTACCATCCTGTTGTTGCAAGGGGAGGATGTCCCAATTGAATTCTAATGCTGGTGATTGCACCCTGACTCCTTACGTTCCAAGAAAATAGCAAGCATTCCGGACTAGAACTGTAACACATTGTGAGAAATAAATCAAATCAAGGTGTTTGCAGAAAGCAATTTCATTCTCTTGTAGATGCAGCCCACATCCTCCCCACCTCCTTCCCTGCACGGCCTCCCCTCTATTTTTGTACTTCCTCTGGTGCGTATGTCCGAGTCAGATTATAAACTCCACAGGGCAGGGCCCATGTCTGTAAAGCACATAGCACCCATTAGGGTGCTATGTCAATACCCACCAGAACAGGGTAGTCTTCCCTTCCCCTATGGAAGCTTTTGGGCAGTGTTGTGTGAAATAGCTGCTCATTTCACCCCAGAGGTGGCAGCATTTCATTGCTAGGCGAAATGATCCCATTATTGCTTGCACATCAGTGTGGCCGGCTGACAAACAGAAATACCTCCACATCCCTTGAGTTCTCTTTACACCATCAATCTTCCATTTCCAGGGCTCTGCCTTTTCCTGGTCCTTTGGAAGTGTAGGGTGGGGGTGGGCGGGGAAGGCCCAAAGTCCCTTTTAATAAACAAACCTTTCCCTCCCAGAGGTTACTTTCCCTCTTTGCTGCCTTGCAACAAGATTCAAAGTAAAATAAGGTGCTCCTCCCATGGGTTCTTTTCCACATCAAAACCACAGGACTCAGACATATTGTACTTCCCTGTCTACAGATCTCTCCACAGTCTGGCCTCTTCTACAGGGAAGGGAGCTGCTTATATAATCTTCCCAGCATGTCTTGCTGCAGTGGCCTATAACTCTCCGATGCCCTCGAAAACCATAATTCCTAGCAGCCCTTGTAGGGTTCCCTTCACTCTGCCCTCTAGTGATGTCATGCAATAACCATACACTCTTATTAAGACATTTTGTGTTTATGAACCCAGATTACATTAAACTGATTTTTTAGACTTTTTTTTCCTCCTAGTGTTTTTTTCTCCACGTTTTATCCTCCTAGTGTCACTGGAGGGCAAAGCTAAGGTTGTCTGGGTGCCTTAGCATCTTTGGATTTCTTTTTGGTTTAACCTTCATTGTGAATTCCCTGGGTTTATAATGCTTGTTTTAGGGACAATTGTAACATTCTTGTCATTTGTTTTACCCTTCATTGATATCTACTCTCAAACTTCACTCCAATTTCATATCATTTTTATCTGATTATAGTTTCACCACGTTGCCCCCTGTCTACTTATACACATGCTTCCCCAAGGCACAGCTTTAAGGCTATACTGTGCCATTCATTTCCAGGCAGAGCGCCTCGTTAATTTTAATGAACACTTCTGTTGAACACTGATGGTGCAATATGGTGCTTAATGATTTTCTGGCAATTTATGCTTATTATTGCTTATTAGGGAGACAAGGTGGGTGAGGGAACATCTTTCATTGGAGCTGTTTCTGTTGGTGAGAGAGACGCTCTGGAACTGACACAGAGCTCTGCTTCCAGTCTCATTATCACTTATTTAATTCGGTGTGAAACAGGCAAAGCCAACTGAGAAGAAAATAGTCATCTCAGTTTAGCTGTCTAATGAAGTTCCAGAGAATCAAGCCTTAGGAATGTGTTAAAATACAAGCTTCCAAGCCAGTAGGAAATGCAGCTCCTTGCAGTCATGAGACCGGCAGAAACAAGACATGTTTACAAAGCAAAACCGATACTTGATTAATGTGTATTTTGCTAGTTAATGGAAATGCACAATGAGGCTACATAGAAGAACTGCAATATTATATAGTATCTGATCATCATCAGCATTCTTGAGAAGGTTTGTTCACTATAATGTCATTTCTTTATTTTGATACATAGCTCCTGACAGGTTGCTGGAACAATTTATAGGGGATTGGGGGGTGCTGGGAGCCATTGAATCAATCTGTAAACCCTGTATGTGAAGGGAACCACTTCAAGCCAGGGGGTGCGGTAGCTCTCCCAGCACCCTTAGTTTCAGCACTTATGGCTCCTGATCTGTTATATATAAATAATGTATTTAGACTGCAAGTTCCTTGAGGGCAGAGACCATCTACTACTCTGTATTTGGTTGGCCCTTAGGCATTAATGTAATAAACATGATTAATAAAATAAAATAGTAATAATGAAATATCATGTGGTATAATGATGACTACTGGGGCCTAGGAGTCAGGAATCATGGAAGATTCTCTCTTGCAGCTCTGCCACTAATCTGCTTTGCAACACTGAAAATTTCATTTACGCAGCCTATCCCATTGGTTACTCGTCTCCAAAATGAATGTAGTAATACCTACCTGCTTCACGGGGGCCAGATGCAGTTTGCAGTGCTCAGCGTTCTGACAGCACATACAGACTGTTGGAGGAAACGCACCAAACACGTCCCATTATTATTCTAGAATTATTTGGTTGGAGAAAAGAGAAGACTGCATTGAAGTGTAACCCTTCTGCCCATCAGAGCTGGCAGCAACAAGGGCCGGGTTCAGTATCTAGGGGTTCCATTTCAATAACACAATGCAAAACTGGCTCGAGCCCCCACCCACTGACCTGGGACAATTACATACCACTCCCCGGGTGCCTCTAAGAGGCAATACTTCCCCTCTCGCAAGCACAGAGTCTGAGTGTAGCAAAAGCCTTTTAATAAAGGAGGGAAACAATGCAGCATTATGTTGGGGAAGCACCACAAACAGGATTCATAACACAAACCACAAACAAAAGACCCACCCCAAGTAAGTTTGGCAGTGTCCTTTTCCCCTCAGGGTCTTAAGTCCAGCAACCCAACAGTCACCCGTTCCGCAGTTTTCTGTCCTTGGTCAGTGCAGCCCCCAAAGTGGTTCTTGAGTCCAGCAACCCAAAATTCACCCCTCCCACAGTTTTCTGTCCTTGGTCAGTGCAGCCCCCAGAGTTCGGAAGTTCATCTACAGAGTTTACCTCCAAGCCTGGATGGAAGTGGGGGAGGTATAGGGGCATCTTACATGCTCCGCTGCTTGTGTCAACAGCCAAGTGCCCACGCCTCTCCATGGGGCTCTGCTGCAGTCTTCATCACCAGCTGCACCTCTCCATCAGCCATCCTTCTGGCCGCTCCTCTCTGCTATCCACTAACCAATATGTCTTCAGCCCCCTCCTGAAGTGATTTCAGCTCTTAGTAACATCAGCTCTTTAGTGATTTCATCTGTTAGGAGGAAGGCCCCACCGATAGCACACTCAGAACCACTAGCCCAAGGTAGGTCTAATGCTTAGACCTAGGTATCAGTGATTTCAGCTCTACAGCATGTAACAAGACTCCTAATGGAGTCAAAATTAGATCTGTTATTACATAGTGGAGAGACACGGCATCAAAGTAGTGCTTAGGACCCTCAAAAGAGGACCCACACTACCACATATACATACCCAGCCTCTCCCAGGTCACTGGGCTTTGGAACCCAAGTCCCTTGCCTAGCCAGTGCTACTTAGTTGAGGGCAAGTCCCTCCATCATAAAATGCCAAGTACAGTTCTACTGTCCTTGATTCACATAACCAGGATAACAACACTTTATTACTTGTGCCCCAATAACAAAGAGATTGGGGATCCCACAGCAGCCAAAGTGACCATTTGGGCAAGCAGTCCCATCATGCTAGGCAGGGTGGGTGTGCCCATGCAAACGAGATCAGCTCCTGAAGTCCTTTTCCACAACTCACCACCAGATGTCAGGGTAGAGCTCATTCTGACTGCTTACAGAAGTAAATGATCTAAAGTGCAAGAGGACAGCAAGATGAGCAGAAGCAAGGACTAGAAGAGGAAGCATGGCCCAGTAGTTAGCATGCTAGTGCTAATGTTGAAATTGGAAGATAGAGGATAAAACTCCCTGCTCCACCACACATTTCCTGTGTGACTTAGGCATAGGGCTGTCCCTAGGGCGGTGCGGGGTCCGGGGTGGAAGTGATGACTGTGCTGGCCAATCACGCTGGCCCATGGGGCCCCCCAAAGCACGGGACCTGGAGCGGTCGCCCTGATTTGTCGTACCCAAGGGACAGCTCCGCTTGGGCAAGTCTCTCAGTTCCTCACACTGTCACTTAGGAAAAACAGCGCTTCCCTACCTCACTGGGTGTTGTGAGCATAAATATGTTAGAGACTGTGAGGTGCCCCAGCACCTTAGAAATGGGGATCATGTAAGTACCTCCAACAGACTAGCTCCTTAGTAAGGGATGGGAGAGGTGCTGCAAATTAGCTAGTTAATGTTGTCCGAATTGTGCACTTCTCACGCTGTATTTGTAGACCTGTTAAGTATAATAGACACATATACATCCCCACTTGAGCACTGAAACTGCAAACCAGCCTTTTTCAGGGCTCTCTAATTCTAATCAAAAAGCTATGACTAGGAAGAGAGAGGAGGGGAAGTCATGAATCGTTGAAGGAAGCAGCAGGGAAAGGAATGGATCTCTGAAGACGGGAGTTGGGGGAAACTAAAAAGCATGTTTTGTTTGAGAATCAGCCAGCAATGAGGCAGTGAAAAGTGAGTCATTAGCTTGAAAACAAGGATGAGTAAGAAGCAACAGGAGCTTGCCTGAGAGTGCTAGCCTCGAAGGAGAAAATTCTTTAGTTGCCAGAAGAATAAAAAAGGAAAAGCATATCTAAATTCATGAGCTAGTCCTGTAGGCAAGAAAGACTTGCTCACATGATGGGGGATGAAACACGACAGAGGCTAACATTCAACAAATATCACTCACCTGAGATCACAAGGAGCATCCACCAAAGAAAGGATATGGCTGAAGTTGGAAGCAAATCATGAAATGCCCCATTGCTGAAAGAAGGCTTTTGATGGCATGCAAGAAATTTGGCTCCTTGTCCCAGAGAAAATAAAGGACTGGTGCCTCCATGGGCAATATGAACATTTCTAAAACTTCAGTCCCTTTCTCCATGTGAAGTCATATGTATCTCTTGGTCTTGCCCTTGGTGGGGTAGTTTCATTATTCTCCATGTATTATTACCCTGTGTTGATTTTTGACTGATTGTGGTCTTTTATTGTATTTCTGTTGTATTACTTGTGATTAATTATATACCTCTGTATAATGTTGTACCTCTCTGTAGATGAATGGAGTATCTGTGTGGCTTCTTTTGGTTTGGCATTGTTTAAATACTTTGCTTTACTGTTTTTGACAAACAGCATTCAGACCGTGATGACCTGTGAAAGTTGTGGAATTTTGATTGCAAGCAATAGTTGCAGAGATAGACAAAACCTGCACGAGCTATATATCAGTATAGGAAGAGAGAAGACGATGGTAACCTAAACAGAGATGTTGCCATTAGAGAAGAGCAGTCATTTATAGTTAAGACAGTACTGTAGATACTGGGTGGATATGATGAAAGTTAATCAAAGACTTGGGAAGAAGTACAAGGTAAGAATTTTGAATCTGAGGGTAGCATGTGGACAAACATGTGCCTGAAGCAAAGATCACATTCCAGTTCATGCAGCCTGTGACCCTTCTGCCAATGGCAGCAACAAGGGCCAGGTCCTTCTTTCTAGGGGATTCTCTATAATTTGCTTAACTCTAGCTTGAGCCCCCACCCAGTAATCAGGGAAGCTATATCCACTCTGGCTCATCTGTCCCCACTTGCAACCACATTCAATAGAGGTCTCAAAAAAAAGAACTTTATCTGGGAAAGGAAAGATACAGGACAGGGTAAACTTGGACAAACTTTGCAATGTAACACTTTCTGCCGTCTGCTACCTCAGGGTGCATGGGTCATTTTCCTGAACAATTGGACCCTGAGTGGCTAAAGCAAATTTTCTGCCTCCAAGACTCCCACTCCCAGTTTGTGGCTCCAGGAGTCTCAAAAAAATCAGGGTCTCTGCTTCTTGGGGGTTGGACTAGATGACCTCCTGAGGTCCCTTCCAACCCTGATATTCTATGATTCTAAGGCAACTCTGCAGCTCTACCACTTGTCCTGATAGAATGATTTAAGCAGCTAGGACAGAGAGGCCTCACCAGAGTCTTTAAACCAATGTACGCTGATGTTCAAACTCCTCTGCTGAGCACAGTCCACACAACTGCTCTCAGTCTGCTGCTATCCAGCTGAAGCCTTTAAGCTACTCTGCTGGCCAGGTGACTGGAACTGCTACTAGGCTCTTTTGTCTACTTTCCACTACCAGATGACTGGAATCACTACTGATCTCTGTTTAAATAAGGTAACTAGTTCTCAGTTCAGCTGTTTTTAGGTGTAAGGAGACCAGTGGCACAAGGAACCCACCAGTCTTCTATCACCCAGAAAGGTGTTCTAAGCAAGAAACCGGGAACATTCAATCTCTCTTTTTTTGAAGCCTTTATTCTG
The DNA here is from genome assembly GCF_965152275.1 of Natator depressus. NCBI lineage: Eukaryota > Metazoa > Chordata > Testudines > Cheloniidae > Natator > Natator depressus. Next base: position 23,706,394 of record NC_134238.1, read on the forward strand.
TCCAGGGCCTCTTACCCAATCTCAGCAAACATGATCAGGGTGACCCCCGAAACCAGTCATTGTCCAGGCTTTGCCCAGCTGATTTCTAACACAGTTATCTCTAAAATATCAGCCCCAAGTACAAAACTTAGCTGAAGTCCACCCCAATGTCTGCAACCTATCCACAGCTAATATGTAAATGAGATATTGCCTCGCTGATTTGACTCCCCTTGCTCTCCACCAGCTGACAGTACAGGACGCATTTGATATGTAAATGAGGTACCATTGAGAGCACAGCAGACATTTAAATGAGGTACTGCCTCACTCAGGCAATTCCCCTTGCTCTCCAGTAGATGCCAGCAGAGAGCTCACTCAGCTATCTCCCTTCTCTCCTAGGCTTCAGGCCACAAGGCTTACAAGCCTATACCGTATATCATTCCGGATGATGATCAAGGGGCAGTGAACCTACAGAATCAAGAGTAAGGACCTTCAGGGAGACAAGAAGGAAGAGCAATCGGGAGTCAAGAAGGAGCATCAGGTGCTGAGACTAGATATAGAAGAAACTGGCAGGTGGAAGTTATAGGAGATTCAGTGGTGGGGGGAAATGGACTGAGAAATACAACCCAAACAAAGAGAAGAGGACAATGTGGTGCTTTCTGAGCCAAGACAAGAGCTATCATTGTGAATCTGGAAAGTGCAGTGATTTGAGACACCAAAGAAACACTTTCTAAGAGGTCATTTGTACAGCTGTAAAAAAAAAAGTCTAATTTGTACAATGTCAAGTCACACATAACAAAATGCAAATTCCAGTGATTAGGAGTTAATGCCTGATCCCTTGTTCTCGAAGAGCCAAACCTAAGAGCCTGGGGTCTTTGTTAATGCAGGAAAACCCTTTCATACTAGAAAAAAAGTCCTTCAAATTTTATAATCCAACAGAAATTGTAAAGTAGAGAAAATGTAAAGGGATCCATAAGATACATTGTATGGTTACTACAAAGTTACTGCAGTTCTGGGAAACTCAGAATTAAACAAACATAGATATATGGAAGGGAGGTCAGAAAAGAGCAACAAAAGTGATCCAGGGAGTGAGTGGACTGGACTGTTTATGAGAAAAGATTAAAACAGCTTGTCAGGGCTGATTCCCCACTCTGGCACTTTGAGTGCAGAAGGTGGGGGCCCGCAAGGATTCTAAAAATTAATCTGGCCACTCCAGGCTGGTATTAAACTCCCAAGGTTACAGCTTTTCTCTGACCTTAGATGGGTAGATGCTGCCATCACCCAAATGCAAAAACCCCTTTTTACCCAGGAAGGTGCACTTGGGAATTCCTCCCTGTGGGGTACCCTCAAGCCCTTTCATCACACAACCTCCAGAAGAAAACAAAGGAAATTAGCTGTTGCCACCAGCTAATTAAACAACATATGCACAAACCTCTTTGCACAAAAAACCCAATCCTGTTCTTTAAAAAGGTAAATTTTATTAAAAACAAACAAAAAAAGAAAATACATCTGGAACTTAGGCTATTGCTAGATTTAAAAAGAGCAAATATAATAATTAAGCATCAAGAATGGTTTCTTGAGGTCCAGCTTAAAGGTTACAAGCAAAACAAAAGCACCTGGGGTTCGCACAGAGGCGTTCACAAGCCAATAAGAAATAAAAGAAATAACCCTAATCGCGTCTTCCTAGACATTTCCTGATCTACTTACATGTCTGCGGTTTAAATGAGTAGTTGTAGGTATGATCTGATGGTTTTCCATACCTGGCTCAAAGCTCTTACAGCATAGCCCTAGCCCTGTCTCTGCTCTGTCCCCTCTCTCCGGAGAACAACAGACAGACAGACAAAGGAAACGTTTTTTCCCAATTTTAAAAAGTTCTAGTCCTCCGATTGGCTCTTTTGGTCAGGTGCCCACTTCCTTCCTTTTACCTATGGGCTTTTTTTTTTAACCCTTTACAGGTAAACCAAGTAGAGAACAGCTACTAACAGGGATTTTATAGCTACTGGCTGGCTGGGTGTCCATAAAAGGGAACTACCTCCCTCCCCTTCATTTATCACACAGCTAAATATGGATAGCATGGCGAGGTGATAATTAAAGGTGTGGGAGGGTGGAATCTGGTAACCGTCTACAGATTTGGAAGGTGTAAAACTGAAGGGAGAAGAATTGTTCTCAGAAGAAACAGGGTGAAAGCAAGCGAGGGAAATGTAGGTTGAATGTCAGTTCAAACTTCTTGGTAGTAAAATCTGTAGGGCTGGGATAGTCAGCAAAGGGAAGTGGTTGAAGCTTCATCCTTGGAGACTATGACTGGGGTCCTAGTGGGGCATCAGCTGTGGTCACTCAATTTGGGTGAACTGCAAAGAATGGGGCAGACAATCCCCATAAAGCTGGTGGATATTCCAATACTTAGATTCACCAACTCAGCACAAAACAGCTTCTTTATTACCTTACTGGTTACTCAGAAGTCCAAACAATACAGTTCCCTTAAAGTGATCCAGCCTCAGGCCCTCATCCAGGTACCCACATCAAAGATGATGAAAATGTCTGTAAATCTTATTTCATCATATAAAAGAAAAGGTTCTACCAATCCCAAAGGATCGGACACATTACCTCCCAGGTTAATGAATGTTTCAGATCTTACCCAAATACACACTACAGCCAATTGTTATTAACTAAACTAAAATTTATTAAAAAACAAAAGAGAGAGTATGGGTCAAAGACCAATGTACATATAGACATGAGTTCAATCCACTGAGGTTCAGATTCATAGCAGAGATGATGAGCTTTGTAGTTGCAAAGAATTCCTTTAGAATTTAGTTCATAGGTATTAGTCCAATGTCCAAATATCATATTCAGGGCATACCAGCATAACTGGAATCTCAGTCTTGAGACTCAGACTTCCCCTGATGAATCTTAAGGAGAACTGAGATGACAAAATCAGGACCCAAGGATCTTTTATACAATTTCATGTCCTCTTTGACAAGTTGGGATTTCCTCGTGGAACAAAACGTAATTAGGATGACTTTGAAGGAGGTCCATCACTGGTATTTAGATATACTTTTTTCCTCCACCATTCACAGTACATTTCAAAGAGAGATGAATACCGAGATATCCCGTGTTCACAATTCATTTAAATGCTAGGATCTTCTTTTGATCTCTGAATTATCAGAACACAGTATAGACAGGGACTGTTGATTACATTGTCAGACCCTACTCATACATATTTAAATACACAAAAACACAAACATTATCTGCCCACATGTCTTCTGTGGGTTATATATTTTGCAGGATGTTTAACCCTTTCTAGCCATGCATCACAGAGACATTTAAAATTAGACTGGACAAAGAACCAGTGTCACTTCTATTGTTCAATAGGGAGGAGCTACTACAAAGTGAAGGTCAGAATTAGTGTCCATTGAATCAGTGGAAAGATTCCCATTTACTTCAATGCTGGCCCTGGCCTTAATTGTACTAAAGAGGTGGACAGAGGTAGAAGGCTCCTTTCCATCACAAGGGCTATATAACAGATTGTCTGGATAATCAAATGCATCTATTCTTCTTTGAGATCCATTTAGAGAGAAATTTTGGGTGTGTTATTTTTTAATCTTGTTTCCTTATTCTTAGTTGGGGACACTACTGCTTATTCAACACAACCAACATCTGGCAACTGCAGGGGATGGATGCTCGTAGATCTCTTTCCTTTCTATCTTCTGTTTCAGTACTGTTTGTGAAGGACATTGGAAAGGACATTGGTAGCTCATCTGTGATGATTCTAAATACTCTCAGGGCTGAGTAAACAATTTACAAATTTGCACAATTAATAATTAATGTGCAAAAAAGTTAGCCTCGTGTTATGCTCATGAAATATTTGTGAGCACATTCAAATAAATGGGGGAGAAGAAAGTATTCAGTGAGATTTTGTAACTCAGTGATCAGCTAATCCTCCATCACTGTTCAAGCATTGTTGGTTAGTTGTAAATGGTTCCAACTAAGTTGTCACATGGTGTTATTTTTGTTCTCTGCTTGGATGAATATGAAACCCCAGCTGACAATATTATTCATACTTGCAAATTTAACTTGTGTTTCCAATTCATATTACCACGGGTAGCTGTGACATTAGCTACCCAGGAAGATTTATGCCATTAAAACTTGTTTACATGAATGTTCCTATAAAGCAGAGACAAAAGGGGTGTGAGTGTAACCAAAGTAAATTAATTTAACAATTAAATATTCAAATAAAACTTTCTGCCAAGTTTTACTGCCAGTGTCCTCTAAAGTGCACCAAGAATCCATTTCCTGGGATATCCTGATTGCCATCTCATCTTGGAGAGAGGTTTTGTATTGAACACCTATGTACATTTCCTTTCTATACCCAAAAACAGGGCTTTTGGGGGTGAAATTCATCCTTGTGCCAAGAACTTATTGCACCAAGTCCCACTAAAACTTCTAGCCCTCAACAGGGGGAGGGGGAAAAGTGGAGTTTTAACATACAGCTGAGTGGTAAAACTTCAGCTGTTAACAATTATTGCCTTAGTACAGTCAAGACAGAGAGATCAAAGCTTCTCAAAGAAGCCAGAGACAGATCAGATGAGTCCAAGAAATAAGAGATGGGAAAGTAGAGAGCCATATAAATAAAAAAGGTCCCTTTCTTTTAAATAAAATAAATAAATAAATGCTAGGGAAATTGCCATTAAAGGAGTTATTCATAGAGCAGAATTCTATGGAGAAAATAAAACCTTGAATTATTCAGATCCCATCTGCGCAACCTATAGTAATTACTCTTTTTAATTAAGTCCATTCAAGACCTTTAATGTTATTACTTTTTTTTTTCTATAATGGGAGGAGGAAAGCAATCCTTCACAGCTATAAAAATGTCACAATAAGCAGTCTCTGGGAGGCCTAGCCTGTTAATTTTTTGTATTTAAATATAATGACAAGTAATTATAAGCAATTATAATAATAAATGCCTGGTCCTTGGAGGAGGTCCAAAAGGAAGTGGAAAATAGTAGGAATCCTTCAGGATAAATAGTATGAAAATGACTATTGTAAACAAACATATTTAAAGCATATTTGAAAGCCAATTTTAAAGCATAAAATGGATAAAAATCATCTCTGGTGTAACTCCATTGATGTGAATGAGCCAAATTCGTCAGCTCGTGTAAATCAGTGTAAGCACCATTGGCTTCAGTGGAACTATGCTGATTGACATCCACTGAGGATGTAACTGAATGGGGTAGTCCAGAGATTATTTTATTACTTTAACTTTATAAAATTATGGACCAAAAAGCACAGTCCTTAAAACTCTAGGTACCTTGGACTTAGGTTTGGGAGCTAAATAATAAAACCAGCTGCTTACCTTGCCGCACTAGCTGAAAGACCGCTACAAAATTCTGCACCCTCAAACTAGCCTCCCTTTCCAAAAGCCTTTGTACATAGATACACTTTGCAATGTTCCCTGCATGTCAGTGGGCTTGGACTGTTTCAGACCCTGGATTCTGCAAATTGTTATGCACCGGAACATTTATGGGACTACTTACATGTATCAAATTAAGCTTGTTTGCAGGATTGGGGGCAGTGGCACCTTTAATTATTGAAAAGAGAAGTTTACATATGTCTGATCTTCACTCAGCCTGACAAGTACAAAATAGACTAGACTGGTTATGCACAAGTTACTACAAACTACACGGCTATGCTGATGAAAAAGAAGCACTACAAAAAAAAAGTTACATGTTCTGAAAGGTTTTGAATTGCATTACTGCATGTGAAGAGTAAATGAAGAGTAGTGTCTTCTGGACAGGGTAGAATAATAATCAGGAAATAATTTATCTGATGAATTTTGCCATATTTTTTTAATTAAATGTGATGATTTTTTAACAAAATTTTCCCCAGGTATAGAAATGGGCTGATTAATGTATTCACAAATAATTCATTCACTACTTTCAAATAAATTATTCATTTTTTTAATTATTCTTCCAACTCTAGCATATTCCTTTCGCTAGCTCTAAAAATGCTTCTCCAAGGTCAAGAAGAGATGAAAGAAGAAGACAGAAGTACCTGAGGCTACAGGAAGTCTGTCGGGGTGATACCTGTACAGAGGACAAACATAAAGTCTGTGTAACCAGCCATCCTTACATGCAGAAATGGCAGCGCTGCCAAGAGATGCTTTCGCTCATATTCAGTTGGCGCAACTCCCATATGCCTTATTCGACTGACTAGCATTATGAATACACTCTGAAACAATGCCCTGCATACAGGACTAAAGGATTTGCACTGCCAGAAAGGAAACCTTGACTTTTCACAAGATCAGACTTGTGCTGGCCATATTCAGACCTAGGCATTTCCACCTTCCTTATATAATGTTCTTCTTCAGTTTCCACTATAGAAGGTAGCCTTCTTCTTTTCCTGTCCTACGATACTTTGAAACACTGTTAAACATCTACTGGCTTTTACCCCAGAAATGGCTTCATTTGTTGGCGCCTAGTCGGTGAAGTACTTTGGGATTCTTCTGACTAAAAGATGCAAATTAAGTTTTTAATAATGAAGAATATTACCTGGATGTAGCCCCATTCCACTGACCATGGGAGAGGGTGAAGAGATGTAAAAGAAATAAAAGGAAACACTTCTTTACAGGGCATGTCCTCAGACTGTGGAATTCTCTACTCTAGAAGGTCAAAGGGTCAAACACGGTAACTGAGTTTTAAAGGGTGCTGGATAATTTTGTAGGAAATAACGTTTGGCCAATGCTAAGGCAAGATAATAAAACGTCATTCTTGACAATGTCAGAATAGTACCACGGATGTCAGGAAAGAATTTTCCCCAATATACAGCAGTGAATAATTGACCAAGTACATTACAGAGAGATTTTGATTATGTTAGAACCCGCAGCGCTGGAACCCAGGAGCATGGGGGTTCTGACACCTCTGCATCACCACAGGAGGGTTTGGCTAGGCTCCCGCAGGAGGACCCTGTGAGGTTGGGCTTGGCAGGAAGTACCACCCTGCAGGACCTGAGTGGCAGCCCCTCATAGCCCACTGCTTGGCTGGTACCAGTACTTAAACCAGGAAGCCGTGAAGAGGAGCTGTCTGAGCAACAACACAGACTATCTGCCCATCTCTGCTCCAGACTCTTTTTGCGACAGACCGTAGACGCCAGCTTCCAACCCTGGTTTGTCCTCAACTTCACTATTTGATTACTGTCTGTAACCTGGTGCCCAACCCCAATCTCCTGGTAATCTGACACTGCCTGTCTCCTGACTCTTGACTCTCAGTTTGTCCTCTGGTCTATCTTGGACTCTGACCTACCAGTAACCTGACCCCACCTGCCTCCTGATTGTGCCTTCTGACCTATCTTGGACTCTGACCTCCTAGTACCTGACTTAGCCCAACTCCTGCTCTGACCACTAGGTCTGATTGTCCATGTCTCAGTCTTGACAATCAGCTAGATGGAGAGCAAATTGGATGCATCATTTGCGTAATCTGTTAGTGGAAATCCGATGTTCCTAAATGATGGGAAACATATACCAATGCATCTTATTATAGAGTATTTGCATTATACTAGTGCCCAGACACACCAATACAGATTGGAACCACATTATATTAGGCACTGAACATAGATGAAGACACAGCCATTCTCCCTCAAGAATTTGTATGCTAAGGCCCCTATTCTTCAACTCAGAGTGTACAGGCAGACTATTGCACCTACAGAGAGCCCCACTGAATCTATGTGGGTGCTGCAGTCTGCCTGCATGCTATCACTTTCAGGGTCAGGGCCTAAGAAGACAGGCAGTACACCAAGGGTGGCCAGAGACACAATATATACTATTTTATACACATATGCCCACTTGTAAACTTTTAAAATAAGATTCTAAAAGCACTGACAGTTATCCTTATATGCCTCTTGACCCTTTATTAATTGGCTTATTTTTTATTTTTTACAGAAATCAGTGCAGAAGTGGGTCTTAAGTAAGCTTCAGTGAGGAAAAGACATTCCATGGCTAAGGGGCAGAGTGTAAGAAGGTACAGAAATGTGTGTAGAAAAGTAAATCAGATCACATCAGTTTACAGGCAATGGGGATAATACCTGACTTGTTTAAGTTGCTCTTGTGCTCTTCAGATGTTTGATTTAGAATGGATTGTGGTCAGAAAAATAACTGAACATTTTCAGACCTGGTTCCTAACTCCCCCCCCCACACACACACACACACTTTCAACGTATCTTTTGCCTAGTTTGTTGACAAAAATATTTTACTACCTTAAGAACAACAGAGACAATGAACCCTTGCAGCAGAAAATGCTGTATTTTATTCTGCCTCATGTGCAATATCAATTCACAAACAAAATGGCCAGCTTAGTTATTTTCCAGAATCTTTTATTGTTCCTGATGACATATGAAACAGAAAGAACAGAGCTGGGTTTCCAATATCGGGGGGAGACTGCAGTGCTAGCAGTGAGGGACGGAGATGTGGTTTGATTTGTGTCTTGTAGGGAGAAAATTTGACATAAAAAGGGGAGGTTGCTCAAGCGTGACACCAGATGCTACTTCCTCTTAAACTTTTCCCCAACCTCCCAGGGACTACAACAATGAAATATGGACATGAGAGTTTTATTCAGTTCAAGGGCTCTGGTCAAAGGTAAACTTCTTGTCAACTCTTGGTGTCTGTAAGAAGATTTGTCTGTGGCTGCTGTTTTTCTCTACACCCTTATTTTGTTATGCATTATTTTCCCCTGAAACCCCAGAGCCCTCTAGTGGCGAATGTTAAAATATTCATAAGGATTTTCTATCAAAGGGTCTGCACTTTTTGACGTCAACAGCAAATGTCCGATGGACTTCAGTGGGAGAATAGGACCCAAAGCCAGGACCACCTACCCTGTCCAATTTCCCTTAGCAATCCTCTACTGCATTCTTTCCACCTTACAAGGACCTAGTATCTAATGTTCATCTTTACTGTTTTCATATAACTCATTTCAAATTAAGAGATAAGGATCACCACTACAGTCAACCTTTATTTTTAAGGAGACAAAGATTTGTAGTCATTTAATATTAATCTGTGGTTTTAACATATTTTCCTTTCATTATAGAAAAATAATTCTGAGACGTTTTCGAGTTGTATTGCTTGCTCACAAAAAAAAGGAAGAGGGGAGGAAAGATCAAATAATTTTAGATTCATTCTGTAGCTAAGCAAAATGTAATACCACATCCCTCCAAGGAATCCAAGCATTATGGGAACATTGGATAATGATAGGTTGGTTTGTTAATAATCCAAAACATTTGCAAAGCTTTTCATTAAATTGCATTGTCTAAACCCATGAGAATTTAAGGACTCTGGTAGATTGAAATGTCTAAGGTGGGTGTAAAATATGCAAACAAAATAACACTGGAAATAAATATTGTACCTCATTATGAACAGAATTAGTTACACAAGAGAACAAATAATAGAGATGTACATCAGTTTTTGGCACAGACAAGTTGAATGATAAACAAGCTCTGTGCTTGTTTAAACTAAATGCAAATGTGCAACTGTACTACAGATTTTAAAAAAAGTTTTGATGCACACAGGAGGGGCTTCTTACCAGTTTAATTAAACCAAGATACATTTCACTATACATTTAAAATCTGTGTCGAGAAAGGAAGTGTGGGACGGTTTCCACTTCCCATTACATTTTCTACTTTAGGATAAATAGAAAAGATCGGTGCGCTTTAACGTGTGGGGGATAGAAGTGGAGGGCTTTTTAAAGTGGGGAGGGGCTGCACTTCACACGATCTTCCTCTTCTGAATCTCAGATACTATTTAAATGCAGCTAATCCCAACATATGACATTCCAGCGCTGGGGAAAAGACAGTCCGGGCGGAAATTCTCCAGGAAGGGGAGCTGAGAGCGCGCTGCGAGGGAGAACCGCGTGCTGCGGGGGAGTGTGAGCTGCTCACGCCTCCGGGTGCCCCGCAGAACTCGGCAGCGGAGGACGCGAGCTGGCTGGGAGGCAGGCTGGGAGAGCGGGCACTGGCCACCGCCAGGGTTGGCCCCTGTAAGGACCTCGGATAGCTCCGGCCGCTGCGCACGCACCTCAGCCAGCTCAAGCGGGGGCACAAGGGGAATATAACCCGGGCGAGCCGACGGGAGGAGGCAGTGAGGGCTGGGAGCCGCGGGGAGGAGAGAGGCTCCTAGAGAGGCAGCAGCAGCGGAGCATAGGTGGGCGCCTCCAGGACGGGGACCTTCACTGCACCAGCGAGAGGCGGCTCCTTGTCCCAGCCCAGCCCCGCCGTGCTGGAGTCTCCCTGCCGGCCGGGGCAGCGCCGCCCGCTCCCGGCGGGTCTGGGCTTGTTCTGCTCAGCCTGATGTGCCCCACGGCGGGCACGGGAAGGGGCGCCCCGCCTGCCAGCGCCGCCTCCGCTGGGCACCTGGAGCGGCAGCCGCCGCGCTGGGCTTCGTCGCTGCCTGAGCTGCCGCGTCGCGGGCTGGACTAGGTGTTGAGCATGTGCTTTGCGGGCGAGGGGGACCCCATGCCCGCCACCGGAGCGTAGCTCCTGATCGCAGCCCCTGGGTGGGAGGAGAGAGACCGGCTCCCTCCAGTCTCCCCTTGCCATGGGATGGCCGCCCCCTGCGAGCCCAGTTACTGCCCGCTCGCCGTCAGCCTGAAGGAAGCCGGGGAGGGAGCGTCCCTGGCCGGGCAGTTCGGCAACGGGACCAACGAGTCCCTGCAGGAGCTCTTCAGGAGGGGCTGGCAGACCGAGGGGCTGCAGGGGGACAGCTCCGCCGTCCTGCGCATCCTCATCTCCAGCGTCTACTCGGTGGTGTGCGCCCTGGGGCTGGTGGGCAACCTGCTGGTGCTCTACCTGATGAAGAGCAAGCAGGGCTGGAAGAAATCCTCCATCGACCTCTTCGTCACCAGCCTGGCGCTCACCGACTTCCAGTTCGTGCTGACGCTGCCCTTCTGGGCGGTGGAGAACGCCCTCGACTTCACCTGGCTCTTCGGCAAGGCCATGTGCAAGATCGTCTCCTACGTGACGGCCATGAACATGTACGCCAGCGTCTTCTTCCTCACCGCCATGAGCGTGGCCCGCTACCACTCCGTGGCCTCGGCGCTGAGCCGCCGGCGGGGCGGCCCGGGGTGCCGCTCGGCCAAGTGGCTGTGCCTCCTCATCTGGGGCGCGGCCATGCTGGCCTCCCTGCCCCACGCCGTCTTCTCCACCACCGCCACCGTCTTCGGCGAGGAGCTCTGCCTGGTCAGGTTCCCCGAGGGCCGGGGCAACAGCGCCCAGTTCTGGCTGGGCCTCTACCAGGCCCAGAAAGTGCTGCTGGGCTTCCTGGTGCCGCTGGCGGTCATCAGCCTCTGCTACCTGCTGCTGCTGCGCTTCCTGGGCGAGCGCCACGTGGGCCGGGCCTGCGGCGGGCCCAGGCGGCGGGCCCAGGTGACCCGCTCGGTGACGGTGGTGGTGCTCTCCTTCTTCCTCTGCTGGCTGCCCAACCAGGCGCTCACCGCCTGGGGCATCCTGGTCAAGCTCAACGTGGTGCCCTTCAGCCCGCAGTACTTCCTCTCGCAGGCCTACCTCTTCCCCGTCAGCGTGTGCCTGGCGCACTGCAACAGCTGCCTCAACCCGCTGCTCTACTGCCTGCTGCGCCGCGAGTTCCGCGCCGCCCTGCGCCGCCTGCTGCGGCGCCTGGCCTCGCCCTCGCTCACCGCCACGCGCCCCTTCACCGCCACCACCAAGCCCGAGCCCGAAGAGCAGGCGCTGCGCGCCCTGGTGCCCGCCAGCCCGCTGCCCCCCGCCGCCCCCCAGCCCGAGCTCCTCTACTACCCGCCCGGCGTCGTGGTGTGCAACGCCCGCTGGGACCCGCTGCCCAGCAGCTCCGCCGAGCAGCGCTGCTGAGCCGCAGGGGCGCCTGGGAGCGACGGAGGGGGAGGCTGGGGGCAATGCCCACGGGGGGGGATGGGCTCCAGGGAGTGTCCCAGCCCTGGGAGCGGTGGAGCGGGTATCTGAGGGGGATGGGCTCTGGGGACCGTCCCAGCGGTGGAGGGGGTGTCTGGGGGGGGATGGGCTCTGGGGACCGTCCCACTGGTGGAGGAGTGGCTGTGTGTTCTGGCCTTAGGAGAAGTGGGGGGAAGGGAGGGTCCATGGGGGATGAAATTGCAGCTTTCCCCTCAGCTTTGCCAAGAGGCCCAGCCTTGGGGGTGTCCATGGAGACTGAGGCTCCATGTGGCCAGGCTACTGTGCATGGAGGGGCCGGGTGGGCTAAATGGGGGACGAGGACGCCTGGGAAGTGGAGGGCACTTGCGGACTTCGTATGAGGAGGTTGCGGGAGCGCTGGGTGGTGAGACTGCAGCTGGAGCGGTGCCGTGTCCAGGCACCGTTGGAGTGTCCCTTGCCTCCTCATTGCAATCTCCCAGGTGCAGAGGAGGTGGCTGAGGTGTGTGGGAAGCAAGCCAGGACTTTCCACCTGCCACCACAGAGCCCAAGTTGGGGGGACCTGGCTTTGTTTGCCCTCTCCCAGCACTGAACTGAGGCACCAAGCACAACTCACTGTAAATGCAATTGTAGCTCTGGCTCTAGCACAGTTCCAGAGAGAAGTCTGTTTGTGGGGCGTTCACTGCAGCACTTCATCCTCTCTTAGCTTGTTGCCAAAGCAAAATGATTCTCATTGATAAACAAGAACAGGAGTAACTGATGTTTGGGAACTGGGGGCTGCTGAATAGGGGAAGCGGCTTTTTCTATTTTATTACCTGTAACTAGAAACTTTGCTCTAGAGGTGAAATGTTATGTCCAACCATCAGCCACTGTTGTAGATCCATTGTGGTTAATGGGGTACTGTATCTGTAACTGACCATTGCTTAGAAGGAATGAAACCACTGCACTGCCAATTTTAAAGGGGCTGAATATTCAGAGCCCAAGACCAGAAGGCACCATTGTGACCATCTGGTCTGACCTCCTGTAGAGCACAGAACTTCCCCAAAATCATTCCTAGAACACATCTGTTAGAGAAACATCCAATCTTGATTTAAAGATTGTCACTGATGATGAATCAGCCATGAACCCTGATAAATTGTTCCAATGGTTAATTAACCGCACTGATAAAAATGTACACCATATTTCCAGTCTGAATTTGTCTAGCTTCAAAATTTCCAGCCCTCAGATTGTGTTACAACTTTCTCTGCTAGATTCAAGAGCCCATTATCCAATCATTGTTCCCCAGGTAGGTACTTAGAGGATGCAGTCAACCAAGCCACCCCTTTATCTTCTCTTTGCTAAGCTAAGTAGACTGAACTGCTTGAGTCTATTACTGTAAGGCAGTGGTTCTCAACCTTTCCAAACTACTGTACCCCTTTCAGGAGTCTGATTTGTCATGCGTATCCCAAGTTTCACTTCACTTAAAAACTACTTGCTTACAAAATCAGACATAAGTGTCACAGCACACTATTACTGAATAATTGTTTACTTTCTCATTTTTACCATACAATTAGAAAATACGTCAATTGGAATATAAATATTGTACTTACATTTCAGTGTATAGTATAAAGAAAAGGAGTACTTGTGGCACCTTAGAGACTAACCAATTTATCTGAGCATAAGCTTTCGTGAGCTACAGCTCACTTCATCGGATACATTCCTTTTCTTTTTGTGAATACAGACTAACAGCTGCTACTCTGAAACCAGTGTATAGTACATAGAGCAGTATAAACAAGTCATTGTATGAAATTTTAGCTTGTACTGACTTCACTAGTGCTTTTTATGTAGTCTATTATAAAACTAGCAAATATCTAGATGAATTGATGTACCCCCTGGAAGACCTCTGCGTACTCACATACCCCTGGTTGAGAACCACAGCTATAAGGCATGTTTTCTAATCCTTTAATCATTCTTGTGCCGCTTTTCTGAATCCTCTCCCATTTATCAATCTGTTTCTTGAATTGTGGGTACCAGAACCGTATACAATATTCCAGCTGTGGTCACAACAGTGCCAAATACAAAGGTAAAAGAGCCTCTCTACTCCTGCTCAAGCTTTCCCTGTTTATTCATCCCAGGATTGCATTAACTTTTTTGTCCACAGCGTCACATTGGGAAGTCGTGGTCAGCTGATTATCCAACCTGACCCCAAAATCTTTTTCAGAGTCACTGCTTGCCAGGATAGAGTCCCCAATCCTGTAAGTATGGCCTACATTCTTTGTTCCTAGATGTATACATTTACACTTAACCATATTAAACCACATTGCTTGCACCCAATTTACCAAGCAATCCTGATCACTCTGTATCAGTGACCTGTCCTCTTCATTACCGACCACTCCCCCAAATTTTCTGTCATCTGCAAACTTTATCGGTGACAATTTTATGTTTTCTTCCTGGTAATTGATACAAATGTTAACTAGCAAAGGGCTAAGAAAAGATATCAACTTAGTTTGACAAGATCTATTTTCATAAACCCCTGTTGATTTGCATTAATTACTTTACCCTCCTTTAATTTGGTGTTAATCAAGTCCCCTACCAGCTGCCCCATTATCTTGCCCAGGATCAATATCAAGCTGACAGGCTTATAATTATCTCGGTTATCCCATTTGCCTTTTTAAAAATGGGCACATCACCTTTCCTGTAGTCTTCTAGAATTTCCCCAGGGCTCCAAGTCTTCTTGAAAATCAACATTAACGGTGCAGCAAGCACCTCAGGCAGCACTTTTAAAACTTTCAGATGCAAGTTATCTGGACCTGCTGATTTCAAAATGTTTGCTTCTAGTATTTTCTGTTTAATATCCTCCAGAGACACTAGTGGATTGGGAAGAGGGTTATCATAAAATGAGACGTCTGTTTTTTCCCCAGATACAGACAAATATGAATATAGAGGTACTTGGCAGTGTTTCCATGTGTCCATTTTTGTTCATATCTGCTGCTGTGGATTTTAGATTTCCAAAGATGCTTCCCTCCATTGGGCTCTGTATATAAGATGTGCCACAAGAGGTCATTACATGCCTCTGGTCACAATTCATACATGCTAACTCATGTAAGAATGATGGGTGGGGATGACAGGGACAAGACCAGTTCCAGGAGTTTCAGCTTGTGGAGTTTCCTACTCATCCGTTCATCTGGGGGGACAGGTTTGTCCCTCTGCTGGATGGAGGGGTCCACTCCTTTAGCATGACCATGAGATCCACATTGATCTCAGGAGATTCACAGAAGATAGGATGCAGATGTTGTTGCCTCCATTCTATGCTTGGCCCCACACCAGCTCCTGTAGGATCTGTGCTTCCAGGTGCTCCCCTACACAGCAGCCTTTGGAACCTAGAGGAAAAGGAGTTCCATGGGGCTAAGGGGGTAAAAGGGGAAAGACTAAAGCACAAGGTCAGGCGGTATTACTTTGCATTTCTTTCTGCTGTGGGTTTGGAGGAGAGAATCTGGAGGAGCCCCCTTCTGCCCCTGGTCTGACCTCTACAACTCATGAAGCTGGAAGTGCAAGGGGAGCGCACAGAGGAGTACTGTGGGGGTGGGAAGGAGCAAATGAGAGTGGTAAAATTTCCATCTCTCTATGGATTCTTCTGGTCTAGAGGTTTTGCTCCTGTTGTAACTCAAGCTGTTATTAGTTATTAACTTGCGCTAATTAACACAATTGTAAATTGGATGCCACAGACACTGCACAGCAGTTTAGTCCAGGACCCAAGTGTTTGTGGTTCACCTTTGGGCTTAGCCTACAGCAAACATTCCCTCTGTGAAATTCACTCCTGTGACACTGAAGTGGGTGGAAAGGGGGAGGGGAGCGAGGGTATTACATAAAATGGCAATGGGGGGGGCAATTTTCCTCCATTATGGACACAGATTAGAGCATGAGGCCTTCAGTTTTTGTCCAGAAAACCTTGCATTGACTTCAATGGGAATTTTACTCTGTCCTTAGAGAGGTATAGAGTCCTTCAGGATTTGGCCCCATGCTCTCTTCCAACCCTAATCTACGATTCTATGCTGTACATGCCTATGAAGTCCAGGATAGAATTAAGACTTGCTCCTGTGCACAGGCTGTGACTGGGTCAGGCATTTGAACCAAAGCACCATTATTCTGTCTCAAGACAGCTGAGACCTCTTGTATCCTTATAATCCTGAGCAGGGCGATAGAGACATAGGGCAGTGTTCAGAAAGCAACAAAAATTATTTGGAGGAAAGATTCAAAGTCCCTGGAGATGACTGAGTGGGGACCTCAGCTATGGTAAGTGAATAAAACAGCAAGTATGGGGTAGAAGCTGCTCAGAACAATCTGGTTTTTGTTCAGAGGGTGAGCTAGATTACACTGTTGCCCAAGGAAAGTGCCAAGAGTACAATCACTAGGACTGTAGGCAGGGCAAAACTTTAGAACGTGTAGGGAATCGTCCTGCATATGTAGTGAAAGGGACTGGATTCAGGAGGGTCTTTCCATCTGTAACTTCCACGACACAGGGGAAAAAACATCTTCAGCACAGCATCTATGGGCTGTTTCTTAGGTTGTTTGAGCAACATTCTTCAAATAATTGCATGAATGCAGAGCTGACTGGTTTCCTCCAAATGCCCATGTTTGGATTTATAACAAAAATCCTCTTGTGAATCAAAGTAAAATGTTCATATAGCTCTATGTGCAGCAGCAGTCAAAAAGCTAACAGAATGTTAGGAACCATTAGGAAAGGGATAGATAGTAAGACAAGAAATATCATAGTCCCTCTATACAAGTCTATGGTACATCCACACCTGGAATATTGTGTGCCGTTCTGGTCACTCCATCTCAAAAAAGGTATGTTAAAATTGGAGAAGGTACAGAGGACAACAAAAATGATTAGGGATCTGGAACAACTTCTGTATGAGAAAAGGTTAAAAAGACTGGGACTTTTCAGCTTGGAAAAGAGATGACTAGGAGGAGATATGAAAGAGATCAATAAAATCTTGACCGGTGTGAATAAAGAGGTGTTATTTACTCCTTCACATAATACAAGAACCAGGGGTCATGCAATGAAATTAACAGGCAGCAGATTTAAAACAAGCAAAAGGAAATACTTCTTCACACAGCAGACAGGCAACCTGTGGAACTCATTGGCAGGTAATGTGAAGCCCAAAACGATAACAGGATTCAGAAAAGCATTAAGTACATTGCTGGAGGATAGGTCTATCAATGACTGTTAGCCAAGATGGTCAGGAATGCAACCTCAAGCTCTGAGTGTCCCTAGCCTCTGTTTGCCAGAAGCTGGGAGTGGAGGACAGGGATGGATCACTTAATAATTGCCTGCTCTGTTTATTCTCTCTGAAGCATTGGCCACTATCAGAAGACAGGATACTGAGCTAGATGGACCACTGGTCTGACCCAGTATGGCCGTTCTTATGCCTAGGTGTATAACTCCCATTGATTTTAATGCTAGGCTAGGTGCTTTTGGAAATCTCACTAGGCACATATCTGTATCTTTAAACACTTAAATAGTCTGGCTGCACATAACTAGCCAAAAGTTTAGAGCAGCCAGGACCTCAGATTTTATTTCCTACCTTCCCTTTGAAGTATTTCTCTGGTAGTGACATTACTTAACTTTCTCCTAGTATGCGTTGTATGCACTGTTGTCGTAGCAATGTCAGTCCCAGGATATTAAAGACACAAGTATGTGTTGGCACTCTCTCCATCAGGAAAAAAATCTAGTTGTTCCCTTGTCCCCACTCCTTACATCATTATTGTCTCCTTTAGGCCTTGATCCTCCAAGTAATTCCCTGTGCAGACACTCCTACAGCCACTGGGGCTCCACTGAATTCAAATGGGTGCAGAGTTGATCCACAAGGAACCATTTGCTGGATTGGGACCTTAGATTTAAAGCTTTTACTAAGAGATATTTCCCTCCATCTTAAAGAGAGATTTTGTTACTGATCCAGATCAAGGGGATTATTGACAATCTGGTTATAATGAAAACTCCACTGTCAGAGCTCTCTACCTCACACAAGGTGTCAGAGGTGGCTGGTAAAACAAGTTCTACAAGAAAAGACTGGATGGTGGATTAAATAGTTCCCTTGACTCGGCACCGGTAAAAATGCATTAAATATCTTGTTGCTTTTCTCTAACCACTGTCCAATGTCTCAACTGCAAGAAGATATGTTCCTTAGAACATTCAAAGCAAGAAAATACATGGATTCTTAAATTCATAAACATGTACATATGTGCACACATTTCTCAGACTGGATATGGAAGCAGCCTCATAGCTGGATTCACACATAAGGTCCCACAGATCTGACAAGGCTAAGAGGGAGTCGGGGATTATATTTCTCCTTCTGCATCATCAAGAAAATTGTTTAGTAAGTGCCAATCAGTGACACCAGTGCAAACTCAGTGATGGAGATGTGGGTTGTACAGCTGTCAGTGAGTTCCTAATCTGAAGGCAATAGGGATTCCACAACTCAAAGTAAGGCCCTAATTTTCCCTGTTGCCCCTATATGGCAGGTGATTACGTATAAGAAAAGAACCTAGTTAGACTCTTGGATCCTAGGTTTCAGAGCTGTCATTATGAAAAACAAGTCTTGGAATTTGAGCACAGGTGATATGGAATCATAAAGGGAAAGGTCTAACCCATTTTACAGATATGTAGTGTGGTTCTACTATGAAAGGTGTAAGTGCTTTCTCCTGGGGACTGTAGCAGATCACTGACTCACCGGTGCGGCACCTCCTGCTAGGCATCCGGGAATTAGCTCTCTCAGCCTTGGAGCACCCTCTACAGGCCGATGTCTCGCCCTCTGTTGCCTCCCCTCTGCAGTCCCTTTATCTCCATCATGTATAGGCCCCACATCCCTCCCAGACCACAGTGCCCCTTACCTTGGGGTGCTGCCCCTCAGCTAGGGAACCCCACTCCCCTGAGCCCACCTCACTTTAGCGACCCACTGCCAGTCTTCATCTAGCCCAGATGCAGGGGCAAACTGCAGTCTGCAATGGCCACTCATCATTGGCTAGAGGGTTGGACTTTCCCTTCAGCCCCAGTGCCTCCTTAGGCCTTCCTGTCAGGCCTCAACCTGGGAGGTCACCAGGCCTGAGCTCCCCAGCTCAGCCTTCCCCAGCACTGCTCTGTTGAAGGTACCCTGTGCTCCCAGGCTGCCCAGTCCTTCCCACCCCAAGGCTGGAGTAAGACTGCTTTCCTCCTAACTCACAGCCCTCTTTATATGAGCCCTGCTGGGCCCAGACTGGCTGCTACCTGCCTTCCCCGATTGGCTCCTCGGGGCAGCCCTTTCCCAGAGCTGGTTTTAACCCCTTTCTCCCAGGAGCAGGGTGCTCGCCCCACTACAGAGACAATTATGTCTTTTCTAAACATATTGTTGCCAACTCTTGCGATTTTATGGCAAGTCTCCCATTATTCGGTGTTTCTCTTAAAACTCCAGCTCCTAGAGTTAAGAGAATCTCAGACACATGCACACACAAAATTAGCCCTGATGGTTGTGGAGAATATTATGAAAATATAACTCAAGAGCACCCTAAAGGCTGAGAAAGCAGAAAATGAAAAGAACCCACAATATATTTTAAAAAAAAAATTCACATGATTTCTAAGAAAATCTCATGATTTTTTGAGACCTGATTCAAGATTTTTGAATGATTGAGGTTGGCAATACCCTGAATGTTTTTCTGAAATTCAAAACTTAGGCCCTGACTCTGCAGTGAGGTCCCTGTGCTCATGTACAACCCCACTGAAGTCAATGCAGATCCCTGCACCCACATGAAATGCATTGACTTCAGTGAGGCTTTGAACAGGTTTAGGGGATTCCCTGCATGCGGCTTGCTGCCTTACTTCTTTACCAGTAACATTCAGTTGCTAGAAGTACGTTTAGCTTATTGTGTACTCGATGCTAACTTCAGCCAGCTACTTCTTTTGCTGGAGTAACAATTGCAGACTCAGGACCAATGTGATACGTAGCTGCTACCTGGGCAAAATATCAGGAAAATATCTTAAGCTAGCTAGGGGATAGAAGGTGAAAGAGAGGACAGAGGCACTAAATAGGGAAAGACAGCTTGCCAACTGGGAAGGTTAGTTTATTACTTTCCAGTGGAAAGGCACTATTTTAAAATCTCTGGTGTCTGATAACTCAAAAATTCCTCTTTGTGACTGGGTTTTTAAGTCTCAGACATATGAACAAGAGATTTTTCTGAGCATATTTGCAGCTTTATACCATGAGATGCTAGCCAAAGAACTCTAAAACCAGAAAGGGGCACATGGTTTTCTTGACTCAGATGATGTATATTTATAGTGAACCTTCAGAATTGGACAAAAGGGAGTGGGACATTTATCAAGCTAGAAGCTGATAAGGGAAGCTATTCACAACATTCTTAAGAAGTATTGTTTCATTGGACACTGGAGACCAACCAAGCATTCAGGCTTTGGGGTGGGAGGAATTCGCCTGATTTTTAAGAGAGCTACAGCCCAGCCTCCCATTATAGAGGCACAGTCTTGTGCTCACAAAAAGGTAATTTTTAGACAAGATCTCCTGTCTTGAATGTGACAAACCAGATCTATCTGTGTCAGTTCTGTCAGGCTAACAAAAGTGGAAAGCAGTAAGCATTTATTTTTCCCACTACAGGCAGCACTGATTACTCTGAAGACACACAGGGAGCAGACCTGTGCCTTTCTTCATAGATGTTAACTTGTTTTAATGCCCCTACAAGGGCGTAGAACCAATATAGTTACTACACAAGGGAGATGTTAATATATGGGGGAGGATTTAATTCTCCTAAAGAAAAAATTAGGGAGATCCATATAAAAATAACTAAAAATTTATGTACTATACTGGTTACATTGTAGTGAGCCGCAGAGTTAAGAAAAGTTCAATAGTTTAGGCTGGGAGGACTGTTTCAAAATTTTTCCTCCATGGGTACACATAGAAGCACCAGTTAGGTACTGAGAAATGAAAATTTCCAGAACCTTAGGGCGGGGGGAAGTGTGTGGTATTTGATAGCTTTAAACTGAGAAAGGCCACTCAAAGTAGTTTTACAGCAAATGCCATCATCCTTTTCCTCCACTGAGCTAGCCACCTACAATAGTTAGGGAACACCAAGCATACCCTCACTAGGTCTCCTCTTGACAACCACTGTTCCCCCAACATCTTTTGACAAGACTGAAGGGATCAATGCTGGGGAGATAGTGTGATTTTTCTGCAAGCATTGCGAAAGTCAAGACTTTCTGTTTGCTTCCTGAGCTGCACATCTAATCAAGGAGAAAGCATTTCACACAAGCTGCTTGAGTTGCTTGTTTTCAAGGGAACCAAATGGGATTATGAAAAATAGGATGTAAATTGGGATGATGAGCATGACATTACTAATTCTGTAAAGCACTTCTAAGCAAGCAAATAAATATCCTTATTGCATTTTTTGATTTAAGTCCCATGCTAGTCTGTGAAACAGGAAATAAAATAGTATTTCCTGAGGGAAAGAAAAAGGAGATGAAGGGTCAGCCTAGAAAATTAACAAGGCTAACCCTTGTTTTGTGCACTGATTCATTTAGGCCATCGCTATTCCCATTGAGGCTGGGGTAGTTGCTCATCACAGAATGCACTGTATTCTAGTGGATCAAGCTGGGCACTAGGACTCAGGAGACCTGGGTTCTATTCCTAGCTCTGCCACTGGTCTGCAGGGGGACCTTGGGTAACTCCCTTCCCCTTTCTATGCCTCAGTTTCTCTATCTGAAAAATGGGGATAATGATACTGACCTTGGTAAAGTGCTTTGAGGTCTAAGGATAAAAAGTGCTATATGAAGAACTGGTCTGACATCGACAATGAAATTCAGTAAAGTATTTAATTTGGGAAGAAAAAAATCAGGTGTACAAATGCAACATGGGGAATAACTGGTTTAGATGATAATACTACTGAAGAGGATTGGAGGTTATAGTGGATCACAAATTGAATATGAGTCAATATTTTACTGTTGCAAAAAAGGCAAATACCATTCCAGGATGTAGTAACAAGAGTGTAGTATCTAAGACCTGGAAGGTAATTGTTCCACTCTGGTTGGCCCTGGTGAGACCTCAGCTGTAGCAGTGTGTCCAGTTTTGGATGCCATACTTCAGGAAAGATGTGAACAAATTGGAGAGTCCAGAGGAGAGCAACAAAAATGATAAAAGGCTTAGATAACATGGCTGCGAAGACAAATTTGAAAAGGACTGGACATGTTTAGCCCATGCTGAGAAAAGAAGACTGAGGGATGGGGGAAGGACCTGATAACAGTCTTCAAACACTGTATGTTCAGAGCTGCTATAAAGAGGATGCTGATCAATTGTTTTCCATGTCCACTGAAGGTTGGACAAGAAGTAATGGGCTTAATCTGCAGCACAGGATATTTAGGTTAGATGTGAGGAAAAACTTTCTAAGAATAGTTAAGTACTGAAACAGGTTGCCAACAGAGATCATGGAATTCCCATCATTGGAGGTTTATAGTAACAGGTTAGACCAGTGCTTTTCAGCTTATTTACCATTGTGGGCCGCATATGCATCCACACAATATATTATTCCTGGGGGGAATTCTGTGCAAAAATATAAAAATTCTGCAGCAAAAAAACAACAATTCTGCCCAGAATATTTTAAAATTCTGCATTTTTTGTCAAAATACAATTATGCCAGCTTCAATTATTTTGGTAATTTATTTCAAAATACCTGTCAGCAAATATGTCTGTAACAGTACAGACCTTGGGAGATAGGCCAATCCTCACTTACAGACAGCCCCCCAACCTGAAGCAAATACTCACCCGCAACTACACACCACACAACAAGAACACTAACCCAGGAACCTATCCTTGCAGCAAACCCTGTCGCAAACTCTGTCCACATGTCTATTCAAGGGACACCATCATAGGACCTAACCACATCAGCCACACCATCAGGGACTCATTCACCTGCACATCTACCAATGTGATATATGCCATCATGTGCCAGCAATGCCCCTCTGCCATGTACATTGGCCAACCCGGACAGTATCTATGCAAAAGAATAAATGGACACAAATCCGACATCAGGAATCATAACATTCAAAAACCAGTAGGAGAACACTTCAACCTCTCTGGCCACTCAGTAAAAGATTTAAGGCTGTCAATTTTGCAACAGAAAAGCTTCAAAAACAGACTCCAACGAGAAACTGCTGAGCTTGAATTAATATGCAAAGTAGATACCATTAACTTGGGTTTGAATAGAGACTGGGAGTGGCTGGGTCATTATACATATTGAATCTATTTCCCTAAAGTTAAGTATCCTCACACCTTCTTGTCAACCATCTAAATGGGCCATCTTGATTATCACTACAAACGTTTTTTTTCTCCTGCTGATAAAAGCTCATCTTAACTAATTAGCCTCTCTCAGTTTGTATGGCAACTTCCAACTTATCTGTATGTATATATATATATCTTCTTACTATATGTTCCATTCTATGCATCCGATGAAGTGAACTGTAGCCCATGAAAGCTTATGCTCTAATAAATTTGTTAGTCTCTCAGGTGCCACAAGTACTCCTGTTCTTTTTGCAATACAGGAATGTATTTCTTGCACCCCTCAGAAGCAGTGCAAAGGCTTGGGGGAGTTGGAGTAACAGAGGAGCTGAGGGAGAGGAAAGGAGCCTGGAAGTGAACCTAGAGGGTGTGTGGGAGCAGTATAGAACAGACATTTTTGAGGGGGGGGATTGTTAGGGAATTGTTGAGCCTCCCCCATGCAGACACTTGCTGATCCCGAACCTCTCCCATTCAGTTGGACACATCTGTCCCTCTTCCCCATGTGTCCCTACAGCTCCCTCCCCCATGCCCGATGTGGCCCTGCAGCACCCCTCCCATTCAGCCCCTGGCTCAATTCTGTCAGTCCACTAGCTCCTGAGCCCAAGCTCTAGTCTATCCCCCCAACTAGCCACTCTGAACCCCAGTCTGTGACCCCCAGCAGCCTCATGTGCCCCACTCTGTCTGTTCTAACCTGGCTCAATGGGCAGGGTGCTCTGATGAATGCAGGCAGCTGCTAGCTGTTCTGGTGCCACAAAGGCCTCTGGTGGGTGAAGGTAGAATTGCAGCATTTCTCGCGTAGAATGTATTTTCTGTGGAAAAAAAATTCTGCACTGGTCATGAATTCTGCACATGCACAGTGGCACAGAATTCCCTCAGGTGTAAATACATATTCTACCTGTATGGCCCTGAGGATGTCACATGGGCCGCAGCTGTATGATGATTGGGCGACAAGTAGCCCACAGATCATGGGTTGAGAACAACTGGGGTAGACAAACACCTGGATAGGGTGCCTGCCTACACACGCCTACACACACACACATGCCTACACACACACACAAACACACTCTCACTCTATTTGGTTATACTCCACATCAGATCTGTATATATTGGATCCTATTTATATCAAGGGTAAAACTGGATGACCAGTACCAAGCTCAATGTCTTCCTGACTTCATAGCCCATGTTATTCAGTTAAAAGCACCCATCAGTCTGCTATTAACTGCAATAACTGATCCTATTTATAATTTGGTCCATGCATTGAAATGAAATTAAAAGGACAGAATTGGTGGAACCCTTGAAATGAATGGTTCTACAGTGAACATGTTTAATATCTGTGACATTTTCAAAGCACTGAAGCAAACCTTTGTTTCCTGCTTAGGACCTGTAATATTTAAGATTGGTTTTGGTGCCATTTAAAAGGTTTTTTTTCCATAAGATGCACACACCTGGAATATTTCCATTTTTCTAATCAGAATATTTGTATTTTTGGGAGGATGCCTTTTTCTGTAGGAGATGCTTCAGCAGGAATATTATTCTGGAGTCTTAAAGAAGCAGGGGATGTGTTTTAGTTTCTGTCCAATCCCTGACTATGGGAGCTCAAATGCAACACAGTATTGGTAAATGGGCTTCCGCAAGATCAGGTCGGAGGGGAGAGCACGCTGCAGAGCTGACAAGCCACCCTTTGAGCCCCCGAGCCTGATTCCACTGGTATTTAGTGCTCTCTCTTCATAATCAAACAGCAGAGGTAATAAGGGAGAGAGATTAACAGACAGCAATGCAATGGGGGAGTCTGTCCTGAGCTGTGCTGTCAGGAGGGATGAGAACAATATTGGGGGGGGAGGTACACCATGCAGATGCCCAAGGATGGAGACTGGAATTCGCCAGCATGAGTCTTCACTGAAATCTCAAATGTCAGCAACGAAACACGTTTGATAATTGACCTCCAAGGGCTTACTGTTGGGTGCTTCCCTGTGGCTAGGTCAGGGGATTAGCTCAACTCAGGTCAGATGCCCTCCTTCCAACAATTGTTCACACTGCATCCCCACCCCTTGCTCTCCAGACTCGCAGCTCTCCCTCTTCATGTCTCAGCCCTCTGGCCAGCTCCCTGTATAGTCTTCCCTTTCCGGGGTATCAAAGTCCCACTGAGTCAGCTGCCCACATGCCATTCTAGACAGTCTTCTGCTCCAAGGCCAGGTCCTACACTACTTTCTCTGTGGCTGGCAGGGAACCCAGGCTCATCCCCTACTCCAGGTTCCAGTTCAGGGACCCTCTGTCAAGTAACTCCAGGCTGCTTGCTCCCAAACCCTCTTGCTATTTCCTTAGATTCATTCCTTCTTCCTTTCTCTATCTTCTAGCCCCCTCCTCTGGGTCTGCCAGCCCAAACTCCCTCCTCCCAGGGAGTAACTAGATTACTCCTTTCTTTGGCTTCTTGCCAGACACTATAGCTCCAGACACACCTCCCTTTTCCCAGGGAGAGACTGCATGCTACTTTCCTTGCAGCCCTCTTCTGCCCAGCTGGGATCCATCATCAGTTAGCTTTTCAGGCCTTGACTGTCTCCGAGGTGCAGCCCAACAAGCTGCTCGGCCTTGTGTGAGGTGGACACCCCGTCACAATGACAGGGAGAGTGAAAGAGAGATTTATAACATTATGGGAAACGCTTGGCAGAGTCGAAAAACATAAAAGAATGCATCAAGGTGGCATGTCAATACAAAAGCACCCGAGCACTCACATCAAAACCTGAGCAACACGCACAGGGTTGTCACCTCATGCTGTTTGCTGGTACTTCGCTGTGTGATGAAGTCAATAACACATTTGACTAAATGGTGTTGGTCAGAACAGTACCGTACTTTTTAGAAAAAATATCTGGCAACGATCCCTTGCTGTGGGATTGTATAATAATATTGCATTAACAGAGGGATTCATGTGGCTTAGCACTTAACATGGGACATGGATAGGAACAGCACCAGAACAGAAGATGCACGCCACAAATAAAGACACTTCACTTTAAAAACAAATGCCTAACTTTGGAAGCAAGCAGCTCAATGCTCCTTTTGGATACATTTTAGCCAGGAATACATCTTAATAACAGGTCTGGTCCAGTATTTCTTAAGTACCCCAAACGCCCATTGACTGCAGTTAGTAAGGAATACAGAATCAGGTCTCTACAGCTCATTCAGATATCTTAAATCTTAACCCTTTATGGTCCAATTTGAAACTGACTTGAATCTGGATGGAATGATTCAGGAGAGGTTCCCTGTAACAAATTCTGGTGTTTTAATGAAAATAAAGATGCAAGATCCGTACTCAAATACAAGTAGACTGGTTTGCCTACAGGATTCAATATATTGGTTTGAGGTGTGGATATGGAACAATTTACGGTAATGCTTTCTGGAACTGAATTAAGTTACAATCATATTCTGTCGAATGCTGTGAAAGAAGCAAAACAAGACTTTGATCAAGTTAGACTCTTATGTGCAAAAGAGTAGGGCAAACAGGTCTGAATTTATTCAGTTAAGGTAAGTACCATACCACTCAGCTTGAACATTTGAGGTGGCTCACAAATTTTAGGCCAAGGTTTTTTAAAATCTTGTTTAGACATT
The DNA here is from genome assembly GCF_965152275.1 of Natator depressus. NCBI lineage: Eukaryota > Metazoa > Chordata > Testudines > Cheloniidae > Natator > Natator depressus. Next base: position 23,733,156 of record NC_134238.1, read on the forward strand.
TAAACAAGTGGCTAGATTTTCAAAGGTGCTCAACTCCCAGCAGTTTCCCACTGACTCCCTATTTAGGTGCCTCAATATGGATTTAGGTGCCCATCTCTAGGCACCCCTATTTGATAATCTTGTTCTGTGTTTTTGCTTCACATTTATATAAGCACAACATTCCACATAAAGCTGTCCAGTAGTGGGATATACCTTAAAGCAGGACTTTCAACCTTTTCCACACCAGGATCCACTTTTCCATACAACTTCTGCTCCTCATCTAGCCGGAGCCCCTGTCCAATTTGGCAATATTGGAAGGACACAGTGGTTGTGACCAGTGCTTAATCTGTAATGAAGGTCCTGAGGCTCAAGCAATTAGATGCCGGAGCTTAAGCAACTTTTTTAATTTTAATAACTGATGTGGCAAGCCTAGAGGTGCTGGGGCTATGAACTGCCAAGCCTAGAGGTGCCGGGGCTCAGCCCTGGCACAAATTAAGCACTGGGTGTGACTCCTTGACACCTCCTTGGGACCATGATCCCAGGTTAAGAACCCCCATCTTAATAAGAACCCCCATCCTTGGAGTTTGGGATCAGTAACCCCAGTTTTCATCCTTACTGGATACATTCTTTTAGCCACACATTTCAGCTCTTCTCTTCTCCGGCTTGGCTAACGATGAGCATTACCACTAATGATGAGGAGCATTACACTGCCATGTATGAAAGTGGCTTATATGTTAACACAAAATTGGGGCAGAGGAAGGAAAGCCATGGAGAGATCTTACAGCTTGAGAAGCGAGGCCACCAATGTTACCACATATTTCCACTCCGGGGAGAAATAATGCCCTGGAATTTTAACCACTCCAGCCAATGAAAGAAGAGGGTGCTATAAAATATCAGTGTAGAAATTGCACCCAATGGATACAGATCAAGAATGACAATGTTCCCATGGGAATTTCTTCCTTCATCTATCCACTGTTCTATTCGACAAACCGAACAAAAAAAGCAACAAAGCAACAGCCTGTTAATGCCACAGCAGATGCACAAATCACAACCACTATTACACTGCCCGCAGCACTGACCAAGAACCCTAGGCCCCCTCCAACAATGATCTGTGCCAGCTGCACCATGCAAGTGAGAGCCGCACAGTCAATTCCCTTCCCTCTTCCAATGGCCTCAGCTTCTCCTCCATGCTGTTCCTTTTGGCTCTGCAAATAAGCATAAAATGAAACCCAATCAAATGAGATAACTGATTAATATACAATAATACCTAGCTCTTGTATAGCATTTTTCATCAGTAGATCTCAAGTGCTTTACAAAGGCAGTCACTATCATTCTCCCCATTTTACAGGTGGGGAAACAGAGGCACAGAACAGAGAAATGATTTGCCTAAGGTCACCCAGCAGCAGAATTAGGAATAGACCCTATGTCTCGAGTCCCACATCAGTGCTTTAACCACCAGACTACAGTGTTCTGAAGGGAAACCATTGTACTACATGCAGCTATTGCCAGATCATCAGATAGCTGCTGTCAACAATGGATGCTGGCTTGCTTGCTCTCTCTTTATTCTTCTGGTGTCTAAAATGTGCTAGTCCCACGCTCTGGGTGCATGTGTAGTAGTTACAGAATGAAAACAATCATTCAGATACAGTCCTTACAAACAATGACAAACTCTCCAAATCCCTACACAACCCTCAGCTGTCCCATTACCTTCTCCCTCTACAGGCACGCCCAGCCAGGGGGAAAATGGACCTTGCAGCATGACTTGAAGGTCAGCAGATTCAGCCTCTGGCAAACCAAGGCAGGAAGAGAATTCCACAGTAGAAGACCATGCACCAAGACTGCCCTGCTTCCTGGTCTGATCGCAGCAGTCACAGTAAACATATGGGAGAGAGGGGTATCTAGACTAGTCCACAACGTATTTAAAAGTTTCAGTGCCAAAGCAACAGCCTTAATTGCACCCAGGTGAGGTATCCTAGGCAACAGGCAGGCAACATGGCCTTACCATGAGACGAACTGAGGCGGCCACCTCAGGTGCCAGACTGTGGGTGTGTTGCAGGGAGCGCCACTAGGACCCAGAGCGTAGAAAATTGTGTCTGCTGCTGGTGCATATGTATTCTCTCTACTCGAGAAACACAGAGATGGTGGAGTGCTGTGCTGGAGGAAGGAGGGCACAAGAGATATAACAGGCAGGCAGGAGAAAAGGTGAGAGGGAATAACAGAAAGCAGCAGGAGCTGCAGGGAGAGAGAGGAGGAGGAGCCTCTTATGTACCTCTCTAGCACCCCTAGGAGCCTGGACTGATTAACACCAGGAGCTTCCTGTTTCCTGCTGCTTCCCTGAACCCACTTGAGGAGAACAGGCAGTCAACTGAAGTAGTAGGAGCCAGTTAGGCCTTTAAGACGCTGATATCTTCCCTTACTCAGGCCCTGCTACCAGCCTGCTTATTTGTCCCCTTCAATTGAGTGTTGAGAGCCACTATAGCTGGCACAGAACAGCAGTCATGAGTGAAAGAAGAAAACGCCCCTCTGGGGCAGCATTCAGAAAAAGGAAGAAAGCAAAGGAAGCTTTTCTATCTAAGCAGGAAGGAGCTCTCCTGAGATACATAGACACAAATGTTCACGGTGAGCCTTCCGGCCCCAGTGAGGATGTGAGTGGTGAGGAGATGCCTGATCTTCCAGTTAGTCAGAGTGCAGGTGACCAGCTACTGCAGCATCCATATCTCCATCTCAAATGGATGTAACCATGCACATTCCTGAAGAAAAGTGTAGATCAGAGCAGAGTGTGGTGGAGGTGCAAGAAACAGCTGCTGCTGAGTTTAGTTCCTTAAGTCGAGATTATGCAGGACTGTGGACCCACTTGAGCAAGAGCCTGAGGGACTTCCTTGTACTGCATGGACCACAGCAAATGAAAAACTCCATGTTCCCCAAAGACAATGAAAATAGAAGTTTCCATCCCACACATTACTGGCATGAAATCCCCAATGGTGACAAAGTGGAGAGGCCATGGCTTATATACTCAAAAACCCAGAATGCTGCATACTGGTTTTGTTGCAAACTCTTCCAGTCTAATGTTCTAGCCACATTGGGTTCTACAGGAACAAAGGACTAGAAAATTCTGGCTAGAAATTTGGCATGCCATGAGAAGGCAGCAAATCACCAGAGAGCATTCCATAGGTGGAAAGAGCTTGAGGTGAGACTAAGGTTAAAAGCCACCACAGATGGTCAGCATCAAGAGAAGATTGCATCAGAGTCTCTTCACTGGAAAAATGTTCTGAAAAGGCTCATTGCCATTGTGAGAATGCTTGCTACCCAAAACCTAACACTGTATGGCACTTCAGATCGGCGTATGTGCCAAACAATGGGAACTTCCTTAAAATTGTGGAGCTGATGGCTGAGTTTGATGCTGTACTCCAGGAGCATCTAAGAAGAGTCACACCCAAGAAATGTACACACACCACTACCTTGGAAAAACAATTCAAAATGAGATCATACAGTTACTGGCAACAAAGTCAAACAGAAGATTGTGGCAGATCTGAAGTCAGCAAGATATTACTCTGTTATTCTGGACTGCAGAGTTGACATCAGCCATACGGAAGAAATGACTTTAATGGTGCGTTTTGTAATAACAACTTAACCTAGTGAAAATGTCCCTGCAATGGTGACTGTCAGAGAGCATTTTCTAGAATTTACTGACATTGATGATACTACAGGAGCTGGTATGACAAATATGCTTCTTAAAAAGCTGGAAGGTACGGGAATTGCGATAGCTGACATGAGAGGCCAGGGCTACGATAATGGTGCCAACATGAGAGGAAAGAACAGAGGAGTGCAGACACGGATCCGAGAGTTAAACCCTCGAGCTTTTTTTGTCCCATGCAGTTCTCATTCATTGAACTTGGTGGTCAGTGATGCAGCATCAGCTTCTAGTGAGGCTGCTGAAGTTTTTAATGTAATTCAAAGCATCTATATATTTTTCTCTGCATCAACTCATCGATGGCAAATTTTGAAGCAACATCTGGGAACATCCTCTCTGACACTGAAACCACTAAGTGCCACATGATGAGAAAGTTAAGTGGAGGTGATAAAGCCTATCAAACACCAGATTGGGAAGATAGATGATGCCATAGTTGCCATTATGGAGGATAATGCTATGACAGGAACTGTTCGTGGGAGAACAGTGGCAGGGGGAAATGGAATCAGCAGAAACATACATAACTTCAAGTTTCTTCAGTGGCTTAGTGTTGTCGCATGACATACTGTTTGAAATAAATGTTGTAAGCAAGAGACTCCAAGGTGTTGACCTTGATATATCTGGAGCAATGAAACAACTGGACAAAGCAAAGTCATACATACAGTCTTACCGGTCAGATGAGGGATTTCAAAACGTTCTGAAGAGTGCACAAAAGTTGGCAGAGGAACTTCACACTGAAGCTATTTTCCCACCCATTCAAGAACACAAAAGTCACAGAAGAAGAAGACATTTTGATTACGAGGCACAGGATAATCCCATAAGAGACCCTAAACAACAATTCAAAGTTGAATTCTTTAACCAGGTGCTAGATTGTGCAATATAGTCAGTTGAAGAACATTTCATGCAGCTCAAGGAACACAGCAGTGTATTTGGGATATTGTATGATATTCCAAAACTCTTCACTATACCTGAAGAAGACCTACAACAGCAATGCAGGGCACTAGAGACAGTGTTGACACGTGCGGTATTGATGCAAGTGATTTAGGTGATGAACTGAAAGCCTTTTCAAGATACATTTCAGCAGGATCAATTCCAAAGGCTGTTCTGGAATATATGTGTACAAATAAGATGACCACCCTCTTTCCAAATGCTTTTGTTGCTTTGCGCATACTTCTAACTCTTCCTGTAACAATTGCCAGTGCAGAACGCAGCTTCTCTAAGCTGAAGTAAATAAAAACACATCTACGCTCCACAATGACACAGGAGAGGCTGGCTGGCCTTGCAACCATCTCAACAGAGCATGAACTGGCCCAGACTGTGGACCTTCAGCAGGAAGCAGTTCAAATCTTTGCAACCAAGAAGGCACAGAAAGCACCACTTTGATTATTCAAACAGATAAAAATGCCAGTGTTTACTATGCAGACAAGAAAAGTTACATTTGCTTTTCAGGCATTTGAAAGTTAAGTGTTACTTAAAATTTTTGAACAAGGCATTTTAAGTTGTTAGTTCTCCTTCACTGGGGTAGGCAGCAGAGCAGTATCGTGAGAGGAGTAGAACAGGAAGAAGGCAGAATTGAGACCTTTCAAAATTTTGGCCCAAGCGAGGGGGCATGAGGGCATTTGAGCTCCCCGCCTCAGATGCCAAAATGTTGTGGGCCGGCCCTGGCAACAGGAATCCTACCCATACACACACACGCACACACACCAGTATCCCTCATAATGGGGTACCATGGTGAGGAGTGCACTTTGGTGGGCCTCTGAGCAGTCCATACCACAACCTTGCCATGCCACTAGTTAGTGCTTAATGCTGAACAGCAGCCATTCTCCCTTTCCCGGCAGTGCACCAGCATTGCACATGGCTGGATTTAGCCCTTCATATCTGAAAACCATCTATAGTCTGGAAATCTTCTGCGTAACAAATACTGTTATGAACTCTGGGGGTCAAACAGCTGGTGCAAAACCATAAAATCCTTTTATTTCTAAGTAGCAAAACACAAGATTTGTCTTAATTCATACGTGTGGACTGCATTGTGAAAGAATTGTTCTGCTTCTCTTTGTGATACTAAAATTAAGTGATAGTTTATTGTGACAAAGTTCCTCCTCTACTTTGGTGGGTATTGCGCTTATTGGCGGATTTGCTCGCCTTCAAGCTTCACGGCAGCCCTCAGCTTGGCAGTTTTCGTGAATCCACAGTCCAGGTCAACTCCTCCTGTGTCTGACCAGGAGTTGGGAGGTTTGGAGGGAACCCGGGCCCGCCCTCTACTCCGGGTTCCAGCCCAGGGCCATGTGGAATGCAGCTGTCTAGAATGCCTCCTGGAACAGCTGTGCGACTGCTACAACTCCCTGGGCTACTTCCCCATGGCCTCCTCCCAACAGCTTCTTTATTCTCACCATAGGACCTTCCTCCTAGTGTCTGATAATGCTTGTACTCCTCAATCCTCCAACAGTCCAGGTTCTCACTCTCAACTCCTAGTGTCTCTTGCTCCCAGCTCCTCACACGTGCACCACAAACTGAAGTGAGCTCCTTTTTAAACCCAGGTGCCCTGATTAGCCTGCCTTAATTGATTCTAACAGCTTCTTGATTGGCTTCAGATGTTCTAATCAGCCTGTCTATCTTAATTGTCTCCAGAAGGTTCCTGATTGTTCTGGAACCTTCCCTGTTACTTTACCCAGGGAAAAGGGACCTACTTAACTTGGGGCTAATATATCTGCCTTCTATCACTCGTTAGCCATCTGGCCCAACACTGTCACATTATAGATTCACTTTGCCCCTCTTGCAGACTCCTGAACACAGAGGATTTGTGGTAAGCACTCACTGCAAGATCAAAGAACAAGAGATAAGGAGAGTTTCAGTGCTTTGTGGTGGGTGGGCAGCTTGCTCAGGGAACACAACGCCTGTGCTGTTAAGTATGCTTGTTGATTTCTTTAAGTTCTTTTCATATTGTATTTCAAAATGCTACTCAGACTCAATTTTTAAAAAAACTATGGGAAATTGCTACATGACATCATTCTGGAGAGCCCTCTTGTGGTGAGGGCCAACCTCAGCTTCCTCACAACACTCTTCAGCCTATTCCCACTGTAGAGGTGACGTGGCCCTCACACTTGGCTGCCGCCTATCCCTGTAAGTGCCTAAACTCATTTGGTGCCTAACTTTCCACTGCCAAAGTTCCGTAGATACCTACGTTTTGGACTATGTGCACTGCTGCCCCACTCTAAATGCCCAGATGCCTATCTCCCAACTACGCTCCAGGGGAAGAAGGGCACATTTGGCCACCTAAGTGAGGTGCAGGGCCTAATCTTGTAGGCAGCCTCTGAGCATGCCTACCAGATCAGGTCCCATTCAAAACAGAGCGGGAGGAAGAGGCACCTTATAACTTTTAGCCCACTGGATAGAGTACTGGCCTGGAATGTGGAAGACCCAGTTCAATCCCCCACCTCTGCCAGAGGGGGAAAAGGGATTGGAGCACAGTGGGTCTCTCACCTCTCAGGAGCATGCTCAAACCAGTGAGTTCTGGGAGAGTCTGAAGTGCGACTGCCTTAGTCTCTCCTGTTGAAGCTATTCCACTTTGGATTAAATAGTGATTGGAGCAGGGGGACTGGACCCAGGGTCTCCTACATAGGTGTCCTAACCACCAGGCCACAGAGTCATTCCCTCGCTTGCCCACTCCCTGGCCCAATGACTGTGGATAAATACCTAAATAGTCACTGGGCCAGAGGGAATTATTCTCTAGTACTCGAACCACTGGGTTATAGGGTGGGCATAACCTCCTCCTCCTCTTCCACATTCATTCCCATTTAAAGTTAGGGGCTGTGACTCTCAGCACTACAACACCTATGTCCCATCATGGATCCTACCCCGAATGTCTTCCAAATCAGCTACAGATAACCATACTCAAATAACAGGGAACAAGCGAGCTTTGTGCTCAATACGCAAGTGGAATTGAGAGGCCAATAGTTTACATCCTGGTGCAGTTCTGTTTTCACAGAAAGCCCATTGATTAAAAAGGTCTGCTCTTTGTTCTATGCTGGGTCTTGAATAACATGATCCAACCACATTTATTTTTGACTACGTCATGCAAAAGCAAGTCATCTGGGGCATTTTGGACTCAAATCATAGTTTTTATTGAAATGGTGAATGTTTTACTGGGCTGTGCTTATTCTCATGATGTGCCTTCGGTTCCAAAGACAAGTACGTCAGTTTTTGAACAAATGCAGCCAACTATAAGATGCTTTTTCATTACTCTATCTTGTATATTTTAGAAGGTTTGAGATTAAAACTAACTTTGTTAGTGTCAGAACTGGTGAAACCATACCATCCAACAGCGTTAATCAAGAAGCAGGCATCAAAGTAGAAGCAACTGGTTCTCTTCTGATTATCTCTTTGAGGACATTGGCTTATTAAATATGAACTACACATTTCCACTTGACAGCTTTTAATTCAGTTACGTCTAGTAACGGATGGGTCTGAATCCAGCATCCCTGAACCTGCCCAGAACTAGATTTGCATTATGCATCTCATTCCTATCACCATAATGGGTTCAATTTCCCTTTCCTCTCCTCCCCCACATTTTAGCTTTGTGGTTCATCCCCATTCCTTATTAAGTCTTTCTAAAATACTTAGTGACAACTGATCTGGGCTGCCAAGAACAGAGAAATTAACTGGCAAAATTAAAAGTCAATTCTGGGAAATGTTCCATCACATGAAAAATACCCTCCAAGGATTCATTGGAATAAGAGCTTTCTGTAAGTCATCTTTCAACTGTCGGGTTGCAGTTTCATTTGCTCTTATAGTTGCTGTACTCTCACTGACTCAATCTAGCCTGGCACTGCTTGCAGCCATATATATTGTATTATGATTTGCTTTGCTCACATTTCATTTATTCATCTCCCCAAAGTTTCCAGTTCCAGCCTATATTGAAAACTTTTCTAAAGATCAAGTCCTCCAAATTCTTATTCATGTTTCAGATTCTCTCACCAATTTAAGACACTTGAGAGAACTTTTCTTTAAAAAGCTTAATACCTTACTCCGGGTTCCAGCCCAGGGCCCTCTGGAATGCAGCTGTCTAGAGTGGAACAGCTGGAATAGCTGGAATAGCTGTGTGACAGCTACAACTCCCTGGGCTACTTCCCCATGCCCTCCTCCCAACACCTTCTTTATCCTCACCATAGGACCTTCCTCCTGGTGTCTGATAATGTTTGTACACCTCAGTCCTCCAACGGACTGTGTTCTCACTCTCAGCTCCTAGTGCCTCTTGCTCCCAGCTCCTCACACACACACCACAAACTGAAGTGAGCTCCTTTTTAAAACCCAGGTGCCCTGATTAGCCTGCCTTAATTGATTCTAGCAGCTTCTTGATTGGCTTCAGGTGTTCTAATCAGCCTGTCTTAATTGTCTCCAGAAGGTTCCTGATTGTTCTGAAACCTTCCCTGTTACTTTACCCAGGGAAAGCAGACCTACTTAGCCTGGGGCTAATATATCTGCCTTCTGTTACTCTCCTATAGCCATCTGGCCCGATCCTGTCACACTTATCTTACATGACATGAAGGAACTGCTGTGCAGAGTAAGACGATATAATTGAGCATAAGAAATGAAGTCCTTTCAAGGTTTTCTTTTGGAATTGTATTTTCCACTTGCACGCAGATTCCAAATATTTGTATGGATAATGAGAACCTATACTATACAGGATAAAAGCAGGGATGACACACATGCTTCAAGGCATGAGCCAACGACTTTCACAGAGGTCAGGAAGAAATGTCACCAATGGTAGGGCATGCCATAATTGTCCACTATGGGATTTCTTGTACCTTCCTCTAAACCATTTGGTGCTGACCACTCTCAGAGACAGGATGCAAGGCTAAATTTGATCTGGTAGGGCAATTATTATATTACTAGCATAACAAATACCTTATTTTTGTTTTCAGATAATTTAATGCTGAAGTGCATAAAATTCCATTTCTTTTAACAAATCATTTGTATAATACTATTCGTTAACAAAGCTATTTACGTTTCCTTACACGTTTTGGTTATATACTTTAGGGACTCAGCTGCTTCCTCAGCTAGCGTACACTGGCCCAGCTCCACTGAAGTAAATAGAGCTTCACTGATTTATACAAGATGAGGATCTGGCCCTCAGTCTTGCTTGCAGTAACAGAGTTGTGCACAGACCTAGCTTGTAAAACTGATTATGTATGTCGTATATGATTGATTGGTATGATAGCAGTTCTGGGAGCCCCAATCAGAGATTAGAGCCCCTTTGTGCTAAACACTGTTCAAATATGTACCATACCTGGGTTTAAATAACATGTGATGTTAAACAAATGCCATTCTCAGAATGCTGAATGTTTCCCCCTCCTGCTCATGGGGAAATGTAGTCTAGTGGTTAAAGCACAAGATGGAACCACAGCTTGTAGGTTATATTTCCACTCCATCTTTGACTACTTATGTGGTAAGTCACTTAGGGCTTGTCTACACATGGAGTTATTCTGGAAAAGCTATTCCACTCTAAATTCATACCCGACCTTATATCAGAATGACTGTCTTGTGTGGACAAGCTCTTAAGATACAATCCTGCAAGGAGCTCTGTGTGGACAATGTACCTAAAAGTATCCCAATGTCAGAGAGCAAGGGACTCCCTGATATCTGGTAGAGAGTTTCTGCTGGTGTGACCAGTTCAGTGTACCCCAACTCTTTAATGTAATAAACTGTATATGTATCATGGAAGGTATCATTGGAAAACCAACAACACACTGATCATTAATATTCTTGTGTGGGCTATGCACAATAAATGCTCAAGGGCCCATACAAACATGAAGAAAATGTGAGACTAAAATCTGTTTACCAGATAAGTCTGGGGAGTTTCTCCCAGACCAAAGATAAGCCAACACCTCCAGCCAGGTATCATCGGAATTGATTGACAATCACATGTCAAGTGGCCATTCATTTGCAGCAGAGGGGGCAGAAACAGATTACTTTGCATTATAGCAAACACCACCACGGAAGAAACCAGCATGGAATGTCCTTAGCCACCAGATTCCATGTCTCCTTCCTCACAACTTGAATGAACTTTATTGGGGGGGGAGGAGGGGAGTAACCTTCAATAGAATACATTTCAAATGTTCACTGGACTATAAAAGGCAGGGGGGGGGCAAAGATCCTCAAGTGAGCTGTCACCTAAGAAGACAAAGGAACCAAGCACTTTGGGCTTTGTGGGAGATCCTGACCAAGGGGTAGGTCAGCCATCTTGCTGGAAGGAAGTGTGAGAAGAACCTTACTTTGAACCGAAACTGTGGTTTTGGTAAGTCTGAGTCACTAGAAAGCTTATTTTTACTTTAGTTCATTTGTAACCCTTTCTAACTTTATTCCTTCTACTTGGTATCACTTAAAATCTTATCTCCTTTAGTTAATAAACTTGTTTTACTTGTAAACTAAGCCAACCCAGTGTTTTGTGTGAATCAAGGTGATTGTTAACTCCAGTTAAAGTGATAAGCTGAGCAGTTTGTCTCTTTAGAGGAGCAAACAAACCGTAATATTTCTCTGAATGGTCCAGGAAAGGGCTGGAAATTGCAGAGCACAGGGTTTGGGGAAAAGTTGGGACTGGGAGCATGTTGGAGTCACTTGGCTAGTAGTGACCAAGGCTGGTGGAGACCAGAGCATAGTAGGCTACTGGAATTAGGGTTGCTGAACCGGAGTGGCTTAATACACAGATACTCCGTGCAATGCTTGTCTGCTGCCTACTAGTGACCGGGCTGGGAGCCAGAGCAGCAGAACATTTAAGGCACCCAGGGTTACAGGTCAGGCAGTGACATAATCCCTCACTAGTCTGGATTGCGCCCCACCACATGACAGACACCCTTTGCAGAAATCCATTGACTCAGTGGGGTTCCATGCGGACACATGGGTTTGCCTGTGTTGAGTGACTTGCAGGATTGGGGCCTCAGCCTCAGTTCCCTAAACTGATTCAGGCCTTCCCTCTCTCACAGGGTTGGCACAAACTTCATTTATGTTTCTCAAGTTCTTTGAGATGGTCAGGTGACAAGTACTTTATAATGGCAAATGATTTGTAATATTAGCATTGTTTATCACCACACTCTTGAAGCTCTGTACATTTGAAACTCCACCTCCCTCCATGGCATCTGTGCTGCCACAAATAATCTGAAATGAAAATAAAGCCCCTTCTCCAATTAAAATGGACAAAACAAGGCAAATACCAATTCCTTCTTTACCTAGACATTAAACTCACCTCTTCCTCCCTGTGATATTCTGCAATGAGGTTGAACGGGACAGTGTACAGAGTGCTGGACATGACTCCAAAGAGCGAGCACAGAGCCAGAGTAGAATATACCTTGGGAAACAGTCCAATAAACCCAGTGCCTATCCCAAAAAGCAGGTATCCAATGAAATAAAGTCCCTTTAATCCTACATAAGGCAGAAGAGCTTTTTGCAAGTCTGTGAAAAGAAAGGGGGGGGGGGGGGAAACTGTTGAGACTAAAAATAACCCAACCTAGTAATTGCAATAGTATTTCTTCCGAGCATTCAATTATAAGAGAATCTCTTTGACAAGCTGGGAGGAAGACAAACAGATCCACGGTTTGACATCAGGAGCATTTGACATCAGTTTTAGACATTCCTGTTGGAGTCGAAGGCGGTATTACACAAATATCTGCAATTGAGAGCCAAGAGGAAAGGATCCACACAGGATTACAATAAGGCCATTTTATTAGATGCATAGTTCAGCCCCCCAAAAGTCTACTCACTTTTTTGCCTACAGAGAAAGTGAAAGCTTTTTTAACGTTTTTTTATATATTATTCCCTTATCGCCATGCCAAGGGCTAGTAAGCAGATTTTTGGCCCTGGGCTAACACATTTACACAATGATATTGCAGAGTGAGATTCATTTTTATCGCAAGGTCTTGCAATATACTGTGATGACTTTCTCTTGTGAGGAGCACAGGTGGGGAGAGGCCATGAAGAGATGGGCAACAGCTGCAGGATTGCTAGGTGAAACAGAACCTTAGAACTATCCTCAGCATATCCATTCTATCTCCAGCATTCGCCTTTGGGGTCATTTTTAATACTTATGGGCCACCTCTCCTGTTGAATAGTACCTCACTCCCTGAGTAGTCCCACTGCAATGGAATGAAAACTTGGGCTCAGAGCCACAAAGGGTAGGCACCTAAAACCCAGATTTAGGGTTTGGGCATCACTGTAATCCACAAAACCCCATTCAGCTGCTACCTAACCTTGTAGGCCCCTGAACTCACTCGGCACTTACATTTCTGCTGTAAAAGTTCCCTAGGAGCCTGGACATTAGCATTGCTGCCTCACTGTAGTTGACTGGACACCTCTCTCATACCTAAGCTTCAGTGCAATCCATGGACTGTAGGAAGGCACATGCTCCTCTGCCTACCTTGCCTGTGGGGCCCAATCTGGTAGGCATGCTCAGATAAATAGAGTCCCTGGACCCTAGGTCTCCCACCTCCTAGGTGTATGCCCTAACCACCAGGCTAGTGTCATTCTCCTTCTTTGGCACAGATGCTGGAGCTAGGGGTGCTGGGGGTGCTGCAGCACCCCCGGCTTGAGGCAGTTTCCATCATATACAGGGTTTACAATTTGGCTCAATGGCTCTCAGCACCCCCACTATACAAATTGTTCCAGCACTCCTGTTCTCTGGCCTTGTTTACACTGGCAGTGGCATGCAGGGTCTATGTAGCTACACGCTGTAGTGGAAAGCAGGCTGTGTCCACACTCACTGCGGCGTGTAGCTACATGGGTCAGTGAAAGGCTCTGGAGGGGGGGAAGAATGACACAGGGAGCTGCCAGAGCTTTTCCCTGCTGCCTCCTCTCTGCCAGAGCCTTTCCCTGCTGCTGGAGTCTTTCACTGCAGTGGGGAAAGGCGCCAGCAGCTCCCTGCAACAGGAAAAGGCTCTGGCGGTGGGGAGGCAGTGGGACACTACATTGCTAAAAATAGCAATGTAGGTGGCAGAGGCACTGCATGGGCATGTGGAGAGCCACGTAGGGCACACGCCCTAAGGTTCTGGGGTGTCTTCACACGACTCAGCTAAGCAGTGCCCATCAGCTACACTGTTATTGATACCCAGGCTAGAAGGGCGTGCAGCATCGGGACTCTACACGCCGCTACACGTGGACATAGCCTCTCTCTCTGACCCAGTGACTCAAAGTCTTTATCCAAAGTGGAACAGCTTCAAACTGGAGAGAAAGAGGATGTCCCACATCAGAATAGCTAATAGCCCTGTAGTTAGAGCGCCTCTCCTGAGAGGTGGGAGACCCCTGTTCAGATCCTTTCTCCACCTTAGGCAGAGAAGGGGTTTGAACCTGGGTCTTCCACATCCCTAATCACTGGGCTGACGGTTATAAAGTGGGCAGCAACAGCACCACCATCCCTCCTTCTTCTGTGGAGTTAGGTGCATAAGCCACCTGACTTTAGGAGGGGAGGGTCCCAATCATGGACCAGGTGTTTTTCTCTGAGAGAAAGGTGAGGCTTAAGACCCACCCCTCTTGTCAGCATCTCCCATTAGCTAGCTAAGGTGCCGGCTCTTTTGAATCACAGTTTATCTCTCCCCATTCATTGTATAGGAAGTCTGCACATCAGGCTCAGGCTTTGTGGATCCCATTTTTGTTCCTGTGATTTGCTAGATGCCCAAAAATTAGGCATTGCCATGCCGAGGTCCCTTTGTGAATTTGGTCCTTGTAATATCTCTGAAAGGTTTTAATATTAAAAAACAGTAGATATTCTCTCTCATCGACAGAAGTTGGTCCAATAAAAGATATTACCTCACACACCTTGTCTCTCTAATGTCCTGGGATCAACACAGCTACAATAACACTGCCCAAAGTAGATTTTTTTTTAAACATGGGAAACGATGTACAGTATCAAACCCATTCTAAAACACAGTGCCAGAGTACATTCCCAGGTACTTACAGGAATAGAGCGATGAAGAAATTGCGTTGATGCACATGCCCCAACATCCAATCTCTACTCCTCTTTCATAGGTAAGGTAAGCTGTGGAGTTATGTGGCGCATAAGGATTTCCGTGGTATACTATCTGAAATACACAAAGTGCAGTGAGTGCTCTGCATTCACAGAGTCTCAGGTCCAAAGGAACCTGAGTTCCCAGTGTAGGACCTAATACACTTCAGGCAAGGAGAGAACTAGAGACCAATCACACAACTCTAGGTAGCCTTCAAGCTGTGCACGACCATGCACTCTGTTTTTCTTTTCTTCTTTCCCTTCTCATTTCCATTTTCCGTTTCCCTCCCTATTATTTTCTAACCTGTTCTTGCCTCTTCCCACCCACTGAGACTCTCCCTCCCTCCTAGATTCCCACCATCTCTCTCTTCCTCTTCTCAAGTTCCTCTCCCTTTTCGCTGTTTATCTCCCTCAGCTAGCTCCCCACAGTCCCTCTCAGACTTGCCTTGCATCCCACCCTTCCTGTTGCCCTCCTCTTCTCTCTGGATTATCCGTTCTCTAAGGCTCTGTTTTCTCCTTTTTCTCGCTTTGCCTTTTGCTTCCTTTCTTCCTTGTCCTCCTCCCCTCCTCTCTTCCCAATCTGTCCCTCCCCTTTTTCAATCACTTATCTCCCTTCACTTGCCTACAGTCAGTCATTCTCAGTCCCTCTCTGCTGCAGTCATTCATTCTCTCTCTCAGACTCATCCTTACACTCACTCACCCATACATACTCTTCCTTCCATTCATTCTCTGTCACACTCATTCTCTTATTCACCTCTCACCCATTCTCTCCCACGCTGCCGTATATTCACATGCACATTCCCTGGGAAACTCACACTCCCTCTCCCCTAGTGACACCTAGCAAATGGTTGGGGGCCAGAAGAAAACAGGCTGCTGGGTGGGAGGTGTTGGGATAAGCAGTGGGAAGGGCAGCGGCTGCTGGGGATGTAGTCAGGAGCCTGACTGAAAAGAAGCAGCTGGTACCAGAGAGGCAAGAAGACAGGAGAACCACATGGGTAGGGTAGAGCACGGGGAGCCCCTGGTTTGGAAACTGCTTGGAGGAAGGGAGAGCCCCAGGGGCCCTAAAGGGAAGGAATCACTGATGGCAAGGAGCTGATGTCATGCTCCAGAGAAGGCATCACAGCACAGTCTAGAGGACATGGCAGGGGAAGCCTGTTCATAAAGGGGGCAAGAGGGCTGAGCTGCAGATGGTTGTACTGCCCTAGAGAAGCTTTTCTGTTGTGCTTCCAGATGAAGGGTGCACATGGCGACTGCTACTCCAGTGCACCACAGCAGAGCCTATTACAAAGCAGCAGCAGGTCTCTAATTAGCACACCTTCAGTGAACAGCCTTACAGTCAAAGCAGAGAACGGGTGTGTTTGCAACAGATCTCTGTGCTTTGTTCTAAATAGTCACATGGGAACGGATGTCCTTGCAAGTTCCAGGAAACATGATTAAAATCATTATTTCATCTCTTGCAGCCAAATGTGCATCAAAAGGCAGGAGGGCTTTCCTCCCACCCCCTCTGCTACCTGACAGATCTAGTTCTATAATGAGGACCTGAGGGCATTCATCTGTCCTTTACAAAACTCTCAGTCAGTTGTTCTAGCAGTTACTGACCCTGACATCATTGTCACAGCATAGGCAAGCTTAAAACAATCCCATGAGAAGATTATTTTGGGGGGATGTGAGGAGATGTGTACATATCTTACCTGTCCCATGAAGTCAGTGAAGAAGAGCATGTTGGAAAGGAAAGCTGTCCACCCGATGAGGTGGCTGATGCACAGACAGCGATAGTGGGAAGGCATGCTTAAAACTGCCTTCAGGAGGCATTTAATGGTCATCCGTGTCTGAACCTGGAAGGAAGCAATTAACAACAAACAACAACAACAGGGTTGTTGCTTTGAAAACTAACAAAAGAGCTGACAGCTCAGCTTTTTTCAGTTCTGGCCCTTTCTGTTTGTTTCACTAGGAAGGGTCACTGCAATCTTGACGGTCCCTTTGTTAAGTTCAGTAACTACATATTTGTACCTTTCTTTTCTATTTGGTATCAGCAGAACTAGTGCATTGGTTAGCTGGCATTTAAGGAAGTCAATGGACAGACTCACAATGACTTTGATGGGAGCTGGAGTAGCCCAATACGGTAAAGTCTTTCTTGATATTAATATTACTATTTATTTCCAAATTTTCTGTCAAACTGTTTTTCAGCAGAAGATTGGGTTTTCGACTAAATGGAATTTTTCACAAAGTGTCAGAATTCAATTTTTTCATAGAAAAACTGAATAGCAGAAAATGAAATGTTTAATCTGAAAACCAAAATATTTCTATTGTGAAATGCTACAGTGGTGCCTCATGGGAGTCATAGTTCAGGTGCCTCAGGTGTTCCCATTCTCCTCTATGGGCTGGTCTCCCCACCCAGACTTCAGCTCCCATCACACATTGCTGCCACGTTGCCTGTATACATCACCTCACCTTGAGGGGACACCACGATGCCTCATGGGACATGAAGTATAACCAGGGAGCTTGGCTTATAGAAAACAACGAGAGCACAGGGTACCTGAATTACAGTGTCTATGAGGCACCATGGTGGCAGTTCAAAATTTAAATATTTTGGGTTTGGCCAAAATATTTTCCCCAAAACTCAAAATGTTCCATAGGGGAAGAAAAAACAAACCATTCTTCTGAACAGCTCTATTTATTTGTATTACAGTGGCACCTAGGGCCCCAACTGAGATCAGGGATCCATTGTGCTAAGCACTGTACAAGTACACAATGAGAAAAAGTCCCTGGCCTGAAGAGCTTACAACACAAGGGCAGATTGTGTTAGCCTTATTTGTGTTGAGTAGTGTCTTATATCACAAATAACCAATGGAACTACCCAATGAGTAAGATACTACTCAGCATAGTGTCACAATTTAGCTCTAAATAGACAAGAGGTGATAAATGGTGGGAGAAAGAAATATTATCATCCCATTTGACAGACGGAGAATTGAGGCACAGAGAGATTAAATGTCTGGCCCAAGCTTACACAGTTTGTGGCAAAGCTTGAACTGAACCCAGATCTCCTGAGTACCAGTCCAATGCCATAACTACAAGACCATTTACAAAGAGAGGTTTTCTTACAGTCCACCTACAAAAACTGTTTTATGTGAATCTGAAATAGACTTTATGTTATAGGCATCGGTACCGTGGCTTATTTGTTTGTACAATGCAGAGCACTGTATTGGTGGGCACTAAATAATAAAACCCATGAATTTACCAAACAGCCAAAGGTTAGGCAATTAGGTTTGGCTAAAATAATCTTTCCCTCACTTATGTTTCTCCTGAAATCTTTGTAGCTAATTAAAAAACTTAAGTGGGCCAAAATCTGCCCTTTCATGTGAATGGGTGGCAGGCAAATTGGAGTTCTTGGGGAGGAGACATCTTTCCCTCTCCCCCACCTTTTGCAGAAGGGTTGGCAAAGCTGGATACCATTGTAAAATACAGTGACCGCAGTAGTATGTGAAAGATGGTGGAGTGAAACACTAAATAAACCACACCGTGGTATCTTTTATAGAAAAGGTCTCTGATCAGTCTGTGCAAAGCAAAGAGGACAGGAGCCATGGGGCCCCATCACATGCACCTAAATGTGACCTGTTTTTCGAAAGCACCAAACACTCAGCAGGTCTCAATGAAATCAATTTGAAGTCAATGGGATTATTCATGGGGATAAGTGCTACTCATTATGGCTAAGGGTTACAGAAGCAGGCCCTAAACGATCTGGCAACGAGTTAGAGGACAAGCATTCAGTCCAGATGTCTAATTCATATTATAACAGTTTGTCATAAATATAAAGGGAAGGGTAACCACCTTTCTGTATACAGAACGATAAAATCCCTCCTGGCCAGAGGCAAAACGCTTTCACCTGTAAAGGGTTAAGAAGCTAAGATAACCTCGCTGGCACCTGACCAAAATGACCAATGAGGAGGCAAGATACTTTCAAAGCTGGAGGGGGGGGGGAACAAAGGGTCTGTCTGTCTGTGATACTTTTGCCGGGAACAGATCAGAAATGCAGCTCAGAACTCCTGTAAAAAATTAGTAAACAATCTAGCTAGAAATGCGTTAGATTTTCTTTTGTTAAATGGCTGTTAAAATAGCTGTGCTGAATGGAATGTATATTCCTGCTTTTGTGTCTTTTTGTAACTTAAGGTTTTGCCTAGAGGGATTCTCTATGTTTTGAATCTGATTACCCTGTAAGGTATTTACCATCCTGATTTTACAGAGGTGATTCTTTTACTTTTTCTTTAATTAAAAGTCTTCTTTTAAGCACCTGATTGCTTTTTCATTGTTCTTAAGATCCAAGGGTTTGGGTCTGTGTTCACTGATGCAAATTGGTGAGGATTTTTATCAAGCCTTCCCCAGGAAAGGAGGTGTAGGGCTTGGGGGGATATTTTGGGGAAAAGACGTCTCCAAGTGGGCTCTTTCCCTGTTCTTTGTTTAAAACGCTTGGTGGTGGCAGCATAGGGTTCAAGGACAAGGCAAAGTTTGTACCTTGAGGAAGTTTTTAACCTAAGCTGGTAAGAATAAGCTTAGGGGGTCTTTCATGCAGGTCCCCACATCTGTACCCTAGAGTTCAGAGTGGGGAAGGAACCTTGACACAGTTCAATCACCATGAAGAACCATGAGTTTAGTCAAAAGATTCATAATAAATACTGAAAGTCTATGGTTGCTTTTAAGGTATCTAATCTTGGAACAACACACCAGCATTAATTAGATTAGCTAATTCACTGGTAGCCCTTAAAAAACAAAATCATTGCTTTTTGCAAAAATTATGTTAACAGAACTGCTTCTCTTTTAGTGAAAGGTCTTTATAAAGCAATTTGCAAGTGCTTTTTTAGTTTATATAGTATTTCCGATTTTGTAAACGTAGGGTTTTTTTTAGTGTCGTTCAAGGATCGGTGTTGAACTCTCACAAACTTTCACAGAAGCTTTCAGCAACGTCAATTTATATTTGATATAGGACACAAATCAGTTGAAGAGGGAATTGCAAAAATAATCCAAGCCTGTCTCATTGAAAGCACACCAACCTGGCTTCAGGTTGATACCTCTTGCAGAGACAATAAATATGCAAGAGCATGGTCCTTAGACTAGAACAAATATGAGCCTCAAGGGGTGCTTGTTTGGAAATAAAATATAAAGGGGGGACAGAACAATAGGAAGCTAAGTGGTTTAGCAGTGGTAGTAAATGAACTTGGAAAACATTCAGTGGATATGGCATGAGACAGACAGAAGATGTGTCTCTAGGGAGGCACTGGAGTGGTACACACATCTGCGGCAAGGCGAGGGTGTCTGGACTGATACTGCTAAGCCAGGCACATCAAAGAAACATGAGATGCATAAGAATGCTATGAGTCAGGTGGAGGAAAGGAAGATGACACTGAGAGACACAAGACCCTCAATACCAGCATCTGGGTCTCTGGCAAGCTGCTCAACTGAATGGTTAGAGAGGAAGACAGTGAAACAGCAAGAAAAGACAGGTTGGTTTTTCTGAAGTATCATGTGTGATTGATTCACTGGCATTAGCTTGTGTGGTGAGAGGCTAGCTGTATTATGCAGCTTGATTATCATGTTCTTACGTGACCCGCTTTCTCTGTTCTCAATAAATCTCCCTTTCTGAGCACTTCTGTGGCCAAAGGGAGTGGTGGGTGTTTGGCACCTTGGACACTCTGGTGAGCAATGGTGGTGAAGGATGTTGACTGCTGCAGCTGGGCTAAGGGGATGGCAGGGGTAAAGCAGGAAGACATTGTAATGTGTAAGTTCCATAATTCTGACAAATTACTTATTTGTTGTTTGTCTCTTTCTTTTTGTCTTCCCTCCAAGCAGGGCCTATCATCCATTCTATGTTCATTCAGTTCCTAGCACAATGGGGCCTCAAGGTGCTAGCGGAATATAAACAAATAGTAATACACCTAAAATCAGGCCACTTTTATTTAGGAACTTAAATGAGGATTTGGGTGCCTAACTTTAAGCACCCGGATCTGAACATTTTGGCCACAGGATTTAGCTAGTTTCCAAAGATTTAAACCAGAGACACTTACACAGAATGGAAGCAAAACAAGCAGCTCACTAGCTCAGTACCCATGGTTAGGAACAAACACACAGATGAGCATTTCATTTTCCTAGGGTACCACAAGAATGCAATGAGGATTCTGAACACTTCTAGTCAATGTAACAGCAAAAACAAAAGCCTGCCTGTTTCCCTTGGCTAGCATTATGCTGGAGATACAATGGTCCCATGGTTTTCAGAGAGAATCATCTCAGCGATTTTCCCAGTTGCCTTGGCTTGAAAAAATGCCTCAATGCAATGTACAAAATGCAGGTGCCAATTTACAACCCTTCAGCACCCGCTCCCGCCTGGGGAACACTGGAGAAGGGATAGGGATAAAGCCCCTAAGTAACAAAACGCAGCAGCCAGTTGTTTACCACTGACTCACAGGTGGTGTGTCTGATTGAGGAGCAATTACAACACAATCAGTATTGCCAAGATTTACTTTTCCAAGATCTGAATACCATACTCAATTAAAGCAGTGAACACAGGTATTTTGCCTTTGGCGCTTCCATGTGTATGTGCCATTGACTTCAACGGGAGCTGTTCATAGGTATTGGAGGGCAGCTGGGTTTCTAGTTCTTTCTACACAGTATGGTGTTAAAGCTCATTACAAAGTGGTATACTGCTAACCCCATCTGGGGAAATATTGGGAAACAGTGGCTAAGAAATTTGCCTGATCTTATATAATTAATCCATGGAAGGGTCTAGAATAGAAAACCCAGATTTCCTGCTCCTCAGTTGCCTTCTCTAAGCACTAAACAATGCTGCCTGTCCTGGAGTTTTCACCAATCTGGCTGATGATGACAAACTGAAGAAAAGTAACTATCTCTAGAAGAATGTTACTGGTTCCATGTTACTTTTCTAGAGGACCTGAGGGTCTTGCTGATCATGTCACCTGCCATTGCATCATAGGCTCCAGGCTTGTAGTATGGCTATGACCTTCCCCAAATGGAATGTTACAGGCTACAAAACAATTACCTGTGTCTGTGGTGTTTCGGTGGATTTCCCCAACTCAGATAAAGTCTTTTTTTCAGCATATCCTGGTTTTAGATAACCATTGTTGACACTCTCGATGGAACCATACTCGGAGGGTCCATCCACTTTCAGCAAGAGCTTAGTTTCTGTACTGTCATCTCTGAGAGGGGCTTCGGGAATGCTGCACAAGTGTACAGTAAGACAGATTAGGAAAACCAAAGCCGCAATGATGCACATCACCTGGAATTCCGATCCCAAAAATCTTCCTAGTACAGAATTCCCCCAGTCCATAGCACCTGTTAGGTAACCCAGGGCACCACCCAGACCTGGAGAGAGAAAGAAAGAAAACTCCACTGTCATTTATTAAAAACAAAGCAAAAACCCAACCTCCAATAAGTTACTGAAGAATTATTATTAAGATGTCACAATATCTATGAGGGAATTCCCGGCATCACAAGAAATTAGAGCTTTTAGTGAATCCCTGTGCGACTGGGTGTATAAACCCCTCACGGGACAGCAAAGGATTCAAGAGCAGTTCTGGGCTCCGTTAGTGGTGAGTGGGTTTAAAGGGGAGCTGGCCAGCTCAGTTGGGGGTGAACAGAACAGGGGGAAGGACCAGCTCTGGAGGATGACACAGCCAGACCCAGACCGGGAGGAGGAGCGTCAGGGGGCAGTAGCTCTTATGGTCCGGAGATGGGTGGGCAACCCATGAGGTAGGACATGAGGTTTGCCAGGACAAACTGCAGCCTGCTGCAGGGAAGGGGAGCTAGGAAGTGACCCAGGGAGGCACCCCAGGGTAAAAGGCATGGGACAGGCCTTGCAGGGCTCTGGATTGGAACCTGGTGGAGCAGAAGAGCCAAGGTTCCCCTACTTCCCCCAGCGCAACCGCTAGGTGGGGTGACCACGAGAGACTACAACCACAAGGCCATGGGCTCTGGACTCATTCACACCCTGGCATAGATAGTTATCGAGTCATGCCATGAAACAGCTTCCTAAATTCTAGTTCGTCTGGATATAGAAATCCAAGTGCTTACACAATAGCTTGTTGTTGTTTTTAAAAAATGAAATGATTTAATGTTCATAAGAGATGCTGAATTGACAGCCCTGGGTACAAAGTCCTCCCATAAGCAGTACAGCATGGACTACAGCAGTGCAGGCTCCCTCACACCCCACCCCAATGTTCTTCAAGCCTGATTTGGAGGGACCATTTCAAGAGGCTGAGATGGGAGATCATTCCCTATGGTCCACTCAGCTCCAGTCCTGTAGACTGAGAGTGCCATGATCTGAATTAAATCTAATACTAGCACAATAAGCATTGTATCCATCACATTCCTAAACGGTGAGTTAGTTGCAGAAGTGCGAGGATACGTTTTTAATAATCAGTTGTTGCTCCAGCAGCCGCTTCCTTCCACTGCATTTTGCTACCACACAGGCAGTCACACCACACAGCTAACAAAGGGGAAAACAAAAACCACACATTAAAATAAAGGCTGCATTGGCAGCTGCTACTTCATGCCCTGTGGCACGCAGGCACTTAGATCTACATGTGGGTTTAGTCTCCCTTTCAGTTTTTGATTTTTATTGAAATTGTCAAGGTTCCTTCCCCACTGTAAACTCTAGGGTACAGATGCGGGGACTAGCATGAAAGACCCCCTAAGCTTATTCTTACCAGCTTAGGTTAAAAACTTCCTCAAGGTACAAACTTTGCCTTGTCCTTGAACCCTACGCTGCCACCACCAAGCGTGTTAAACAAAGAACAGGGAAAGAGTCCACTTGAAGACATCTTTCCCCCAAAATATCCCCCCAAACCCTACACCCCCTTTCCTGGGGAAGGCTTGATAAAAATCCTCACCAATTTGTACAGGTGAACACAGACCCAAACCCTTGGATCTTAAGAACAATGAAAAATCAATCAGGTTCTTAAAAGAAGACTTTTAATTAAAGAAAAGGTAAAAGAATCACCTCTGTAAAATCAGGATGGTAAATACCTTACAGGGTAATCAGATTCAAAACATAGAGAATCCCTCTAGGCAAAACCTTAAGTTACAAAAAGACACAAAAACAGGAATATACATTCCATTCAGCACAACTATTTTACCAGCCATTAAACAAAAGAAATCGAACGCATTTCTAGCTAGATTACTTACTAACTTTTTATAGGTGTTCTGAGCTGCATTTCTGATCTGTTCCCGGCAAAAGCATCACACAGACAGACAGACCCTTTGTTCCCGCCCCCCTCCAGCTTTGAAAGTATCTTGTCTCCTCACTGGTCATTTTGGTCAGGTGCCAGCAAGGTTATCTTAGCTTCTTAACCCTTTACAGGTGAAAGGGTTTTGCCTCTGGCCAGGAGGGATTTTGTAGCACTGTGGACAGAAAGGTGGTTACCCTTCCCTTTATACTTATGACAGAAATAAATAAGATGACTTAATTTGGACAGCAGCCGGGTTTGAAACCAAGATCTTCAGAGCTAAAAGCAAGAACCGCCTCTTCTGGAGCTAATGTGGTAACACTAACAGGGATGCACACATTGAGTGAAATCATGGTCCTGCTGAATTCAGTGGGAGTTTTTCCATTGACTTCTGTAAGGCCAGAATTTCACCTGTGTAAGAATAACAAGAAATTAAACTGACTTCAAGCAGTGGAGACTTGTGTTAAGAACTGAAGGTGCCAGGTTCAAACCCACAAACAAATAAATTACATTTTCACTTCTTTAAGGGCCTTCCTTCTGGGAATTTCGATGCATTCGTAAACATCAATGAATTTAGCCCAACAGTATGCCAACATTTTTATGGCTGACTTAGAACAACGCTTCCTCAGCTCTTGTCCCCTAACACCCTTACTCTACTTGCGCTACACTGATGACATCTTCATCATCTGGACCCATGGAAAAGAAGCCTTGAGGAATTCCACCAGGATTTCAACAATATCCATCCCACCATCAACCTCAGCCTGGACCAGTCACACAATAGATCCACTTCCTGGACACTACAGTGCAAATAAGCGATGGCCATATAAACACCACCCTATACCGGAAACCTACTGACCACTATACTTACCTCCATGCCTCCAGCTTCCATCCAGGACGCATCACATGATCCATTGTCTGCAGCCATGCTCTAAGATACAACCACATTTGCTCCAATCCCTTAGACAGAGACAAATACCTACCAAGAATTCTTGGATCTCTATCAAGCATTCTTAAAACTACAATACCCATCTGCTGAAGTGAAGAAACAGATTGACAGAGCCAGAAGAGTACCCAGAAGTTACCTACTACAGGACAGGCCTGATAAAGAAAGTAACAGAACACCACTAGCCATCACCTTCAGCCCCCAACTAAAACCTCTCCAGCGCATCATCAAGGATCTACAACCAATCCCTCACTCTCACAGACCTTGGGAGATAGGTTAATCCTCACTTACAGACAGCACCCCAACCTGAAGCAAATACTCACCAGCAACTACACACCACACAACAAGAACACTAATCCAGGAACCTATCCTTGCAGCAAACCCTGTCCACATATCTATTCAAGGGACACCATCATAGGACCTAACCACATCAGCCACACCATCAGGGGCTCGTTCACCTGCACATCTACCAATGTGATATATGTCATCATGTGCCAGCAATGCCCCTCTGCCATGTACATTGGCCAAACTGGATAGTCTCTACGCAAAACAGTAGAGTCAACAGTGTGCCGTTGTTGCCAAGGCGGCCAGTGGCATTTTGGGATGTATACGTAGGGGCATTGCCAGCAGATCGAGGGACGTGATCGTTCCCCTCTATTCAACATTGGTGAGGCCCCATCTGCAGTATTGTGTCCAGTTTTGGGCCCCACACTACAAGAAGGATGTGGAAAAATTGGAAAACGTCCAGCGGAGGGCAACAAAAATGATTAGGGAACTGGAACACATGATTTATGAGGAGAGGCTGAGGGAACTGGGATTGTTTAGTCTGCGGAAGAGAAGAATGAGGGGGGATTTGATAGCTGCTTTCAACTACCTGAAAGGGGGTTCCAAAGAGGATGGATCTAGACTGTTCTCAGTGGTAGCTGATGACAGGAGTAATGGTCTCAAGTTGCAGTGGGAGAGGTTTAGGTTGGATATTAGGAAAAACTTTTTCACTAGGAGGGTGGTGAAACACTGGAATGTGTTACCTAGGGAGGTGGTGGAGTCTCCTTCCTTAGATATTTTTAAGGTCAGGCTTGACAAAGCCCTGTCTGGGATGGTTTAGTTGGGGATTGGTCCTGCTTTGAGCAGGGGGTTGGACTAGATGACCTCCTGAGGTCCCTTCAACCCTGATATTTTATGATTCTATGAAAAGAATAAAAGGACATAAATCAGACGTCAAGAATTATAACATTAAAAAATGAGTCGGAGAAAACTTCAGCCTCCCTGGACACTCAATTACAGACTTAAAAGTGGCAATTCTTCAACAAAAAAACTTCAAAAACAGACTCCAGTGAGAAACTGCAGAACTGGAATTAATTTGCAAACTGGACACCATCAAATTAGGCCTGAATAAAGACTGGGAGTGGATGGGTCATTACACAAACTAAAAACTATTTCCCCATGCTAATTTCCCCCCCTACTGTTACTCACACTTTCTTGTCAACTGGTTGAAATGGGCCACCCTGATTACCTCTACGAAAGTGATTTTTCCTCCTGCTGATAATAGCCCACTTTAATTGAATTGTCTTATTAAAATTGGTAAGGCAACCCCCTCTTTTCATGTACTCTCTCTATATATATCTTCCTACTGTATTTTCCACTCTATGCATCTGATGAAGTGGGTTTTAGCCCACGAAAGCTTATGCTCAAATAAATTTGTTAGTCTCTAAGGTGCCACAAGTACTCCTCGTTATTTTTCCTTTCTAATGTATCTACGCTGGATCCTTCATCAGGATCCAGTCAGAGGCTCCTTTGCCCATATGAGAGTCCTACTGAGCTTATTGGGACTCCACATAGGAGGAGTCAGATCGAAGCAGATCCCAATGCAGGCTTAGGACCTTCATATCTATTTGTATCTCTACCCTTTTTTAAATGGATTCAGACCTGATACAGGGCATGTAACTGTGTGTCTAGTTCTCTGTGTATATAAAATCTCCCCACTGTATTTTCCACTGCATGCATCCCATGAAGTGAGCTGTAGCTCACGAAAGCTTATGCTCAAATAAATTTGTTAGTCTCTAAGGTGCCACAAGTCCTCCTTTTCTTTTTGCAGCTACAGACTAACACAGCTGCTACTCTGAAACCTGTCTAGAAATATAGTAACATTAGAGGAAAAAATGCTGGTCCAGAGATTATTCATACTAATCTTTGCCATATATACTGAGAGAGTAGAAGATATTTTCATTCCACACCCACGGAAAAGTATGAAACAGCAGGGATGTTTAATATTCTCTGCTGCCTGTTCTGCTTTTCCATTCATTCATTAACGCTCCTTCCTTTTTTTAGTTGGCAATTCTGTGCACAGTTAAAAGGAATCAATGTTTCCTTTACTAAGAACAAACGTCCATCTCGAGTTAACTAATTTTCCCTCCACTCCTGGATGGGAGAAGGGAGACTGTATTTGGACTTGTGATCGATCTTACACTGTAATATCTCAACCTAATCATCATTGAGGAATTAGAATTCCGTCTGGCTCTTAATACCAAAATTGACTCCTGCAGATCTCATTCCTGTGAATAATTCTGACTAACGTGAGTAATCCCATTGACTTCCATGGCCTGCCTGTGTGAGCAAGGATTGCCTGTATGAGTAAAGGGTGGCAACACTGAGCTCTACAATATATTAACTAATCTGAATCAGAGAGAAAAAACACCAGTATGCACCAACTCATTAACCATTACAATATTCCTACATGCTAGATACTGTAGTATGTGGGGTTTCTCCTCTGCTCTACTCAAGTTAGAAAAAATAATCTAGAGATTTCCTCAAAAATGAAAGTGCAGGTATGCAAAGAAACTGTGTAAAATGACAGAGTAAACATTTAAATTTGTGTACTGTTACATTAATGTGTAATCCTTTGCAGAGTAGTGTGATAGGAGTCTATTTTCTTTAGAGGCTGCTAAAATCCAGAGTAGAATTTTCTTTTACTCTAGTTTTTTGTTAAATAATTTCAACCAAAAAAAAAAAACATTTTTTCCTGAGACAATACCTAGTAATTAGTGAGTCTCCATGAATCAGTTAATGTTTGTAATGTGCTCAAAGATGAGAAGCTTCACAGAATGTAATTATTTGATTAATATTACTACTGCCTACAATTTTTGTAAATCAAGCTTTCAGAAAAACCTAAGATCAATAGAAATATTGCCTTGGAAAAAAATTCCAAAGGAAGCTAGTTTTTAAACAAATAAACATTCTTTTGCAGTCCTCACATCCCAAACATGTTAGCACTGAGACCAAAAACTTTAAGGGACTATCAACAAAAAGTGAAAATGACTTCACTGATTTTCATTATTCCAGAGGAGAAAAAGGCTAAAGATAATGTGATAAACTCAGGACAGACAGCTGCAAGGGGGGAGCGGGGTAGAAAACAGTCCCAGAAGGAGGGGTAGGAGTCCCAGAAGGGGGGGTAACTACAGGTCAGTCAGGTTCAGCTGAGAAGGGAGTTACCTGAGATCAATTAGGATCAGCTGATTCCAACTAAGGGCTGCCTGAGACCTTTTTTTAAACCCTCCATTGTTGGGAGAAGGGGTGGGGGGAAGTCAAGCTGCCAGTAGGCAAGGAACAGCAAGCCTCACCAGGAGGGGAGGCTGCATTCCCTCCCATAAGGGAGAAAAACCAACCTAAAAGACTGGCTGAGAGAAGGAGCGGACTGCCCCTGTGCAGCCAAGAGGGACTGTTTTACCCCAAGCCCGTCTCACCAAGGCTAAAAACAGCTGAGTTTGGTGAGACCGGGAAGGTGCCTTGCCACAATAAATAAATAGCATAAGCAGTTCAAAGTACGTTGCAAATGAAATCCTGTCTCCACTGAAGTCAACAGCAAAGCTACTGCTGACTTCAAGAGGATCAGGAGTTACCTTGAATTTTTAAAATTCTCTTATTTTTTTTAGTACTGTACAGTATTATCGGTAGCATAGGCAAATGTGTTTTGCTAACACAGTACAAGGCTCTGATCCTGCAAGCTGATCTATACAGGCAGGCCTCCTATGCCTACATGGCACCCTATTAACTTCAGTGGGGCTCTGCATGGGTGCAAGGATCCATATACATGGAACAAGTTGCAGAAGCAGGAACTATACCTGCCCTCTTGCCTAGGAGAATTGAGGAGGAGTAAGGCAATACCACTACCAACAACAAAAAGTTACAGAACCAACAGGATGTGCACATGCCTTACTTACCCCGTAATGTGATCTTACTGTTACCATTGTCCTTCCTTTCCCTCCCTTGACTGATTATAACCCTTATTCACTGTGTTATGTTGACTTTAGACTGTGTGCCTTTTGGCACAAGGACTGTATCCTTGCTTGATCTGAGCCTAAAATACTTCTGGACACATGAAATATCACGGATGATAATGATTAAGCTGAGAATGTCTTTTTTGAGGAAAATGGTCCTCCCTCTTGTGCAGCATTGAATAAGATTAATATTTGGAGTCTGTTTCATCACAGATCAGCAGCACTCACAAATGAGACTTGCAGCTGCACAGCTCAGCATCTGGCAATTAGGCTCTTATTATGTCATATGAAAAAACAACCTGAAAGAGGAAGGGATGCATTTAGTGTACATGCTATAGAGACTCACGTCTTCATTTGCACATAACTAACAGTGGTGCTCTTTGTCAAACAGCTTCTATCTAGGTATGTGTAATGGATGAAATGGACTTAATTTGCAAAAAGCCCAAGTAATCAGGATCTATGAGAATAAAATGTAGGTGGGCAGGAAATCCCCCCAACTAGAGGCCAGGGCTCCAGACACAGGATCTTTGCCAGTAGCCACTATTCCATCCTCAGGAATTGAACAACAATCATAGATGCCACAGACCACCTGGTCAGCTCCTATCATAGCCCTTCCGTACTGGCCTATCCAGAGCTAGCTGGAGACCCTTTTAGTGCAGGCAACTTTCTGTGATCCCCTGTGTATCCTCAACACGGGACTTAAGGGGAACAGAGAGCCTTGCCCTGTCCTTCTGCACCATGAGTGAATTTCACACAGAATATAAACATGTAACAAACTGAACCAAAACCCTGGACCCAAACACCCCCAAAATTTGTGGAAATTTGGATTTGACCTTAAAATGTGTGGATCTATTAACTTCATCTTGGCCTCTACATCTATATAACAAGTTGGCCCCAACCTGTATCTGAATACCACTAAAGTTTGGGTCCAATCAATGCAGCTTAGGCATCTCTCCTTCTCTTTTTAATAAAGGAGTGTTATTCCTTTTATCTTCTGTGGACACTGAATCCAGATGATATTCACTAACTTTTGCCGGGGGGCGGGGGGGCAGATGGGAGGAATCAAAACAGGCTGCAAAACTCAATATGTCTTTTTTAAAAGTGGGGAAGGGAGAATGTTGGACAACTTTGTTCAATCACCCTTAACCCTAGGTAGGAATTTTTGCAAATGTCACTTTTCAGTCTATGCCTGGAGCTTTCGGCAGCAGAATCCCTGCAGCTGTAGTCACAAGCTGACCTTTGCCAGAATAAAAGCCCAGCAACAAATCACTCGTGACTGAGGCATAGGATCAGATGATCAGTTCATTCAAGAAGATTAGAAGTGCAGTGAGAGGAAAAAACCGTACCGCTCACTCCCTGCCCCCAGAGACAGTGAGTGAGAGAAGGGGCTCTGCATACCTGTGAGGAGAGCATGGTAATGAAGACCCTTCTCTTTATCCTGATGAGAGCAAACATCAAATAAATATGCTTTGATGGGACCATCGATAAAGTCAGCTGCAAAATCAAAGAGCACTACGCCCAGCATGGTTATGACTATGGCCCAGGTCCGCTGCTTGCCTCGCTCAGGGCTCAAAGCTGCAAAAAGAAAAATAAACTGACTCTTACAACAGCCCGCCTACTTTGCAGTAGTTTATAGACTAAATGCAACAGAGCTGTGACTGTGAGAGTGATATTTTATTTCTCCCTCAGTGCCTGCAAACAGCGTCTTCATACGGGCAGACACATCCCAGTTAAACCAGCTCAAGGGAAAGCTAGCAGCACGGCAGACATGAGTTTCGAGAAATGAACTCTTCTCCTGAATAACCCATTATAATAGCAAAGGTAGCTTTCCACCTGGGCTGCTAAACTTCAATAGCTTACATCCTGAGCTGAAACATAATCGCCTCTAGGATGTTATTCTTACAGAGTTTTGCTCAAGATTTCCAATGCAAAATAATCCCCAAGGAGTTGTTTCTTATCTATTATTCACCAGCACTACACGTTCCTGAATTAAACACAGGCATGAATAATGACTTTATTTGCTATGAACACCAACTCTGGTTTAGAGGTTTTGGAGCAGGGAGGTGGGGAAGGGCAATACTTATTCAGTTGCAGATGTCAGATTTGAACCATACAAATAAAATCTACTGTCAAATTAAACGAGTCATGTGTTAGCTCTTTAAATCTGTCTGGGCCTGGACATTATTGAGATGAACTTTGAAGCAACCGCACCAACATACAATAAATTGTACTCGCACAGACAGAGCACAGAACAATCTGGCAAATAACAGGCAGCATTAGGGTGGAACCTGGAAAAGATCATGTTGTTCCTCAGTTCTTTCAGTGAGACCTAGTCATGTGATGCTCCTGTTCTCACCTTTATTTACAGACAGAAAAAAACCTCTTTTCTTTCTGGTTCAAGAAGCAGGATGAACTTTGTCTATTCGCTCAGCACGTGCAGCTCACTCACCTGAGACCATCATGTCTCCATTGAGGTACAAAGCCATACCCAGCAACATCATAATGCCCAGAGCCAGGATGTAAGGGCGCCGCTTGCCCCAGCCAGAGGTGCAGTGGTCACTAGCTGATCCCACCACAGGCTGCAGCACAAAGCCCAGGATGGGGCTGATGAGCCACACCAGGCTGTAGAGGCTCTTGGGCAGCCCCACACTGAGCAGCACCGGGGTGACAAAGGCAGCTTCCACTGCATAGCAAAACTCCCGGCCAAGCATGGACATGCTGTGCATAATCAGCCTGCCCGTGGGCTTTTTGACAGGCTCCACTGATCCAAAGGGGTCTCCTCCTGCCAAGGATTCCA
The DNA here is from genome assembly GCF_965152275.1 of Natator depressus. NCBI lineage: Eukaryota > Metazoa > Chordata > Testudines > Cheloniidae > Natator > Natator depressus. The sequence goes on from NC_134238.1 coordinate 23,765,054, forward strand.
ACACAGTTTTTTCCTTCCCTCTGCTGCTGTCCATGCCAGCAATTCACAGCTCGGATGGTGGTGGAAGTCCCCGACTGAAATCCTGTTTCATTAAAGTCATTGGACTAGCTAAGCCTGAAGTTCCTGTAAGTGGCTCAGAGAAGGTTTGTTCTAGTTCTGGATGACAGGGAGCCTGGCTCACATACTGAGAGGGAAAGGTCTGGGGTGGAGGAGGGGCTCACATACTTTCCTGCCTCTAAGATCACAAGTTAGGAAAGGAGGGGGTGGGGAAGTGTATGTGAAGATTAGCAGAACTGAGCTTCTGGCTATCTGGAGAGCTCCCAACTATCCATGAGTGAAGGATTATCTTTCCAGGGAAAGAAGAGATAATGGGTGCCCATGTCTCGTGGGCTGGGGCATAGGTTTGGCCTAAAAACAAAACTACTTTTACTGCTATAAGGCAATTATGATACGAAGCACGTAGGCCCACATCCTTCCATTCAGCAAACAGCCTGAATACTGGGTTGTGTGCTCATTCTCCAGGGTAGTGGGAAGCCTGCTGAATAGCTGTAAAGTCACTTATGCTACTATGGGCCTAACATGCCCCCTCCAGAGATCCAGAGAAGAAGGATCCACAGAGCCATCTCCACTGTTCCTTTGACAGAGAACTGCTCCAGAACAGAGCTCCGTGTCAGATAGGTATTGTGCATGTCCTGCACAGTCCTCCCCAAAACTTGCACTCCCCTGGCTTTAAATGATCCACACAGGTTCTGCTGTCTGGAGGACCTCGGCACACACCCGGGGGGGGGGGGGGGGGAGATTTGCTCCAGAAATCACCTTTCCTGGTATGATTTCAAAGCACTTTACAAAGATAAATGTTATCACTGGCTCATAACTTGAAGTGCCAGAGCTGGGAAACAGAACCCAGATCCCTTGACTTCAAGTCCTGTGCTTTAACCACAAGGCCTTGCTCTCTAAAGGGAAAGGAAAGTCATTTCAAAAAAGTTTCCTTACCTGTTACTGATCAGGGATTATACACTGAAGGGATATTCCACCATTCATGTTTGCTTACATTTTGCATTTAAATAAACCATTTAGGGCAGAGACCATACTTCTTGTACCAAGTACACGATAGGCACTCTGATAATTTAAAGGAACTCTGTCAACTGGAAAAAAACCACCACACTTCTATCTGAATATTTTGTATTTATTATTGTTACAAGATCACTAGAAGTGAAAGAGCTATCTGAGCTACCAAATACAGGATAAATTAATCATAGAAATGTAGGACTGGAAGGGACCTCAAGAGATCATCAAGTTTAGCCTCCTGCACTGAGGCAGAACCAAATGAATCTAGACCATTTGTGACAGGTGTTTGTCCAACCTGTTCTTAAAAACCTCCAGTGATGGGGATTCCACAATCTCCCTGGAAAGCCTAGTCCAGTGCTTAACTACCCCTAGTTGGAAACTCGTTGCTAGGAAAGTTTTTCTTAAATCTCTAACCTAAATCTCCTTTGCTGCAAATTAAGCCCATTACTTCTTGTCCTACCATCAGTGGACATAAAGAACAACTGATCACCATCCTCTTTGAAAAAGCCTTTAACATATTTAAAGATTTATCAGATCCTCCCTCAGTCTTCTTTTCTCAAGTCTAAACATGCCACGTTTTTAAATCTTTTCTCATAGGTCAGGTTTTCCAAACCTTTGATCATTTTTGTTGCTCTCCTCTGGACTCTCTCCAATTTGTTCAAATCTTTCATAAAGCGTAGTATCCAGAATTGGACACAGTACTTCAGTTGAGGCCTCTCCAGTGCCCAGTGGAGTGGGACAATGACATCCCGGGTCTTACATACAACATTCCTCTTAATACACCCCAGAATCATATTAACCTTTTTTGCAACTACATCACGTTGTTGATTCATATTCAGTGTGATGCACTATAACCTTTAGATCCTTTTCAGCAGTACTTCTACCTAGCCAGTTACTCCCAATTTTTGTAGATATGCATTTAATTTTATCTCCCTAAGTGCAGTACTTTGCATTTATCTTTACTGAATTTAATCTTGTTGATCTTAGACCAATTCTCCAATTTGTCAAAGTTGTTTTGAATTCTAATCCTGTCCTCCAAAGTGCTTGCAAGCCCTCCCATCTTGGTGGCATCCACAAATTGTATAAGCATATGCTCCACTCCATTATCTAAGTCATAATGAAATGATTCACTAGTACCAGACTCAAGACTGACCCCTGTGGGGCCCCACTAGATACCACCTCCCAGTTTAATAGCAAACCATTGATAACTACTCTCTAAGTACAGTCTTACAATAAGCTGTGCTCCCACTTTAGACTAATTAACTCTCCCATTTTTTTTTCCAATTAAAACAGAGAAACCCACGTCACTCAACTATAAACTAGGTCAGCACAGATAACAAATAAATTGAACTGTGGGACAGGAAAGACCTGGAGTATTTTGTCCGTGCAGCTCTTTATAGATAGTTGAGGTCTCAATGTTTTGTTTCTACTGTCTGTCTGTAATAGTATGATCATAGAATCATAGAAGATTAGGGTTGGAAGAGACCTCAGGAGGTCATCTAGTCCAACCCCCTGCTCAAAGCAGGACCAACACCAACTAAATCATCCCAGTCAGGGCTCTGTCAAGCCTGACCTTAAAAACCTCTAAGGATGGAGATTCCACCACCTCCCTAGGTAACCCATTCCAGTGCTTCTCCACCCTCCTAGTAAAATAGTGTTTCCTAATATCCAACCTAGACCTCCCCCACTGCAACTTGAGACCATTGCTCCTTGTTGATACAATGGTGGAAAAGTTTAAGCAATACAAAGCCTAGCAAAGATCTGCCAAAAGATGTCTGGGACTTATTTCTGCAACCATTTAATGCAGAACTAAATCAAGGTAGACATTTTCGTTAGTGCTAAGAAATCAAAGGCGAAGTTGCTTCAGAATCTCTCAATTTATTGAAAGAGAGTCTAAAGAAAAACTTCTTACATGAAAAAGTAATAGGTCTGAAGTGAAAACTGAAAGTTTCAGTAGAAATCTGTACTTGATATATCAACACCACTGATCAGGTTATATATCTGAATTAGGGATCTGTTCCAAATTCCAGTGAAGTCAATGTGAGTCTTTTCATTGACTCCAGCGAGTTTGGATCAGGCCCTAAATATACACCATAGATTGTTTCCCCAACTTGATCACATTTATAATTCCCTGGCTTGACCAGAAGGATCTGAACTAAAGTAAATTATTATTTGATCACGGATATGGATTAGGACAATTTCAGACAAAAAAAATGTCTTCTAAAATGTGTTTAAAATACAAGGATTCATTCGGATTATCATCATCCAGGGACCCAATGCATCTTTTGTCAAATTTGTCTAATTTTTTTTTTATCAGAACCCTGTGTTTATAAGAGTTTTCCCAAGCCCATGCAGCCATTAAGTACCAAAAGGAAAAAAAAAAAAAAAAAAACTTTCCACAGCAGTAATGTTGACTACACAGAGGCCAGAGGAGTTACAGTATACCTCAGTTTTAGTAAATACTGAATGTAATCCTAAAAGAGCAAACACTCTCAATGAGCATTTAAGGTCTCACTAAAACATTCTGATGTGTCGTATTCCAAGTATAAATAAGGAAAATGGTTACGAAAATACTTACTCTTAGAGGCCACAGCCTTTTTTAAAGTTAAAGCAACTAGACCACATGATGCGCTGACTGTCTGACTTTAAAACAAACAAACATTCAAAACCATTTGCATCCTAGGTGCAGAGGCATTGAAACAACGTATCTGCTCCTAGAACGCAAATGGTTTTGAATTGTGTTTTTTGGTTAGCTTTTTAAAGTCAGACAATTAGGGCATCATGTGATCTAACTGCTTTTGGAAAAAATGCATAAAGTTGCCAATTTAAAAGAGGTTGTGGCATCTATGCAATAACTATTGTTGTAACTATTTGCTTTATTTATACTTAGAATAAGACATGCCAGAATGTTTCAAGTGTCAGGAAGTTTCAAATGGCCACTTTAACTTTGAAAGAGACTATGGTCTACATGCAGTAACTATTGTTTATTACTCATATGGTTAAACCTATTTTCCATTTTTTCACAACCGGGGGAAAGGGTTGCTTATTAGCAGACACTTTAATATATCAAATTTCAACCCAGGGCAATTTTTCCAGCCAAATTAAGACTCCAAATGTAATACAGTCATGGGACTAACAGTACTACAGAAATGTAGCCAGGCGTTAAATATAGTTGCTCTGCCATGGTATTTTAATGAATATTCTGGGAGAATAATGCAAATGAATTTTATATCAATACTGTGAAAATACAGGCAAAAGAGCTCTCTCTCAAATTTATAAATGAACAACACAGCAACCTGTTTATGAAGTATAACAGTATTTTATAAAAATCATTGCCTTCAGCTAATTATAACATATATTAAAAACACAAGGATTAAAACAAGCACACATTTCCCATAATACACTTATTGAAGGAAACATTAAAAATGACATAAACCATTATAACAAGCAAATACTGCACATCTTTTCAAAACAAACACCCCCAGGACAAAATTTCAATGGTAACATTCTAATCCAATTAGGAATACAGTTTGTATATTTAGTCCTCAATTAATCCATTAATTTAACAGTCACACACACACCCCGGCCCTGAAAAAGTGATGCTACATTAACATTTCCTCATGTAATTCCAACTTTAATGCACAAAATCTTATTGTGACAGTTTGAAACTTTTCTGATTTGCATGGCTAGATATTACAAATTTGCTTTTGGCTTATTGAATTCAATTACTTTTTCAGAGTGAAGTTTAACAATCTCTTCCTTGGTAAAGCCAAATTCTAGAAGTATCTCTTCTGTGTGTTCTCCTATAAAAGGATCCCTTCTGGGAGATGGAGTAGCTGGAGTCCTTGAAAGAAGAGGAGATGGTCTAGGACTTATCTCTTCCTGATCATTCTTGATAAAAGAACTGCGCTCTTTGTTATGCTCGTGTAAGGCAACTTCATCCAAGGATAAAACAGGTGTCACACAGGCATCTATGCCATCAAAGATCCTGCACCATTCTGCCTGTGTCTTCTTGGAAAATATAGCTGCAAACATTTTCTTCATTTCAGGCCAGTCAGAGAAACTCAACTGACTGGGAAGCTTATCTGAATCTAGCCCCAGTCCTAATAGGATAAAAACAAAGTTTAGATGTATTGTACTTTAGACATGCTAATAAAAATAGAGTAAATGTTTTTTCTGCAGCCCATAGCTCACCCTGCTTCTCAAGCATATTTATTGCAGGCAGCCTGAGACAGCATAAGGGTCATGGCACATTAGGCTTCAGTTACAAGTGGTTTCAAAATTTATTACAGGGCACATAATTTGAAAAAGGAAAGGAAAACGACCATCCCTGGTTCTTGCCATTATATTAAAGTGCATCAGATATAGGCTCATAAAGACAGCACAAACTGGGTACAGAGCGAAGAGCAATATACCTTTGACTTGATAGCTCTAAAACTTTACTTTGATGCTACATCACTTTCTCCCATTTCTTTGCCTCCATTTTGCCTGCTAAGGGCTTGTCTACACTTGAAACACTACAGTGGCACTGCTGCAGCGGTCCAGCAGATGGAAGAATTCTTCCATCGACCTAGCGCTGTCTACAGGGAGTCGGGGGGAGTCAACTTGACTACTCTGCTCGGGGTGTGGATTCTTCACATCTGTGAGTGATTTAGCTGGGTCAATCTAACTTTTCAGTGTAGACATGGCCTTAGATTGCAAGCACTAGACTTCATGTCTTCCTGCATGTCGGAAAAGCACCAGATTGCACCATACAAATAAGAAAACCACACAAATCACAATTTTTTACCCATAACATTTTGGTGGAGAATTGCGAAAGGGAGAATACTGGTAAAAAACCTCAGTTATTGTAAATATTGGTGTGCACCCCACCAGCTCTACTGAGCTCGGCATTTCTGTTTGGTTAACCAGCCTTCTGGCCTCCAGGAGGCAGAGGTAAAATATACAGAGCTCATATTACTAAGCTACGATTACAGAATCCAAGTCCTATTGTTCACCAAAGTATCAGGGGCAACAAGAAGGCCTAAGGGCCAGGCAGTGCTGCTCGCTGGAACAAGCAGTAGCAGGATCAGAGAATCAAGGCTGTGTCACTCGCTGACCTGTGCCAGGTGTGACGAGGAAATTTGATAAGCTACGATTTCAGAATCTAGGCTGTGTCACTCGCTGAGTAATACCAGGAGTGACAAAGAGATTGAAATACCCATGTTAAGATGTTTAAAAGAAAACAGGGTAAGCCAGTACCAGAGTGAGGAATGGAGTCAGAAGGAACTCCAACCTCACCTTTTGTTAAAGAAATTACACCTTTTAAACAAATCCTTCAAAAATCTGGGCACAGTCCTTGGACTAAACAAGCCCTAGCTGATGTCTGCACTATTTCGGACCTAGAAGATAGACTGGCTCAGTATATCCTCATATACAAACCTTCTCGTGCTGCCAAGAGAGATGCAGCAGCAATTTGGTTGTTGTGGGAGGCATGTAAGGATTCTTCCCTCCGCTTGTCTTCATGTAAAGAGGAAAAGGCATCTTTACAGGAAAAGCTAAACCAAATGGAAAAGGGAGCAGACAATTGGAAGGTGTTGGCTACAAATAGCCAGAGTCAGCTGGAAATAGTGAAAGAGGCACTCCAGGAATGCAGAGAGAGAGAGAGAAAGATTCCTGGCAGACCAAGCTAAATCCTCTGAGAAAACTGAAAGAGAGACAGATGTGCTCAAAAGTATGGTAAAGAAATTAACTTTGAAGCAGGGAAGAGCACCTGCAAATCATAGTCATCGTGAGTCACTAATTAAGAGTCTGAGACAAAAATTGAGCTTTGCCACTTAACAGGTAGCAGCCATTAGAGCGGGTGAAGGGGGAGAAGGTCATATGTACGGCACCCCCAGCCATAATTACGAAGAGAAAAGAGAGCGAAAAGTTAACTCTGTAGTGGCTGGAGGGAATTAAGCAGTTAAACTTTGTGAAAATGTTAAAAAGGAAAAGTGTTAGAGAAAGAGAATTCTTGGTTTCTTTGCAGCCATTCTGAAGGAAAAATGGGCCCTTTTCCAAAGGAATGTGTGTAAATAAGCCAGGGAAAAATAAACTGATTGAAATCATTTGACTATGGACAACTTAAGTCAAATTTGCTAAAAGAACATAAGGGGGTTCTGTTGGAACTTAACTGCCTCAAATGTATAAAGGGAATGTAAGATGTAAAAAACAGAGCAGGGTGGAAGGGATGTTAAGGAAAAGAAAATGTGTATGTATCTATCTGTGTGTGTGTAAATATGTAAAGTTCTAAGGACCAACTGGTTTTGTTTTTGTTTTAAATAATGCCACTAAAAATCCATTTGACTCTTTAATTCACAGTTGCAAAACTGGCAGACCTTTTTGCTAGACACAGGTGATTAGTGTTGCTTGGCTTTGGGATTTGGCATTTAATCCTTAAGAGGTAACTCAATGCTTTTCAAAATTTAAAATGTTTTTAAGTAATGGCTGCAGCAGGGCAGTCAAAATCAGGAGAATAGGGAGAGAGTCTGGATTCTTTTTATTTGTTTTTTGTAACAAAATAGCAGATAAGAGTTGTGGTAAAAGAATAAGAAATTAAAAAAGACCGTGCCTCTCTGAAGCACCAGCAGGGGTGAGGTGCATAAAACAAAAAGAAGCAATGTTAGAAACACAGAGCCTTAAAATGGCTCTATGTAATCAGACTGTCACTTGGATAAAGAAAAGGAGGACTTGTGGCACCTTAGAGACTAACCAATTTATTTGAGCATAAGCTTTCGTGAGCTACAGCTCACTTCATCGGATGCATTCAGTGGCACTGGATGCATTTATTTATGCTCAAATAAACTGGTTAGTCTCTAAGGTGCCACAAGTCCTCCTTTTCTTTTTGCGGATACAAACTAACACGGCTGCTACTCTGAAACTTGGATAAAGGTACATGAAAACTCTGTAAGCACAAAAGAAATAGTCACACCTTATGTAAAAATTGATATGGATAATGTTATAGAAGTTAAACTATGGAAGGAATGTGCATTTGCCCCAGAACATGTGCAGTGTATATTGTAGAAGGGGCAAAAGAAATGCAAACATACCATGCTACTGAATTAAAATGCTCGTAGGGCTCCAAAGGGAGCCACAACAGGTTGGGTTTTCTTTTTCAGATTGCTGTGTGTTTTGGAAGCAGAAGTTAAATATAATCAAAACTCTGGTGAAAGCTGATTGTGTCCCTTTTAAGATATTCTCTATGTATATGTATCTCCCCACTGTATTTTCCACTGAATGCATCCGATGAAGTGAGCTGTAGCTCACGAAAGCTTATGCTCAAATAAATTGGTTTGTCTCTAAGGTGCCACAAGTACTCCTTTTCTTTTTGCGAATACAGACTAACACGGCTGCTACTGTGAAACCTTTTAAGATAGAGAGTCTCTGAGCTGCTGATGGCTTTAAATCCAAAAGCAAGCAGGAAGCGTCTGTGAAAATGCAAATTACCTAACTGGTAAAGGAAGGAAAGAACTACCTGCAGCTCCTTTGTGCTGCTAAAGGACATACCTGGTCAGCAAACAAATTGTCTAAATAAAAGGCATGGTATAACAAGATAACTTTAATAAATTTAATGATAATAATGATAATAAGTACCCCTGTAACAATGTATATAGTGTGTATGATTTTTGGAAAAATCCTTTAAGATCATATGGTAATGATACTTCTCAGCTATTACCTGTAAATAAACTTAAAGCTTAACACAGCAGGAAAAACATTATAAACTTGGTCTGCTGTATAAAAAGGGAAAATGAGGTACCCCACCTCATGGATGTAATGACTAAACAGTGGGATAATTTCCCCATAACCCTTAAAAGATAGACGCCATTGAAACCTGGCCTGCCTATAGAACAAACACAGGAAAATATGGGGGTAATTCCTCTGTTTTGCCTGCAATCAGCAAGGGTATTTGTAAAAGAAATATTTTAAGCAGTAATCTGCCACCCCAAAAGGGGTAGAAACATGTTCTTTGTGTCTTTCAGAAAATCAGGAAAAGCTGATGCCAGCAGAAGAGCAACCCAATACCATGAATCTACTGTCACAACAGAAATTGTGTTTTGTGTTCTATGTTTTGTCTTGTTGCTAGCACTGTTGTGTGTTTAAAAAAAATACTGCAGACCTGATTAAGAATAAATTAAGCTCTCTGTCCCAGCTACAGGACAGCCTAATACAAAAACAAAGGGGGGGAAAAAAAGATCACTGTTTGATACTTATCAGTACAAATGGATGCAGTATGTTTCTAGCATTGTAAAACCAGACCTGTTAATTGGTGAAATTGTTGTCAAAATTGCACACCAACAGTCTCTGGAGGCAAAGGTATGGAAGGTTAGCCCACTCCCCATATTACACATGGGATCCTTCTGGCTACCCCGAACCTCGAGCCAGTGGGCTGGGGTGGGAGGGAAGCTCTTGGACACTAGAGGTTGTACTGAATGGACTCCTCAAAAGTGGGTGTGCCTCACCTTGCCTGTTGCCCCAGAACCTTGTAGTAGGATCATGTACGTGGGATGAATTGGAATCACAAACTCAAATTGCCTCACAGTACCTTCTCTTGAATAGGCTACATAGAGAGTGACACTGACGATTATAAATTTTAGTGTCAAAAGGAGGATTATCTTGGATGAAATTAAAGAAGTTCTGTATTAAAATCACAAATGAGTTTGATTCCCCATAGTTTAAATTCCAGGGTATTACTAATTAAGAGGTCTCTTGGTTTTTGGTCTCTTGTTTTTACTGTTTCTCCCCCTCTCTGTGTGAAACTTGCAAGCTGCTAATTGTGTTCGTACATCCTAAGACAGAGTCTGTTCTCAAAGCAATACTTTGTAACAACAACTACTCACACAGAGACTCCCCGCCCTTTTGTTGTATTTATCTCGCTTTGTTAACAATTGTGATTAAAATAGAGATAGAGGATGTGTGTGGATAATAACTGAATGATCAGGGAGGTGCCAGCCTAAGAATCCAGTGTCCATCGGCGGAAGAAGGCGTCAAGTGGAAACAACCAGAGGACCCCCCGGAGGGCAGACTGGAATCCACCCAACAGCCTCAAGGATGGGAGAACCAAAGAACAATACAGAGCCATCAGGAATGTGCCATCTGCTGATTGATTCAGCAACAGCATGATGAAGCAATTCTCATAGATTGGCATAGGAATAAATTTCTATAAAAATGGACTATAGAAACTGAGAACTTTGGGGTCTGATTCTGCAAACCAACTTCCAAGAGCATAAGCATTTGACAAGGCCCTGCTCCCTTCTCATGTCCAGGCCACCTGGCCAGCGGCTTGGCACGAGCAACTCTAAGGCTGGTAACTACGATAACAACCTTGCAGAACGTGTGTGTGTGTGTGTGTGTGTATAAATATGAAATTGAATGGAATGTTATAGCTATAACTAACTGCTTACTATGATTCTTTCTGGATTCACAATAAATGTGGAGTCCCAGACTTCTGACTAGAGAGAATGGAAAGGTATATCTTGCACAGAAGGAACCACTGGGGATGGGAGCAAGATGTGGGAAGCCAGGACCACATCAGGTTTTAAGTGCAAGAGGAAAGTCTAGTGAAGTCTGGTGTTAATCATCTTTTATAAGTTTGTTACTTTACTTATCATGGATTTTTAGAAAAACTTGAATATAGTATTTACAAGACAGATTAATAGCGTGACAATCTGATGTCAGACACTACAAAGCTTTATGAAATTTGGCAGTACAAGTTACTTTACAATAGCCAACTTGTTTTAAAAAATCCAATTTAACCTTAAAAAGTGAAATGCTATTACAAACTATCTACACTGCAAGTGCATTTTAAAACAGTTTAATTAATTTCTTTGAAAAATTGAAAGATATTTTTTAATTTGCAGTCTAGCCTAAAACCTTGCATTCCACCCACAATGAGTTTTTAAAGCAGATTTATAACCCTTTGAAAATAGTGGTTTACAAAGAAATTGTTCAGTAATTCAGTCACAAAACAACACAGTAGCAAATCTCCAGAAGAAAATCTGTAATTAAAAATATATATTAAAAAAAACCCCTACCCATTCAAATGTTACAAAAAATATATAGTTTATTCAAACTGGTTTCAAAAGGTGTTTTGCCTGTATAAAAAAACAAATATAATGGATTTCATGGAACAAAGATATCAAATGATAACCACACTTGGCTGAGGAAAGGTACGTGTATGAACCAACTGCTGAAAGTTACTTACCTTTTACTAGCTGCTCATAGAATTGTGGCTCAATGGCACCAACTGCCATGAATTTCCCATCTATGGTCTTGTAGGTCTCATAAAAAGGGGCTCCGCTGTCCAGCAAGTTCTCCCCTCGAAGTCTATTCCAAAGGCCTAAATTTTGTGATTTCCACAGGAAAGAACTTAGATATGCTGCTCCTTCTACCTTAAAGATTTATTTTAAAAAATAAATAAATAAATAAATAAATAAAAAGTTTAGAGTTACTGGTGAAATCGCTGGCAATTCCACACAAACAAGTATTCATAAACTTACAATTAAGGTTATACTTAGTTAGGATTCTGAATTGTAATATTCTTGTTAAGTAGTTGGTTTAAGAATTATATCATTCGTAACAATTTTGCCTTTAAAGTTATGCGTGTGATGTTTTCTAAATTTAAAAGGAGCAAAAAGGAGCCCTGAAAGATAATATCAGATTGGCATAAGACATATTAATGTACTGGATGGATAATGTTTCTTCCTTTATCAAGCTCCTAGTGATTCAAATAGCAAAGAAATGAGTTGTAAGGTGACAGGCCAAGCTCAGTGGCTCTACGGGACAGTAAGTACCTCAGCACTTAACTGGCTGAGATAGGACTGCTTGCAGAAAATGTGAAGGAGGTCAAAAGATAAAACCTCTCTCTAGTTCTCAGTACCTAGAAAACTGAGATGCACATAGAGATCACTATGTTAACTGACTATTCTCCCACAGCTCTGTCTAATCTGTGGAGCTCCCTGCTTCTCACTGGCGAGCACACTTTAGGAACCCTACAAGATAGCAGAGAGGGTGAGGGTGTTGACATATGGGTGTAGAGCTCCGAGCATTGATTACAGTTACATCAAGGAAACCAAAAGCTATGTTTGACATTGAGCTTATTAAACTTATGTAAGAGGTGCCCTAAAAGAAATGGAAAGGTATCAATGGAATTGTTAGGAGTATGCACTGTGCCTTTAAGAGCAGAGCACATATTAGGGGGAACTGGGCTAGAGAAAACCGGGCTAGAGAAAACACAAGCAGTCTGAAGTCAGGTTCAGCAGATATGTAGCTAGGAGCACATGGCTCTCCTTTGTCTTATGTAACTCTGTTTTAGTTCTAATAAAGCCTTAGTTCTAAGAGTCTAGACTATACCTTCTTCTTATGAATCCACAAACAACACATGGTACCAGAGTGAGGTAAAGAAAGGACAAAGAAAAGAGGACTGTGGTGAAGAAGTCACCTTGGAGATAAAGAAACTAAAAGTCCCCAAAGAATTGAAACTCTCAGGTAATGCAGCAGACTCCTGGTCAAACAGAGATTATATATATGCATGCATGCAAGCAAGCAGCTAGCTTTGGTGGGAAAGAAAACCAGCAGAAAATAGCAATCTTCTTAAATACTGCAGGACCTGAGGCACAGGAGTTGAAGACATGCATTACATCAGGCCAAGAGAGTGAGTTATGACACAACTGTGCAGAAATTTAAGAATATTGCATACCTAAAAAGAGTAACATTTGAAAGACACATGTTTTACCTTAGAAGACAAATAGAAGGATAATTTGAAAAATTTCTAAGAGCAGAAGCTAATGAGCCAAACCTGCAACTATGGATTAACAGATTCAGTTATAAGTAAGGCTGCGAGTTTGTCACGGATTCTGTGACTTTCCATGACCTCCGTGACTTCTGTGAATTTTTGTTTACTGCCCGTGACCTGTCCATGACTTTTACTAAAAATGCCCGTGACTAAAAAGTAGCCTCAGTTATAAGAGATGAAACTGTAATTAGAATCAGAGATCCAAAGCTGCAAAAAGGACTCTAAGAAGATCTGACTCTCACTTTGGATAAAGCAGTAAGACTGCGTCAGGCAGCTGATATCACTCTGAACAGAATAAAAAAGAAATGGAAGGAAAACAGGCCACTGCCACTCTGAATAGAGTAACAAGAGAGAGAAAAAACTGGCAAATAGTATCTCAGTACAGAGCAAAAAAACAGAGAGAAGCATGAAACAAGTAAAGCACAAGAATTTGCAAGGGGCAGCTTCAAGGACTGCACAAGATCTGGACACAAACACAGGCCTCAACAATGCCCAGCTTTTGGTAATCGCTGTAATATTTGTAAGAAATACAATCATTTTACCGAAGTCTGCAGTCAGGATCAACAACTGCAGAAGAGGAAGCAAAGCATGCATGCTGATGCCATAATCCAGAAAGAGAGCACAAACAGCAGCACAGAAGAGTTCTATCTAGGAACTGTATTTGAAGAGGAAGGAACAGATGAATGGACAATTTCTTTAGAGACTAATGGGACTCTAAACAACCTGCAAATTGGATCCTGGCGCTCAGGTAAATGTTTTTTCAGATATTAATGTTAAAAGGTTAAAGAAAAAAACAGGGAACATGGCAACTAACATGTTAAACTGAAAGCTTGTAACAGAGAACTCTTTCCTAGTAGGATGACAGGTTTCAGAGTAGCAGCCTTGTTAGTCTGTATTCGCAAAAAGAAAAGGAGGACTCGTGGCACCTTAGAGACTAACAAATTTATTTGAGCATAAGCTTTCATGAGCAACAGCTCAATTCATTGGATGCATTCAGTGGAAAACACAGTGGGGAGATTTATATACATAGAGAACATGAAACAATGGGTGTTACCATACTCACTGTAAGGAAAAAAGGAGTACTAGTGGCACCTTAGAGACTAACCAATTTATTTGAGCATAAGCTGTAGCTCATGAAAGCTTATGCTCAAATAAATTGGTTAGTCTCTAAGGTGCCACAAGTACTCCTTTTCTTTTTGCGAATACAGACTAACATGGCTGCTACTCTGAAAACTGTAAGGAGAGTGATCACTTAAGATGAGCTATTACCAGCAGGAGAGCGGGGGAGGCAGGGGAAGAAAACCTTTTGTAGTGATAATCAAAGCCTAATCACATTAGCCACGCTATCAGAGGCTCGTTCAGCTGCACATCCACCAATGTGATATATGCCATCATGTGCCAGCAATGCCCCTTTGCCATGTACATTGGTCAGACTGGACAGTCTCTACGTAAAAGAATAAATGGACACAAATCAGACGTCAAGAATTATAACATTCAAAAACCAGTCGGAGAACACTTTCTCCTTACAGTATGTATGGTAACACCCATTGTTTCATGTTCTCTATGTATATAAATCTCCCCACTGTGTTTTCCACTGAATGCATCTGATGAAGTGAGCTGTAGCTCACGAAAGCTTATGCTCAAATAAATTTGTTAGTCTCTAAGGTGCCACAAGTACTCCTTTTCTTTTTCCTAGTAGAGGTACATGAGTATTAGAAGTGAAGGTAAAAGATCAAAAAGAATTGATATCCTTTGTAATAGTTAAAAGAAATAAAGCACCTTTAGAGGGTTTAAAGACATGCCAAGCCCTTGGGCTGATCCAAAGAGTGCACATGATGGAGGAGATAAGGAACAGTATCAGGATGTTTTTGAGGGCATAGGAAAATTAGCAACTGAATATAGAACTGAACTGACAGAACCAAATTATCCCATCATACAAGCCCCTAGAAATATTCGTCTAAGTATGAGGGAAAAAATCTCAAAAGAAGAACTTGATCATTTAGTAACAAATGATGTAATTCGAAGAGCCTACAGACTCACTAGCAAATAGTAGGGGGGAAAAGAATAGAACACTGAGATTATGCCTGGATCCTAAGAAAGAACAACAACTATATCAAAAGAAAACACTTTCAGTTATATATCAGGGAAGACATTTGGGGGGATATGGCTGGTACAGAGTATTTTACTTTTTTAGATGCAAAATCTGGATTCTGGCAGATTCCCTTAGATGAGAAGAGCTCCAAATTATGTACTTTTATTACACCATATGGAAGATATTGCTTTCTCAGATTCCCGTTTTGTCTAAAATCTGCTCCAGATGTCTTTCATAGAACTGTGCAGCAAATATTTGAGGAAACTGAAGGCACAAAAGTGTATATAGATGACATTTTCCTCTGGGGCAACACAACAGAGGAACATAATTACAGGTTAGAAGCACTGGACAGGGTTAGAGCAGTAGGTCTGAAGCTAAGCAAATAAAAATGTAAATTCAGGCTCAGAGAAATAACCTATTTAGGAGAAAAGTTAACTTTATTGATCCTAGCAGAACACAAGCTATAACAAATATGCCACACCCAGAAAATAAGAAGAAAGTACAGGGATTCATAGGAATGGTTAATTTTGTTGGTAAATTTATACCTAATTTGGCTGCACAAACCAGCAACCTCCATGCACTCGCGCAAAAGAACAGTCAATGGACAAGGGACGCTAAACTGGACAAAGAGTTTGTCAACCTGAAACAATTGATTCAGAAATCCCCTGTGCTGAAGTATTTTGACCACAGAAGACTGACCAGCTTGTCCACTGATGCCTCCAAAGGCGGCATAGGGGCAACATAGCTACAAAAATATGACTACCACTGAAGGCTAGTGGTGTATACATCCAGAGCTCTTACAGAACAGAATGCCACTATGCCCAAACTGAAAAGAAACTTTAGCCCTAGTGCATGTTGTAAAATACTCCATGTGTTCAAACAGACCATATCAATTGCAATTACGGGGTTAGTTGACTCTCCGCCCACAGTATGACGACTGTTTTTCCAGCTCTAATTGTATGATTTAACAATTGCATATACACCAGAAAAAGAGTTAGTGGTAGTGAACACATTGTCCAGAGCATCTGATAAAACTGTAGTAGAAAGAGAGGTGGAGTCAGACATAGTGCATGTCAACCTGATGAAAAAAAAAAAGAATTTTCTTGTCTCAGAAAGGAAGTGGAATGAATTTGCTGAGGCTACAGCTAAAGAAGAGACTTTACAGAGATAATTAAAGCTATTACCACAGGGTGGCCAGGACATTACATACCAAGTCCATATTTCCAGTTCAAAACAGGTCTGTACTGATAGCATATTGTTTACAGGAAACAGAATAGCAGTGCCCAAGATATAAAAAGCTTACAAGCTCACAAGAATACATGAAGGACAGATGGGCATGGAGAAATGTAAATGCAGAGCCAGAGAGATACTTTATTGGCTACAAATGAATAATGAAATAGGAAAAAACAGTTAAAATGTATTAAACGTGTCAAAAATACCAACTTAAACAGAGAAAAGAGCCTGTGTTGATAAACAATGAACAGTTAAGGGCATGGTCTAAAGTTAGTGTGCATTTATTTACATATGTAGGTAACGACTATGTTTTGATTTTGGTTTATTATTCTCACTAACTAGAGATTGTTATATTAGAAACTAGTACATCAGAATATGTTTTAATGCGCTTAAAATCCATATTGTCCAGGCATGGAATCCCTGAAAATGGTCAGTGCTTTGATGGACGTGAATTTAAAACATTTGCTAGAGAGTATGGGTTTAAGCACATAACTTCAAATCCCAGGTATTCTCAATCCAACAGTTTTGTAGAGAACGGTGTGAAAATCGTTAAGTGACTTTTGAAAAAAGTCGCTTGGCAGGAAGTTGAGAACAAGACTCCCTTTTGGCGTAGACATGACAAAGGGCAAACTAATCTATGAAAGACTGAAATGCTATGAAAAGTCATTATGGGGACATGAGAGGAGGTTAAAAAACTATTTCCTCTTTTCCTCCTTAAGAAAATCCCACCACCTGAAAGAGTTCTTAATATGATGCAAATGTCTGTAATAAGTAATGTGCCCTTTAAACAAAAATAGGTTAAAATGAAGTGACAGTTCAAATATTGATAGGTTGTGGTATTAGTTAGGTTTAAAAAAGAAAAATCTCTTTCCATGAGTCAGAGTTGGAAGTGGAACCAGACTCATCTGTCTCAGATTATTATTTAACTGTCTTTGCTGCTGATGATGATGATGGTGCATGTATGTGCTCCATCAGCACTTTTCTATGTAATGTCTGTTCAACTGAATGGAACATAATGAAATGTCCAAATGACACTACCCATTGTATTACTATATTTTTAAGAAAGGTCAAGTTTTAAACTAAATTGTACTGTGTTCCTTTTAAAAAAAGGAAAAATTCATTTGAAAACACTATTATGGAGGCACCAATTGTGGCTCCATGGCTAAGGTTGTCTTCTGTAAGAGGTTTAAAGTGGGATGTACATTTTTGTTTTTTTTCTCCTTTCGATGAGAAATTTCAGTGTTCATTTTTAAGTCCTCTGAATTTTCTATGTAGTTTTTGTTTATTTTAAAAAAATCATGAAAAGAAATCAAAGTGTTTGAAACTCATCTGTTGTTGAAATTCATCCATGGCAGTCTGACTTGTTTTTTGGTTTTGTTAACTGATATATTTTCAAAAGACATTGTCTATCTAAACAAAAATTGGCAGACAGATGAAACTTTGATAGATCTGGTGCAACAAGGAGACTTTTTAAAAAGTAATTTTAAGGATTAAGGGTCATTTTTTGCCATTATGCATCATTTTGGGTGCATGTGAGGCATAAAATCTTCTCATGGCATACAACCTTCCAACACATCCTACCACATCATCATCTTCAAATAATCACATTGAGAGGAGGTAGTTTGTTAAAGGGTGCGTCAGACACTGGCATCCACAGGCGGCAGAGGTAAGATTGCGGTCTATTTTCTGTGGCGTAAAGGAGTTAGGGCAGTGGCAAGGTGTGATAAGATGTTTGCCGGTGGGTGAAGGAGTAGAGGTGTCCCATTAGGTGGCTTAACTTTTCATTTCCCTGACTCCCAGTGCTATGCCTTACCAACAACTTCATCCTTTTTCCCTTTTGTAGAGTTAGAGTTTAAAAACAAAAAACTACAAATAAACAAATTTCAAAAACTTACCATACTTGCATCAACGACTTGCCCTTTGCCAGATTTTGTACGTTCATAGAGGGCCATAATTATACCCATTGCACACATGACACCTCCACCAGCAAAATCAGCCAGAAGATTTACTGGTGCATAAGGATTTTCATCTTTTCTACCAAGTTTCGACAGCACACCTGAAAAACAGTGCAAAAAGCACAAAAATTTAATCAAAAAGTGTATGACCATTAATGTTAGAAGAATGAAAACTAACATTTCTTCAATTTATATACCTTAACCAAGGTAACTAGAGCATCCCCTACATTCCAAGAGAATCCTCAGCTAGTGGTTTAAGACAACATTATGGCTTCTTTACACTGCAGGAGTGACAAAAAAGGGCTGAAGCAGAGCCAAGGATCTGGCCACTGTTTTTATTTGGGAAGGGGCTTCTAGATTGCTAGCACTCTTTGCTCCCCTAAACAGCCCCCTTACCTTCATTTTGCTCTCTCGTTTCCCCCATAACCACTCTCTTTCCCCTCCTCCTGCCAGTGGGGCAATGTGGAGTTTATCAGCCCTGCAGCAGAGCCACATTCCTCCTAAGCCGTCAGCCTAGGATCTGAGTCCTGCAGCTGAAGCAGTGTACAAATTCAGTGCATCCTAAAACACTGCCTGGCGCTGATATATTGTTTAAGTAACTCACACACCAATGTGTGTTTTTTAAAGTGCACACAAGCTGACACATGGTGTTAAGAACTCCACTGAGGATGCATGCAGATAACTTCTCAATAACTAAAATCTGCCATTCAACAGTCGAATCGGTGTCATAAGCACCAGTACATGAATATATTAAATCTAATTTGGACTTTCCAGGACAAGTCATTTTTGGGTTACAGCAAACCAAAAACCATAAGGAAAATTTCCAAAACATGAGATCACCTCATTTTTGAGCAGTCACACCTCCCAAATGCCTTGTCTAATTTGTTTTAAACTTGGCAGAAATAATCTATCTGGCATGCCTGTGACATTTCAGGCAGATTGGTTTTATTTTAGAAAATAGTTTGCCAAAAACTAGGATTATCATTTACTTTGGGCTGTTCTGGCAAAAGCAGTTTGAGAAATACTAACTCGGAATCACATAAGAAGTGTACTGCTAGATCTGTAAACATTCCATATACTTGTCTGATATTTTTGCCAACAAACTCTCATAAAACTTGATTTGTTGAAAAAAGAGTTAATTGGTGCAAAAGCATATTTTACATTTTCTAATTCAAAGGACCCCGCTGCCCCCCCAAAAGTGTGCAAAAATACAGGTGTTGCTAGCTGAGGTTTTCTTCTTGCAATAGGCTGCCAAGTTACAGTAATAGCTGCCAGGAACCATACAAAATGGTACTGATTAAACCGGATTTAGGAAGAAGAAAATTATTTTAGCAGGCAGTGTGGACTTTGTTCTACAGTCCAGCAATATTAAAGTCAATAACATCACTTTGTTAGCTACTTTCCTCTGGGCTAGCATTCAACATAAGGATATGTACAGCACTCAGGCAAGACAGAGCTCACAAAGGGCCTGGATCCTGCAGCTTTCACTTACCTCAATAATCCAGTCTCACACAAGTAAACCTATTGATTTGTAGTTTCATGGGACTAACCATGCAAGGATTGCCCAGGTGAGTAAAGGTTGGGGGATCAGGCCCAAAATGAAAAGATAAACCTGAAGACTATCATAAAATTATATTTACCTTTAAAAAAAAAG
Organism: Natator depressus; assembly: GCF_965152275.1. Taxonomy (NCBI): domain Eukaryota; kingdom Metazoa; phylum Chordata; order Testudines; family Cheloniidae; genus Natator; species Natator depressus. Next base: position 23,784,868 of record NC_134238.1, read on the forward strand.
AAAAAACTTTTTTTAGATTTTTCTTCTTTTATCCTCTTTTACCTGAAGATGACAACACTCAGGTAATTTAAGCCATGTACACAAAGTACCTGCTAATACAATTCTTAATTAAAGCAAAAATAAAGTTAATCTAATAGGAATTTTTACAGCTTACCTGACAAAGCCAAATAATTGATGTCATGACCTGCAGACTTGGCATATTTTCCTGACTGGCCAAATCCAGTAAGTCTAGCATAGATAAGTTTTGGATTTTCCTTTAGAAGGACCTTTGGACCAAGACCAAGTTTTTCCATGACACCTTAACAGAAAAATAAAATGTTTAATCCCAAACCAAATTTTTGCTTTTAATTTAGATTCAAAACAAACTTGATTTGAAATGAAAAACAGTAAAATGTATTAGTCATTATGAACTTGAATTAAAGCTAACATGCTGATTATGTTCAAAAAAGCCTAAACTACAGTAGCCATATTAAAACATGAATTGCCAATATTTTTTTAAATTAATAATGTACTAAGTTTATTTTATACGTTGAATGCATCAAATATAAATTTAGTGTAAAAGTAGTTTAAATGCACTTTGTTTCTCCCCAATTTCAGACCCTTCATGACCATTCTGACCAATTTCCTCAACTGTGGACCACTGAACATAGCTGAACCAAAGAGACAGCTCCCAGGAGGTCACGCACCATAGTAAAAAGAAAGGCAAACTTTTGGCTAATACACTCCCCAATCTTTACAAGGCTGAACCTCTGCACAACTTTCTCAGGACTGCTTCTGTCTCTTATCAGAATATAGCTCAATGACATTTTCCTTGCTTACCTGCCCAATATATTTCCCCTTTCCTTCAGTTTTGGCATAAGACACTCCATTTTATCCTTACGTTGGCCTACCCATCTACTACTATTACTTTTTATCTATCATAAAAACAAGAGCAGACTGGGGCAATTATACACAGCAAATGATTTGCAGAAACTGTACAAACAAAAGTTTCTTCTGAAGGTTCAAGCTCAAGAAACTTTTGCAAAATTAAATAAATGTAGGTTTGGTCAGTTTTAATTTACAGGGATGAAAAACTATATAAATTCACATTTTGAAATGTTTTCCTCCCTTTAGCGCCCAACCCCCACAAAAAGTGTCTTGTTTTTGTTTGTTTTTTCCAGGCGAAATGTTTAAGCTGTGTATAATTTGTAAAATGGACTTTTATCTGTGTTTAGCAAATTACAGATAAACTTTGGTCAGAAGTATGTCTGATAAACAGTGCTGACACCGCAGAGCTACACGATCTGATATGGAGGGGAAAGGAGAAATACTGGATTCTTAATTCTTAAAATTGCTTTCATACCTTCTTCCACATTACATTTTATGAATGGAACACACCTTCCCCAAATTAATCTATAAAATCACAACCCTATCATCCTTCAACTCCTTGAAGACCCAGGTCCAGCATGACACCGACTGAGAAGTGTCAACTGATAATGGCTAGGCAGAGAAGCAGAGAGATTTGCTGGTATGTATGTATCTGTTTAATAATATATATATAATTATACAGGTCTGGATCTTCAAATTTCCACCTGCCCTGAAAGGTGAACTGCACTGAATAACAGCAAATTCCTAAACGGACAAAAATAAATCCACCCCTTCCTGCAAAAATGAAATTTTAAAGTTCCATGACGGTATATTTTAAATACAAATTGGATCCACCCACATGAAACCATATTGATGAAGCTTTGCATCTGCATAAATGCAGTTGAAGGATCAAAGTCTAAGAATCTTAATCTGGAAATAACCAATTTTAGCTCTGTCAATGTTAACTCAGTATTGTAAAGCACTTTCAACATAAAGAGACCTATTATGAAGTCAAAAGCATACCCTATTTATAGACCCCTTTTCTACGACCAAAGTTATAATACAGCCTCACAAAACTGTTGTGACAATTTACTAGACAAGGCACAAAATTTATTTGCTTGCTCTTACCACGACAGACAGATTTTCAAAAGCCCAACTCCAACAGATATCACAAAGAAACTAACTGAAAGCCAATGGGATTTGGATGCCTAACTTCTCTTTGTGCCATTTAAAATCTCCCCACATATCACTTGGGCCCCAATCCTACAACTGGCTCTATGCCAGAAGATCCAAACCAGTGTTGAGACAATTTCAGGACCAGGTCCATGAGATGCATTATCTAGCTATAGAATTACAAAGAACCACAGATGGAAATTTACCCTTAATAAGACACTAGTCTCAACTCATACTTGCACCCATATTTAAACTTTGTAACTAAGTTTTTACAAAACCAAAGGACAACAGAAATTTCCATTATATTAACTGTACATTTCCAATGGAATTTGTCACTTTAACCAAACAATCCCACGGCAACCCAAACATTTCAACACAGAAAATGTGAAACTACAAATTAAAATGAAATTGGATTCATTGATTTCTACTGTACAGCCTATGAGAAAAAAAACACACGTAACACGTCAAAACCCAGGAATACACAGAGAAAAGCACACCAGATTTATGACGTTCCCAGTTTTAATGTTCACAGGTGTTATTAGTAATGCAGATAAATGTGCTGATTTACAATGATTGATGTTTAAAATGATATAGTGACCCTTTAGTCCTAAATCTGGTATGGCCAGAACACAGCACATGAATACTTCAGTGAATCCTTAATCTTTAATACAGAATTGCAGCCCTAAGGGAACAATAGGCATCAACATGTGACATACAACTTGAAGCTGAGCCTCCTGCTAAAACTTGCCATATTTGTGGATCAAGGGGTTAGGAAACAACAGAGCATGCTGGACCTGTTGTCTCCACAGGAATTGCACCTCCATATTAAAAACTAACGCCCCAGACATACAAAGCTTCACATGCTTGATAAACTCTACACACTGGGCGTGCAAGTGTTTAAGCCATTTGTATGTGTATGCATGTCTTTGCAGGGTCAAGGCTGAAGCATGCCACAATTTGCCCCATTATACATCCACTGGGGTCATATGGGCTCCTGGACAATTGTCAAAGTTGTTTGAGGCTTAATGGGCCATTGTTTGGATAGAATACTTTAACCCTAAACTCTATTCTGGGGGTTGTTGTGTCCCATAAATCTGGGTTTGCCCCATGACATTTGCACCAACCACACTATTTTGCATCCAGCCAGTTGAGAGTTGTCATCCCCTGACAGCAGCTCCTATCGCCCACGTGGGGCAACACTACCTGACTACTGCCCTCTATTCACCTGTCCTTCCTCCTCTATAGCAGCACCTTCCCCAACTTTACCCCTGGCACCAAGCCCCCATTCTGCCTCTTCTCCCCTGTGGAGCATCCCCAGGATCCCTTCCCTGGCACAACACCCCCATCTCTGATCCGCCACAGACACACCTAAGCCTTGCACCCTAGTACTCCCCCAGTCAGCAGGACCCCTCCCACCAGAGGCACCCCTCCCCCTCCCCGCTAAACCCTGCGCCCAGGGATCCTCCCACCAGTGGCACCCATAGCCCTCCCCCGGCAGCACCCGCACCCCTCCCCCCAAACCCTGCGCCCAGGGATCCTCCCACCAATGGCACCCATAGCTCTCCCCCGGCAGCACCCGCACCCCTCCCCCCAAACCCTGCGCCCAGGTGCCCTCCCCCGGCAGCACCCGCACCCCTCCCCCCAATCCCTGCGCCCAAAGGTCCTGCCGCCGGCGGCACTCACCCGCCCGCCCGCCCAGGCCGGCCCCTCACCGTGGCGGAAGGGCTCCACGAGCACGTCCGCCCGCAGGCAGAGCCTCCTCAACGCCGCCGCGCCGGGGCCCTGCTTCAGGTCGAGCGCCAGGGAGCGCTTGCCCCGGCCCTGCACGTCGGCGTTCATGGCCGAGCGGGGGCAGCGATCCACCCGCACCACCTGCGCCCCGAAGTCGGCCAGGATCATGCCGCAGAGCGGGGAGGGCGCCAGGCCCGCCAGCTCCAGCACCCGCACCCCGCGCAGGGCCATGGCTGCGCCTGGCTCCGCGGCCTCCTGCCGAGCGCCGAAACATCGAGCGGCCGCCGCGGCCCGGCCCCCACCGGGCCAGAAACCCGGCGGCCGACGGCCCCGTCCGCCTCCCGCGCGGTCCCCGCCCCCAGCCAGGAGCGGGCAGGGCCCGTCCGCACAGAGATGGGGGGAAATGGGGACACTCAGCGGAAGGGGGAGCAGGGCCCCTCTGCACAGGGATGGGGGAAAATGGGGACGCTCAGCGGACGGGGGAGCAGGGCCCCTCTGCACAGGGATGGGGGGAAATGGGGACACTCAGCAGAAGGGGGAGCGACAACACAGAATGGGGGGTACAGAGGCTCGGGGGAGCAGGGATCCTCAAGACAGGGGGCTCGGGGAGCAGGGCCCCTTTCTATTGAAGCTGCTTCCATGGTTCCCCCCGTGATGTAGTACTCTATGGATTTTATGACCTTTATACCAGATTTTGTACTTTGGGATAATCGAAGCACTGCAGCCAGATGTACAGACACTCTTTTCTTAACCTGTGTATTAGATAATTTTAACATTAGCTTTAATAACATTTTTAAATCTGAGCCACTCTCCCTCTTTGGTGTCCGTAGGGACAGTACAGTCCTATGACCCAGGGCAGGCCCATTACAGGATTGACACTATGGAGATCCTAACCCATGGGAGTTTTTAGAAAGATAAGTGTTGAATTCTTTATGTTTGCCCTTTAAGTTCTGAACTTTGGGGGTAAGTAGGGAGCCAGGATTTATTTTATGTATTTATTTTAGTAACAAGGAGGGCAGCAGTCCAGTGGGGGAGCTAGCAGCAATGCTAGCTTCCCTGTGCATCCAGGTCAGTTTGCCCACGTGGAGGGATGTAAGGGTTAGGTGCAGGGGTTGGAGCACAGGAGGGGGCAGGTGTTGGGGTGAAGGGGGTATGCACAGTGCAGGGGTTAGGGGCGCAGGAGGGGAGTGCAGGCGTTGAGGTGAAGGGGGCACAGTTCAGGGATTAGGGGCACAGGAGGGGTCAGAAGGGAGTGAAGGGGGTTTAGGTATTAGGGGTACAGGAGGGGGAGCAGGCAGTGGGGTGAAGGGGCACAGTGCAGTGGTTAGGGGGGAAGGGATGGTGGGGAGCCAATGTGGGGTGCCACACCCATGGGGGCTAGGGGTACCAAAATGCAAGTTCACCCAGCCTTGAGCAAGGTGCCCAACATCACACAGGAACTATGTAGCAGAGCAAAGAATTAAATCCAGGTCTCCCTGCTTCCACACAAATCTGACTATTTCTTTTGCTTCTGCAGATGTGCCCCTGAGGGCCAGCTCCTACACACCAGTGGAGCACCTCCATCAGATGAGGCGAACAAGGAAGAGTTAGAGAGGATATGTTTCATGAATTGCTGCAATCATCAGATTGGGCAGATAGCTAGCACCGAGCATGGAGAGAGACAATAAATGAGCAACTAGAAATGGCGAGCTAGGAGAGGAGACGGGCAGGAGTGGACAATAAAGCTCATGGAGGAACAGAGATGCTGAGGTCTCTAGTTATGCTGCAGGTGGAGCATGTGTGCTTGACTGTAGAACTGCCTTCCTTGCCCTCCCCGTACACATTCCTGGCCCATCACAGTACCCCTTGCACTCCACCCCAGGGACATTTTCCATAATGACAGCTGATGTGAGATACTTCAGAGAGTGCTGCTCATTGTCATGTCCCTTGTAAGAAATGTTAATCGTGTATTGCTGTTTAATAATAATTTAGTCTTACACAAACAGTGATTCTTTATTTGTGTCCTACACAGGGTGGTTGCAACAGAAATTCATACATTTACAGACTACAGTTAACGCTCAGGCAGGAATTATTACCAGGGTTATTCAAGGTGGCAAGTAAACAATGCCTAGCTCAATTCATTACAAAGAGACACATTACTGGGGCTCATTGTCAAAATGCTGCTTCAAAGCCTCCCTGATTCGAAGGGGCCCTTGTTGAGCCCCTCTAATAGTCCTGGAGTCTGGCTGCTCAAAATCAGATGCCAGGTTATCCACCTCTGTGCTCCACCCCTGGAGAAACTTTTGCCTCTTGTCTTACAAGTGTTATACAGAGCACAGCAGACTGCTATGACCAAGGGAATATTTTCTTTATTGAGGTCTAAACTGTCGAAAAGGCAGTGCCAGCAACCCTGTAATCTGCCAGATGAACATTCTATGGTCATTCTGCACCTGCTAAACCTGTTGTTGACGTGCTCCTTCCTGCTGGTGTAAGGCTTCATGAGCCACAGGAGTAAGGGGTAGGCTGGGTCTCCCAGGATCGTTATGGGCATTTCCACATCTCCTGTTGGAATCTTTTGGTCTTAAAAGAAAGTCCCTGCATGCAGCTTTCTATACAGGCCAGCGTTCCTGAAGATGCATGTATCCTGCATCAACCACTCCGCACTGATGTCTGAAACAATCCCGGTGATCCCCCAGAACCTGCAATACCATAGAGAAGCAGCCCTGTTTGTTGATGTTCTCTCAAGATGGTCTGGGACTAAAATTGGTATATGCGTGCCATCTATCGCCCTGACGTAGTTAGGGAATGCCATTGCTGCAAAGCCATCCGCTATTTCCTGCCCATTGCCCAGCATCACAGTCCTTTGTAGCAGGAGGAGATTAATGGCCCGGCCCACTTGCATCACTGCAACCCCCATGGTGGACTTCCCAACTCCAAATCAATTTGCAACTGACCAGAAGCAGTCTAGAGTTGTCAGCTTCCACATAATTATCACCACATGCTTTGCCACCGTTAGGGCTGCTCTCATTTTGGTGTTCTTGCACCACAGGGCAGGTGTAAGCTCCGCATACAGTTCAAGAAAGGTGGCTTTGAACATACAAAAGTACTGCAGCCACTACTTGTCATCCCATACCTGCATCATAATCTGATCCCACCACTCGCTGCTTGTTTCCTGAGCCCAATAGCGACGGTCCACCTTGTGCAGCTGTCCTGGAAATGCCAACAATAATCTTGAATTGTTTCTTTCTGTGGCACACAGCAGGGCAGGCAGCACAGATTCCTGTTCAGTGGATCAGGATCAGTTGTCTTGTATTCATAATGTTCATCACAAGACTCGGGAGCAGTGCAGAATCCATGCTTTCAAGCAGAGATGGTGGGTGCAAAGGTTACAGGGGCAGTTGAAAAACGGTGCAAAACACAGTCTGAAGCCCTTGGAATTATGGGATGGAGAAAACTGCATAATGGGGGTAGCGATCACACCCCACGATGCACTGTGATCCATTACCAGAACTCCTAGCAGGAGAAGGTGGCAATTTGCACAGTGGGATAGCTACCCACAGTGTACTGCTCTCTCTGCTGGTGCTAGAGCACAAATTATGGATGTGCTCTACCAACACAAGAAGCGTTGTGTGAACATGCACAAGCGATGTAATTACAGCACCTTATGATTGTCAATGTAACTTACGTTGACTTAACTGTGTGGTTTAGACATGGTCTCAGTCACATCCATATTGGTGCATTTCTTTTCCCTTATGGAAAAGGTTTAACAAATCACACCACAGACAGACAAACACTACATATTTATAATGAGTACTGTATTAATTAGTACCTGAGTAGCAAAATGTGGAGCAGGGCACAGATCCCAGAACAGATGTTTTTTAAAAGGTGAAATAACTTCATAGAGGGGTGATTTTGGAAATCTTATTCTTTCTGTATCAAACTTAATTTCCATCAAACTACCCATTAAAAAGTCAAATAGTGCTCACCCTTTACATTCTCAGATTCATTTTTTATTTCCATTTCAATGAGGTTCTTAACAAAATAAAGATCTAAGCCTCCTGTTTAACTGGGGAACGTGTGCCTCAAACTTAGCTATATGTTGTCCTGACCCGTGCCTCCATAACAACTTGGTGAGCAGTTACATGTAAACAGGAGTGTACGTCAGTTGACATACATAAGGATTTTTTTTTTTTAAACAGGAATCTCCAGTATTAGAAGTTTGGTTGGTTTTTAATGCCAGGTAGACTAATCCTGACTTCAGGCCATCATCATAAACAGACAAAAAAACCCACAATCTCTGTAAAGTTTCTCTAGATCAGGCGCAGTGATTAAGTCACTCATGTCATGCAGTATAAAACTCTTCCCTTTATGGTTAGTAAACCTTTGTTCCTTTTCACTTTTAAACAGACTTTTGAAGCTCGTTTACAAATCTTTCTGAAGTCATTGTTTGATATTTGTAGGTAAACTGGTTAATTCAGTTTCAGAAAGGCCATTTAGGGCACTAGTATAATTAAATGAGCTTTGTTCATCCAACTCCTGAACACTGGGAAGAAGTTTTGTTTTAACTGAAACATCAAAAAAAAAATTCAAACAAAGATGAGCTGTAGTCTATTGGGACAGTGTAACAAAGAACAAATACATTTATACAGGATAGAAATCTCAAAGTCTATCAATAACTGTTTTAAAACTGTTGTATCCATGTGATTTTTTTTATGTTCAGTTTCCATGGTATTGTATTTCTTTTTTGTTTTCCATGTATCCCATGATTTCAGTTTATATATTATTGAAAACATATGGGAGAACAGTGCATGCCACATAAGCCAATTATATTTTTAATAAACAAGGAATCTACTTTATGATGTCAAAGAAATGTTCTGTATCAACTCCTAACTCTCTGCAAATATATGTAGAAATCTTTGTTCTGCTCCATATTATTTTGATCTGCAGAATATTTTCCATAAATGAGTTTGTCCCACTTTCTGTTTTGCAATTTGGTTTTAAATCAGTTTCATTTGAGACCATATGTTCTCTATAGCCTCATTATTAGACGGTGAGGAGAATCAGTGCTCTGATACATCCTTATTTTGCCCATTGCATCTATGTATTTTGCAACTGCTAACCAGAACTGTTTCACGTGACTGTTCTTCATGCTCCTCCTTGGACCTTTACTCTGCAGCATTTTATGTAGATGCAGCTTGCCAGGATCTCTGCTGTACAGAGAGAAAAGTTGCTAACTGATGGAGATTAATCAAGGACAGAGATCACTAGGATTCACCCTCTTGCATATTCAAAGATAATTGTGCTTCATTTATTTTCTTAGTTCAGTACATATCCCCTGCATTTTACAGATATTTTGGCGTATGTGGAAGAAAACTAGCATTTGGCTTTTAAAAAAAAAGAAAAAAAAAATCCACTTGACTTTATAGTCAAAAAGACACATGCAGGGTTCTCCCTCCCCCAGCTACAAGCCACAAAAGGAGGATCATGTTTGAAATACAGCTGGTTTCATTATCTTTTTAAAACAAGCTCTTACAAAACATTGGTTTAACATGAAGCTTAGCTGAATTGGCAGTTTCCACCTGAAGCAACTTGTTAATCTGTTGACTTCCTGGAGACCAAGCTGCAGGGAACCATGACATGGTCCGTTTAACAGACTTGGGAACCAAATAATTTTGCACTTGTCTTTTGAAAAATGGAATTGTATCACTGTGATGACATTTTTAATATTTGGGCCTACAAATTTACCCCATCTGTGAACTGACTGTGGGAAAGTGCATAAAAGTTTATCAACTGTTACAATAACCCCTAACAATAAATATTGATGGGGAAAGGTGCGGAAGGGAGACAAAAACCTGAATTAGTCCAGACAAAAAAAGGTCAATTTGGAACTCCAGGACTGTGATAAGAGATGTGTGGGACTAGAAATCAATGAACCAAAACTGTTGTGTCAGAAATTAAGCCTATTGGTGGACAAAGTAATGAGGGGATGGGCTATTCTACCCATCACTTCCTTTTGGGGTCCTTACAACAAAAAACCTCCCTAGGCAGTCTGTTCCTACTGTTCAGACAGTAAGGAAATTTTTCCTGAAATTTAATCTAAATCTGCTATGCCGTAGTTTGAACCCATTGCCTCTTGCCTACCCTTTTTGGCAAGAGAACAACTTTTATCCATCTTTTTTATGTCCACCTTTCAAGTATTTGAAGACCACTATCATGTCCCCACTTAATCTCCTCTTTTCCAAACTAAACACACAGTTTCTTCAGACTTCTCATATGGCTTGTATTTCATCCCTTTGATCATCTTTGTCACTCACTTACGGATTCTTTCCAGGTTTTCTACATCCTTTCTATACATTGGTGACCGAAACTGGGCATAGTACTCTAGCTGAGGCCTAACCAGTGCCAAGTAGAACAGTGCTATCACGTCCCCTGATTTGCATGCTATGCAACCTAAAATTGCATTTGGGGCTTTTTACAACAGCATCACATTGTTGACTCATGCTGAGATTGTGATCCACCACAACTCACAGATTGTTCTCAGCAGTGCTGCTGCCAAGCCAGTTATTCCCCACATCTATATTTGTGCATTTGGTTTTTCTTCCCTAAGTGTAGCACCTTACATTTGTCTTTGCTGAATTTCATTTTGTTATCTACTGCCCAGTTCTCCAATTTAATGAAGATTCCCTCTGAACTTTAGCTGTATCCTCCAAAGTGTTTGACAAGCAGCAACTCCCCTAGCTTTGTGTCATCTGATAATCTGATCAGTATGCTCTCTATTCCTACATCCAGGTCTTTAATAAAGAGGTTAAACACTGGATCCAGGACAAATCCTTGTGGAACCCAACTTGAGACCTCCCTCCAATCTGACATCATTCAATTAATAGTTACTCTTTGTTTGCAGTTGTTTAACCAATTATGTATCTACCTAATGGTAGTTCCGCCGAGCCCACATTTCTCCAGCTTACTTACCAGCATGACACATGGGACTGTGCCAAAAGCCTTGCTGAAGTCCAGGTAAATTATATCCACCACATTCCCCCAATCCTGTCATAGAAGGAAATCAAGCTGGTTTGGCATGATTTCCTAGTAAATTCATGCTGACTGCTAGCGATTACCCCTTCCTCCTCCATGTATTCACAAATTGCATGTTTATACATTGCTCTAGTAGCTTCCCAGATACTGAAGTCAGGCTGACCAGTCTATAGTTTCCTGGCTCCTTCTTTTTAGAGATGGGCACTACGTTAGCCCTTCTCCAGTCTTCTGGGACCTCTGTCATCCATGAGTTTGCAAATATTATTGCCAGTGGCTCTGAGATTTCTTTGGCTAATTCCTTTAGTACCCTGGAATGAACACCATCAGGCCCTGCTGATTTGAATTCATTCAAATTGTTCAGAAGATCTGACATATTTTTTACTTATCCCGATCTGCCTCCCTTCCCTTTTATTGTCTATGGTAACTTTGCTAGTCGTCCAGTAATTTTTTGTGAGAAGACTGAAGCAAAGTAGGCATTGGGCAGCTCTGCCTTCCTATTATCTTCTGTTACCAGCTCACCTTCTCCATTAAGCAGCAGACCCACACCATCTCTGATCTTTTTGTCTCACATTTGTAGAGCCCCTTCTTGTTGTCTCTAACATTCCTTGCCAGCTGTAACTCCTTTGCCTTGGCTTTCCTGATGTTGCTATTCCCATGCTTGTGCTATTCCCATGTATACTTCCTGGGTGACATGCCCCTCCTTCCATTTCTTGTATGTATCCCTTTTGGTTTATAGATAGCTAAAAAGATGTGAGATTGTCACTCAGTCACACAATGTCATTTTCCTTCCCCACCTTATTCTTTTTCTTGTTTAATATGTTTGGTTTAGCCAGCCAAGACTATATATTTTGCAACACTGAGCCCATGACCAGAAATTGCAACTGGAAGCAATGCCCTAAACAGCCCGATAGTGGTACAAGTTTGCTGGGTTATGGAGTGGCTGATAAAACTGTGTACCTGGCCTGTGTTTTTTCAGCCATGAGGTTGCAAGAGAAAGTCAATACCAGAGATAGAAGCTGCAGCTTCTATCTTTGCTGTTCTCGTCTTTTCCCTTGTGTGCATTTGTCTTTTATCCTCTAGGCTAGGGAATGGAATTGACTGAACAGCAAAGCCAACAAACACAACAGTTCCAGCCTATCTTTCTCTTTTCCCCAAAAAAGAACAGTTACCATATAAAAAGACTTAACAAAAGGGGATTTCACTTGTAAAAGTATCTCTCTAGCTAGACAGAAAGGGAACAAGGATGTTAAAATGAAAACTGTACTTAATACTTTACATTTCAAAAGCTTTAACTGTTTTTCCTCTTTTCTGTATCTTTAATAAAAGGTTGAAAAGGATTTTTGATGATGTGATGGCCATAATACTAAGCAGGTTATAGTCTCTGTATATCAAACCTCAAACCTTGTTTAACACTGTTTAATGCTGGACAGTGACAGGGTCATGTTAACACCGTTAGCTCTTTGGGTCCATGTATTCTATCTAAATTAATACAGAAGCTAAGAGAAACCCAGAGAGATGGGAAGATGGGGGAAAAATTACATGCTTGTCATCTTTGCCTCAGGTGCAACACTGTAGACAATGTATCAGGAGTAATAGGTTTTATCAGTGAGTCTACTAAAGGAAATTCTCCTTGAAGACCGTGCCAAATGTTAATAGTATCCATATTGCAACTGTCAAAATTGGCATCTAGAAGTTCAATCTGAGGGTGAAATTATGGCTCTGCTGAAAAACAACAAAACACACTGATTTTGATGGGGCGAGGATTTCACCCCAGTCTCACAGGTGATTGACCTGTTCAGCCTTTTTGATACTGCTGAGACCAAAAGAGCAGAAGTAGAAAGTGCCAGTAGAGCACATCACCATACAGCCTCTCTCAAGGAAAACACCATAAACAAGTGGAGATTCTAGAGAATCAAATAATAAGTGCTAGAATAATTGGCCTCCTTGAAGCTACCAGAACAAATGGCCTTTTGGAGGTTTTTTAAATGCATTATGGCTAGTGGAAGATTCAATATATAGTAATATACGAGTATGAAAATGTATGGGGGAAAAAGTGTACTACCCCTTTAAAGGACAGGCTGTAGACTCCAGCCTGCCGCTGAGCTATTTAAATACAGGAACAGGAAGCTAAGGAGAGAGATGAGGTAGAAGGCTGTAGTATGTGGTGGTTTTTCTTTCAGGTAGCTGACTCAGACTTGGGTTTGGGAATGTTATTTGGGAGCTCCGAGCCACCGTGCTGATGAAGTGGTTGTTGTAGGACTGCTGTCCTGAAACCTTATTAAAAGGTGACCTGGCATTTGGTTAATGTGTTTTGGCTTTTCCTTTCCCTGGGCTATTAAGATGAATCTATTGCTGCTCCACTTGGGGAAATTAAGGTGGAACACACCGGCAGTGCCACACTGAGCCACAAGGGAGCGTGCAGGGACTGCCCATACCTCTACAAAGAGAATAAAAGAGACTGGATCTAAGATCTCTTGAAGTTGCATGTCAAAAACAAACAAACACCCACCCACACACTATAAAACAAAGAATTCTGGCTGAAACTAAGACTAAAGGATATTTGAAGATTCTGGACATGAACTTCTGGCTAGGTAAGTGGTGTAGGAAGGAGAGTTTTGATTTTGTGGAACATTTGTTCTAATTTCCATGCAGAGGAGGGCTGTATAGTTTGGATGGCCTCTAGCTCCATAGAAGAGGGACCAAATTCCTCAGGGAAGGCTAGCTAGAGTAGTCAGGATGGGGGTAACCTAATAGCAAGAGGGGAGGGTAAAAAGAGGGATGATATGAGCATTCAGAACAAGAAAATTTGAAACAAAATTAATCAAGGAACCAAAAGGACAAGAAGAAAAGAAATTACTGAGTTGCCTATACACCAATGCTAGGAGCCTGGGTAACAAACAAGAGGAAATGGAATTGCTCATTTATGAGCATAATTTCAGTCTAGTTGGTATTACTGAAACCTGGTGGGATGATTTGCACAATAGGAATGACCAAAATCAGTGGTTAAAAGCCTATTTATGAAGGATCAAGTGGGCAAAAGGGGAAGGGAGAGGCCGTTTGTCAAAAATGGCATTCCCTATTTCTGAATCACTGATCACTCAGAAGAAAGTCATTTGAATGCTTATGTATCAATGTCCTAACACTGAAAGCCCAAGATGGAGTTGGTTGGTGTCTGCTATAGACCACCAAATCATAATGGGAAAAGGATAACCGCCTTCCTATGGACCTATCTATAATGTGTTGGGGGAAAAGCTGCGTGATCATGGGGACTTCAGTTTGAATGACATACGCCAGTACTAAAACATCATTGGAATATTTAACATTAGAAGTGACAGTTTCTTAATTCAAGAAGCGTTACAGCCAACACAAGGGAATTCTTTAATAGACTCCTAACTGATAAAGAGGAACTGAACTAAAAGTTAATGTTAGCTTAGGTACAAGTGATCATGACTTGATTACATTTATAATGTGCAAACAGAATGAAGTCCAGAACAGTAATATGTACTTAGTGCTTCAAGAAGGCCAGTTTCACAAGCTGAAAACAATTATGAGCCAAGTTAGCTGGGAGGAAGAATTTAATCAGAAAAAAGTGAATGATAACTGGAATGATTTAAGAACATTTTATTAGATGCGCCCCTACCCCCGCAAAAAAAGAAAAAGGCCATAATAATTATTAAAAAAACAACCTGGTTTAGAGGGGAAGTGAAGGCAGTATACAAATTAATATACAACAAATGGAAGAAAGGGGAAGTTGATAGTGATGAATAGAAGTCAGAAGTTAGGGACTGTAGAAAATTGATAAGGACACAAGGGGGGAGTCTATAACCAGCAGACTTAAGGACAATAAGGAGGTTTTTTAAAAAAATATATTGAAAACAAAAAGACTCCTGACAATAGTATTAGTCCATTACTAGATGGAAGTGGTAGAATGATCAATAATAATGCAGAAAAGGCAGAAACAATATATAGCTGTTCTGTATTGGGGGTGGGGGCCAGATAAAACTCTTTCCATTCCACTCATCTCTGGAGGGTATTAAACAGAAGCTACCAAAAGTAAACATTTTAAAATCAGCAAGTCCAGATCACTTGCATCCAAGAGCTTTAAATGAGCTGACTGAAGAGCTTGCTGGACCACTAATGTTGCTTTTTCACTATGTCTTGGAACCCTGGGGAAGTTCCAGAAGACTGGAAGAAAGCTAAAGTTATGCTAATTTTTTTAAAAGGGTAACTAGGATGACCCAGGTAACTCTAGGCCTGTCATCAGTGGTAGGCAAGATAACTGAGTGGCTGATATGGGACTTGATTAATAATGAACTAAAAGAGGGTAATGTAATTAATGCAAGTCAACATGGGTTTATGGAAAATAGATCCTAACTTGATCCAAACTAACTTGTGTTTCTTGATGAGATTACAAGTTTGGTTGATAAAGGTAATACTGTTGACATAACATACTCAGACTTCTGTGAGGGATTTGACTTTGTACCACATGACATTTTGATTAAAAAACTAGAAACGATATAAAATGAACATGGCATAAATTAAATGGATTAAAAACTTGCTAGTTGATAGGTCTCAAAATGTAACTGTAAACATGGAATTGTCAAACAGGTTTCCAGAGGGATTCCATGGGGATTGGTTCTTGGCCCTACACTATTTAAGATTTTTATCAGTGACTTGGAAGAAAACATAATCACTGATAAAGTTTGCAGATAATACAAAAATTAGGGACTGGTCAGTAATGAAGAGGACAGGTCACTGATTCAGAGCAATCTGAATTGTTTGGTAAACTGGATGCAAGCAAACAATATATGTTTTAGTATGGCTACATTTACATGTAGCCATCTAGGAACAAAGAATGTAGGCCATACTTACAGAATGGAAGACTCTATCCTGGGAAGCAGTGACTCTGAAAGAGATTTGGGGTTTGTGGTAGATAATCAGCTGTCTTGAGTTCCCAATGTGACTGTGGACAGATGAGCTCATGCAATCCTGGGATGCACGAACAAGAGAATCTCAAGTAGGAGTAGAGAGGTTATTTTATCTCTGTATTTGGCACTGGTATGACCTCTGCTGGAATATTGTGTCTAGTCCGGGTGCCAACAAATCAAGAAGGATGTTGATAAACTGGAGAGGGTTTGAAGAGGAGCCATGTGAGAATGATTAAAAGATTAGGAAAAAGGGATAGCCTTCTTTGCTAAATTAAATATATTGAGCTCTCTGAGTCTAAGCGGTGGCTTGATTGCAGTCTAAGTATTTAAAATGGGCTCTTAAATTTAGCAGAGAAAGGTATAATAGTCCAATGGCTGCAAGTTGGAGTTAGACATACGCCAACCAGAACCAAGGTCGGAATTTGACAGTGAGGGTAATTAACATTTGGAACAATTTTACCAAGGTGGTGGATGCTCCATCTCTGAGAACTTTAAATCAAGAGTGGATGGTTTTCTAAAAGATGTGCTGTTGGAATTATTTTGGGGAAGTTCTGTGGCCTGTGCTATGCAGGTGGTGATCATCTAGTCTGACAATGGTCCCTTTTGGCCTTGGACTTCTATAAACATACTACGTGTTGTTCTTCCCATGTTTAAGCCAAAGAACACATGCAAAATGGAGAGAATTTAGAGAAGCACTAACTCCTTTCCAAGCCAAACACTAGGTGCGGGGATGGGGAGTGGAGGCGGTAGAGAAAATATGTTTTCAGATAGTGCTTCAGCACAAAAGACTTAGGCAAGCTACATATAGGAATCCATGAATGATGGACAATCAGAAATCAAAACGTAGAGATTTGGGGCCAGATCTTGCTCCCATTGAAGCTCCCGCAGAATTATACTTCTCACTGTATCTGTATGACAGCTATCCTTGTTCGTCTGCTTTCTGTGCCAACCTTGGAACATTTTAAAAAAATAGCTCTTTTGTTGTCACTAACCAAGCTGTGGACTAATGCTATGTTCATACATTTTGTTCAGTTTCTTGCTGATACTATGCCAGAAGCCAATATGGCTCAGAGGAATTTTGTACTGGTTTGAAGGAACAACCCTTCTGGGGGACTTGGGCACAGGGGTCATGTTACACAGAATATGAACACTCCCCCTCCCCCCAAGTTATTGAAGAATGTCTTTCAGAGTCTCAGAGTAGCAGTCGTGTTAGTCTGTATCCGCAAAAAGAAAAGGAGGACTTGTGGCACCTTAGAGACTAACACATTTATTTGATTCATCTGATGAAGTGAGCTGTAGCTCACGAAAGCTTATGCTCAAATAAATTCGTTAGTCTCTAAGGTGCCACTAGTACTCCTTTTCTTTTTGCGAATACAGACTAACATGGCTGCTACTCTGAAACTGAGGATCTTGTAAACCTTAGTAAAAGTGATTTAAAAAAAATGTTTAAGAATGGTGATTTCTATACTAATGCTGTGTTAAGCCTCTCAGAATGTCTAGCATGAACTGGATGCTTGCAGAAGTCAGAGCGGGGTCAGACTGAGCTGAGTGCTTGTGAAATTAGTAAGAGTGCTGTGCATCCTCTCCTAACAAACTCAATACCTGAGTGCTTATTAAACAGTGTGTAATTGTCTCAAAAAAGTCTGGCCATCAGAAATGATTTTGCAGTGAAGTTCAAGACTGTGTCCGTGCAGCTATAAAATTGAATTCTTTGCCTGAAAAAAAAAATGCTATTTTAACAAACAAAAATCACTCAATGAAAAGAATTTGAAATATGTAAGTTAATTAATTAAGATACTGAAATTCCATCAGTGGGCAGTAACAGACTTGACACTTAAGTGAAACACTTTGTCCTGTTATTAGTAGCAGTATTATTGTATCATCTATGAGCTCTAGTCATGGATTGGGGCCCCATTGTGCTAGGCAATGTACAAACAGATGGTCCCTTTCCCAAGGAGCTTACAATCTAAATATAAAAAGAGTCAGACTGATTCAGACAGGAGCGTACAAGACATCAGTGAGACAAGACCATGATAGTTAGCCATCTCTGCACACCAACAGCCTAACCATTGTCATGTTTTTTGTAGGCATCATGGAAAATGGGAGTTCTGAGGAGGAATCTGCAGGTGGATAATGAGGTAGTTCTGTGCATGCTTACAGGGAGTTCCTCCCAAGCATGAGGGGCGGTATGGGAGAAAGCACAAAGGAGCTTGTTTGAAAATGTAGCATGTGGGGAGTGGATGCTGGTGTCGTGGACCAATCAGAGGTGGGCATCGACCATGAGTGAAATTTGATAGGGAGGGTGAGGATTGACTGGAGGGCCTTGAAAGTAAATACAAACAGCTTATGTTTGACGCGATAGAGAAGTGGAAGCCAGTGGAGGGATTCAAAGAGAGGGTGGTGTAGTCAAAGCGACAGGTGAGGGATGTGATCTTTGCAGCAGTATTCTGAGTTTATATGAGTTGGGCAAGACTACATTTGTCAAGGCCAGAGAGAAGGATGTCACAGTAATCTAGCTGAGAGATGAGGACATCTTGAACAACAGTGGTAGCTATGTGGATGGATAGGAAAGGCCATAACTTAGAAATGTTATCCAGAAAGAATCAGCAAGTTTTAGATATAGTCTGGATCTGAGGACCTAGAGAGGTGTCCCAAAAGATGCATGCTGCCAATTCCCTTGCTCCTATACCAAGTGCAGCTGTGAAACCATGTTTGGCAACTTTTGCATCTTTTTGGTCAATCTTTCTGGAGCACATAGAAGTCGTAGTAGCCAGCACCCTGAGATTCAGTGCGGAGCGAGAGATCCAGAATGGTGCCTGACATTTAATTGCCCAAGTGGCGAGTACACGTAACACTGAAACAGTAAGAGGGAATTTAGGAGGGCAGAACACAATTATCTGACTTGCTGTTTGGCCAGGACACCAGGCGGAAGACACTACTCTTATGAAATGTACCATTGGGGTCTTGAAGACAAGTGGTCAGGACCTTCATTTTACAACTCGTCCAAAGACAGCATCATGCTGGGCGCACTAGTTCAGTGTTGACTCAGAAGGACAACCCCATTTCCTGCCGACACCATTATTGGTGCTTGTCCAGGGGTGCTTTCACCTCCACTGCCCCCCCACATCTGAGCAAGTGTTATGGAGAATCTACCTCAGTTTCCCCTTTTTGTTCAGCCAATCACCATTTAACCCCATCTGGCAGTTCCTTGTTATGACTTCAGCCTTACAGCCAAAACCAATAGTCTCTCCCTTCTCAGAGAGGGGGTAAAGAGTCTAGTGAGTCAGCAGGCCAGTAACTCTAGCAAAGGGTCCACAAACTCAGATCTCTTGGGATTGAGGCCCCCCGCTCGGCAGGGGATAATAATCCCTCTGCTAGGGTTGACAGGGGAACCCAGCCCCCACCACTCCAGCAGCTTCCAACCCAGCTCCAACCACTCCTCCAGGTTCCTATCCCAGAATCCTGTCCACAGCAGCTGAAAACAGATACTCCCAATTCCTCACTGCCTCTCTAATAGGCTGTTTCCCAGACTCAAACTCTGTGATCCTCTTCCCC
This sequence comes from Natator depressus, assembly GCF_965152275.1. Classification (NCBI taxonomy): domain Eukaryota; kingdom Metazoa; phylum Chordata; order Testudines; family Cheloniidae; genus Natator; species Natator depressus. Next base: position 23,804,112 of record NC_134238.1, read on the forward strand.
TGGAGATCTGGCTACCATTGCTGAAGGCCCCTGCTCTCAATGACTCTTCAGCCTCGCTGCAGCTACCCCTTCCTTCCCACCTGTAGCCTTTTCATCTCCCTACCAGCTGCAGGGCCACCAATCAGCTCCAGGTGAGGAGGCAGTTAGTTTCCCTGTTAACCCTTGAGGGTATGTCTACACTGCAATTAAACACCCATGGCTGGCCTATGTCACCTGCCTCAGGCTCATGGGGAGTGGGGCTATAAAATTGCAGTGTAGAGGTTTGGGCTCAGGTTGGAGCCTGGGCTCTGGGAGCCTGTGAGTGGAGAAGGTCCCACACTCTGGGCTCCAGCCCAAGCCTGAATATCTACACTGCAATTTTATAGCCCTGCAGTCCGAGCCCCACGAGCCCAAGGCAGCTGACGTGGGCCAGCTGAGGATGTTTTATTGCAGTATAGGTGTCTGGCACAGCTGGGATCTATACACGCCATAGTGTTAGATTGTCAGCAGACAAGGAATTGATTTTTCACGTGAAGAAAAACACAAGACTTGGCAAGTCTGGTCAACTTTTTTATTAAAATTCAGGTCACAACCCATTTCTCCCATGTACCTTGTTTGGCTGTCTTTATCCCTACCCAGAACACCCTGTACTATAGCACAGTCTAGGCACTCTATGGAATATCTTTGCAGCTTGTTGCATTGTGCGCACTATAGCCGCTGGGCATAACTCATAGCCTTCACTATACAAAAGGACTCAGAGGAATCGCAGCTTAACAATGACTCACATTCTTCAAAAAATTTATTAAAGAGAATTCACATCCGGTACAGTACAATTCACATCCAGTACAGTACAATTTTATGTTATATATACATGTAAAGCAAATCCATTTGGCCTCTACCCTTTGCATGTCTTGTTTATTTGGAGTTCCTGGAGGCAAAGACTCGCTCTTACTAAGTGTTTATACAGTACCCTGCACAATGGGGCCTCATTCTTGACATACAAAATGCTGGGTAATACAAACAATAATAGTTCTTTTGTTATAACAAGACTGCCATGGTTAATGGCCTGCTTTGTGCCTCTGACCATAGCTCCATTTCTTTTATTCAGTACGGCTTTCAATGCTATCAGTCACTGGACTCCTCTTCAGTATCTTAAGCAAGAAGTGGGTTTCTCTAGTACACTGTTCTGAACTGAATTCTAGTTCAGGATTGCTCAACCCAAAATTAGGTCGCCAGAATGTTTCAAAGGGTCATGTGGCAACTCCTGTGGCTCCTGTCCCACAGAGCTGGCAGGGCTCACCTCCCTGCTCCAGGCACTGCAACCTCTGGGGTCCCAGCGCCACTCAGGTTTGGCCTAGCCGTCATGATGACAGGAGTCCAGGTAGGCCAAATTTGAGTGAGTGGCACTGCAACCCCATGAGCCAGGTCACACAAATTTGGTCTAGTCAGGGAGATAGAGCCAAACCTGAGTGGCGCTGCAATCCCAGAGGATGCAATGCCTGGAGTGGAGAGCCAAGCCCAGCCAGACCCACAGCACAGGAGCTGCAAGAGCCACCATGGTGGGGTGAGTGGTAGGCAGGACCCAACCCCCTTTGAGGGGAAGGACCCAACCAAAAGCACCCCAGGACCTCTACCCCCAGACTATTTGCTGGATCACAACAGGCCATAAACATTTACAAATGGGTCCTGAGCCCAAAAAGGGTTGAGAACCACTGGCCTAGTTTATATCTTTCCAACTGTTCATTTTTTTATTTCATTAAGTTAATCAAACTACAGATATGAGAGACGGCTGCAGAGCTGAACCCTGACTTTAAGCTAACTGTGAAGTATCTAAAATAGAAGCTTGATTTCAAGAAACCCTCTTTATTTTTCAAGTAGATGCCTGATTATCTCAATCGCATGTGCACTAACCGTATATATAGTGTTATGTAGCCAACGGCAAGGCTTGGTAGGGAGGACAATATGTGTTTTGTTTTGTTTTAAAATTCAAATAGAGCTGGCTTGTTTTCTTTATTGTTCCTTGCCCTTAGAGGGGTATTCTGTTTGAATGTTTGTTTCCATAGTTACCCATCACATTCGAAACATTTGTACTTTTACTCTGTTTCAATGTTGGATTTTCAATTTCATCTGCCTCTTCTCACACTGAGGCTCTTGAAGTTTGTACCTGATTGGAGCAGGAAAATGATACTGCAGCAATTTTTCTTCTACCACCTTCTAAAATTTCATCCAAGTAGGCTTGGTTTGTCAAATTCCAGTTACCGCCATAACAATAGACTGTTTCTAGATCTTGCTGTCGTCTAATCACGGCAGCCCCTAACTAATGGTTTCCATCCAGCTCCTAGTGGGCAGGTAACCTCATTAGAAAGCCCATCCAGCATCCCAACTGGCACTCTTCCTGGCAGTCATGGACTGCTCCAGTACATAACTAGAGGATTTCAGTTTCCAGAGATGTCAGACTGACACCTTTTATGAACACTGAATCCACTTCAAAAAAAGTGCCATTTGAAAGACAAACACCACATCCTAAGAAAAGACATTTGGTGCAAAGGAGGAGTAAGACAGAGGAAAGTCTAAGGGTATGTCCACACGGCCATTAAACACCCATGGCTGGCCCATGTCAACTGACTTGGGCTCATGGGATTTGGGCTGCAAGACTGTAAAACTGTGGTCTAGATGTTTTGACTTGAGCTGGAGCTTTCGTTCTGGGACCCGCTGTTAGCCGATGGCCAGGGATGTTTGGTGAGGTGCCAGCTATGCCCGTTTTATACCATCCGTGACTTTAACCGCTAGGACGCACTGTCCCTTCGCGGCGGGCAGCCCGGGCTAGGCTGACGGATGCCCCAAGGTCCTAACCACCCGTGACTTTAACTGCTAGAGCTCAGAGCTCCTTCGCAGCGGGCAGTCAACACTGACTGACAGGTGCCCCAATGGCAGCACTAAGAGCCTCTCCACACCCGTGACTTTAACTGCTAGAGCTCAGAGCTCCTTCGCAGCGGGCAGTCAGGATTGACTGACAGGTGCCCCAAGAGTTTGCCCCGTGGAGGCGGCACAACTCAACGCTAGGCTCTTAGTACTCTCACCTAATGGCCAGGCTTTATAGCCAAAACGGCTGAGGTTCTTTAATTGTGTTGGCTGCTTTACAGTAAACCAGAGAAACAAGTCAGGCTTATGCACAAATGGTTACCAAAATTTATTAAACTAGATTCTAATCATGTGGTTACAAAATTGCTAGTGCCTACTTATTTAAATGTAGAGATGTTACACACACAAACAAGTTACAAAACTGAAGCTACAATCCCAAAGAAAGAAAACAAAGTATAGAGCTCTATTTCAAAATATGTGTACACTAAAGATAGGAGATCAGGTGTGGGTGCTTCTTACCCTCCTTGCATCTCTCGATTCCAGCGGTGCCAAGCCAGGATCGGTCACTCAATGCCGCGGAAAGACGAATAAGGGACAAGGCTCAGGGACCCTCTTAGCTGCAGAAGCCTTGGGAGGCTGTCACTTATCTGACCAGTAGATAGATAGTGAAAAGCACTCAAAAATCATGGTGCTGTAGGTCCCCTACTTATACCTCTGTACTCCTTTATTCTCTTTCTCCTTTCTATGCTAAATTGGGGCTGGTCTGTCTGGGTGACGCCAGCTCTCACAAGAGTAGTTTACACTTGCAAGGGAGAGAAACAATAAGTGTCAACTACTGGACATTCCTTTTATTAGGGTAAATATTTTCCCACCTAGGATGTTGGTGTGTGTGCATCATGCTATTTAGTAGGGGCTAAGAGCCATGTCTGTCACAGCGCCTCTGCCTGCTGTGAGCCCAATTGTTGCATATGTTCCCAGAGGCACATTGTCGCAGCACACCTGTGCTTCTCTCAGCTTCAAAGGCTGTGCTGGAATTCATGTTAAGTGCCCTGTGGTTTTGGCTTCCATTTCCCAGCAATGCTGGTCTGAGGGGCGGGCTGGCTGTCTGGCTACACCCGCCTCCCCTTGCCTGGTGTCAGAGACCAGGCTCCAACCCAAACCTGAACGTCTACATTTCAGTTTTATAGCCTCGCAGCCCCATAAGCCCACGTCGCTGACATGGGCCAGCCAGGGGTGTTTAATTGCAGTGTAGACATACCCTAAGTGGCTAAGAGACTGAGGATCATGGTGTGAATCCAGCACGCTCTCCGGCAGCAGCAAAAGTGTCTAGTAAAAGACAGATGATGAAAGCAAGGAAACTTTGACTCATCTAGTGGCATATGCTTGGAATAAGAACAGTGCAGTCCTCATAAGTAGATAGAGATTGTCATTTAATGTGCTTTCAACCAATCCCTTTATTAAATTTTCCCTTCATTAAATTTATGGTCTCAAAGGGCTTGCTGGTGTAAAGTTAACCATCAAAGAGCTGGCTAAGAGAGGAGGAGGAAGGCACTGTCCCATGTGTCAGGAGATATGGTTCTATTTGGAATAGCATCAGACTTCCTTTGTGAGTTTCAATTTGTCAGTGCAACCCAATGGCTGTATGATAACTTGTAGAACATATACACCTTATAGACTTCCGTTAGTATCACTCACTGCATTCGAAGAACAGTAAGGCTGCAAAGTGAAGCACTCAAAAGTCAGGAAATTAAGTTACGATTATAGGTGCAGCTGAACTCTGCCCTCTTTTGCATGCACATTATTCCTGGTTAGTCTTATTACATAGTCACATGCTGTTCCTTAGTAATGCAATATTATATAGTTAATTTCTTTTAATGAAGCCTTAGATGTAGATTTGTAGTATCTTGTAACAATGAACACGTGTGTGTATGAGATAGAAAAAGTGTATGCCAATCGCAAATTATCCAACGTATTATTACACATTTTATTCCAATTAGATACAGTCACATATAACACAGTATCATGCAAGATGATTAAAATAATTGTACTAGTTCAGTTTATCTTTGTTTTGTTGCATTCACGTACAAGTGAAAAACTGAGAGGAATAGTAAAACTGCTACTTGCTGTTGGAATATCTTAAAACTTGTACCAGGAATAGTGTTACAAGTCTATGAAAATCTGAGTAATAGCCTTTGTTAATTCAGATAGAGCTGCATCAACCACCAACATCAATCAAGAATCTCATGTGGGTTTCAATGGTTCTTTTGCATTCTGTTTCCTGTGCTTATTGAAGATTTCACACTTGGATGCTTTACCTTTGATGACAGCTTTTATGCCATGTCAGACTATGGGCTGTTGGGTTCTGTCCTTACCCGTCTTAACACCTAGATTTCAGAGTAGCAGCCGTGTTAGTCTGTATCTGCAAAAAGAACAGGAGGACTTGTGGCACCTTAGAGACACTATGGTGCCACAAGTCCTCCTTTTCTTTTAACACCTAGATTGACACTGTAGATTTTAATTTGCATTTCCGACCTCATGCTGTGCCCTTTGTACAGAGTCCCACTGGCTGAAGCAGTTTGATCTCTGTAATCCCAATATGTTTTTAAGATTAGAGGAAGTGCTTAATTTGTGCCAGGGCTTGCCAGAGCTGAGCCCCAGCACCTCTAGGCTTAGCAGTTCAGAGCCCCGGTGCCTCTGGGCTTGTCGCCTCAGGTATGAAAGTAAAAAAATTGCTTGAGCCCCGGTACCTCTTTCATTACAAATAAAGCACTGCTTGAAGGTGTATTCTCAGTGTTTCCTCTTTCTCTCTCACACACAGACTCTCACACATGCATTCACTGTGAGTGTATTTCTTCCCCTCCCCGCCCCATCCCCAAGGTAAGTGATTTTAGCCCTTGTTGTTAATAAAAAGGTTTGGAGTTACAGCCCTGGGGACTGAAATCCACTATTTATCCAGAGGTCCCTGTACAAGCGTCCCTACGCTGACTTCCTATGCCTCAAACCAGATCAGAAGGCATTACAGGTAGGGGTAGGTGAGTTGTTCAATCCATTCAATCCTTGGGGTGAAGTCCTGGACCCCGGGAAGTCAATAAGAGTTTTGCTAGTGACTTCAGTAGTGTCAGGTGTGTTGCTGGCTGACCAGGTTCCAGCTCAGGCCAATGTCCCATGACCCGGTTGAACGCTGACAAGTACATAGCTGGAATCAGTCTGGCGCACCTGTGTTAGTATTGTTAAAACAGGTATTAGAATTATAAGAATGTTAAGTGTTAAGATATTATTGAATGCTTGTGAGCTGTAGCTCACTTATAATATCTGTATTCCGTAGTGTAAGGCAATATCTGAGCATTTGCACTGTAAACCTTTGTAACTGTACCTCAACAGCCAGGAGAAAGACATTAACTAGTGTGACATGCTGGTCTCCAATAGAAGATGTTATGTGGTGCCTGACAAGGAGGGCCCATCGACATCATGGGCTAGAGTGGAATATTAAAGAGGATAAAAGATTTTGTTGTTTACTCTCCCCCACCCGCCAGGAAGATGAATCTCACAAATGAATTCCTCCCATTGGCTGAGTTTACAGCTCGAATCAGAACGGGGGCAAGGGGGAAATAAAAACCCCCTAACAAGAAGGAACTGGGTCTTTCTGCTGCTTGGACTCTGGGCGGCTAGGATTACTAGGCATAAGCAAAAGATCCCCAGTGCTTGGTCTGTGTTAGCCCTAAATGACATATAGAGCTTGCTTATTATAGAAGTTTCTATTACCTTTTGAAACTCAAGTTTGGAACTAATTTGTGTGTATATGTGTTTACCTGCTCTAACCTTGTAAATAACTCTCTTTTCCTTTCTCCTATAAAATAAATATTTAATTAGTTTATTATAGGATTGGCTACAAGTGTTGTCTTTGGTGTGAGATCTAAAGTGCAATTGACTTGTGGAAAGTGACTGGTCTGTTGGGAATGGGAGTAACCAGAATATTGCCGTGATCAGGGGAGCTGGAGCAATTTGTATAGTAGGGGGATGTTGAGAGCCATTGAACCAAACTGTAAACCCTGTATATGATGGAAACCACTCCAAGCCAGGCGGTGTGACAGCACCCCTAGTTCCAGCACCTGTGGCTGTGATTCATGGTATAAGGGGCTATCTATCACAAAGGCAAACTCACCTGGGTGGCAAAACAGACCAGAGTACCCAAGGGGACTCTCTGTGACTCCATATTAAGGATGTTATACTGCCTGAGGAGTTTCCACTTGATAATTGGTTGGTGAAATTTAAGTATAGAACTCACAACTAATTATGCCAGGGTTCTTAACAGTCTGCTCTGAGGTTGGTACGCATGCTCTTGAGCCACTGCAGGACAGATTGACTCCAGGATTTTACCCCAGGTTATTCTGGTGAGAAGGAAAGAAAAAAATATGCAAATTACTTCTACTTCTGACAGTTTTTTATGGTCCCCTAGGAGCCGAACTAAATTAGTATTATTGTTTTTGCTTTTTTCTGGGTGCATTGTCCTGGGTGAAAGCTTTATTCTGACTCCTTCACATAGGTGAAGAAGACCAGGGAGTTTGTCTCTGGACAGTGAGCTCATGTGGCCATTCAGCAGAAGATTAATATTTTCCTGCTGTTTCCTCGACGATCACTATTGCTGGTCCTGGAATGCTAGACTATCACCAGCAAGCAGTTCTCACTAGAGCTAATGCCTGTGCAATTTAGTCTTCGGCAATTGTTCCAGTACTGCTAGTGCAAATGGACAATATAAACTTGCTTCACAGCAGATTCCTGTCACATAGCAAGTCAGCCATTCCCCAGAAACTCAGATGTAGCTGTGGCATATTTAATTCATAACTAATTCATATTATCGTTGATTCTGTGGATCGCTGGTGAATTTCAGCGCAGACACTGCCCTTTCTGAGGAGTGGTGTCTAATCTGAGCAGGAACAAAACATTGATCTGAACTGGGACATTCGCTGAAAGACTTTATTCAAAACTGTGACATTTCTAATCTTTAGTGTATGGTACAGTAGCTTGAAAAATGAGCAATAACCCCCCCCCACCCCAGAAAAAACATTTTTTTTTATTGTTCATCCAGTAGTTAAAACTGCAAATCAATGCTTTTCACATGGTACAAGCTCTGAATTTTCACCTCCTGGACTGAGGACCCAATCCTGCAAAGTGCAGATCATTCTCAGTTCTCCTGGACTTCCATGGAGATTGATCGCATCCAACATGCTACAGGAGAGGGCCTGGAGTAGATTCCATTCTAAAGAATAAAGTTGAAAAATGAAGTCCTCAGAAGTCTTGAATGTTAAAGTCAAGGTTGCTGTGGAAACCTTAACTCTGTTGTTTTGTGCACAAGCATTACAATACAGTCTTTAATTCCAGCATAACACATTATTTTTTCTGTCGGACCTCTGCCTCCTTCACTTTGCAATCTGGATGGAGCGCACTGAATGAGACAGAGGTTCAATGTTTATTTTCTGTCCTCACTGTCCAATACGTGGTTCCTTAGCTCATTCACTGAGAGCCATCCACCCGCTGCACCGAGTGAGGCAGGTGTTCTCTGGGAAAAATAGCACGTGGCCATGTACCATAAAGATTGGCTTGGAATGCATATTTTCAAGGAGACAGAGTTAAAGTAGTGTGGGCAGCTTTAACCTTGGCCTTTCCAGACTTCTGAGAACTTAATTTTGTAACTTTAGCATTCTTCTGATGTAGGGCATTTCTTAGTTCTTTTTAATTTATTATTTTGTAATAAGGAGGGAAATAGTAAAGAAATTCCATCTTGTGGAATGACTTGCTAGCCAACAGAAGAAAGCTCTATCCAGTTCAGTGTGGTCTGCCTCATTCAACATGCACTTTAATTGGTCAGATTTCAGTACTGAAGTTTCCCTGCTTTGTTTCAAATGCAACTTCACAATACTCACCCCATTCCATTATCACCTTCACAATCTTATCTCCTCTGACCCAGCTACTTGGTACCACTCAAGCAGTGCCAAGAAGTTGCAATCTGACTGCATCTGGCCAGTCAAAATCAGGAGCCAACAGGGAGGAGCATTCAGATGGCATAAAGCCAGCTTAGTTATCTCTTGCACGCATCACTCCTCCCAACTCAGCATACAGGGGATGTTGAGTGGATAGATGGTTGGGTCGGGTGTGAAGCATAGCTGTGTTCTGCTGAGTCTCAGCTGCCATGTGGCTCATTAGGGATTTGCCCATCTAGTGTAAGGTAGCAACCCCATTGATGCTCTAACTCACACTAGAGCCAGGTAGCTTGGCCCAAAGAATGAGGAACTATAAACTGCTCAGTGCAAGGGAGAATCTGGCCCTACATTATCTGAGCAGAACCCAAGGTTGTTTCAGAGAGCAATGCAAAAGCCAAATAAATAAAAATAAAGTAAATGTGATGCACACTATGTAGAATTCCTTATGTGATGTAGCTAGTTATTATAAAAAGAAAAGGAGTACTTGTGGCACCTTAGAGACTAACAAATTTATGTGAACATAAGCTTTCGTGAGCTACAGCTCACTTCATGGGATGCATGCAGTGGAAAATACAGTGGGGAGATTTATAGACACAGAGAACATGAAACAATGGGTGTTACCATACACACTGTAACGAGAGTTTATTCCCTCCTGCCCCACTGTTCCTCACACGTTCTTGTCAACTGCTGGAAATGGCCCACCCTGATTATCACTACAAAAGGTTCCCCCCCACCCCCGGCTCTCCTGCTGGTAATAGCTCACCTTACCTGCTCACTCTCCTTACAGTGTGTATGGTAACACCCATTGTTTCATGTTCTCTGTGTATATAAATCTCCCCACTGTATTTTCCACTGCATGCATCCCATGAAGTGAGCTGTAGCTCACGAAAGCTTATGCTCAAATAAATTTGTTAGTCTCTAAGGTGCCACAAGTCCTCCTTTTCTTTTTGCGGATACAGACTAACACGGCTGCTACTCTGAAACTAGTTATTATCGGTTTGTCTGTCTTTCATGTCTTGGTATCCCAGTATTACAGCCCAGCATGGAGCACTTTGACAGAATGCTATCAACTGAAACTGACTTGCAGATTTCCTTCTACAACAAATTTTAAAATCTGACCTGATACATTGTCTGGTTTTTGTTCCTCTTGGTTGCTGAAGCAGAACTAACTGCACAACCATTGTATTGATTAACAACAATAAAAACACAATCTTTTCACACTAATTCAATACCCACTGCCTCTTCTCCCATCCTGCCCATTCCCCCTCACAAAATCTGTCCCTGTATGAACCTCTTGACTCTAGCACAAAACATCATTTTGAAATAAAAGCATCCTCTTTTGAGGAGATTTGGAAAATAAGTGAGTGGAATTGAAAGCTCTGATGGGAAATTTCAAGGGAAGATGAACATAGGGAAAAATTACATACACAGTACTGGATCATTTGATTTTAAATCTGTTTTATTTGAAGCTATGTAATAAACTGGAGAAAATTTGGTTTTTTTTACGAAATCCCATAGCTTTTCAAATATTTCTGTAGAATCTATGAAGTGCTGAATTTTAAAAAATTTCCAATGCAATAACCTCACAATTCTGGTTGATGCATATTAGCTCTTTGGTCCTAGTTCAAATTGAACTGATCTTTTTAAAAGACACGTTAGATTGTTTCATTCTGTTTTCTTGAAAGTGTTTCATACTGTTTCTTGAAAGTGCAAGGCATAGTTAAGGTTGTTTGGGTGCCTTAACTGTGCATTTCCACATCTTAACGTGTTTGGATATCTTGTAAGTTTAACACTAACTCTGAACTTACTGTGTTTATAAGTGCTTGTGTAACCCTTCTGCCCGTCAGAGTTGGCAGCAACAAGGGCCAAGTTCAGGATCTAGGGGTTCCATTCCAATAACACAATGCAAAACAGGCTCGAGCCCCCACCCAGTGACCTGGGACAAATATATACCGCCCCCGCTGGGCGCCTCTAAGAAGCAATACTTTCCCTCTCGCAAGCACAGAGTCTGAGTGTAGCAAAAGCCTTTTAATAACAGAAAGAAACAATGTGGCATTGTGTTGGGGAAACACCACCAACAGGATTCATAACACAACCCATGAGCAAAAAACCCACCCCAAGCAAATTGGGCCATGTCCTTTCCCTTTGGTTCTTGAGTCCAGCAACCCAAAAGTCCCCCAAAGTCCCAAAAGTCCAACAACCCAAAAGTCTCTGTCCCTGGTCAGTGCAGCGCCAGAGTTTGAAAGTTTATCTGCAGAGTTTTACCTCCCAACCTGGATGGAGATTAGGGGTTAAGGGGCACCTTACGTGGTCCGAAGCTGATTGCCTCACCTCTCCGTGGGCTCCGCTCCGCTCCACCAGCCATCCCACAAATCGCTCCGCTCTGCCAGCCACCCCCATGAGCTGCTCCAGCCATCCTGCAAACTGCTCCACAATATATCTTCAGGCCCCCCCTACTTAACACAACAGTGATTTCAGCTCTTAGTAATTTTAGCTCTTTTGTGATTTCAGCTTGTAGTAGGGGAGCCTCAATGCTGGTGCACCATTGGCCCAAAATGAATTCAGTTCAGCAGCCTGTAACTAAACTCCTAATGGAATCAAAATTAGCTCTGATATTCCACGGTGAAGAGAGGAGGAAGTGCAATTAGCATGTAAAGCCCTCATCAGGGGACCCATACCACCAGGCATTAATACCTATCCTCAACTTCTCTCCAATCACTGAGTTTTGGAACCCATGTCCCTTGCCTAGCGGATGCTACTTAGTTGAAGGCGAGTCCCTCCATCATAACAAAAGGCCAAGTACAGTTCCACTGTCCTTGATTCACATAATCAGGATAATAACAGTTTATTCTTCCTGCCCCAGTAACAGAGAAACTGGGGATCCCACAGCAGCCAAAGTGACCATTTGGGCAGCTGTGGGCTCATGCTAGGCGGGGTGGGTGTGCCTATGCAAATGAGATCAGCCCCTGAAGTTCTTTGCCTCCACTCACTGCCAGATGTCAGGGTGGAGCTCATCCTGACTCTGCTTACACTTGTTTTGGCAATAATTACCCTATCCTTGTACTTTTTGTGTGTGTAAATCACTGATATGTACTCTCAATCTTAACTCCATTTTCATATGTATTTTGTCTTGGAATTTCCTTATGTTTTTTTAACTACAATTTTCAAACATGAACAGTAAACAAGAAACCCAGTGAGGAAGTTACTATATGGTATTTCTAATGATCTGAAGACATGAAGCATCAACTAACTTTTTTTTCAATTTTATTTTAACATTTAGGGTCAAATTCACCTAGGTGCCTTGGCTGTTTTATGCCATTCTGGACCTGCACAAAGCAGTAAGAGCATACTGGTCAGTTACACTGAATTTACAGCTGCTTTGTCTTGCCAGAGCAGCATAAGGTGGGCACAACCCAGTTTTTCCTTCTCACTTGCTTCCCCCTACATTCTCCTGCACACACAATACAATTTGCCTCTCCGTCCAGTCCTCTGTATTCCTTTGCACACTCCTCTGATCCAAATTCCCCCTCCTGCCATCCCTGTTGAGTAGATTTGGCACAGTGGTTAAATGTTGAAAAGATACATTTACGATTAATAGCCATTTTTGCAAATTGAAAGTTTCTCCACAAGAGGGAGTGCGCAAAATCTCCTTCAAGAACTCACCAAGAAATTGCTCTTCTTCAAAATAGCCACCTTCACCCAATTGTTCTTATTGGGACTGAGTCTAAAAGCTGACCTCACTTCAAATCTCTCATTGTACTCTGTGGGAGTGAGGCCACAGGGTGCCCTTAGCAAAGATGGCCACTTTCAATGGGTGTGTATCCAAGCTGCTTTCAGGGAAGATGGTACACCACTATCCCCCGCCCCCTCCCTCCCCCACTCCATGCTGCCTAGAAGCAAAAAAAGATCACTGTGAGGAGTAAATTAATGGTGGCCATTTTTGGAAAGGGCAGCTTGTGCCCTAAGTTCCATTGAGAACAATGGAAGCTGGCAACCATTTTGAAAGAGAGGACAGTTCTTCATGAGTTTCTCAGAAGGACCATATTATTATTCAGCCTCTGCTGAAGAAGAATTTTAGGTATGAACAATAATGGGAAGAATTACCTTTCATGCTAAATATTTAGGTAAAAATCTACCCATTGTACTAGGTTTATTCAAGATTCAACTCTGCCAATTTTTGTGTGGAGAGATAATGCCTGAGCTAAGATCATGTTGGAGGAGGGCGGGAATTTTATGCCAACTGCTAAATTTTTTAAGGACCTGATTTAAAATTAATTTATAAATTAACAATTTACTTGTAAATGGTCAAAAATCCACTCAACATTCAAGAAATATATGCTGTAATTTTGGGGAGGATACAGCTGAGGACATTATTCTTTCATTAATGACTTGGATAATGGAGTGGATAGTATGTTTATAAAATTTGCAGATGACACCAAGCTGGAAGGAGATGCAAGCACTGGATATCAGTTGGAAAAGTTGACTAGGTGGTAGTAATGAAGAAAAGGATCTGGGGGTTATATTGGATCACACATTGAATATGAGCCAACAATGTGATGCAGTTGTGGAAAAGGTTAATATCATTCTGGGAGTATTAACAGAAGTGTAATATGTAAGACATGGAAGGTAATTGTCCTGTTCTACTTGGCACTGATGGGGAATCAGCTGGAGTATTGTATCCAGTTTTGGGCACCACACTTTAAGAAAGGTGTGGGCAAAATAGAGAGAGTCCACAGGAGTACAACAAAAAGGATCAAAGTTTTAGAAAACTTGACCTATGAGAAATGGTTAAAAAAAATGGACGTTTAGTTTACAGAAAAGATGACAGAGAGAGGCCTAATAACAGTCTTCAAATATGTTATGAGCTGTTTATAAGGAGGAACATAAAAACATAAGAATGACCATACTAGGTCAGACCAAAGGTTCATCCAGGACTGTGATGAATTATTCTCTATGTCCACTGAAAGTAGGAACAGACGTAATGGGTTTCATCTGCAGCAAGGGAGATTTAGGAGAGATATTAGGAAAAACTAGCTATAAGGATAGTTAAGCACTGGAATAGATTACCAGGGGCGGTTTTTAAGAAGAGGTTAGACAAACACCTATCTGGGATGGTCTAGGTATACTTAGGCCTGCCTCAGTGCAAGGGGATGAATTAAATGACCTCAGAAGGCCTCTTCCAGACCTTTGTTTCTGTGATGTATGATTTCCATACATAACAAAGAAGTTGAATCGTACTTGAAGTGCAAAAATACATCTCTACTTTAACTATGAAGCTGCAAGCGGTGCCTCCATATTACAGTTTGTCATAGACTTTTGGGGACCTGATTCTCTGTTGCCCTGCACCTTGTGTTAGTTGTTCACTTTCCATCGTGTAAGTGCAAAATTGGTGTAAAATTATATCAAATCAGAATGGTAGGGCTTGATTCCCATTTACGCTAATGAGAATGCCACTTTACACCCCTTTGGCAAAGTAAATGAGACTTAAAATGAGTGTAAATGTACACTGCCAGTGCAATATCAGTAGCCTTGATGTAAATGAGTATCACACCCATAGTTTTAAACCTACTTTGCATTCACTTTGCACAGGTGTATACAACTATACAGGATGCAGGGCAATGGAGAATCAGGCATTGGGTATTTAAATTTGTTCTGACCTTTAACACTGCCTTTGTGCAGTCCACAAGCTAAATGAATTCTTAGGAGAATGTACTGAGACTATATATACTATTATCTCCTAAAGGTTAATGTACTTAGGCTGTTTTCATGTAACATAGTAAATATAGATGTAAATAACCCATTATAATTTTGTGACTATTAGTCTTTATTAGGTAAATGTATGTATAACAAAGTAAGCAAACATTCTTAACACAACCAGAAATGGAATTTTCAACAAACACAAAGGATTTTCATACCATGAGAGTTAAAGGATCTAGCCATATATCACATGCACCTAATGTACTTATTCCAAAAGAATAAGATTAATATGATTGTGTGGTATGATTTTTTTAAATTTTAAGGCATGCCAAAATATTACCAAAATACTGTGTTAAAATAATATGGTTTTAGATTATGAAAACTCTTCTTAGTACAACACTGCACTAAATACACAGACAAAAGCTAAAGTTATCAGATTAATTAAAATCCATATTTTGTCAGTGTTTGATGCACAAAAATAAAAATCATGAAGATCTTATTGTTCAAGTATCAACATATTTTCCCATTTTAAAAAGGCAGTTTACATAGACTAGGAATGAGTACAAGGATATTTAAATACAGAGGTCAGATTTTTAAACGCATTAATCTATTGTACTGGTATTGGTAATCACTATCCTATAAAAGACATTCTAAGAAATATTGCTAGGATTCAGAATTTACACTCATGCTAATCCCACCTGTTTGCAATATATAAGTGGCGCCTTATATCTGTTGCAAATCACCAGTTAAGATGCTTACCCTTTCATCAATGTGGGGGAAGAGCTGGAACATGCAGAAAAACCATGTATTCAGACATCATTATTAGGTTAGCCCATTTGGAACTGCTAGTAAGTTTTAAAATAAAAAGTTAATGGCAACACAGGATTTCAGGTAATGTAAACTTGAAGAACAGAGGGCAAATGTTAATGTTCATGAAGACTGTGGAATAACAAAAATGGCCAGAGCCAGGCTTAGTGTGGCCAGGTCTACTGAACCAGCTAAAGTTTCAATTTATCAGCTACATACTGTACTAGTGTAGCTACTTGTTTGCCATACCACAATGTCTTTTCTGAAATACTGGATGGATCCTCAAGGCATAACTTCCAGAAAAACTGGGAGGAAAATGGTAGCACTCCACTGGTAAGTAAACTTGAGGGTATTAAAATGTACATCCTATTAAGAGCTCTATGAGATACACGCTTCCCCAGCTGGTGGTGCTGTTTGAGCATTCCAAACATCTCTGGCAATATGCCCCAAGTCCTGAAATCTAGTACCCTGCTATACCAAGTTTCATAGATTGGAAGGCCAGAAAGGACCATTATGATCATTTAGTCCAGGGGATCCCAATCTTTTTCTCTCTGAGGCTTCCCCCAACATGCTATAAAAACTCCACAGCCCACCTGTGCCACAACAGCTGTTTTTCTGCATATAAAAGCCAGGGCTGGCATTAGGGGGTATCAAAAAGGGCAACTGCCTGAGGCCCCACACCACAGGGGACCCCATGAAGCTAAGTTCAGGCTTTGGCTTCAGTCCCGGGTGGCAGGTCTTAGGGCCCCGGGCTTCAGCCCTGCACAGCGCAGCTTCGGCTTTCTGTCATGGGCCCCAATGAGTCTAATGCCGGCCCTGCTTGGCAGATGCCCTGAAACCTGCTTGTGGCCCCGCAGGGGGCCCTGGACTGGACCCCTGGTTGAAAACTGCTTATCTAGTCTGACCTCCTACATAACAGAGGCCAAAGAACCTCTGCCTTGAGCTGCTCTTAAGCTAAGAAATCCTACCATTGCTTCCTAAAGCAGGTAAATACGTACTAGAAAACTGTACTAAAGTCACCAACATCATCGTAAAAAGGTTCAAGAGGGTGGGGCAACCACCTGAATCCCTAAATACCTTTTTTACACATTTTTTCTATTTGAAAAAGTTTTTCTAGTTCAGTATAAGCCTATTCCTCTAAGTCCCCTCTCACCTAAAACTGAGCCAACTTAGCTATTCACAGCCAGTTTCTATGGAGGACTGAATAAATGAATGAATCAAGGACTACGAATTTAGGATTGTATAGTTCCTGACATACTGAACAAAATCTATATATACACCAAATTTGGGTCAAACTGCCCAAACCACTTTCTAAATAATTTCTTTAAAACCTTTTCTCCCCCTTTTTTCCACCAGTCCCCCCCCCACCAATAGAAACAATGTAATGGTCCATTAGGTGCAACCCAAGTGACAATGTACCTTCAGAGAAATAACATCTATGTCATTTACCCAATGTGTTCAGCACTTCTGATACATGAATACTAACATAATGCATCAGGATAAGCCTTCCTGATCCTACCTTGTTGAAATGTTATGCCACAGACCAGGAAAAAAAAGAAAACAGCTTGAAAAAAAAGCTGCCTAAAAGTGCACTTTTTTTTTTTTTTTTTTTTACTTTGTTTCAAAAAGAAGAAACCCAGCAAAGGTGGAGTAACGCTGGTGATCTCCATGGAGGGCTCCATTCCCCATTCGCAGCCAAACTTCATCTCCCTTGGCAAGTTTTAGCACTGCACTGTTTCCTGATGTGTCAGCTTTTCCTTTTGATTCATAGCTAGGAATGAATATTTTACAAAGAGTTACGCTTTTCTTTGGTCAACAATGATCAAGTAAGTCTCCTAAAAGAAAATGTTGAGCCTAGAAAACACATGGTTTTGCTCAGGCACCGGCAAAGCAAGCACGTGCATTCCGCCCATCCCTTTTTTTTCAGGGCAGTTGTGCTCTCGGAGCTGCGCCACTTAGACGGGGCGAGGGCGCCGCGCCCCTGGCCTCAGCGGGAAGGGGAAGCCCCAGCCCCAGGATGCTGAGCTGCCAGGGCCCAGCCACTACCTGGGGAGGAGAGGGTGAGTCCTGCCGGGGAGCCGGGGCTGCGCCACCTCCTCTGAGCACTGGCTGCTGCAGTGCCTTGTGCCACCCCTTATCTCAGGGCTTCTCTGCGCGGCTGGGGAGGGGAGGGGGTAAAGCCCCTGCAGGCGCTGGGAGAAGGTGACATCACTCCCTCCACTTCCAGCGCCGCCTGCAAGCCCCAGCCCCACCTGAGCTTGGGGCGGCAACAAAAACCCAGAGCCGGCCCTGGTTGTGCTCAGTATATTATGTTTTAAATGGTAAAATCAAGGCAGAGTTGACAAGCAGGTGTTGAGTCAGACAGAAGAAGTTTATTCAGTTGTCTCACAGTTGGCTATGTAAATTAAGTACTGTAAGCCAACACCATGAAAGTCGAATCTACACATGGAGTAAACAGGGGAAAGGGACGGTACTGGCGGTTGTCTCCTCTCTGGGATGGGGGTGGGGGACGGTGACAGGGGAATGAACCTTGAAGAATATAAATAGAATGCAGTGTGACATTTTGGCACCTATTCACTAAGGAAGGCCTGGGAAGAGAAGGGGAGGTTCATGAGTGCTTGGATCCTGGTTTGACTGAGAACCAGCTAGTTCTGCAAAAGACTGAATCCTTGGAGGGAAATTACTTCATTTATCAGGAAAGGTAGCCATTGGTAAGTGGAGACCCAGGTTTACATTTTATGTTTTTGTTTTATAGGTAACCATCTCTGTTTGCATTATCATCACTCACGCTCTCTTAAATCTTAGCCTTTGATAATAAATTTATGACAATAAACAATTTATTGCTTTCACTATAAGTATGTCTCAGTGCTCTTATGTTATACTGGAGCAGATCCTCAGTTGAATTAAACAAACTGGTGGATGCACTGTTCCTTTGGGGACAGCTTACCTGGTAATTTCTGTGAGTGTCCTGTGGTTACAGGGGTGGACACTACAAGGGAAAGAGGGCTCAAGGATTGGGGTGCACTTATTGTTAACCTGCAAGACAACATAAGGGCTGGCAGAGCCCCGAGGAGATTGTATGGGTGGCTAACAATCTGGCAGTGTCTGGGAGCTGACATTCAGTTCAGCACAAGGAAATCTTCCTTTTGCTGGAGGTAGAGGGGTAATAAGGTGACTCACAACCCTGGGTACCCCAGGGAAGCATCACAGAAGGATCCACACATTTCTCACATATCTGGCTATCTACACATTCTGAACCATATGATGAACAAGTGACTGGGCTCAAAGTCAGTCCTTTTGGATACAGCCAAGGGCTTTCGATTCCTGATCGCATGAGTAAAATAAAGACTTCGAAATCTGCTTAGCTGAGATAAATTCTCTGTCACACATTGCAGGGCACAGTTAATAGCACCCTGGTCACTGAGGTTGGTGCAGCCCTGGGCAGAGTGCAGGCTTAACTGAAGTCAATTAATCAGTTTCTGTTGAGGATTACTGACCCTTGGGTGGCAGTTGTTGGCTTAATGAGGCAATCGGCTCTGTACTTGGGAGGATATAAGGAGGAGGAACAGGCAGCAGAGGGAAGCTCAGAGGGTGAGCCTGGGCTGAGGAGAGAAGGCTGCATGGAAGTCTCCTCCTGCTATAAGCATGCAATATGCTCTGTTATACTTTGTAAGGGAATACTGAATACACAGGTGCTGAAAGGGTAATGAGCTCATGTGTGTTTGTGGTTAAGAGATCAGAAAGAGGCCATGCAATGTGGCATACCAGGTAGTGACCAAGCCACCCTGTGACACAATGACATTATGTACAGCACTTAGCCTTCTTACTATTTCATAGCACTGTAGCTGAAACGTCATCTCTCTTTAGTATAACTTGCTTTATTGTAACATTCAGTAAGGCTGTCGTTTAGATGGTATGTACTGTACATGCATCAGAATCAACCTGAGATGAATATTGTTATTTTAAGCTATCACCATATGTTACCATTAGATCACAACCCCAGATCAAAACTGACCATTTGGAGAATCTGTCTATGTACAATGTATAAATGCTGGCTGATGTCATGATGTGGAATTCACCATTTGCGGACAGGGACTGTAGCAGTCTCTGCCAGACCAGGGATAATAGTCAGACATGAAATCTTTGTGGTTGCCTGTTCAGGTAGAAATGCCTTGAACAAAAGGCTTGGCTGAAGCAGGAAAGTACCCATCAGCAGAATAAAGAAACCAGGTGTTTGTAGGGTGACATATAAACATGAGGACTCAGAGAGACACAGTAGAAAGCTTTGACAGGAGAGAGGGGCATGCTTTTGTAGCAGAGGTGTGCTGTTTAAATAAGGGTCCAGCCAAAGTGAGAGAAAACTAGCTGACCCATAAAGGGGGAAAGGATTCTGAAGAGAATCCATGAGCTTTTGAAGAAGGATCCTGGTACAGCAAAGGACTCTGCTAATGCCAAAGAATTCTCCACAATTGGTGAGGCCCTTGAGGCAGGGAGATGGCTTCCCCCATCCTCCATACTGCTAAGTAAAGAGTACTGGTGTTTAAAATCCGGTGTAAAGTCTGTCTGTGTGTCTGTTTGCTTTCGCTATCATGTGCCCCTAAAGAGTTAAATTGTAAACCCAGAGCACCCACATGGCTGCCCTTCTGAAAGCGGGTGTGCTACAGGAAGCCTGAGGAGTCAGCACTGGTCCCAAGGGTTAGGCAGTTGGACTTTGGATACTCAGCTTTCAGAGGGACAACAAGGAGTCTGGTGGCACCTTAAAGACTAACAGATTTATTTGGGCATGAGCTTTCGTGGGCTAGAGCCCACTTCATCGGATGCTTTCAGAGGGGGTGCTAAACAGAGGAACTGCACCCCAAGAATTAGCCTAGACTCCCACAGGAAGGGGCACTGCCTGGACTCTGTTCAGACTCAAGAGGCTTAAAGTACCAGGAGCCCAGTGAGGTGGACTCCAAACAACAGCCTGGGGAGTGTCCAGCCAAAGAGGAACTCTACCAGGGCTCTGTGTATGTGACAAAATCACTAGCTCCTTCTCCAATGGTGGGGAAATTCTAACTAAGACTGAATTTTAGTCTCAGGCACAACTCTAGTAATGACACACAACTATGAATCTAGGAAGGCAAACGTTCCACAGGCTATTTCTTTCTGATGTGTTTCATACTACCACGTTCCCTCCAAAATGTGTAGTAAGAACCGACATCCATGCAAATCTGTCTAGCATGGTGAAGAGCACACCTCTCAACTTACCTATATAAGCTGAAAACTGTATTGCCATTGTGCATGAGGTACACATACACTTCCTCCACATCCTCATGTTTCATCATGCTGAAGGTGAAGAAATACACCCCTAAAAAAGATATCATGTGCACCATGCATGTGTGTTTTACATAGTAGGTTGTAGGGTACATTCCACAGATGTGTTTGTTGGTTAGAAAAGGGAGGAGATTTTGCCAAACCCAGGGCTCAGTGAAGTCATTGGGAGTTTTCCCTTTGACTTCAGCCAGACCTAGATTTGATTCAGTCATCTGATTCTCCACTGAGCACAGGGGATCACTGAAGTCAAGTTCCAATTAAATAAATTTACTTAAAAATGGCAGAGCCTTCCCTCCCAGACTGAGAAGGAAATTACTAAAACATCCAGTCCAATGACCTCCCCCTTTCCCTTCCCTACTTCCTTGCTCCTATCAACTCATTGCTTTCCCCTCTTAACTCAGTCTCCACAACATACTTTTTTAAAATGTAGACAAACATGACACATGGCACTAATCACCTGATCACTTTGGTTGTACATTGTGTCCCTTTAGTTCACCCTTTGTCTTTTTTAGATTTTAGCTCTTCAGGGCAAGGATTGTATCTTTTTCTGTGTTTGAAAGTACCTAGCTATATTGTGGATGCTATTTTGATATAAATAACAAACAACAATAATAAACGACATGGCCTGGAAAATAAAGTACGCTATGTGGCACTTTAGCGGCTATGGTCCCAATCCTGCAATGAGCTCTGTTTGGGCAGACCTCTCAGCTTGGGCAGAGATTGCTGCAGAATCCTGGGTGTGACATGGAAAAGTTAGCCTTGATTTCTGTGTGCCAGTGCGGGTGGTAGATTCCATGTGTATACTGTCCTGCAGAGTTAATTTTGTTTTCACTCAGCAATCTGAAGGAAGTGGCAAAATGACCCAAAGTAATTTCAAATTCCTCATCATACCTTCATCAGAAATAATTCCTGAATCACTATCATCAGTTAATAATCATTCCCATATTCTTGTGATTTGCACATGTGATCTCCTTCCACTTTTGAGGGAGACAGGTATCTACAGGAACCCACTATGACTGACATCACTGTATGGTTGTAGAAAAGAAGTTAAGGATTAAGGACCTGATCCTGCAAACACTTAAGTAGGTGCATAACTTTACTCACATGACTAGCTCCATTAACCTCTAAGGGACACTGTTATGAGTAAAGTTACACATGTGCATAAGTGTCTGTAGGATCAGAGCCAAAATAGGTCCAGAGGGCCTGATTTTCATGTACACTACTGCCACTTTTTGCAGCTCTGGCAGTGTAAAGGAGTTTTACAGTGAGTGGGAATGTGATTTGCACCCACTTTCAAGTATAGTTAAAACAGTACAACTTGTGTGTGTAGACCAGGCCACAGTGCAAATGAGAACCAGGCACAGAGAGCAAATTACGTGCTTATTCTTAAAAATTGTCCCTCCAGGTCAGGGGTGACGCACCTTGCCAGGACAGTGTGCTAAAATTTGCACTGCCACCTCTATGTTCTACTTGTTCTGTAGATAAAAGGAAGTCTAAGGCTATAAATCTTTCCCCATGTATAAACCCCAAAGTCATGTTTTAAAAACTCACCTCAAAGATTTGAATAACAATGAAGTCAGATAACAGTTGCTCTTATTTGAAAAATTACTGCTTAAAGTTCCCTCAACTTTGTCTTGAATTCCTAACTTCCCCAAACGGAGGCAAAGCCAAGAGCACTAGGAGCTAAATTCTAGTCCTAGTGAAGTCAATAGCTAAACTTCCTTTAATTTTAATGGGACCAGATTTTTCTTTTAATCAACATCTGACACTTTTTCTGACCGAAATTTACACTACTTTGCTTTATAAATACTCACCATTCACTGGGGCACCAAATCTACCAGTCATAACATCAAAGAAGTTTCCAACATTGGTTTCAACACTACTGAAGATTATCCCACTGTTCTGATTGCTGAAATGGGTTGCCATAGAAGCCATGAATGCAATCTATAAAAATATACATCTGATTTAACCAGTGGTTAATGAGCAGGAAAAGGACAAATATAAAAACACAGCCTACAGGCTTTTTCCTGACACGTGCAGTACATTTATTTTCCTTACAGAGATGTTCTTTTAGGGTCTGATCCAACTGCCGTTAAACCCCAGTGACAAAACTCCTATTGAATCAAATTGCAGGAGGACTAGGCTCCTTAACTTCAATGGAACTATTCATGTGTGTGTATATAAAGTTAAGCATATCATATGGGTAAATGTTTGCAGGTTAGGGTCTTAGTTTTCAATTGCACTTTTACTTTAAAAGCTTAAAGCGGTATGATAGAAAAGTTACAATGTAATGTATGGTATTTTAGCATAAACTTGATAACATTGGCTTGACTAGGTTCCTCAAATCCATTTAATTCAGTTACTGCTTTTAACTCAGTGTTAGCCATAAATAAGGCTCAGTAAACCCCATACATGTTATTGTGTCTTTCCAGCTACCAATCAGAAATGGCTTAAGCAATTCTGAGGCCGTATGATTAGGGTCCCTCTAGCTGCACTGTCCAAGGTTCAACATTCTTCATCCTCTACCACCTGCTCCAACTTCCTTTGCCATGCTAGCTCAGACTGCTTGGATGGACATAATGGGATGAAACTCAGAAAAGGGAAAATTTAGATTGTCAAGAAGTTTTTCACAATGGTCAGTCAGATATATTAGGCTGTGGAAGAATGTTCCAAGGGAAGTGGTGGATGTCCCCTCATTTGGGACACTTCAAACTACACTGGCAAGATACTAGAAAATGACCCATAGAAAACCATTTTGCCTAAGCAGCGAAATGGGCCATCTCTTAGTTTCTATGATCTTAAGGCAGCTTGGTACAGTGGACAGGGCATAGGACTGAGGGTTAGGAGACCTGGGTTCTAGAAGGCCACAAACTTGCTAAGCAAAACACTTAACTTCTGTGAAGTGCTTTGAGACAGGTAGATAAGTGCTAAGTATTTATTATTAGCATTAAGTCTCACGGGAAAGGCTGTTTTCATGAGATCTTGGCCGAACTAGAACCAGAAAAAAGGCCTCTTCACAATCAAAGAATCAAAACCACAGGAGTAGGTTCAGATCCAGTGACTGAAATCCTAAGCCCCCACCAGAAATTCAAAGAGGTTCAGTTTGGGCTGATTTCCCTTTTCCAGCATGAATTTGATAGATGGGAAAGCTGGTAAAACTGGACTTAGTTAAGTTAATGTGTTGATGTGAAGTAGTTACAGAATGATATTTTATGCAATGGATTAATTTTTGTCAAAATGCCATTTGAAATTCTAATCTGTCCTTCTGGAGCTAACCAGAAAAGCAAAAAATAATGCCTTTCATCCACCTTGTCTCATTTCAACATAGCAGATCAGAAATGGATTCATTCTCTTTTAAAATAGTCCTGGTTTTAAAAGCATTATACATGGGAACACTTTTCCCTTCTCTACATACCCCTCAAACATTCCAAAGCATAATCTAGTTTTAGAAACTATAGACTATATTGGGCTGATACTTTTTAAGCAAAACTATTTGTTACAAGCAATGGGGAAATTTGACGTAAAAACTGATGGCATGATATTCAGTTATTCAGCAACGTTTTCAATTACCACCAGAACATATACATTGGTAACAGTTCTGATAGCTAAATTCAAAGTTAGAAAAATACCCAGATGGAAAATAATTGTAACAAGGATGTTTTTGAAATCATTCTACCATAAAATTCTTCCCAGCTAATGATCTTTAAAAGCATTCTCCAGCTATTTTGCTGTATTAGAAATGCCACTTAGTTCTGGAAACATTTTTAAGCTGCATTTTATTCAGTACAAGAACTCTATATTGATGCAACATTATGACTGAGAATTTAATTACAGGAAATTCAAAGTTATTGCCCTCACACTGCGCATATGTAGCAATTTGTACTGGTGTATTTGCTGTTAATTTTCATGTCTTTTATGTATATGCAAAAACATAACTGAGTTATGGTTGTTATGGAACCATAACTTTGAATTAAAGATGGGCCCAAATTACAAAGTTCGGGTCTGTAAACTCATCAAACTACTCCCCCACAAAGTTCAGGAATGTTTGCATCTAGGGTTCCTTTTGTATATTCTACTTACTCCCTTCAGTGGTGCACAGCTCTTGTGCTGGCCATGCTGCAGGAAACAGTTTGGTGATACTGGATCATAAAGATGAGGGATGCTCTTAAGGCACGAAGGCCCAGATTTTTAAAGGAATTTAGGCATTGCTCCTCTGAGAACTGCAAGGCCGAGGTGATTTAGACAGCTATGTCCAATTTTCAAAAGTGACTTAAGTATTTTCGCCCCCAAGGCCCATTGACTTTCAACAAGACTTAGGGCTTGTTTAGATGGTCAGCTAGTGTGCAGCAAGCTGAGGTGTAAATCTACAGTGACTAGTGTGCCATCCACTATGTGTGTGGACTCTGCTGCTGCACACTAAAAGTTTCCTAGTGCACTTTGATCTACTCCAGGAGTAGGCCAGTGTGCGCTAGAGAACTTTTAGTGTGCAGCAGCAGAGTCCACACAGTCAGTGCATGGCATGGTGGTGCACTGTAGATTTACACTCCAACTTGCTACATGCCACTTCTCCATATACACAAGCCCTCGGGCTCCTAAGGCACTTCTGAAAATGAACTTAGTCATCTAAGTCACTTAGGACCAAATTTTAGGACTATTTAGGTGCCTAAAGATGCAGATAGGTGCTTAATGGGATTTTCAAAAGTGACTAGAGGCTTTTTATAATCCTATTAGGGGCATAACTGCATCTTTAGACATTTAAATACCTTTAAATATCTGTCCCTTATGCCTTGAAACACTGACTGGAGTAGCCACCTAAATAACTGTAAAAGTCTGGACCCTGGTGCCTCTTGATGTTGTTTTTTTAACATGAACCAGAAAGTGCACCAATATGTATTTGATGCATGTTAATAAAAATGTGATTGTGTCATTTACTGTTCTTTCATCATGTGCACATTACCTGAAACCTGGCAATAAAGAGGTATTCCAGTTGGAGGGGTTTATCCTCCGTCCAAAACATATTTCTCTGTTTGCTTTTTAGAATAAAGATAGATCATGACCTGGCAACACTTTTTCAGGATGACTCTGTAGGACATGTCTCTTAATAATGACAAATAGTGTGTATATCACACCATGCTTCTTGTTGTTCAGTTACGTGTGGGCTTGATCTATAATTGTATTGTGGTAATTGGGTGCTGTCTTTGAGAGGGGAAAGAAAACTACACTGTAAAACACATGCTAAAGACTTTGTACCTGAAGCTCCGGTGGAATCCCAGGGTAACCCTTCTCTCCTTTTGGTCCATGATGGCCACGATCTCCCCTTGGTCCCAGGTCCCCTTTGTCTCCTTTGTCACCTTTGGCTCCTTCATTGCCAGGTGCTCCATTATTTCCATTGTTTCCATGATTTCCTTTAAACAATCAAAGCTTTCTGGTCAGTTCAAATAATCTCTCTCTCTCTCAAATCATATCTGTGACAAGGTGCTTCCGTTCCCACCCCAGCTCTGTAACAAAACTTCTTTTCAGTATAAGACCCATGTTTAGATACCAAGGAATAAAAAATGGCTATGGGGCTAACCTGGTGGACTTAAGAGATTTTAGGATTTTGGCGGAGGACTTAAAAAGGAAGTGCAAATACCTTTAAGGAATAAGGATCATGTGACCTAAGTGCTGGTGTATAAAATGCAGACTTCTCAGGCCATTGCTTGATTTTGGTGCTAGCTCTTAATAGTAAGGGACCTGGGAACTGCTAGGGAACAAAGTGTTGCAGGGCTGTCAAAAGTAAAGGTGGTTTGGTAGTTGAGTACACTGAGCAGTTTGGATTTGTTTTGATTTTCCCTTTGAACTGTTCGAATGGCTGTGTTTTTCCTCAAAGTAACCCCGAAAAGCAGCTTAATAGCCTTCAAATGTGTCGACACAATCAGAAGTGATCTGGGCAAAGAATTAGGCGGTCTTTGGGGAGTTTTTCACAGGCCAGCTAATGCAGCCAATTCTGTCTGTTTCAGTCTATGGGTGACTAGTTAGGTTTGAAAAAGCTGCTTACGTTACTTTAGATAAGTGTAGGAAAAGGCAAAGGATCCATGATGAAACTCTGCTGATTCAATTTCATAATGATAACAGTCCCCCTTACACAGCAACTGCTATTTGTAATAATACCCTACACTTCCCAATATTTACTGGAGAAATTGCTGGTATACTGAGCAACCGAACCATCTATGGCAACTGACAAGAAAGCAAGACAAAAACACCATATCTGTGGATAAACGCTTTTCACAAAGCAATCACTCTATATCTGACCTCTCCGTCCTCATCCTAAAAGGAAACCTGCTGTCACAATTGGGACATGGGCAATCTAACCTAATGGTCAGAGGAGGAGTCAGACGGATCAGAGACCAGGAGGTCAGAGTCCAAGACAGGCCAGAGAGCAAAACCGACAGCCAGGAGGCAGGCAGAGTCAGGTTACCAGGAGGTCAGCAGCAGGCACTGGGAGCAGGTTTGCTGGGGAAGCAGTCCTAGGCAGGGGAAACTCAGATCCATGGAGAACTTCCTGTTCCTATTATTGGTTTAAATGGAAGGTGTGGGGAGGGAAACCAATCAAGACCCCCATGTGTTCCACTAATCAGATCCCAGGACTGGAGTCCTCTGTCAGAGTTCAGCTTCTATTCTGGCACCTGTTAGCACATCACTGGCTGGCAGGTTGGAACTTACTAGCTTCTGAGAACCTTGTAGACCAGCATTCATGACCCCTGCACAGCACCTTCAAATGATGAGCCTGGGAGCTTAAATTCATAATTGTGCTAGCTCCTAAAAATCATGGACTGAATTTATGGCTTATTACTATAATCTATAACTCATTAACCCCTCCCCCCCCAGCTTTTCCCCCCCTCTTCTTCCTCCCCCTCCCCCCCACCTTGAATGGTCCCTTGGAATATGTGTTAACTACTTAGGCTAAACATCTGTTCCACCTTGTATTTAGCTGTGACACTCTGAGTTCCTTTCCCAGACCTGAAGAAGAGCTCTGTGTGGCTCTAAGGCTTCTCTCTCACCAACATAAGTTGGTCCCGTAAAAGATATTACCTCAGTCACCTTGTCTCTCTTATATCCTGGGATGAACATGGCTACAACACTGCATATTGCATTACCCTTTAATGTCAGTAAGATACTTATATGGACCCTACTGCTGTAGTACAGAGGTCCCCAAACAGTGGGACGCACCTCCCTAGGGGGGAGAGGAGGAATGTCCGGGGTGTGCGGTAGGGCCCACACCAGCCCCCACGGGGGTGGGGAGGGAGTGTCACCCAGCCCCTCCCCGCCCCCAGCTCTGCTCAGGCCCCACCCCCATCCACATCCCTGGCTCCCAGCCCTGGCCCTGGCCCTGTCCCCAGCCTCAGTGCAGCTCTGCTCCAGGCCCTGCACCAGCCCCCAGTCTTAGCCACTGGCTGCAGCTCTGTTCTCAGCCCGGGACTGAGGCTGGGAGTGAGTCTGGGAGCAGAGCTGCACAAGGCCACAGGTCCAGCTGCTGGATCCCACTGCAGCCTGGCTGCAGCTCCGCTCCCGCCCTCACTCCCAGCCGTGGCCCCTGGCCACAGCCCCGCTCCTGGCCCCAGACCCACCCCCCAGCTATAGCCCCAGCCTCAGCCCCCTTAACCGTGTCTGTGTCTTCCCAGGCCCCTCCACCCACTCCCCCTAGCCGTGGCCACACTCCCCACCCTGGCTCAAAAGTTTGGGGACCGCTGCTGTAGTATCTGAGTGAATCACAATCTTTAGTATAATTATCCTCACAACACCTCTGTGAGGCAGGGAAATATTATTATCCTCATTCTACATATGGAGAACTAAAACACAGAATAGCTAAGTGATGTGCCCAAGGTCACAAAGGAAGTCTGATGGAATAGAGACTGGAACCTAGCTCTCCCAAGTCCCACTATAACACCCAAACAACTGGACTGTCCCTTTCCAGTTAATTTAATTAATTTATGCATCTTATAATCAAATCTCTGTGGTTGTAGTTCTGTGATTACAGTGGATAAGGCTGCGTGAAACACCAGCACAGATACAGTGACTCCAGTTAGGATTGCATTGGATGTGTTGTAAGTCAACACTGAGTCTGACCCCATAGGGTCTTCTTTTAGTCATATAGGTCCAACCCCCACAGGAGCCAAATGGTCAGATTCTGTGCTAATATCATGCAACCACACTGATCTAGCTGGTGTGATTGTCTGCAAATCAGCACTGAATTTGGCCAAGCTATAATTTCACATTAGACAAGGGCAGAAATAGGTCCATATTGCAAAATATAATCCTGTGTATTTGCAGTATACTGACTGGCACTGTTAACTGGGGGTGGGGGAGAGGGATGTAATGCAAAACATTGTACCATTTTCTAAGCTGCCAAATCTTTATGACTTTACTTTCCCTAAATATAAAGTTATGTTTCTGTACGACAAGCCTCACCATGACAGTTCCCCTATGTCTGTAGAGTTATATAGTATTTATGTAGAGTAAAGGGTTGATGGCTGATTCACATAATAAATCTTATTTACAACAGGCCAATGCCAAAAAATTTCAAAGTAACGTTATTTTTTACATTTTTGCCAGCCAAAGCTCCTTAAACAAACACACACCTCACCATTACTGGAAACTGCTACCACCAGAATATCAACAACCCATTTAAAGAAATATTTAATAGAGATACCAGAACCAGAGTTACTGTCAGCAACGTGTAGAAAGAGACAGAAAGAATGAAAGTAGTGAATGAGTAATTAAAAAGAAAAAAGCCAGGTTGTTGAGGCAAGCTACCCAGACTGTGACACACTCCTACATGTCCCACAACTGTGTTATAAATCATCTTAATGAAGATAATTGCTCAAGCAAATCTAAACCCACTGTCTAATCACCGTTTCCCCTTCCATATAGCTCCCTCTCTTTTCATACCCACACACATACAAACACTGCACCAAATTCTGCTCATTACTAGAGTGCTGGGTTTTTCTATGCACAAGCAAAATCATACTCTGGCTGTCAAACTGGTTTTTATTTTTCATTAAGACAGACAAGAAAGAAAAAACAAAAGTGAGTTTTCCATGGGAGAGTACAGTGCAAGTGTGTCTCCTCTGTAAATTTAGCACATCTGAGGAAGAAATTTACAAATCATCATTTGCAAAACAAAGAAAACAAAAGCAATATCCACCGCAGGGCACATCCCCTTAATTTCAGTGGAAGTGTCACTCATATAACAAAGAGCAGAATTTGGCCTACGAGCTATAAGAAACACAACACTTTAATTAATGATAGATCCATTAGAGATTAATTTTATTAGCAATTGGTTTTGATTAGATTGCAACCTAAAACCTGACTCCAAATCCCCACGCAGGTTATGGGAAAGTTTGGATCTGGATCCAAATCCATATCCAAGCTCAGCTGCTTGCTTGGGCCAATCTCTGATTTTCACAGCTCGCAATCTGCAGTTAGACTGATTAGAAGTCCATCAGAGTGACATTTTTACCTGGCATTCCAGCAGGCCCTGGAGGTCCTGGTGGCCCTTGATAGCCTCGGAATCCAAATTCTCCACGGCAGCAGCTACTGCAGTCTGGTTGTTGAGGTCCACTTTGAGGGGGCTGAGTGCAAAAACATAGGTTTTAAATAAACCATTCATAGAGTGCATTTGCTATGCATACATCTGCATCTCGGTAGCAGGGTCTCCACTATAGCCCCCTGCTTGTACATGCTTACAAGCTTTCTGAACATTTCTCCTTTGAGACTGAAATTTTCCGTGTCTGGCCTCTCCCTAAAGAGGTTGGTTTTGAAATTTTTTCAGTTGTTCTTGAGTTACAACATCATTTTATATCAGTTTCCCCATCTGAAAAATCATTCTTAAATAAATAAGATCAAGTAATTTAAAAATGGTAGAACTTTTAAACTTGGTCTCCAATCATGTATTTTGCTGTATGCAGGCAAACTACCATGCGGACATGAATTCTCGTAGACTTCAGTGGCCCTTGGTGCGGGAATGCTAGCCTGTATGCGAAGAACTGCAGAATTGGGGCCTTAGGCTTCAATGTGGAGAACTTACTCTACTAAATCTGAAGCAATAGGAGGCTGGATTTTCAAAACTATGTGCGCGAAAGTGCACATGTGCAAACTCGAATTCCTGCATGAAAAGTGTGCAGGAAAAGGATGTACCTGGCTAAATAAGGAGTTGCAACTATGTGAGTCAGGCATGTGCAAGAGTACGCAGGCGCATCTGAAAATCTAAACCTCAGATGGAAAGATAACATTTGGGGCATTTTGCTATACTCTGTGTGTGTGTGTCATGATGGAAATCTTATACAATATGTCATTCATATGATGAGTGCAACGATGTATCAGTGAAAATATACTTAGCATGAGTTATATACAGCAACATTTATTGTATAAGAAAGTTTGATAACACCATATATTTTTATAGTGCTTTTCATCCCAAAGAAATTCCAATTTATTTTATGCATACACAAGTGGCTTCACATTCACAGACTGGTAGATTTCATAACTGCAAAGGGTTCTCATATCGATATTCATATTGATTCAGTAAAATTACAAGGATTGTGATAAATTAGTTGAAGTTGAGCTCCTCCTTTTTCTTTCTGGAAAATAAGCCCCAAACCCACAATCTGCAACTTGAAAGAATAGCAGCCCCGGAAAAAAGAAGCCCAAATACACTAATGATTGGTGGACTTGGCAACCCGCTCATGTCAGGTTCTTCAATAAGTGACTTTGGTGTGTTATGTGAATTTCAACCACCTGCAGAAAAAGCTGGCAATTCACATGGTCATTTGACACTGATATTCCAAATAGCACAAAACTCATTTGTAATCTAAACACACAAATGCTCTGCTAGCCTATCAGAATTTTTTTTAAAATAGCGTCAAACAGATTAATCCTATGTTGGAAAAATAATGAATGTGCAATGAGGTAACGCAAAGAAATTCCATCCTGTTACTAAAGTGACAAATGACACAAATCTGGTTCAGTTGACTTATGTCACCAGAATCCTTAGTTTTTCCCATATGGCTGGTTGGTTATTAATTCTCTTCTTGTCAATATTTAGATGGGAGATCATAAAGAATTTTAAAAAGGTATTTCAGTAAATGATTCTTTGGTAGGTGGAACTCTTCTCTCTGACCCAGTTCAGAACCAACCCTTAGCATTGAGCCAGGGGGCAGGCAAGATGCTGTCCGATACATGAATCTGAAGACCTTCTGACCACTAGAGATCATTAAGGATTCCATGGCCCTTTTTATAAGACTAGTTGTGTTAGAGCCAGGATCTGAAATTCAGGTTGAATCAGTGAAGTCTGTTTACCTAAATTCTCTCCAGTTTCCGCTGGAGATGGTATTTTTCACTTCCTGTCAACAACAGTTACCTGTAAGTGTGCAGTGTTGAACCTCTGCTATGTCCACGCAAGAGGTGGCTGCATTTCAGTACTGCGAAAGGTGATTTCTCTATAGATAAATATAACTTCCTGAGCCATTTGGAATTATGGCTGTATGTTTTCCTGGTTCTATTCCACAAACCCACTGCTGACTCATTTGCTAACTCATATCATTTTAATCAATAGGATTAAAGTATGCAAAGTACCTGAGAAGGACAAGGCAAGGTAGAGAAGAGGATAAAGGGAGCAAGATTAGAGAAAAAAAGGGCCTGGTGTGACTAACTTCTGTCACATTTTCAGCACTCCATGAGTGCCTCATGTCTTAGGACAGAAGTAGAGAGAAGAAGCTGAGGGGAAAGGAATGGAGAGAGAGATGTGGTGTACTGAAAACTGTTAAAACTGCAAGTTGTTGCTTTAAATTTGAGCTGGGGGTTGTGGGCAGGGGGTGTTGACTCTGCTTGCAGGCTAGGGACTCTGTAGGGAAGTGTGCGACCTGGGCCTAGCTTTAAGAGGGATAGTAGATTGCTGATATCCTCATGCAATATAATTATTCTCTCTCAGAGAATTCAACAGGACATTACATTTAAAATGGGCCAAACTCTGCTATGCTGACTTAAAAGTTGTCCTGTTGACTTCCGTGGAGTACTTGGGCAAGTTCTGACATAAGATTTGTCCTGTTAGATTTAAACATCTTTTGACATAGGAGTGAAAAATCTGTTTGTATTCAATGCCCCAAAATAAAGAATTTTCAGGTTAGGTTATCTTAATCTGAGGAAACCCAGAGCTCCGTGCAAATGAACACGTTTTAAAGTAAAAATCTGGAGATTTGAGACTTAAATGTGAATGATGAATAATGTAAAGCTACTTTCTCTAACCCTTAAAATGGGACCAGAAGATTCATTGAGACCCACTTGTCAAAGTCCTTATAAATTCTATTGCATGGCAAACCTGTGGAATTTTTTCCTAAAATTGAATTCAGTGGCTTGTGAAAATCACCTGTCACACAGATTTCCTAGGACAGACAGGAGGTTAGAATTAAGATATTTGCTAGATCTCTGAACATTATACTCTTGAATTTTCTTAGATTAACAGCTAGAAAATCTATCAGTTTAGGAGGCAGCTAAATAATCAATAAAATTCCTCTAATTTGAACCTGTGGACCAATTACAACTGGAGACACAGACATTTTTCCATTTCCTGCTGGCTTTCGTTAAGGTTTTATTTTACTCTATCCAAAACAAGAAGTTAAATAAATACCTGCCACCATGGGTCCTGTTCTGAATAAGAAGGGGGCAAACTGGTGTACGTGGGTGGGGCAGGGACAACATTCAGCTGGCTCCCTCTTGTAGCTAGAGGTGTTGCCACAGCACCCTCCATCTGTCCCCTCTCTTAAGGGTGCCTTGGGAGCCCCATATAGTCTTTTTCAGGATAATCATCAGGTCTGAAAATGGGTCAGCAGCCCAAAGTAATTCAAGATAGTCCTCAGTGTCCCAAACACAACATCCATCATAGCAACCCCACAGCTTGTACCCAAATCCAATGCTCCTGCCGATTGTGGAGCTTTTATTCTTCACAGCAGAAGCTTAGCCTTCTGGGTCTGCTTTCCTTCCTTTGTCAGCACACGTCCTGTTCTGAGAGGGAAGGCGGCATATATATGCCTCTCCTTCTGAGAGCTCCTCCTGATTGGCCAGGAGGGAGGGGAGCCCTGCCCCACCCCGATGCAGCAGGGCTCCTGATGCCAAGCCCTTAAAGTAAGTGTCTTGGGATCTGTCCAATCCACTGCTAATTCCCCAGGATCACCTCCTCTCCTCCGATTTTGGCTGGTTCCTGAGCCTGTGCTCACAGCCCCATCGCTAGGATGGGATCTTCTGCCCCCCGTTAGGCTTAAAGGGCCAGCACACCTCATTATAAAAGGGCATGGAAGTCCTTCCTGCTCCTTCTAGATTCACCTCATCTGGCAAAATAAAATAAATAAATAAACCACCAAAAACACTAGCAAAAAGCCAGTAAGTTGAGGAGCATTCCAAGTATATCAAGCAGAAGCAGCAACAGAAAGAAGATTGTATCTATATCTGTTCCATACATATTGTCAGCTACAGGGCTTGAGGAAATCATGCTACATCGCTCATATGTTATCAGCAGTGTGGAAAATTTGGCATAGGGAGGGGCTTGCTTATTCTCTTTGGCCCCTCTTTGTCACCTCACAAGCTCCTTAGACATCTGGGGGATGAATTCTCCTGGCACTGTCATTGCATGAAACAGCTGGAGACATAGGGGGCATTCTAGGGGCAAAATATCCACAAGGCATATGCAGCTACAGGGATTCTCAGCTGCTGCAGGTGGCAAAGCTGCTCAAAGGAAAACAGCTGCTGGCTGTTCTGCTTTCCATTGAGGGTCATACAAATCCTTGGAGCTGCCCAAAATTGTGTGGACCCAAAAGCAGCTTGTTCCTCTCCACCTGAGAATGCATAGTCTCTAGTGATGGAAAAGACATGTTAAATCAGCCATTCCATGCTGGATTTCCCCTATTGTACAGTTGCTCGTCTTTCATCTAGTTTTAAGTGAGCCAAGAATTGGGATTGCATCATTGCCCATGGGAGATTATTTTCCAGACACAGGAATGGTGGACATGAACGACCTGCAGTCAAGTCAACTGTGTGCCAATTGGCTGAGTCCCTCTTGCTCAATAAGTAGTTCCATTACTGTAAATGTAAAGATCATCTTAATACGTGGTGCCAAATTCTATCCTTGGACATACATGCATCCCCTAATGACTTCAATGGTACTATATGTCAGAGGGCTGAATTTGGCCTTTTTTGTTAATTATAACAAATTTGTATTAAATTATATATTACTAAAAATAAATTAAAAGTCAATTCTTAAAGCACAGGCCACTAGCTCTTGAGCTAAAGGAGAATCTTCTTTAATTATTAGCAACATAGGGTCTATGGTATACAGTTGCACAGTATTCCATCCAACAGCAAGAAGTGGAACACACAAACACTAGCTGGATCATTATACTATACCCCCATTGATTATACTGTTTACGTACATAAGTTCAATTTAGTGTAAATTAAATTTTCCTGATTTTGCTGGGAGAACAGGAGTTCTGTAACAAAGAAAGTTTATATGCTGTGCTGTACAACTATTTAACTGTAGGAAATGTTGTTGCTGTATTTTGAACTTATTGTCATGTTTTGCCATATCTTGATCTGTTTCCATTCCTGAAGCCCATCACAATTACCTAAAATCAAAACTCATTTCTATTTGTCACGAAACAATTATTATCCATCCCACATCTGCCTCCTTCTGCTTTTGGGAATTCAGGATCCAGGGTTGAGACTGAAAAAAATTATATAATACCATCAACTGAAATGTAAAGACTCAATCATTTGCATTCAGTAGGGGAAATAAAACTCTCATTTTGTTACTGACTATAAAACATAGTAGACAACAAAACCTCCAGCCCAAAGCAGATGTAAAACTTTCCATTTTGTTTACTGCTCAATAAAACTTCATCTTATCCCCTTCAACATTTTTCCTTTTTTAAAAAAAAAAATCTGGATCGCAGTTTTTACATATGACCAGGTGAGGTAATTTTCCCTTTGCTGAGAGCT
Organism: Natator depressus; assembly: GCF_965152275.1. Taxonomy (NCBI): domain Eukaryota; kingdom Metazoa; phylum Chordata; order Testudines; family Cheloniidae; genus Natator; species Natator depressus. The sequence continues at coordinate 23,839,769 of NC_134238.1, forward strand.
AATGTCTAGAATATATAAAATGCTATGTAAAATGCATACGAGAGTCCTAACAAAAAAGCAAACTCTACAGGAAATTTAAGAAGCATTAATTCCAGTTCTTTTTCCCCCACTAAAATAAAAAGGGCAGCAAATACACACACAGCATGTTATATCATACCTACTTGTGTCTCAAATGCAGTATTACTGCAAGGATTTAAAAACAAAACAAAACGCAACTTAGAGGCTATCCATTGCAAATATTCGCTACTGCTTTAAATTATTTTCTCAAGCTCAAAAGGATACATTTTTTCTATACATACATTTCAAGTAAACTGGGATTTTTTTCTCCCAGTTGAACAGTATCCTTCAGAATATCATCTCTTTACCAATTTCATAATTTTTCTTCACATGCAAACAATGTCATAAATGATTATAAAATCTTAGTCTGCTAGAAAAAAAAATATTCTGCAATAATTGAGAAACTGTATCTCACCATATCTGATTGCATAGAATCAAAGTTTCAGAACAGTGGGCTGCTGGCTGTGTTCTCACTGCCCTCACCCCACTGCTGGCTTTACCAGTTCATTAAAAGATTCTGTGAAGCAACCCAGTAGCATACAGACCAATAAGCAGCATTAATAAACCTCTTTACTTAAATGTATCAGTCATAATCTTAGAAAAAATCTGATTTCAAAGTTATTCTTAGAAGATTAATTCAGAGTACCTGGACTCTGTCTGAGGTAGTCTGTGCTACATCATCTACCTCTGGTCTCTGGGCTTTTTGGTCTGTAGAAGTGCTATTAACATCAATAGTCGACTCTATAAGTTGACTCCGCTGTCCCAAAATTTCCCTGCTGCTGGAACCTTTATGGCCAGTCTGGTGGTGACTTTGCAATATTTTGGCCACCGCTTTATTAGATCTTCTGCTCACCTCCATGTATTCATCTTGACACAGGCAAAATGGAATTAAAAACAAAGCCAGCAGATGCCAGGTGATGAAATCCTTCACTGCCATGTTACTCAAAATAACAACTTCTCAAGAGTCCAGAAAATGTCTTTTAGAAGGAGAAGCCCGTTGACTGCATCAGTAGGTATGTGGTCCTTTCCACTATTTCCACTGTTAGGCTTGGCACTTAGACCAGTACCAAGTTTTATACGTTTGTGCGCAATAAATAAAACCATGAAAATGCCAAAGTGACAGGATCCTTCATCCAAAAATCAGTCATGCCTCCTTAAACAAACCAAGCATTATTCACCACAATGAAAATTGATTTGTATGCTGGAAATGGCCACCACATGTAATGGACTCCTGTGGTTTCTATTTGGGGGCATTTAAAAATGTGACACTTTTGGGGGTGGGGATGGGCATGTTTTCATTTAAGTGTGAAGAAATGTGATGGAAAGGGAGAACATGTGGCTAATGGTTTATATTGCTTGATTAGACATGGACATGCTATGAATTCACACTCTGAAATATCTTTCAGACACAGTCATCTTCTTTATTTGCCAGGAAACTCACATACACGACTGCGTCAGCTCAGTCAGAAAAATCATCCAAGAGCAATTAGGAAACAAAAAGTACAAGACAGCCTTTTGCACATGATTCAACTTGATAACTATTTCTGACTATGCTTTTCATTCACTAATAAAAGAAAAAAATTAATTTTCTATGTCAGTTCACCAACAGTGGAAGGTGTCTGGGTAAACAAGTCTGCCACACTAGGTTGAATTCAGGTTCACACTGAGCCCCAATTTTTCAATTTGAACTTCCCACTCGGACAATTCCCCCCCGCCCCCATCGAGTTTCCAGTGTTTTTCTGAATGCCATCGCCAAACCAAATTTTACATTTTCACTGCCAAGTAAATATAAATTGCCGCAAAGCTTGTTTCATATTAAGAAAAGAGAACCAAATTACTATATACACGTAATAACCTAATTTTCATTTTTGAAACCATCCACTGATAGCCTCTAGAACTGTACAATTGCAGGAGACAGTCCTGCACATGTTTACGCATGAAAAAATTTACACACAGGAGTATTGTCCCTGAGTTCAAGTATAGTTACTAAAATGCACAAATGTTTGCAGCGTTGGGGCCACACAACCTGTGTTATGCAGTAAATCAGACTAGATGATCACAGTGGTCCCTTCTGGCCTTAAAAATCTAGCAGGCTATCAACCCAATCCTGCTCCCGCTGAAGTCAAAGGAAAAACATCTGTTGGCTCCCATGGAAGCAGAACAGGGCTCACAAACAGCAGGGATTATGGAACAGTGGCTGAGGCTCCATAGCTACAGTTTGATAAATTCAATGAGGGATTAAGCCCATCAATACTGTTCAAAAACCTTGCTGACATTGAAAAGGCCGAGCAATTTTAATTTGCTGAATGGTGATGATACTTGGTTCATATGTAGATGAGGAAATAAACACTGTAAACAAATTACTCATTTTTTCAAATGCAAGCCCAGTTTATTATGCCTTTTTTCAGGATCCTGGGGCATGTAGTACTTTGGAAGGAGTGGGAAGCAATCCACCATCATTGGAGGGAGAGGAGGAAAAAACACAGGATCTAGATGTTTCTTCTAAAATGATAAGCAGTGAAATGGTTAACAGCATTGACATCTACATTGTCATCTTTAGGTTTCAGATTTAACAACACATTTTGATGAATGGGCAGCAGCCGCTGGTCATTACAAGCCAATACAGCTAAGCCCCACCAATAATGCCACACCTGCCAGCTACCCTGGAGATGCAGTGTATGTGGCTGATGTACTGCAAGGTGCAATGCCATCTGTTTTCACTATAGGACCCCTATGGGGATGGCTGGAGCTGCTCCAGCCCCTGAAGACTGCTGCCACTGGGGTCTCCCAGCCCTAAATCACACAGATTGCAATAGAGCAGAGAGAGGAGGCAAAGCGCAAGGAATACAGGCTTCTGTGGAGCTATTTCACAGCAGCATCCATCTCCTGGAGTCCTTTCAGCGCATATGCTGCAAGTGGCGGAGGGAGGAAGTGCACAGTAGGGAATACAGCAGCCCACAGAGGGCGCCACTTTCTTCCCACATCCGTCCTTACCTCCCACTAAAATGTTTCCTTGTGACATCCCTGACCGCACTTTTCAGGATCGTTGTTCCAAGCTGTCTGCAGACTCAGGAAGATGGAACTGCATCAATTTGCACTCAGTTCATGAGATTTTTAAGTTGTCTTCAAAACCATAAGGACTGGGAACTTCATTTTATTTAAGGGAAATCTTAGATTCTGGAGCACACTTCTGCAGCAAGTTGCAGGTTCATTGGACTCCGAATTACTGAATACATGACACCCTGATCATATTGGATGCCTGGGATAGGCAACTCATTGCTATCCAACAAAGTACCTGGTAAAGAAAGTTCACTGGCTTGTATTTTATAGCTATTTAAAATATTGTTTTTAAAAACTGCAAATTCAAATACAGGTATTCTGGTTACTTCATTGCAGAGGGATGGAGAAAAGAGACTTTATTGGAGGGGAAAGACAACAAGTCCCAGTCACTCTTCTGAAAATACAGCTCTAGATTTTGAAAACCCATTGCCACCTAAATAGTTTCTTTTTCATGGAGACAGAATTTTCTTGGTAGCAAAGGAGTTTGAAACCCTTGGAATCTATAAACATGGGAATGACTCATAGAAAAACATTAATCCATCTTGGCACTCAATAATTTGATTCAGCAAATGCTGGAGCAGCACAGAGGTTTTCAGCTGTCGTTGGTGTTTTCAGGGCTTGCAAGACTCTGTTCCAGGAGTTTCCTGTGGCATTAAAGAGAAAAATGTTTCCAACATGAGTAATGCCCATTCACACCACCCATGTCCCAAAGAGAGGATGAATAAGACTAAGAAGATTTAGTCTTCCCAGCCTCCACCTATCGCTTCAAGTAAAAGCTGAAACAAGTATGTTCCTTGGCAAACACTTTGAAGGAAGAAATATTCCCTCTAATAACGTCCACCTACTTCCTGACCATCGTTATTTCAGTGGTTTGGTAGTGCAGACATTTTTTGTACCATATAAATGGTTTAGTGTTTTGCACTATGATATGCAATTTTTAAAGAAAAAACTGGGCACATTTAGTCTTGAGAAAAGAAGATTGGAGGGGAGACCTGATATCAGTCTTCAAAATATGTTAAGGGCCGTTATAAACAGGCTGGTGATCAATTGTTCTCCATGTCCACCAAAGACAACAAGAAGTACTTGGCTTAATTTGCAGCATTTAGGTTAAATCAGGGATCAGCAACCTATGGCACGCGTGCCAAAGGCAGCATGAGAGCTGATTTTCAGTGGCACTCTGCTGCCGGCCTGGGGTGCTGGCTGCTGGCCCCCTGCCAGCCTGGATAGACAGAACCCCAAGCCAGCAGCGGGCTGAGCCACTCAGTCCACTGCCAGTCTGGGGTTCCATCCGCCAGCCCCTTGCCAGCCGGGGTCCCAGCTGCTGGCCCCACTCAGCCCGCTGCCAGCCTGAGGACATTGGAAAACTCAGCAAGGAAAAGCAAGGGCAAGGATCACACTAAACTGATAAGATCTGTATTTTAATTTAATTTTGAATGAAGTTTCTTAAACATTTTTAAAACCTTATTTATTTTACATACAACAATAGTTTAGTTATATAATATAGACTTATAGAGAGACCTTCTAAAAACGTTAAAATGTATTACTGGTACGCAAAACCTTAAATTACAGTGAATAAATGAAGACTTGGCACGCCACTTCTGAAAGGTTACCGACCCCTGGATTAGCTATTTTGAAACACTTTCTAATGATCAGGATAGTTACGTACTGGTGCAGGTCACCTTGGGAGGTTGTGGAAACTGCATCATTGGAGGGGTTAAGAACAGATTAGACAAATACCTGGCAGGGATGGTTTAGGTATACTTAGTCCGGCCTCAGCATGGATGGATGGACTAGATCAGCGGTTCTCAAACTGTGGGTTGGGACCCCAAAGTGGGTCGCGACCCCAAAGTGGGTCGCAACCCCCTTTGAATGGGGTCACCAGGGCTAGCTTAAACTTGCTGGGGCCCGGGCTGAAGCCTGAGCGCCACTGCCCAGGGCTGAAGCCAAAGCCCGAGGGATTCAGCCCTGGGCGGCAGGACTCAGGTTGCAGGCCCCCTGCCTGGGCCTGAAGCCCTTGAGTTTCAGCTTTGGCCCCCACACCGGGGCAGTGGGGCTTGGGCAGGTTCAGGCTTCAGTCCCCCCTCCTGGGGTCATGAAGTAATTTGTGTTGTCAGAAGGGGGTCGGGTGCAATGAAGTTTGAGAACCCCTGGACTAGATGATACCTCATGGTATCTTCCAGCCCTACATTTCCATGCTCCTTAAAATTTTCTCTAAGCAGTAAACAGCCTACACAGTCTACCTTCCACCTGCAGAAAGTTTTAGGTAGGAACAATGTAGGAACTGATCCTCCAGTCTCGCACCTTGAGTAGTCAAATACACCAGTGAAAAGTGGATACCAAGTGAGTGTAAAATGATACCACATCAGAATGGCAGCTGTTTGAACTCACATTGTACTGGCATAAATGACTATAAAAGGCTCAAGACAGTAAAAAAGCAGGCCCTTGCAGTCTAGTGACCAAAGAAGTGTTGACATGAAAGGCCCACAGTTTAGTTACACAGGTATGATGTTCATTATGGGAGTTATGCTGCTGTAACAGAGCAGAATTTGGTGCTATATCTTTATACCCAGTTTTAAACCTACAGTGACTTCTGTCTTTGCTTATCTGTACACTTCCAAACTGTTGTGTTTATAACGCTGAAGTATATTTGGGGGGAGAGGGAGGGAACACATTTGATTCCTGATCTTCTAATTTTTAACACTATACAGCTCCTTGCTCTGCTGGTGCTGTTTGATTCCCTCTGTGGCTATGCCTTAGAGGTAGCTGTCTATGTTAGACTTTGTTGAAGTATTGTCTAAAATGAGATGGTTGTGCACAAGTTGCATGGTAACCTTTCAAAAGGCAACAAAATAAAAGATTAAACAAAGAAGTGTTCAGTCATAGGAAGTGACATCAGAACAGTCACATTTGAAAATGGCTAGATATTTATATGGAGGCTTTGCCATAACTTCATTTAAACCCTGTACGGTAGCGGGTCTCAAACTTTGGGATGGGCCTCCCAAGGGAGTCACGGGAATGTGTCAAGGGAGGCACGAGCTATGTGCTTTCCCTTTTTATTTATTTTTTTAAAGATCTGGATGTAAATTTTGGCTGGCACTGTCACTTTTTTAAGCCCTGTCCTGGCAGTCCCGACTTTTTTGGCAAAAATGGGCATGTGTCCTGTTTGCTCGTGCCAACTTGATCAGTTGGCAAGGGCAAACGGGACACATGCCCTCTTGTCAAAAAAGTGGGGTGCAGAGGAAGGTGGGGGGAAGGGCGTACCACAATGCCAGCCCCATACAGGGGGGGCAGGCAGGGCTCGAGCAACCAGCAAGAGGCCTTGGCTGTCATCCCCGGGTGGCAGCAGCAGTGCAGAAGTAAGGCTTGGTTGTGAAAAGTGATCCTGACAAATATTTTGGATTAGGGCTGTCGATTAATCGCGGTTAACTCCTGTGGTTAACTCAAAAAAAGTAATTGTGATTAAAAAAGTTAGTCGTGATTAATCGCAGTTTTAATCGCACTGTTAAACAATAGAATACTAATTGAAATGTATTAAATATTTTGGATGTTTTTCTACCTTTTCATATATATTGTATTCTGTGTTGTAATTGAAATCAAAGTGTCGATTATTTTTTATTACAAATATTTGCACTGTAAAAATGATAAAAGAAACAGTATTTTTCAATTGACCTCATACAAGTACTGTAGTGCAATCTCTTTGTCGTGAAAGTGCAACTTACAAATGTAGGGGGTTTTTGTTACATAACTGCACTAAAAAAAACAAAATAATATAAAACTTCAGAGCCTACAAGTCCATTCACTCAGTCCTACTTCTTGTTCAGCCAATCGCTAAGACAAACACATTTGTTTACATTTACAGGAGATAATGCTGCCCTTTTCTTATTTACAATGTCACCAGAAAGTGAGAACAGGGATTTGCATGGCACTTTGCATTGCATTGCAAGGTATTTATGTGCCAAATACACTAAACATTCATATGCCTCTTCATGCTTTGGGTTCCAGAGAACATGCTTCCATGCTGATAGCGCTCATTAAAAAAAATTATTTATTTAATTAAATTTGTGACTGAACTTCTTGGGGCAGAATTGTATGTCCCCTGCTCTGCTTTATCTGCAGTCTGCCATATATTTCATGTTGCAGCAGTCTCTCAAAACTGGAATACTGCGTTCAGATGTGGTCATCCCATCTCAAAAAAGATACATTGGAATTGGAAAAGTTTCCGAAAAGGGCAACAAAAATGATTACGGGTATGGAACTGCCATATGAGGAGAGAGTCATAAAACGGGATTTTTCAGCTTGGAAAAGAGATGACTAAAGGGGGATATGATAGAGGTTTATAAAATCATGACTGGTGTGGAGAAAGTAAATAAGGAAGTGTTATTTACTCCTTCTCATAACACAAGAAGTAGGGGTCACCAAATTAAATTAATAGGCAGTAGATTTAAAACAAAGAAAAGGAAGTATTTTTTTCCACACAATGCATAGTCAACCTGTGGAACTCCTTGACAGAGGATGTTGTGAAGGCCAAGACTATAACAGGGTTAAAAAAAGAACTAGATAAGTTCATGGAGGATAGATCCATCAATGGCTATTGGCCAGGATGGACAGGGATGGTGTCCCTAGCCTCTGTTTGCCAGAAGCTGGGAATGGGCGATGGGATGGATCACTTGTTCATTCCCTCTGGGGCACCTGGCATTGGCCACTGTCGAAAGACAGGATACTGGGCTAGATGGACCTTTGGTCTGACCCAGTATGGCAGTTCTTATGACCCAGCACATGTTGTTCATTTTAAGAACACTTTCACTGCAGATTTGACAAAATGCAAAGAAGGTACCAATGTGAGATTTCTAAAGATAGCTACAGCACTCGACCCAAGGTTTAAGAATCTGAAGTGCCTTCCAAAATTTGAGAGGGACGAGGCGTGGAGCATGCTTTCAGAAGTTTTAAAAGAGCAACACTCCAGTGCGGTAACTACAGAACCCAAACCACCAAAAAAGAAAATCAACCTTCTGCTGGTGACATCTGACTCAGATGGATGAAAATGAACATGCGTCAGTCCACACTGCTTTGGATGGTTATTGAGCAGAACCCGTCATCAGCATGGACGCATGTCCTCTGAAAGGGTGGTTGAAGCATAAAGGAACATATGAATCTTTAGCGCATCTGGCATGTAAATATCTTGCAACACCAGCTATAGCAGTGCCATGCGAACACCTGTTCTCACTTTCAGGTGACATTGTAATCAAGAAGCGGGCAGCATTATCTCCTGCAAATGTAAACAAAACTTGTTTGTCTGAGCGATTGGCTGAAGAAGAAGTATGACTGACTGGATTTGCAAGCTCTAAAATTTTACATTGTTTTAATTTTGAATGCAGGGGTTTTTTTTAAACATAATTCTACATTTGTAAGTTCAACTTTCATGATAAAGAGATTGCTCTACAGTACTTGTAGTAGGTGAATTGAAAAATACTATTTTTTTAATAGTGCAAATACTTGTAATCAAACATAAATATAAAGTGAGCACTTTACACTTTGTATTCTGTGCTATAATTGAAATCAATATATTTGAAAATGTAGAAAACATCCAAAAATATTTAAATAAATGGTATTTTATTATTAATAGTGTAATTAATCGCAATTAATTTTTTTAGTCGCTTGACAGCCCTGCTTTTCACATTATCACCCTTACTTCTGTGCTGCTGCTGGCTCAGCAATACCTTCAGAGCTGGGCACCCAGCCAGCAGCTGCTACTGTCCGCTCTTCCTTCCAAGCTGGGTGGTGGTATATGTACTTGGGGCGGGGGGAGGGGCATACACAACTACAGTCACAAAGAAGGGGGGCCCAATCAAATAAATCTGAGAACCACTGATCTACAGTAACAACTCAACTGTGATGGGCAAAGAGATCATCAATACCTGACATTCCCCAAGCAAATTCCTCAATTCCTTTAAAGGGACCCAAGCCACAGGTGATGGGACAAAGCCCAGCTAACACTGACAGCTCAGATTCTGGAATTTGTCTGAAACTCACAGGAAACCCAGGAACACTCTGATCTGGTCATTCTAATCCCTTTCTTTGCAAGGTAGTATGGAAATCATCTCATATGTGCAAGATCTAGTCCTAAAAAATCCCCCAAAGAAACAGGTCCCTTCTCTCAACCAGCACTATTTTCAAGGGTCCATGACAATCAGGCAGGGTAAGACTGTCAACAGTCCCAAACAGGATCAGCAGATCGTTTATCAAAGACACTTTTAGACCTGCAAAAAGAGAAATTTCACAGAGGTGTGTGATGGGGCTTGACCCCCACCACTTGCAAGGCAAGGGAAAGGACCCACATAGTCATGCTCTGCACCTGGCAGGGGAGTAACAAATTGCCTCCTGGATAGAGGAGGCAGAGGTACTCTAGATAAGTTGGCTGAGGGAACTGGTTTGTGGAGAGACTTCAGAGGAGATAAGCCTGAGCCCAGGGTTTTGCTCTGGCGGAGAGGCCTAACAGGCCAGATACAATAAGGGAACTATAGTGAAGCCTGTGAGGAGTAGAAAGGCTATTCATTTAAAGCTTGTTTGTGCTACCCCAGAAGGGGCTTAATCTTGATTTGGCTGGAGAGTCAAACCACAGAATACCCTGAGGGGGAGTCAGGGGAAGATGTAAATGGAGAAAAGTGATTGCAGGTCACAGGGAGAGCCCAGCTGGGTGTACTAGAGTCCAGGACCCTATGCAGTGCTGCGACCAGGGATGAGGGCATGTCCACAAGGTGAGGATATGTTCTTACAAAATGATAGCACTCTGGTACTGGAACAAATAATTCAGTGTAACAAGCTTTTCCACATGAATTATCTCCTCTCTGATCTACATCATCTAATAGAAGAGCCAGAGCACACAGCTTTCCAAGAAGCAAGGGTGGGGAAAGAACAGCCTAGTGCCAAGACATGGCATTGATCAACGTACTTGTATTACATATTAGATATTTTGGTTTGGATTAAACAACTAACCTGAGTGTCTGGCCACAACTTAAGCTACCTTTCCCCAGGTTCTAAAATATTCTGATTTCTTACTTTAAATTTTGCATGTCTCTGGACTTCTGTGTTCTGGCCATGACCAGAAGTGTAACTGTTTGAAATACCACAAGAGAGAGGGTCCATGGGTTTTGCTGCCCAACTAGAAATAGTGGACATTTTGTGAGAAATCATGGTCTCCTGAGATTTGCAGCCCAACTTGTGCAAACTCAAGAGGATTGGAGAGTTCAGATAAGATATGAATATTTTTAACTAGGAGTCCAAACCAGGCTTCAGGCCAATCAGTAATCACTACATTTTGCTCTTTTAGCATGTACCGTGAATAGTGTGTAAAGCTCAAATACTCACAAATGGTTTACAGAATCAGGTAGATGATGCAGAACAAACTAGACAACATTTGTCTACAGAGACCGGTAGCAGAATTGAAAAATAGAATATGGTGACCTGATCTCTCCACAGGGTCGTCACCTACCATAGGGAGAACTAACCTCAATAGCAGCACAGGTTCACCTTGCACTGACATGGTTCTTCAGCTCCAGAAAAGGGCAGGATGACTAAAAAGAAGTGACATCAAGTCCAAAATCAAGGCCTACATGAACAATCAAACTCTTCCAAGAATACTCTCCAACATACCTGGGCATCCATATGTGAAAAGCACAGGGCTGATAAGTCATAATTTATGAATGCTGAACATGCCCTGGTTTTGGGGATAGTTACGGTGTGACTATACTGGGTTACTGGAATGTTTATTGTATGCACAGGATGGTTTAGTTTAATAGCAGGGCTGTTAGGAAATGAGTTGGGAGGCAATACAATAGCTTCAGATAAGCAACTTTCTGATAAACGTGGTCGGGGACATTAACAGACACGGCTTGAGCTATCAGCTGGGAAGATGCTACTTCCAAGCTCCAGCCAAAGTTATTGTTTTGTCAAGGCTGGAGGCCAAAAGATGAAAGGGACGCTAAACTGTTAAAAGAAAAAGGAGTACTTGTGGCACCTTAGAAACTAACAAATTTATCTGAGTATAAGCTTTCGTGAGCTCCAGCTCACTTCATCGGATGCATGCAGTGGAAAATACGGTGGGGAGATTTTATATACACGGAGAACATGAAACAATGGGTGTTACCATCACTCTCGTTACAGTGTGATCAGGTAAGGTTAGCTATAACAAGCAGGAGAGAAAAAAAATCTTTTGTAGTGATAATCAGGGTGGGCCATTTCCAGCAGTTGACAAGAACATGTGAGAAACGGGTGGGTGGGGGGGAAGAAATAAACATGGGGAAACAGTTTTACTTTGTGTAATGACACATCCACTCTCAGTCTTTATTCAAGCCTAATGTAACGGTGTCCAGTTTGCAAATTAATTCCAGTTCAGCAGTCTTTAGTTGGAGTCTGTTTTTGAAGGGTTTTTTTTTTTTTTGAAGAATTGCGACTTTTAGGTCTGTAATCGAGTGGCCAGAGAGATTGAAGTGTTCTCCAACTGGTTTTTAAATGTTATAAATCTTGATGTCTGATTTGTGTCCATTTATTCTTTTACGTAGAGACTGTCCGGTTTGGTCAATGTACATGGCAGAGGGGCATTGCTGGCACATGATGGCATATATCACATTGTAGATGTGCAGGTGAACGAGCCTCTGATAGTGTGGCTGATGTGATTGGGCCCTATGATGGTGTCCCCTGAATAGATATGTGGACACAGTTGGCAATGGCAACCCTCAGTGGGATCAGAGGGTAATGGCTTGTAGAATGTGGTGTTGGAGAGCTGCCTAGCAGCCTCTTGTTCATATTCCAACCTATTCATGATGACGACAGCACCTCCTTTGTCAGCCTTTTTGATTATGATGTCAGAGTTGTTTCTGAGGCTGTGGATGGCATTGTGTTCTGCACGGCTGAGGTTATGGGGCAAGTGATGCTGCTTTTCCACAATTTCCGCCCATGCACGTCGGCGGAAGCACTCTATGTAGAAGTCCAGTCTGTTGTTTCGACCTTCAGGAGGAGTCCACCCAGAATCCTTCTTTTTGTAGTCTCGGTAGGAAGTTCTCTGTGGGTTAGTGTGCTGTTCAGAGGTGTGTTGGAAATATTCCTTGAGTCGGAGACGTAGAAAATAGGATTCTAGGTCACCACAGAACTGTATCATGTTCGTGGGGGTGGAGGGGCAGAAGGAGAGGCCCCGAGATAGGACAGATTCTTCTGCTGGGCTAAGAGTATAGTTGGATAGATTAACAATATTGCTGGGTGGGTTAAGGGAACCACTGTTGTGGCCCCTTGTGGCATGTAGTAGTTTAGATAGTTTAGTGTCCTTTTTCTTTTGTTGAGAAGCAAAGTGTGCGTTGTAAATGGCTTGTCTAGTTTTTGTAAAGTCCAGCCACGAGGAAGTTTGTGTGGAAGGCTGGTTTTTTATGAGAGTATCCAGTTTTGAGAGCTCATTCTTAATCTTTCCCCGTTTGCTGTATAGGATGTTGGTCAGGTGGTTCCGCAGTTTCTTTGAGAGCGTGTGGCACAAGCTGTCAGCATAGTCTGTGTGGTATGTAGATTGTAATGGATTTTTTACCTTCAGTCCTTTTGGTTTGATGTCCATCTGTTTGCATTGGGAAAGGAAGGTGATGTCTGTCTGTATCTGTACGAGAGTTTTTTCATGAAGTTGGTGGATTTCCACTCCATGCGACTAAATTCAGTGCCTTGGGTCGGGGAGGAGTAGGGAGGCAGTTGCCAGGGAATTTTTCAGGGAGAATGGACTGACACAGAAATGAACTCTGCTGGAGGGTCTGAAGAAGCTACGCCTACTTGGCCCAATACCACAGGGTAAGATAGCATGCATATAAAGCCATTGTTGTTTTAAAATCTTCTCTCTCTTGTATTGTGCTTTGCTCCTGCTAAGTTCAAAGAGCACTTTGGTTTGATAAAGCTGTCTGGTCCCAAGCTCCAGACGGGAAGTTTTGCAGGTGCTGAGCCCAGCAGGGTTTGCTGAGTAATGATGGTTGATACACAGGGCACTCTAGCCCAGAGCTCATTATAATACTGGGAGAATTGCCAGATTCCACCCCAGGTGAGCTAAAGTCCTAAAAGCCAGAAGGCACCATTGTGATAATCTAACCTGATCTCCTGTATAGCAGAGGCCATAGGCCTAATTCAGGGAAGATCTAACAGCTGAAAGGGTGCACTCAATGAGACCAGAAGAGGGGACAGCAATGCAGCTAGCCCTGTAACTGTGATAGTGTCTATCAGAATAATCCTAAAACTCAGTCTTGTTGTGACTATGAGGCCAAGTGCTCAAAACCTTACACAAGGGTCAAATTAAGACTGCACATTCAGGACTGGTGTCACGGAGTCCCCGGGCGATGCTCTGGAACTGCTCCCTACGAAGCCAGTCAGGATTCTGGGGAAGTCTCCTTTCTGTGAGCAGACTGTCTGCAGGACACACAGCTCACACAGCTTCCACCTTCCTGGGTCTGACCTCGGAGCATTTGTTGGATCCTATTAAAGAAGTTCTGTATTAAAATCACAAATGAGTTTGATTCCCCATAGTTTAAATTCCAGGGTATTACTAATTAAGAGGTCTCTTGGGTTTTGGTACTGTTTCTCTCCCTCTATGTGTGAAACTTGCAAGCTGCTAATTGTGTTAGTACATTCTAAGACAGAGTCTGTTCTCAAAGCAATTCACAAAGACTCAAAGCAATACTCTAACAACAGAAACAGCACCCAGAGACTCCCCGCCCTTTTGTTGTATTAACAATTGTGATTAAAATAGAGATAGAGGATGTATGTGGACGGATGCTTGGTGTGGATAACAACTGAATGATCAGGGAGGTGCCAGCCTAAGAATCCAGTGTCCATCGGCTGAAGAAGGCGTCAAGTGGAAATAACCAGAGGACCCCCGGAGGGCAGACTGGAATCCACCCAACAGCCTCAAGAATGGGAGAACCAAAGAACAAGATAACTTCTTGGAGCCGTCAGGAATGTGCTATCTGCTGATTGATTCAGCAACAGCATGATGAAGCAATTCCCATAGACTGGCATAGGAAGAAATTCCTATAAAAATAGACTCTTAAAAAGTGAGAACTTTGGGGTCTGATTCTGCAAACCAACTTCCAGGAGCATCAGATGAGCATCTGACAAGGCCCTGCTCCCTCCTCATGTCCAGGCCACCTGGCCAGTGGCTTGGCATGAGCAACTCTAAGGCTGGTAACTATGATAACAACCTTGCAGAACCTGTGTGTGTGTGTGTGTGTGTATATGAATGAATGTGTGAAGAAATATGAGATTGAATGGAATGTTATAGCTATAACTAACTGCTTACTATGATTCTTTCTGTATTCACAATAAATGTGGTATTTTGCCTTTTTTCCCTTTAATAAGATCCTGCTGGTTTTTAATTTATTGGTACAACATTTTGGTGGAGAATTGCGAAAGGGGGAATATTGGTAAAAAACCTCAGTTATTGTAAATATTGGTGTGCACACCGCCAGCTCTAGTGAGCTAGGCATTTCTATTAGGTTAACCAGACCTGCTGGCCTCCGAGAAGGTAGCAGGGGACCTGCTGGCCTCCGAGAAGGTAGCAGGAAAAACAGATTAAACCAGACCTGCTGGCCTCCGAGAAGGTAGCAGGGGACCTGCTGGCCTCCGAGAAGGTAGCAGGAAAAACAGATTAAACCAGACCTGCTGGCCTCCGAGAAGGTAGCAGGGGACCTGCTGGCCTCCGAGAAGGTAGCAGGAAAAACAGATTAAACCAGACCTGCTGGCCTCCGAGAAGGTAGCAGGGGACCTGCTGGCCTCCGAGAAGGTAGCAGGGAAGAACAGATTAAACTAGACCTGCTGGCCTCCGAGAAGGTAGCAGGGAAAACAGATTAAACCAGACCTGCTGGCCTCCGAGAAGGTAGCAGGGGACCTGCTGGCCTCCGAGAAGGTAGCAGGGAAGAACAGGTTAACCGGACCGGCTGGCCTCCGAGAAGGTAGCAGGGAGAAATAGGTTAACCAGACCTGCTGGCCTCCGGGAAGGTAGCAGGGGACCTGCTGGCCTCCGGGAAGGTAGCAGGGGAAAAACGCATAGATTAAGCTATGATTTCAGAATCTAGGCTGTGTCACTTGCTAAGTAATACCAGCAGTGACAAAGAGATTGAAATATCCATGTTAAGATGTTTAAAAGAAAACAGGGTAAGCCAGTACCAGAGGGAGGAATGGAGTCAGAAGGAACTCCAACCTCACCTTTTGTTAAAGAAATTACACCTTTTAAACAAAACCTTCAAAAATTTGGGCACAGTCCTTGGACTAAACAAGCCCTAGCTGATCTCTGCACTATTTCGGACCTAGAGGATAGATTGGCTCAGTATATCCTCATATACAAACCTTCTAGTGCTGCCAAAAGAGATGCAGCAGCAATTTGGTTGTTGTGGGAGGCATGTAAGGATTCTTCCCTCCGCTTGTCTTCATGTAAAGAGGAAAAGGCACAAACGGAAAAGGGAGCAGACAATTGGAAGGTGCTGGCTACAAATACCCAAAGCCAGCTGAAAATAGTGAAAGAGGCACTCCAGGAATACAAAAAGAGTGAAAAAGTTAACTCTGCAGAGGCTGGAGGGAGGCAGGTAAAGGGGGAGAAGGTCCTATGTATGGCACCCCCAGGCATAATTACAAAGAGAAAGAGTAAAAAAAAAAAAAGTTAACTCTGCAGAGGCTGGAGGGAATTAAGCAGCTAAACTTTGTGAAAATGTTAAAAAGGAAAAGTGTTAGAGAAAGAGCATTCTTGGTTTCTTTGCAGCCATTCTGAAAGAAAAATGGGCCCTTTTCCAAAGGAATGTCTGTAAATTAGCCAGGCAAAAGAAACTGATTAAAATCATTTGACTGGACAATTTAGTCAAATTTGCTAAAAGAACATAAGGGGGTTCTATTGGAACTTAACTGCCTCAAATGTATAAAGGGAATGTAAGATGTAAAAAAACAGAGCAACGTGGAAGGGATGTTAAAGAAAAGAAAATGTGTATGTATCTATCTGTGTGTGTGTAAATATGTAAAGTTCTAAGGACCAGTTGGTTTTGTTTTTGTTTTAAATAATGCCACTAAAAATCCATTTGACTCTTTAATTCAAAGTTGCAAAACTGACAGACCTTTTTGCTAGACACAGGTAATTAGTGCTGTTTGGCTTTGGGATTTGGCATTTAACCCTTAAAAGGTAACTCAATGCTTTACAAAATTTAAAATGTTTTTAAGTTGTGGCTGCAGCAGGGCAGTCAAAATCTGGAGAATAGAAAAAAATTGGATTATTTTTGTTTGGTTGGTTGGTTTTTGTTTGTTTGTTTGATTTTGTAACAAAATAGCAGATGAGAGCTGTAGTAAAAAAAAATAAATAAATACGAAATTTAAAAAAAAAGACAGTGGCCCTCTGAAGCAACAGCAGGGGTGAGGTGCACAAAACAAAAAGAAGCAATGTTAGAAACACTGAGTCTTAAAATGGCTCTGAGTAATCAGACTGTCACTTTGATAAAGGTACATGAAAACTCTGTAAGCAAAAAAAAGAAATAGTTACACCTTATGTAAAAATTGATATGGATAATGTTATAGAAGTTAAACTATGGAAGGAATGTGCATTTGCCCCAGAACATGCGCAGGGTATATTGTAGAAGGGGCAAAAGAAATGCAAACGTACCATGCTACTTAATTAAAATGCTATTAGGGCTCCAAAGGGAGCCACAATAGGTTGGGTTTTCTTTTTCAGATTGCTGTGTGTTTTGGAAGCAGAAGTTAAAAGTAATCAAAACTCTGGTGAAAGTTGATTGTGTCCCTTTTAAGATAGAGTCTCTGAGCTGCTGATGGCTTTAAATCCAAAAGCAGGAAGTGTCTGTGAAAATGCAAATTACCTAAATGATAAAGGAAGGAAAGAACTAGCAGCACAAAGGAGCTGCAGATAAAGGACACACCTGGTCAGCAAACAAATTGTCTAAATAAAAGACATGGGATAACAAGATAATTTTAATAAATTTAATGATAATAAGTATCCCTGTAACAACATATAGTGTGTATGATTTTTGGAAAAACCCTTTAAGGTCGTATGGTAATGATGCTTCTCAGTTATTACCTGTAAATAAAACTTAAAGCTTAACACAGCAGGAAAAACATTATAAACTTGGTCTTCTGTATAAGAAGGAAAACTCAGGGATTTAATGACTAAACAGTGGGATAATTTCCCCATAACCCTTAAAAGATAAAAGCCATTGAAACCTGGCCTGCCTATAGAACAAAAACAGGAAAATACGGGGGCAATTCCTCTGTTTTGCCTGCAATCAGCAAGGGTATTTGTAAAAGAAATATTTTAAGCAATAATCTGCCACCCCAAAAAGGGGTAGAAACATGTTCTTTTTGTCTTTCAGAAAATCAGGAAAAGCTGATGCCAGCTGAAAAGCAACCCAATACCATGAATCTACTGTCACAATAGAAATTGTGTTTTGTGTTCTATGTTTTGTCTTGTTGCTAGCACTGTTGTGTGTTTAAAAAAAAAAAATACTAAAGACCTGCAGGTACTTAAAAATAAATTAAGCTCTCTGACCCAGCTACAGGACAGCCTGACACAAAAACAAGTACATGCCAATGTAGACTTGGTCCAAATTGGTCTGGGTAACCTAAAAGCCCGATGGAATCTTTGGCAATGGCTTAATACTACCACATGGCTTATGCATAAGAAAAAAAAAAATATTAGAAATAGGAAACCACACAGCCATAGCTATGGGATGCACTGAAATGCAGATACTTGCACTAGCTACTTTGGAACACGAAATGTTCTGGGTCATATTGGGAAATATTAAGGGTTTGATGCATTTGTTAAAACAAAGAAAGAGATCATTGTTTGACACTTATCAATATGAATGGATGCAATATGTTTCCAGTATTGTAAAACCAGACTTGTTAATGGGAGAAATTGTTGTCAAAATTGCACACCAACGGTCCCTGGAGGCAAAGGTATGGAAAGTTAGCCCACTTCCCATATTACACATGGGATCCTTCTGGCTACCCCAAACCTCGAGCCAATGGGCTGGGGAGGGAGGGAAGCTATTGGACACTAGAGGTTGTACCGAATGGACTCCTCAAAAGTGGGTGTGCCTCACCTTGCCTGTTGCCCCAGAACCTTGTAGTAAAGATACATCACTAGGATCGTGTATGTGGCATGAATTGGAATCACAAACTCAAATTGCCTCACAGTACCTTCTCTTGAATAGGCTACATAGAAAGTGACACTGACGATTATAAATCTTAGTGTCAAAAGGGGGATTATGTTGGATCCTATTAAAGAAGTTCTGTATTAAAATCACAAATGAGTTTGATTCCCCATAGTTTAAATTCCAGGGTATTACTAATTAAGAGGTCTCTTGGGTTTTGGTACTGTTTCTCTCCCTCTATGTGTGAAACTTGCAAGCTGCTAATTGTGTTAGTACATTCTAAGACAGAGTCTGTTCTCAAAGCAATTCACAAAGACTCAAAGCAATACTCTAACAACAGAAACAGCACCCAGAGACTCCCCGCCCTTTTGTTGTATTAACAATTGTGATTAAAATAGAGATAGAGGATGTATGTGGACGGATGCTTGGTGTGGATAACAACTGAATGATCAGGGAGGTGCCAGCCTAAGAATCCAGTGTCCATCGGCTGAAGAAGGCGTCAAGTGGAAATAACCAGAGGACCCCCGGAGGGCAGACTGGAATCCACCCAACAGCCTCAAGAATGGGAGAACCAAAGAACAAGATAACTTCTTGGAGCCGTCAGGAATGTGCTATCTGCTGATTGATTCAGCAACAGCATGATGAAGCAATTCCCATAGACTGGCATAGGAAGAAATTCCTATAAAAATAGACTCTTAAAAAGTGAGAACTTTGGGGTCTGATTCTGCAAACCAACTTCCAGGAGCATCAGATGAGCATCTGACAAGGCCCTGCTCCCTCCTCATGTCCAGGCCACCTGGCCAGTGGCTTGGCATGAGCAACTCTAAGGCTGGTAACTATGATAACAACCTTGCAGAACCTGTGTGTGTGTGTGTGTGTGTATATGAATGAATGTGTGAAGAAATATGAGATTGAATGGAATGTTATAGCTATAACTAACTGCTTACTATGATTCTTTCTGTATTCACAATAAATGTGGTATTTTGCCTTTTTTCCCTTTAATAAGATCCTGCTGGTTTTTAATTTATTGGTACAACACATTCAGCATCCTCTCCGCCCTTCCGTACGCTTCCCACATCGAGTCCGCCCAGGCGGGGTCCTGGGGAAGCCAGAGGGTCCTGCACCCCAACTCCGCAGTCAGACGTGACTTTCAGCCAGCCAGTAAAACAGAAGGCTTATTAGATGACAGGAACATGGTCTAACACAGAGCTTGTAGGTGCAGAGAACAGGAACCCTCAGCTGGGTCCATTTTGTGGGGCAGTGAGCCAGACAACTACGTCTGCACTTCATTCCACGTCCCCAGCCAGCCCCAAACTGAAACTCTCTCCAGCCCCTCCTTCTCTCGGCTTTGTCCCTTTCCCGGGCCAGGAGGTCACCGGATTCCTTTGTTCTCCAACCCTTTAGCTCTCACCTTGCAGGGGGGAAGGGCCCAGGCCATCCGTTGCCAGGAAACAGGGTGTCGGCCATTCTCTGTGTCCAGACCCCTGCACACACCTGCCCTCTAGGGCTCTGCAACGATCATACACCCTTATCCCACCACCTAGATACTTAAGAACTGCATAGGGGAAACTGAGGCACCCCCACACTATTCAGAGGAAACATTAAGAACAGTCCCACTTCATCACATCCTGTAGCAAGAAGGAAAAGATTCCTGAACTTGTGTGTGGCAAAGGGCAGGAGAATGCTAGTTGTCACGGAGTCCCTGGGCGGTGCTCTGGAATTGCTCCCTACGAAGCCAGTCAGGACTCTGGGGAAGTCTCCTCTCTGGGAGCAGCCTGTCTGCAGGGCAAAAAGCTCACACAGCTTCCACCTTCCTGGGTCTGACCTCGGAGCATTCAGCATCCTCTGCCCTGCCGTACGCTTCCCCAGGACCCTGCCTGGGCGGACTCGCTGTGGGAAGCGTACAGAGGGGCAGAGGATGCTGAATGCTCCGAGGTCAGACCCAGGAAGGTGGAAGCTGTGTGAGCTTTTTGCCCTGCAGACAGGCTGCTCCCAGAGAGGAGACTTCCCCAGAGTCCTGACTGGCTTCATAGGGAGCAAAGACTGCACGTTCAGGACTGGATCTAAAGCAGATACCCCTCTTCTGCTCTATGGATAAGCCTTGAAATACTGAAAAGCCTGAAGGGATTAGGTCAACACCAGGACATGAATTAACCTGAAGCCAAACCTCCACCTCGTTTTCAGTGCTCCGGTCTAGGACAAGAGATGATTTATTTACACTGATAATTCAACAATACTCTAACCCTCTTTTGCTGTGTGCCTATTTCCTTAGTCAAAACAGCAGTTTCTTTGACAACTAACACATTCACCCCCAGTGAAACAAGGCACCAAGATCCCTGCTTTGGATCTGCGAGCTTTGGAAAGTTCATTCCCGTAATACACACTTCCTAAGCTCCTACCAAATTTCCCTAGACCATCTGAATCTCCTAGCAATGCTCTACATGGTAACCACACCTGTCCCCAGAAGCTCAGAGCCCAGTCCTGGAAAGAAGCAAAAGATTTATCAGAACAATGGGAATCATGGCAGATGCCCACACAGGATATAAACGCACCAATCCTTAATTTCTTGTGTGTGTGTAATTATTTCTTCCCTTTCTTCCCCCCAGTAAAAAGTTACCTACTGTTTCCCAACAGACAGCTGCTTAGCCAACTCAGACAGAAATGGCATGGGACAGAATTAAGAATGACATCTGGTGCTGCATGAAATACATTTGCAAGGTACACGCTGGCTTTCATTCACTCTTGCTTGCCTGTTCTGAGCTAAAAATGTTTAACGTATATCCTGTAATAATAACTGGGAGCAAACTGTCTGTCTGGAGAGGCAGAGTAATGTCTCCTGCCATGCTGGCAGCCTTTCCTGGGTAATAGTCCCACAAGCTTGAGTGGATTATAAAAGACAAGGATTAGCTTCCTGTATGGGAAAAATGTGCATGTCTCTTTCTAATTTGCTTTCTGGTTATTCATTTTACAAGGAGAAAGGAAAATGGAGAA
Organism: Natator depressus; assembly: GCF_965152275.1. Lineage (NCBI taxonomy): Eukaryota > Metazoa > Chordata > Testudines > Cheloniidae > Natator > Natator depressus. The sequence continues at coordinate 23,861,035 of NC_134238.1, forward strand.
AGGAAATCATATTCCTGTGGTTTTGTTTTTTATTGGCGGTGGTTGTAAGATATTTCTGGCTTGACAGCCCTGGCGAATTATGTCCCCTATGCATCCAGGGAACAGCATGGGCAGTAGCAGACAAAACTTCTCCAGAGTGTCCTGCTAAATATACTTCATTTCTCACTTGAAGATCTTCTCTAAGGTTAATACACTGTCTACTGCCATTCTTAGTCCTTTCCCTGTCTACTGAGACTGCTAATAAAGACTCCAGTCATGAGGGGATATACCGAGAACAGGGCTGAGAACACAGACCACTAGCTACCAAACAGCCATCAGTTTGAAACAGTTCTTAGTCACTGCTGACCGTAGTCATTTGGACTGGCAAAGCAAAGGCTCAACATTCAAGGCTCTGTGTACTTTGCAGCAACCCAGACCTCAATTCTGTGGCAGCAATCCAAGATTCTGTAGCTGTGTGGTGAAAATTCTCTAAAGTCTGCTGCTGATGTGCCAGATAATCATTTTAAGTGGGTTTTCATTGTATTAAAGATGAAAGAACAATACAATTGAATAGCCCCTGTGCTATTTATTTTTAAATTAAATAGAATTTATTTCACACTGTCTCCACATTGAAGTTTTCCATATGTCACAGAATGTCTTAACATGTTAGACAACTAACCCACTGAGAAGAATGGGACAGTTTACACCTCTCAGAGGTATCGTTTCAGGCTCCTGCAAACTCAGGCAGACATCAGTGCACATTCAGTTACCTTGTGATATTATCTTTATAACTATACAGGCTGTAAACATATTTTTAATGAAAACAGAGATTTTAGAGCTCAATTCAGTGGCATGGCATGAATTCTGAAATTAAATCTGTGACTGGTGAAATGTAGAATTCACAGTGGCCTGCCTAGACTGTATTGCCAATCCCTTGAATCACCCATGCTCTTTGATATTTTAAAAATTAAACTTTATAAAAATGTTGGTTTATTTTAGAGCCAGGAGAATGGGACTGTAAAAAAAAATGCTGTGAGAATGACAGAGAATGTGTTAAGTGGAGGCAGAAATAACCAGCTGGTGGTGAGCTGCATAGATTCAAGGTCTCATGCTACGTATACAAGTGCTGTTATTGTTTAACATTTACATTGTGGTAGTGGCAAGAGCAAAACCAGGCTGGGGCCTGTCATGCTAGATGCTTACAAACACATAATAAATGACATTCTCTGCCCCAAAGAGTGGCCCACGCCTCTTCCTGCAGTTCCTATTGGCTGGGAACATTGAACTGCAGCCACTGGGAGCTGCAGGCGGCCGTGCCTGTGGACAGTCAATGTAAACAAACTGTCTCGCAGTCCTCCCACAGATTACCCTGATTTACACCACTGGCTTACAGTCCAAAGCCTTGTTTACACTACGAAATTAGGTCAAATTTATAGAAGTCGGTTTTGTAGAAAGCGTTTTTATACAGTCGATTGTGTGTCCCCCCTCAAGACAAGATATACAGGTGAATAAGAGAAATAGGTGAGAGTGACAGTTGCAGGAGAAGGGGGTAACAAAAATAGGATGTGCACAATTTTCAGCCAGTCTGGAGTAGTACTCACATGTCTGAAGTTTTTGAATTGCACATTCAGAGCATATGTCCTCAAAGTGAGTTATTCTACCAGGACCAAGACGGACTCCAATAGTTGTAAGTTATTAGTAACAACTAATACCACAGGTAGAGTCAGTCTTTAAGAGTAGCAGGGCTGGCACATCACATCTGGGTGATGAACCTCACAGGGTTCCCAGTCAACTGTCACGACCCCGCTCCCATCCAGCAGCTCACTACTAATTGAGCAGAAGAGACCATGAAACCTGAAGTTACATCAGGGAGGGTTTCCTGGGCCTGAGTGGAGGAACACTGAGCTCTGATTGGTAAGGGCTTCCTATTTAAACCCAAAGAGAGGCACCAGAAGTTGTCTGCACAATCTGTCTGCTACATTGGACCCTTCCTTCCTGACCTTGTTCCTGATTCTTGCCCCTGGTCTCCAAATCCAGCTCCAACAGTTGGCTTGACTCTGGTTTCAAACCTTGGCTTGACTCCCAACTCCAACTCCTGTTCCAACCACTAGACTTGGCCGCCTACATCTCTGCCCCGACAATCTGGACCTTTTTGATCAAAACGCAGTCTGTCACACTATTCTGTGTGACCAGGACTTTAAATGAACCACCATGGCTGCATTCTTGCCAACTGTATGCATTCTTCCAATAAAATACCGTGCTTCTATAACTATCACTTGAGTGTTCACCTATGTATCTGAAGATAGGTGAAAATATTAGGGCTGTCAAGCAATTAAAAAAATTATATAATAAAATACCATTTATTTAAATTTTTGGATGTTTTCTACATTTTCAAATATATTGATTTCAATCACAACACAGAATACAAAGTGTACAGTGCTCACTTTAGAGTTATTTTTATTACAAATATTTGCACTGTAAAAAACAAAAGAAACAGTATTTTTCAATTCATGTCATACAAGTAATTTAGTGCAATCTCTTTATCATGAAAGTTGAACTTACACCCTACAAGTCCAATCAGTCCTACTTCTTCAGCCAATCGCTCAGACAAACAAATGTGTTTACATTTGCAGGAGATAATGCTGCCTGGGTTCTTGTTTACAATGTCACCTGAAAGTGAGAACAGGCATTCTCAGGCCTCGTTGTAGCCAGCGTTGCAAGATATTTACATGCCAGATGTGCTAAAGATTCATATGTCCCTTCATGCTTCAACCACCATTCCAGAGGACATGCATCCAGTCTGATGACGGGTTCTGCACAATAACGATCCAAAGCAGTGCAGCCCACACATGTTCATTTTCATCGTCTAAGTCAGATGCCACCAGAAGAAGATTGATTTTGTTTTTTCGTGGTTTGGGTTCTGTAGCTTCCGCATCAGTGTTGCTCTTTTAAGACATCTGAAAGCATATTACATAACTCATCCCTTTCAGATTTTGGAAGGCACTTCAGATTCTTAAATCTTGGATCGAGTGCTGTAGCTATCTTTAGAAATCTCACATTTGTGCCTTCTTTGCACTTTGTCAAATTTGCAGTGAAAGTGTTCTTAAAATGAACAACATGTGCATGGTCATCATCCGATACTGCTATAACATGAAATATATGGCATAATATGAGCAAAACAGAGCAGGAGACATACAATTGTCCCACAAGGAATTCAGTCAAATGTAATTAATGCTTTATTTTTTTAAATGGGTGCATCAGCATGGAAGCATGTCCACTGGAAAAATGGCCAAAGCACAAAAAGACATAAGAATCTTTAGCTCATCTGGCATGTAAGTATCTTGTGATCATAGAATATCAGGGTTGGAAGTGACCTCAGGAGGTCATCTAGTCCAACCCCCTACTTGAAGCAGGACCAATGCCCAATTTTTGCCCCAGATCCATAAATGACCCCCTCAAGGATTGAACTCACAACCCTGCGTTTAGCAAGCCAAATGCTCAAACCACTGAACTATCCCTCCCCCCAATACCAGCTACAACAGTGCCATGTGAACTCCTGTTCTCACTTTCAGGTGACGTAATTAAGACGTGGGCAGCATTATTACCTCCCATAAATGTAAACAAACTTGTTTCTCTTGGCTATTGGCTGAACAAGAAGTAGGACTGAATGGACTTGTTGGCACTTTTTTTTGTTTTTGAGTGCACTTATGTAACAAAAAAACCTACATTTGTAAGTTGCACTATCATGATAAAGAGATTGCACTACAGAACTTATGAGGTGAATTGAAAAATACTATTTCTTTTGTTTATCATTTTTAAAGTGCAAATATTTGTAATAAAAAATATAAAGTGAGCACTGTACACTTTGTATTCTGTATTGTAATTGAAATTGATATATTTGAAAATGTAGAAAACATCCAAAAATATTTAATAAATTTCAATTGGTATTCTATTGTTTAACAGTGCAATTAATCGTGATTAATTTTTGAGTTAACTGCGATTAATTGATAGCCTTTAGAAAATATAGATCTAAGCAACTCGCCCATGGCCAAGCTCAAAAGAGTTAAGATTAAGGAGTCTTATCTGCCACTTCCTCTGCTATATATGGTCATCAGCAGATGACAATATCTTGTAGAACAGGACCAGATGCTGAACTTTTCTTTTAGATGAATGCTCTAAACTACTGAATAAAACATTAAAAAACTTTAACAATTGTGTCAGGTAGCCAGTGTCTGTCTCCAGCAATTATTTCCTGCCAGTATGTTCAGATTTTTCCTGTCAATATAAAATTAACTTGTCATTCACATCCACAACACTGCTGAATGTTTTACTCATTAAAAACCTATTACCGAAAGATACCATTTCATTTTAATATGCTTTCTAACAGCAATAGTCTTTTCTTGCTACAAGTCTTGCCAGCAAAAAAAATCAACTGATATAAGACTATACTCCTTTTCTTTTTCCTGAGTGAATTACTGCTGTGGTGGAAAAATTGACCATGCGTTGTGTTTGGATCAGAACCAAGCCTGAGGCTCCTTTATTGATTACAAGCGCAGGGGGGTAATAGCTCTAAGTAGCTGCCCGCCGATGCAAAGCACACAAAACTTTTTAAAGCTTAAGACCACAGACAAATTACATATACTTTGGTCTTAATTACCTTATTTGGAATATAGCAAAGCAAGCTTTTTCTGTTATTGACAGGTGTTTTCTTTGTGGTTAACAAGCTTTTTTCTGTTATTGACAGGTTGTTCTTTTGCGGTTAACGTTTTTTAAGCGTTAATTGGTGCTGCTGCTGCAATTGCCATACAATGGAATTTCTCTCACTTTTCTTTTTATGCTTTATATACACAGTTAGCTTGACTAAAGTTTTAGGCCCACTTGGGAAGTTTAGGCCTACCTGGGTCCATTGAATTTTTCCTTCACACTGCTGAACTATGCTAATTAATTTGCTTTTCTGTTTTATCAAGAACCAAAATTCAAGAGGATATGGCTTCAAATATAATTTTGGATTTCTATGGATCCAGGCATAATCTGCTATTTAAATGTAACAAATTAAGTGTTCTGGATGTGCTCAAGGTAGACAGAGGCTATTCATTACACCTAAGATCCATCTGACCAACATGTGGACTCTGAGATGAATGAACAAAGTTACACTGTTAAAGTAACACATCTGAAAAAATATCCTATAAAACTTTAGACCACAGTGACTGCTAAAACAGATTTAATGAGCTGATTTTAATATTACACACTTGCAAAAGGGATTAGAAACCTAAAAGTTCAACAAAGTGACTATGTAAAATAGCACAATTTTGTTCAACAGACTCACTCCTTTTGTGTATTCAGGTTACATCTCAATATGTTACCAATCACAATAATTATTTTTTAAAAGTTGTTAGCACTGTGGAACCAATAGAGCTCTGAAATGAATGCTGGCTTCTACTCAGGACCACACATCATCAACAGGATTATTAACTAATTGCTAATTACTGAATCATTATCACAGCTGATGCATAAGCTAGAAAGCCTGCCTGACTTTCATATTCCAGGCTGAGTTGGTTGGGCTCACATTTAGGAAAATCATGTTTATTACATTAGGCCTGGATCCACAAAGGTACTTAGGTGCCTAACCCCCAGGTTTATGAACGTAAATCCCACTTTTGGTGCTACTGCAATCCACCAAACTCCCCCTCACCTTACCCTGTAGGCATCTAAACTCACTTGGCACCTACAGTAAAAATTCCCATGGCATCTGTGCTCCTGAGCACATGTGCTACTACCCCACTCAAAAAAAAACAACAAGGAGTGCTTGTGGCACCTTAGAGCGGGGGTGGGCAAACTACGGCCCGTGGGCCACATCCGGCCCACCAGCCATTTTAAGCCGGCCCTCAACCTTCCACTGGGGAGTGGGGTTTGGGGCTTGCCCTGCTCTGGTGCTCCAACTGGGGAGCAGGGTCGGGGGCTGCTCCATGCTGCTCCCAGAAGCAGCAGCAGGGCCCCACTCCAGCTCCTACATGTAGGGCAGCCAGGGGGCTCTGCTCTGCATGCTGCCCCTGCCCTAAGTGCCGCCCCCGCAGCTCCCATTGGCCAGGAACTGTGGCCAATGGGAGCTGCTGCAGGGGTGGCACCTGCAGATGGGACACCGCACCCCCACCCCCACCCCAGAGCTCTCAGCCCACACTGTACTTCCCCGCCCCATCCTGGAGCCCCCCTCCTGCTCCCTGAACTCCTCATGTCTTACCCAACCCTGGAGCCTGCACCCCCAACTAGAGCCCTCACCCCCTCCCGCACCTCAACCCTTATTTTGTCAGCATTCATGGCCCGCCATACAATTTCTATTCCCAGATGTGGCCTGAGGGCCACAAAGTTTGCCCACCCCTGCCTTAGAGACCAACAAATTTATTTGGGCATAAGCTTTTGTGGGCTATAACCCACTTCATCATAGCCCACAAAAGCTTATGCCCAAATACATTTGTTAGTCTAAGGTGCCACAAGGACTCCTCGTTTTTGCTGATACAGACTAACATGGCTACTCCTCTGAAACCTACCTCACTCTAGGCCTCCAGATGCCTATCTCCGGCCTAAGCCCCAGAGTGATCCACGAACAGGGGCAAGATGGGCATTCAGCCACCTAATTCACGTGCAGGGCCTGATCCAGTAGGTGTGCTGAGAGCCTGCCTATCTCCACGCAAAACAGCCAAGGGGGAAGGAGATCTCCCTTACAATCTTTAGCCCACTAGTTAGGGTATTCACCCACAATGTGTGAAACCACCAGTTCATGCTCCTCCTCTGTCTAAGGGGAAGTGATTTGAACAGTGATCTGCCACCTCTCAGGCAAGTGCCCTCGCCACTGGGCTAGAGAATGAGTCTCACTTTCTGGTCCAATTAATATTTAATTGGAGTGGAACAACTTCCATAGGAGAGACTGAGGGAGACCCACATCAGAATATCTCAGTCCAGTGGTTAGACTAGCACTGTGCAAAGCACAGAGTAGCAAGTAGTCCCTGCCCTGAAAATCTTGCAATCCAAATAGACCACACAGACCCCCGCCCCCGGGGGAGGAGGGGGGCGGGGTGGAGAAGCAGAGTAACAATGCAATGGCAGCAAACATTATGAGTTCTATACTTTGAGGGGGGAATTATTTGGGAGGGGATAAGCTAAGTGGAAAGAAAAGCAAAAGGAATAGGGATATTGAAGGGAAGATCTGGTGAGGGAAGGAGAAGAGGGGGCAGGCATGGAATGAAGCTGAGATGAAGAGTCTGTAGCAGACGGGCTGAGGGAAACAGCAGTTTAGCACAGGCAGACAAAGTCCAGTCAAAACTGAAGAAAATCCTCTAATATCAGTGTCATTAGGTTCTCACTTAAGCTGTTTCTGGAGCTGGAGTCTCTGGTTAACTCCTCTCTACAGTTTATTTCCTCTAAGGACTCATGGTTGTGGGGAGGGGAGATGCTAGTGTCCCCAGAGGGGGACTCTCCCCTGTGAAGTTCTGGGTCTGGGAGGAGCTGGGGATGGCCTTGAATGGGAACTATTTTACCCCCTCTCTACTATGCAGCTGTCTCTGCTTGAGCTGCTTCTGTATCTGTATCCGCTCCTACCAGCTTGTTTTTACTTGAAAACTGAGCAAATTTTGTCTGAAAGTTATTGTGAAATAAAGACCGAACCCCATGATGCCATTTTTAGGTAGTCCCTTTTCAGAGGAGAATTGTGTTTCCAAGTGCTTTCTCTGAAAAGTAAATGGGATCATTTTAAGTGATGTGGATGTTCCTGAATGTCATTACCATGTACAGCAATTGCACAGATTTTCCACTGTTGAATCCTTATCCTATTTCCTCTCCTGTCCATACAAACATAACACTATGTTAAACAGTTTATCTTTATCGGGCACAAAGTGCAAGCTTACAATTTTCTCCTGAAAAACTCTATCACCATAAGCAGAAGAGTGCCCAGAAGGTAATCAAACAAAACAAAGCCAAAGAGCTGAGCGGGGAAGTATCAATCCCATATTTGATAGGCATTAGTGGTCTTGTAGGTCTTGTAGGAGAGAACCAGCTATGCAGTTTCATTTAGAAATTCAAACCAATAGGCATATGTCCGCAATATGGCCAAAAAGTGTAAGATGCTGTCTGCGGACAATGGCCCCGGTAGACTATAGACCAGAGCTACTGTAAACATCTGCATTACAAATGAAATCATTCCACTTTATGCCCAATATATGACATTGGCATTTTGTGTGGAAAGCCTCCAGCTTTGCCCAGTCTGAGAGGCATGTTTCGCAGGCATACAATGGTACGAAGAGGATACAGCTTGAATAGATCCTGAACTTGATTGTTGTGCTGAGATGACGTGAATTCCATATTCTTTGTAAACGACCCACAGTAGACATTGCAATGCCAATCCAATGGAGAACCTCAATGTGAGAGTTGGAGGAACTGGTGAGTATAGAGCCCAAATACCAAAAGTTGGAGACTGCTACAAACAGCTTCATTATTCAAAGAGATTGGAGTCACGGGTGGACCGGATCCTAGATTTTGCTGCTTTGTCTTTGGCCATGAAACATGGAGACCAACCTTAGCTGGCTCCTCTTCCATTTGCTGGAGTGCCTTGCAAAACCTGTTGGGGCTCTGTAATAGAAGAACAATGTCATCAGCATAGTCAAGATCTGAGAGCGAGAGATCACCAATCTTAATGCCCATGGACCTGATGGAATGCTTCCCATTCCATTGCCTGACAAAAGAGTGCAGGGGCCAAGACACAGCCTGCCTGACACCAGATACTGATTTAAAAAGGTGCTGACATCTGACTCCCCAGACATACATGAGCATTGAGCAGAAGTTTTCAGAGAATTATCCATGGTGATGCCTAGATCTTTTCCTTGCGTGGTAACAGGGAATTTAGACCCCATCATTGTATATTTGTAGTTGGGATTATTTTTTCTAATGTGCATTACTTTGCAGTTATCAGCATTGAATTTCATCTACCATTTTGTTGCCCAGTCACCCAGTTCTGAGAGATCCTTTTGTAGCTCTTTGCAGTTTGTCTGGGACTTAACTATCTTGAGTGATTCTTTTATTGTCTGAAAACTTTGCCACTTAATTGTTCAACCCCTCTTCCAGATCATTAATCAACATGTTGAACAGCATAGGTCCCAGTACAGATCCTTGGGGATCCCACTATTCACTTCTGTCCATTGTGAAAACTGACCATTTATTCCTACCCTTTCTTTCAAGATGCTTCATGAGAACACCTTCCCTCTTATTCCATGACCACTTAGTTTCCTTAAGAGCCTTTGAGGAGAGACCTCGTCAAGGCTTTCTGATTATCCAAGTACACTATATTGCACTTTGTCAAATTTGCAGTGACTGTATAGGCTCCTTCCACCAAAAGGTTGCCAAATTTCTAATAAACCTAATCCCTCCCCCTTACACCCTTCAAACACATCCTTAAATGCTTTGCTGAATAGGGATGGTTTCCTGAACTGGAGCTCTGTTAGCAGCATGAAATATATTCATATTGGCACTGATCCTGCAACTCACAATGAAGTCCAATGAGAATTGTAAGTGCTCAGTATCTCTTAGGAGCAGACCTGCTATCTGCTACAAATAAATTGTCTCAGGATATTGTCTCAGATGTAGGCAGGAAATCGAATTATCCTATCCACAAATATTCATCAAGGAGCACAGTAATAAACATCCTCACAGCTGGTCAAGAAGCAAAAAATATATATACATATTTGTGGGTGAATCAGAGAAATGCATTTTTTTCCTTTTCATTTTTTAAACCCAACAGAAGGATGTGGTAGAGCAGCGAAGGAGGACAGATGTACTGTGTCCGTGTGACCACACTCTTTGGGGTCCAAGACAAACTAGAGGACAGACTCAATAGGGTGCAAAAATCCATTGAGTTTATTGTGGCAGTTCCCAGATGCCCCCAAGCAGGGGTTTCCTGCAATAGTCTCATTAGTCCCCTCAGGCCAGTCCCAGACAGCACAGACAGTCTCCCAATAACCCTTTCTTTAGTAAGCCAAAGAAATAGTCCCAAAACCCAAACCCAATAATCCTGTTCCAGGCTTACCTTCCTCCAGAGGTCTCGGACAGTCAGCAGTCTCTGCAGAGGGTCTGGGCTGGTCCTTTTCTCAGGAGCAAAGGATAGGAGGTCGAGAAGAAGGCTACTAGTTGCTGGACTCACACCCTTTGCCCAGGGCAGAGGTTCTCCCAGATCTGTACGAGTTGTGATTCCTGATCCTGAGCTCCAGTTCTAGTGGGTAAGGGACTATAAACTACCCCTCCTGGACCTTCCATGGCTTTAGGCATTTCATGTCATACATCTGTGTTGTCTTCTGTTTGTCCAGTGGCCTCCGCTCATAATTCACCTGCCTGATTACCTCAGAGGGCCCCTGCCACTTGGCTAGCAATTTGGACTCGGTACTTGAGTAGTAGCAGAATTCAGAGTTAAACACTTGTAGATGAAAGCTCTTGTGGTATGCCTGCTCCTGGGCCTGCTGTGCATTAAGGAGGTATTCCCTTGTAAACATGCCCGGAGCCTTGAGTTTATCCTGGAGCTTTGGGGTATGACTAGATTCTCAGCCTTGGGGCCCTTTTCCTCCCACAATTCTCACAGAAGGTCTAGGGTTCCCTTTGGTGGCCTCCCATACAGAAGTTTATTACCCATGATGATTGGGAAACCTCCCTCACAACAAACAAGAATGGGGGAGAGCAGCTGGTCCCAGTGGCAGTAGGTCCATTGCAATGAATTTCTTTAACATATTTTTTCAGAGACTAATTGAGATGCTCAACCAACCTGTCTGTTGGTTTTAATTTTTAACATGTACCTCCTTCCTGAGCCATGACAAAGTTGGTTCCCTGATCTGCTAAGATCTCCAGGGGCAAAAACTTTTTACCAGCTCAGTCATGATGGTCTCTGCATTAGTCAATCATAAGGGAATCGCCTCCAGGTACCAGATAGCATAATCCTGGATTACCAGTGAATAGAGATAGTCTGTTGCACTTTTCTCAAGGGGCCCTAACAGGTCCACCCCATCCTCAACCAATGGGAGGGGGACTAAAGGAGCCTTGGCTGCTGTTTTGGGAGCAACAAGTCAGCACTTGGGACAAGAGGCACAAAAGTCAGCTACTTCTTTGTATATTCCAGGCCACAAAAAGGCTCAAAATTCTAGTGTAGTTTTCTCCTTACCGAGACGGGACCAGGAGCTGTTTTTGATCTTCTCCAGTCGAGTCACTCTTTGAGGTCGTAGAGTCCCTCTGCTTGGAGATAGAACCAGGGGGACCTATATAAGACAAAGCCACAAATATCAGGACTGTCCCTATAAAATTGGGACATCTGGTCACCCTACATATCCCTAACAGCTTTTGACTATCCACGAAGAGAGTATTTGTATTTAAACTTTTGCTGTTAAAAAGCTGATTTTTAAACACTCTCCTGATTTATCTTAGCCCTCCCTGGGCTTTGAGCTGTGCCTTGTAGGGATAAAGGAAATCTGAAGCAAAAAGAATTCTGCTCCTGCCCTGCAGCCCAGCAGGACATTGGCAAATAAAAACAGCAGAACAAAGCCCAAGGCAGAACTAATAGAAAACTAGTTGAGAGGGGGAAATGTACTGATTGTCATTCTCCTTCACTTGGGAGTTTCCTTAGAAATTGGATTATTGAGGTTTTAATGGCTAACCAGTTACCAGTATGGCTGCATTTTTTCCCTCTATTAAGCCTCTTACTGTATGGAAAGAAAGTGGGGTATAGAAAATTCAGTGCTTGGTTAACTGATGGTGGGAACTTGCTAAGATGTTTTTATTTGAAATATTGAGCCAAATTGCTCTGTTATGCCAATGCAAATCCAAAGTAACTCCATTAATTACTCTGGATTTACACCAGAGTAACTGATCCATTTGTCTCGGTAGATAAATATTGCTATGACTATCTGTCCTCTGAATGCATTATATAGGACAACATATGGATCTAGTAACATTCTCTGCTGATCCTTAAGGAATTTTTCCCTTGTGTACTGCTTTATACTGTACTGCTATTACTGATGCTTTGAGATTCATGAGCAACACTGTCAAAGAATGCAGTCCTTGAATTGCTAACTTTTTAGTGTGTGCATATTTTGTTCTGAGAGTACTTCAGATGTGAAATATATATAAAACTTAACAAAAAAGTGCATTAGAATGAATAGAGCAAGGGATTAACAGAAAGCCACTAATGCACTTCTGTTGCTGAACAAACTTGCTTCCTCTAGTCCCACTCAAACAGAAACAGCACCATCTGTTGCTCTCTGCTGTAGATCAAAGCAGCTTTTTCTCTGCGCAGATGACAGCAGGAAATGAATCATGTGCAGGAGAAATTAAATAGAGACAAATGTTAATGTTAGAGATGGGCTAAGACTGGAACAATTTATCCTAATCCATCCCAGATACAGAACCAAACTACCCTTGGTTTTTGTCTTGCAAAAACAAAGCCCAAATGAGGAGGCTTTGCAAAACCAATTCTAGCATATTTGCAGTTCAGGAACTATCCTCAGAAGTTGAACTATAGCTACTAGGGATGGGAATACCCTTTAGGGCTGGTCCAACCCTTCAGTGCAGCTCTGGCTTTTCCCCTAAAGTATGCTGTCTTTGTCCAGTTCAGTTAATATTCATGATAATTATTTGTTCAGCTCAGACAATGTGTTTTTCAGCACTGCTTTCATGACACTTGATCTCAGCAGAGTTAGATGACAGAGTGCTGAAAACCACACTGACAGCTGGACCCTGTTGTACAGCAGGGTTCTCATGCTGGTACAGCTAAACTGCTGCTAGCCCCAGTGGAAAGTTTTTCTCAGAGTTCCTTGGTGAGCCAAAGTATGAAGCCATGTCTGTGGAGAAGCAGCAGACATGGCTGCATTGTGGCTGGAATTTGAACACAAAGCTGTTTGGCTTCATTTCAGAAAGTGGGGCTACATCTGTGAGTTACAAATGGAAACTTCTCTTTGATGTTTAAAATTCCTCCTCAATAGTGGATATACTTGTACATCAATTCAATGAAAAATACAGTTCTCTCTCAATAATCCACTCCACATTCCAAACCCTTCTTGATGACTCAGGAGCCAAGACAAGCTCAGCCGTCTTTACTCAGGCACTCACATATTAGCTTCAGCAATCAAGTTTGATAAATATGGGATCATTTTCTGACTGTATTATGGGATCGGATGTAACTGAAGGATCTTGTACTCTAACCAAGGTTCAATGAGGAGTTATGACAATTATAGTCTTAGGTTTTTAATAAAAAGAAAAGGAGTACTTGTGGCACCTTAGAGACTAAGGTGACCTTAGAGACTAAGGTGCCACAAGTACTCCTTTTCTTTTTGCGAATACAGACTAACATGGCTGTTACTCTGAAACCTAGGTTTTTAATGTTATTTTTCAGAATATGAAATGCACTACTCTAGTTGGAGTAAAAATGGGTAGGATAATGGTACATTGCCATCTACTATCTACACATAATGCAGATGGGCTCTGGACAAGTTCTGCAAAGGGCACTGAGGTTATGGGGAGGGCTCGGAGAAAGGTGAGGTATAGCTACTGTGTTTCTCATTACACAGATCCAGTAGCCACAAACCACCATGCTGTTCCTACTGTAGCCCAAGGACTGGAGTAGCAATAATGGAAGGGCTGAAGAGTTGCCCTGCTCCATGGCTGCAGGTTGGGTGTGAATTCCATATCCCACCTTCTACTCCCTAAATAATCCCTTGCACAGACCTAAGGCAAATATGAGTTTTTCATTTACATTTTGAAAACGAGAGTAAGAAGAATAAAGTAGTCTGTTTTGGGAGAGATGGGGAGTTGAAGGAATCATAGGAGATTGGAAGCTGTCACTCTCCACCATGTCCAAGCTGTGCTCAGATGTAGTGGAGAATCAGAACCTTCAAGTTTACGATCCAAATCCCTCAAGGCTGGAGCTAGTTGAAAATGTGATCCCCCCCCCCAAAAACAATTTTGATATTTTTAAGAAAATAAAATGAAATGAAGATTTTTTTTTGTTTCAGGGTTTGAAAACTAGAAAAATATTATGGGTTGATTTTTTAAATATTTCCCCCCCCTCACTTCTTTCCTCTTTTTTCCACCTGAAAATGGCACAGGGGTGAAGCAGTAAAATAGGAAGAAAAAGTAGTGGAGGTAATGGGGAAACAAAACGGTAATTTTCCTCCTCACACTTTGTAATTTTCCCCCTTTTCCCCCTCATGGGAAAAAGGGAGCAGGGGGCAAAAAAAGGGCTGAGAAGGGGTGAATTAAATCTAAAACCATCATTGGAAAACATTTTTTCCAATTTTTGAAAAGCAAGCTGAAACAAAAATTATTTGAAACTAAACCAAAACCTTCATTTCATCACAACATCAAAGAATTGTATCAAAATCTAACTGTTTTCAACAAAAGCATTTCAGGGTTGATGAAACTTGCACTTTTTAATGGGGTGGGGAAACTTGGTCAAAACATTTCACCTACCCCTGCTTATGGGCCTGGAGCTTGCTGTGACTGCCTGAACATTGCCACAGCCTGCAAGGTCATCTGTTCATGCCACTAATGACATACCAGACTTGTCCACAGGCATTGCAGAAGATTTAGACATGATATATTTTATGACCACACCAGCTGATCCCAGCTGTTTGTAAGCCCTTTGAGCCCTTTGAGCC